>NC_053490.1:96515338-97115338 GCF_905171775.1 Rana temporaria
CTGGTTGGGAGACGTTGTCTATGACTTTTGGCTGTGCGCTCTTAATACTACATGTCACATATTCAATAGCAGAGATGTGTAGACTGGTGGGAATGTATTGATAGGTGTCCAGACTGAACCAGCAGTGCGCATTGACTTGGTAGCAATGACAATATTGCTTCTGTATAACACTTTAACATCCTCATCTATTGTCATGGCAAACTTGCTTGTCTAGCTGATACATTTTATTTCTACTGTATGACTTGTGCAATAGAAAAAAAGGGAATTGACACCACATGCTGCTTTTATCTTCAGGGGTTAAGGCAGTGCATTGACATCTGGTATTATACACATCAGCTGCTGATCTAAGATGCAATATCTATATACAGCAGAAGTGAGATTATATGGCGAGCACCCAAGGTTTAGGATGTCAGGAACTGGCACTACAACTTACAGTTTTCTAGTTATGTGTCTCTGGATAACCCAGTAGATGGAATATCATATCTGAGCATCTGGGTATCCCTGAATTGATTGAGGGACCCCATCGAGAGATCTTCCTAAACACAATTTGTACATCTGATATGTACCATGAAAATACATTTTCTTTTCCTAATAAGATTACGCAATTTGTTTCTAGTAACTCAAAGCAACTAGTTTGTAATTATCTTTGAATGGATTTCGGCAACGATAACTGTGATTGGTTGCTGTGGAGTGCTGCACATCTGTATCTTACAAATCCAATTCTATCATGTACTATAATGGTAGTCTGGATGGCATTAAAACCCAAGAAAAAAACTAATCTATGGCAGCTTAGCAGTCCCCAGATGAGGTCCCCAGATGAGGTGGCAGCATTCCTTTTTTTTCCAGGCTTAGTAGATTCTCTATACAGAAAAATATTTGCCGGATTCTGATAGAAATCCAAAATTCTTGTAACTTAATCAGTCCTAAACTAATATCTCAAAAAATATTATCATTTTTTTCTAGCTATTTTCTGCGGACTCTATTTCCCACTATGTAATAACGAGGACGAGGTCTTTGTAGTCACAATGCATACCCTATATAGATACAGTGTGGTGAGTCCCCCCAGGAAAAGAAGTGTGTCACTGGCAGGATCGCCAGGTTAAAATAAAGGAGATACAAATGAATGCAGCCACCACATCTGGGGACTTTTATGTGGGGGTTAGATATGCTTTTAGGCCTCGTACACACGACCGAGAAACTCGACGGGCGAAACACATCGAGTTCCTCGTCGAGTTCCTTGTTAGGCTTGTCGAGGAACTCGACAAGCTTGCTTTCCGTACACCAGGGGTCAAGTCCTGGGGAAAAAAGTGTGGAAACTTCCACCCAAGATCCACTCCCCCATCAACAAAAAAAAAAAAATGATACGCTCATATGCATGATTACTAAAGCGCATGTTTTTTTTTTTTTAAGCAAGTTCTTTCTAAATCCCGCGGTAACTCACGGCAGACCTCCGCAATGTCTCCTGGAAACAATGACAAAAGCTCCCAGTAGACATTGCGGCATCGAGGAAGTGACGGAATACCCACACACTACCCGATGAATCCAAATACAGGAAGTGGCCAGTAACATAAAAGATTACTAAGGTTCGACTGCCCCTGAGGCCCCGTACACACGACCAGTTTCCTCGGCAGAATTCAGCTTCCGACCGAGTTTCTCGCTGAATTCTGCCGAGGAAACTGGTCGTGTGTACACTTTCGGCCGAGGAAGCCGACGAGGAGCTCGGCGAGGAAATAGAGAACATGTTCTCTATTTCCTCGTTGTTCTATGGGAGCTCTCGTCCCGCCGAGCTCCTCGGCGGCTTCAGTGCTGAACTGGCCGAGGAACTCGATGTGTTTGGCACGTCGAGTTCCTCGGCCGTGTGTACGAGGCCTGACAGTGAGTCAAGCTGGGCATCGCCGCTCAGTGAAGGATTGGCTCAGGTGGCTCGGCTGCTCTAGTCCTGCAAAGGGAACTGCGTTCCTGCTGTAAAAAAAGTGCAGGAACTCCGTTCCCACGCATTCCCGCAGGACTTGAGCCCTGCCGTACACACAGTCAAGCCAAAATCTCCTCGTTCTCAAACGCGGTGACATACAACACATAGAACGGCAGGGGAAGTTCGATTCCACTGGCTAAACTCTTGGGGCTGCTTTTTTTTTTTTTTGTTTCATAAAGTTTTATTAGGTGAATATGAGATCAAACATAATATCACATAGATACTTCATATGAATGCATATTTTAACAATAGAAAAACATATCTGAGAAAAATAATGACACAAATCAGAGTCTTATGTTAAGATACAGTCGTCATTCAGAGAACATAAACTATGAAGAGAGATCAAAGAATGAGAGAGCATTAAATAGTATAAAGAATTCACCACAATTTTTTTTTTTATTGTACCTATCTCGACCAGGGAGTGTGTTGTTCAATTGCGTATTGCCTCTGTGATCGAGGTATGAGAAGAAGGGGTGGGGGAGAGAGGGGTAGGGGAAGAAAAAAAAAAAAAAATATGTTTTACTTGCTTGACTTAGGATAAATTACCAGAATATTCCATAGCCTTGCATAGGGTGGTAATGAATATTACTGAATGAGAATTCTATATGATTGTGAATCTTTGAAAACCGTCCAATTGTACCATGTCGATGAGAAATTCGTTATCCTCTCCTGAGAAATGCTTATGAGTTCTTCTATTCTTTCTATGTAAATGATCCGTCTGAACCATTCTGTCTTAGAGGGTGAATTATTTGTGAGCCAATGAGCGGGGATGCATTGTCGTGCGGCATTTATCATAAACATTGGTAGCGACTTTAGATAACGCTAATTTTGTGTGTTTGCGTGTTAAATAAAAGTTTGGTAAGAGACGTTTTGCACTTTTCAGTCTGTTACAGCTTTAAATATGTGTTATATTCCATTAGAAATGCTACTTTTACTCCCGTCTCATACTTTATTCTGAGCAAGCGCGGGTTTCTTAGCATACAGACGTTCGAGTTTCTCATCGAAAACCAGCCCGACCAGAAACTCAACGAGCCAAATCAGACTCCCGTCGAGGAAATAGAGAACTTGCTCTCTTTTTGGCTCGTCGAGGTTCTCGACAGTTTCCTCGACGAAAATGTACACAGGACCGGTCGTGTGTACAAACTCGGTCGTGTGTACGAGGTCTAAGACTTTTTTGACTTATATCCGGAACGTCTTGTGTCAGTGGGTTTCGACATTTAGGCATCTGAAGCTACCAGAAAACTATAATTTTCCTGTAGAAGTCGTGTGTGACCATGCCCTTTCTACCTTCCAAACCTCCCAAATGGATTCTTTAATTTAATAACGGTTTTACTGACCTTTAAGGTGGTCTGGGAAATGGGATATGGCATAAACAAGCTCAAGTTGTATAGGAAAAGTCAAGATTTGCATACAACTTCAGCTGCTTTTATTTTTGGATGTACTGATCATTTTTCAGTTATCACCAATGGTAACTCAAGCTGTTTTTTTATGGGACTTTTCAGGTACATACAGTGTACAAAAGAAAACAATTGCTTTTAGAATTTCACAATTTTATTTATATCAGATAAAATTCCAATATAATAAAAAGAAAAGAATGTTTTGTAGACCTAGGATTTCTCTCTACGCGTTTCACTAGCAGCATTTTACTTCTTCAGGAGAGTGTTTGGTGGTGGGTATGAATCGCAGAAAATATCCAGCCAGTATAGAATCGCTACACCATGAACTGTGCACACCACATGTGCAAGCAGCTTGTGAATTCGCTGATGGTCAACATCTGTAGTTTTTTTGTATGCATAGATTGAATTTGCCCAAGTGCGTGACAGTTTTTTGGTTTTTTTAAGGAAAATCTTTTAGTTTTGCACCTCTGTATCTATTCTTATTCTTTTTACAAATAGTTTGTAAAGTATTCAAAAAACAAAGATGAGTTTTGGGGTTAAGGGGTATATTTATCAAGCAGTGAATGATTGGTTTACCATTCTTAGCAAATTGCTCTTTTGGATTGTGCGCCATGTCATAGGGCACATTCCCTACCCATGAGTTCTTTGTGTCAGGTCTCCATTTCTGCTATTCATGGCACGTCTACACTGGCACATTCTTCAGCTGGAAAATGAAGTATGAGCAATGTTCAGTACAGCTGTTATTGGAGACACCAGCCTCCATCCCTTCATGGTCACTGATTTTATCAATGATTTGTCCTTTGCTTACACTGAAGGACCCGTTCACTTCCTGCCACCCGTAATCATGTGCTCGATACCCATACATATTTATTTGATATCAGATGCACTACAAAAAGAGTAATTTAAAATCTGTTTTAGAAGAACTTTCAATACAATAAATAACAATCTGGATTGAAATAATATCATTCTTCTTTTACAAGCAATTCTTTATGTTTATCACAATGAAAAGCAACATATATATGTGGGATTCAAAGCAGACCATGCAGTAAAATGCTAGGATCACATACAGTGGGGAAAATAATTATTTGATCCCCTAAAGATTTTGTAAGTTTGTCCACTTACAAAGAAATGAGTGGTCCAGAAAAAAACCATAAAACAAATGCTATAAATGAAGTTGCAGTTCAGTGAATAAAATAAGCATTTGATCCCGAAGCAAAACATGGGATGACAGCAAAAATCTGTCTGGGGTTTCACAACTATAACCAAAATAATACAAATGATCCCCAAGCAAAACATGACTTAGTACTTGGTGGAGAAATCCTTGTTGGCAAGTGCAGAGGTAAGACGTTCCTTGTAGTTGGTTACCAGGTTTGCACACATCTCAGGAGGGATTTTGGTCCACTCTTCTCTACAGATCTTCTCTAAATCCTTAAAGCGGTGGTTCACCCATAAAAACGACTTCCCCCTATTACACTGCCCCCCCGCATTACAATACGATTATGCCTTTAATTTTTTTTTGGCTGCTGTACATACCTGGGTACAGCTATCCACCCGTGTCCTCCGGGTTGCGAGTCCCGCGGGAGTGGGCGTTCCTAACATGGCGGTGATTGACGTTTTGACTAAAAAATGAGCTCCCCCCCGTCGATTAAAAAAAAAAAACGATTAATCAAACAGAAAAATTTTGATCAGTAACAGCCCTGCTTTTTATTCAATACATTTTAGTAAATAATATATTCAAAAACTCTGATTTTTTTGGGGGGGGTCAAACAAGGGTGCAATATTATTAGTCAGTAAACGTCTGGGGTATGAAAAATTTTAAAGCACAAAGTCCAACGTCACAGTCGGGACAATAGAAACGCGTTTCTTTACGGATTTTTCTTCCGGTGTCGTCGTGCTTGGAACAGCAAACCACACACATCTTTGTAGGTGTTGTTTTTTTTTCAGTGGGTGGAATGTGGTCCATAAAGTGACGACCAGTCAGTCGTTCAGGGTTCCCCAACACCAGCAGCCCGACGTCCAGATCGGTTTACCGCCGTTGGCGTTTGGTGCTTCAGAAAGATTAGTTCTGCAACCTTCCACACAAAGTCCGCATGGACCATAGACCTGTCACTTTTTTTTTCATCAGAATGAAGGAATTTCAGAGGCACTATTCCACAAGATGTCGGAAAAAAATGTTATAGTATTTTTTTTGTTGCTTACTCATCGCTGGATAAAAGGACATGGCCTGGTCAGCTCTGTCCACACCTCCCATAGTGTGGTTGTAGTCCAACACAACCTGCGGCTTCATAACATCCTTTCCACCTTTGGTGTGTACCATTACGGTCGAGGTGTTATGAACTGTACTCATAAGGCACACATATTTTTGTCCCGCCACTTCAGTGCCATCATTTTCCCTTTCTGCCATGCAGCTACTTCTCCTGCCCCAAGCTTTTTGTGGGCAAAGGTTGACGACATGTCACGCCGGTTAGGCCTCATGGTCCCATATGCGTCCGTCTTATTCAGGAGAAGGAACTGGTAGAGTTCTGGGGAGGTATTAGAATTGTCTGTGGTGACACAGTAGCCCTGATTCAGCAATGGCTCTATCAAGGAAGGAACCGAAGCGGTTGCCATTCCAAAACTGCTGAATCGCTGGCAGAATTTGGTCCATTTCCCGGTGTACAGGACTGAGTTCCAGATGTACCCAGAGCTGGATTTACACAACATAAATTACTTTATGCCAAAGCGAGCGCGCTTTGATGTGATGAACTGTATCCAGCTGAGTCTACCTTTGTAGGCCATGAGACTTTCATCAATAGTAATGTCTCTCTCTGGAATATAGGTCCGCTGGAAATTATGCAAAATAAGCTGGTAAATCTCCCATTTTTTTTTTTCAGCTTTGGAGCTGGATGAGAACTCTCATCAAAGTCCTCATTATTTGCAAAGTGCAAATATTTCATGATCAGTGAAAATGTAAACTCCAACATGAGGTGTGGCCAATAATTTGTTGGTTGTCCAGTACCATTTTTGCAGGGGTTTCCCCACCACTCCCTGTAAAATTATAAGGCCAAGAAACTTCCAGATGTCGTCGCTGGTTACTGGTTCCCATTTTCGGCGCCTAGAAAATCGCTGATGGGTAGCAGCTTGTTGTTCCTGGTAGCGTCTCCAAAACAATTTTGGCGATCACTTCATCCATCAAAAAAAGTTGGAGGTATGCCAAGGGATTGTCATCCTCAACATCCACTTTGATCCCAGGTGCTCCTGTAAACGTAAATCTTGGTGGCGCTACGTGCTCCGTACCGCAATTAATTGAACACCAAGTCCGCACGTCGCTGGGCACAGTCGCAGGATCATCGCTCAAATCACTTTCTGCGCCTGATGACAAACTTTCCCACGCGTCGCTGTCACTCAACTCCTCTGCAAGCAATTCTGTATCGCTGTCGCTGTTTTCCAGCAGGTCGCATGGCGATTTTGAGGTAGAGGCGCGCTTTTTTGATGCCATGGTCGCTGTTTACAGACACAAAGTACAGTAAATCTTCAGACAAGGGCACTGGAGAAAGCCCAGGGGGGCAATCTGAGGTCACTGTATTTTATTTTTTATTGTAATCCAATAGTATCAGCGTGTTTTACTTTGTTTCTACTTTTCACTGTTTGAATTTGGCGCCGTTCCGCCCCCCTGCGTCGCGACGCTCGCAGGGAAGGGAATCAGGGGAACACAATGCATCGGGCGGAAGATCCGGCCGCCGTGCACTGTGGAAATACATCGCTGGATCCCAGGGAAAAGGTAAGTAACCTCTTCCTGCATCCAGCGAGGCAAACCCGAGTGTGGCTCGGGGTTACCGATCGTAGTACAAAAATCTCACCCCGAGCCACGCTTGGGAATACCACCAGCCAGGTTAAGGCCATGGAGTGGCCTAGTCAGTCTCCAGACCTTAATCCTATAGAAATTGTATGGAGGGAGCTGAAACTTTGAGTTGCCAAGCGACAGCCAATAAACCTTAAAGCGGGGGTTCACCCAAAAAAAAACATTTTTAACATTACATTCAGTCGAGTTGTCAGAATGACAATCGGCTATTTTTTTTATCTCTTTGCTGTACATACCGTATTTTCACTGCCGGTTCCGGGTATGTAATCTGCGGGACTGGGCGTTCCTAATTGATTGACATCCTTCCGCCCGGCACATACAGCGCGTCACGAGTTGCCGAAAGAAGCCGGACTGCGAGTCAGCTCTATACGGCGCATGCGCACCAACGTTCGGCTTCTTTCGGCAACTCGTGACGCGCTGTATGCGCCGGTCGGAAGGATGTCAATCAATTAGGAACGCCCAGTCCCTCAGATTACATGCCCGGAAGCGGCGGTGCAAATACGTTATGTACGGCAAAGAAATAAAAAAAAACAGCCGATTGTCATTCTGACAACTCGGCTGAATGTAAAGGTAAAAATTTTTTTTGGGGTGAACCCCCGCTTTAAGGATTTAGAAAAGATCTGTAGAGAAGAGTAGACCAAAATTCCCCCTGAGATGTGTGCACACCTGGTCACTAACTACAATAAATGTCAGTTTTTTTTTGGGGATCAAATATGTATTTTATTAACTGAACTGCAACTCAATTTTTAACATTTGTATCATGTTTTTTTTTCTGGACTTCTGGTTGATATTCTGTCTCTATTATTAAAAATATACCTATGATAAAAATTATAGACCCTTCATTTCTTTGTAATAGGAGCCGCTTAAAGCGGGAGTTCACCCATAAAAATTGTTTTACCCTTAGATTGATGCTCATTTTGTCTAGGGGAATCGGCTAGTTGTTTTAAAATTGAAGCTGTACTTACCGTTGTAGAGAGCGATCTTCTCCGCCGCTTCCGGGTATGGTCTTCGGGACTGGGCGTTCCTATTTTGATTGACAGTCTTCCGACAGGCTTCCGACGGTCGCATCCATCGCGTCACGAGTAGCCGAAAGAAGCCGAACGTCGGCGCGGCTCTATACGGCGCCTGCGCACCGACGTTCGGCTACTTTTGGAAAATCGTGACGCGATAGATGCGACCTTCGGAAGCCTGTCAATCAAGAAGGAACGCCCAGTGCGGAAGACCATACCCGGAAGCGGCGGAGAAGATGTATCTCTAAAACGGTAAGTACTGCTTCGTTTTTAAAAAAAATTGCCAATTCCCCTAGACAAAATGAGCATCAATCTAATCTTAAATTTTTTTTTGAGGGGGAACTACCGCTTTAAGTTTGTTCAGTCCATCACTCTGCCTCTAAACCCCAATAACAGTCTCAGCCCCCTCTGGCACACCGGGCAGTAGTGTAAGTGCAATGACAAATGAGAAACACACGTTATGATAAAACACAGAAATTGTCTTTACTGCAATATTTCTGTGGTAAAGTAACAAACAGGAACAGTATATACAGTATCTCACAAAAGTGAGTACACCCCTCACATTTTTTAAAATATTTTATTATATATTTTCATGTGACAATACAGAAGAAATTACACTTTGCTACAATGTTGTGTAGTGAGTGTACAGCTTGTATAACAGTGTAAATTTGCTGTCCCCTCAAAATAACTCAACACACAGCTATTAATGTCTAAACCCCTGGCAACAAAAGTGAGTACACCCCTAAGTGAAAATGTCCAAATTGGGGGCAATTATCCATTTTCCCTCCCAATGTCATGTGACTCGTTAGTGTTACAAGGTCTCAGGTGTGAATAAGGAGCAGGTGTGTTAAATTTGGTGTTATCGCTCTCACTCTCTCACACTGGTCACTGGAAGTTCAGCATGGCACTTCATGGCAAAGAACCCTCTGAGGATCTGAAAAAAAGAATTGTTGCTCAACATAAAGATGGCCTAGGCTATAAGAAGATTGCCAAGACCCCGAAACTGAGCTACAGCATGGTGGCCAAGACCATACAGCAGTTTAAGAGGACAGGTTCCACTCAGAACAGGTCTCACCACACCGCACACTGCATCAAATTGGTCTGCATGGCCGTCGTCCCAGAGGGAAGCCTCTTCTAAGGATGATGCACAAGAAAGCCTGCAAACAGTTTGCTGAAGACAAACAGATTAAGGAGGTGGATTGCTGGAACCATGTCCTGTGGTCTGATGAGACCAAGATAAACTTATTTGGTTCAGATGGTGCCAAGTGTGTGTGGCGGCAACCAGGTGAGGCCCGATTTGGACATTTTCACTTAGGGGTGTACTCGCTTTTGTTGCCAGCGGTTTAGACATTAATGGCTGTGTGTTGAGTTATTTTAAGGGTAAAGAAAATTTACACTGTTATTCAATCTGTACAGTCACTACTTTACATTGTAGAAAAGTGTAATTTCTTTAGTGTTGTTACATGAAAAGATATTATAAAATATTTACAAAAATGTGAGGGATGTACTCACTTTTGTCAGATACTGTATGTTCAAATAATCAACTGTAATGTAACTGAAATTGAGAGCAATACACACGCGTACACACGGCCGAGAAACTCGACGGGCAAAACACATTGTGTTGTTCGGCTGTCAGAAAACTCGTCGAGCCAAATATTCCCATTGCCCAACGAGGAAATAGAGAACATGCTCTCTTTTTGGCTCGACGAGTTTCCCGACGGGTTTCTCGGCGAAAAGTGTACACACGACCGGTTTTCTCGGCAGAATACGTCTCCCATCGAGTTTCTTGCTTAATTCTGCCGAGAAAACCGGCCGTGTGTACGGGGCCTAAAACTCAAATAAATCACAATATGGCACTTTGAGGTTGATTTACTAAAGGCAAATCCACTATGCACTACAAGTGCACTGCAAATGCACTTGAAAGTGCACTGCAAGTGCACTTGGAAGTGCACTTGCTGTAGATCTGAGGGGGACATGCAAGTAAAATAAAAAACAGCATTTTTACTTGCACATGATTGGATGATAAAATCAGCAGAGCTTCCCCTTGGATCCACAGCGACTTCACTTTCAAGTGCATTTGCAGTCCACTTGTAGTGCAGAGTGGATTTGCCTTTAGTAAATAAACCTGTTTATATTGGTTACTTCTACTCAAATTTGGCTCTATGAGTCCAGGCAGGAGGAGAGCAGAGGAATGACCCTCTTTGTGTCAGGCCTCTCTCTTCTGTCCCCTGACACCACAGGCCCAACTTTAAACACTTTATACAAATCAACATGTAATGGCTTAACTTCCTAGATTAACTGGCCCACAAACCCACTGCATATACAGACCCCTAAATATGTGTGTGCGGGTCCGTATGGCACTAGTAGCTTCAGTCCTTTTGAAGAAAGATGACGCTTTGTGTCTTCAGCTAGCCACTCGTTGGTGCACCTAAACTACTGAATAGCAGGGCTAAATAACACAACTTGACCAGTTTATCAAGTGAAGAAGGCAGGATCTTTCTCAGGACAATGATGTCTGTATACAGTGTCTCTGAAAATGGATGGCCTTATCCTTTAGCCCTGTGGCACTACAAGTGTCAGCAAGATGACTAACGGCAATGATGTCTGTATACAGTGTCCATTTAATGTATTCTGTGGTGCCGTATCCCTGTTTCCTGACCCAATCCTGCGGTCAAAGCACAAACGAACATCCTGGAACAGCAGGCTCTCCTGCCGCCATGACTGGTAACCTCACACTGGAATGCTTCATCATCGGGGCAGGTGCACCTGGGATCCCCCTCTCTCAGGCTGGATGTCCCGACTGGCAGGGGAGGCCTAAATCGCACAGTTTAATCACCTGGTAGACAGCATCTCTTCCTTAAGTCTGATCTCTTCCTCCACCTCGTGCTGTCTGAATCTCCTCCGAACAGCAAGATGGAGTCTTTAGTTTCCTGCTTCCTAGAGCAGGCTGGCTCTTGTATTTCTGTCCCTATAGAAAACTATGGGGCCGTTTTAGATGGGGACTACACATTGCAGAATCCTTTGCAGCAGCTGATTGTTAAAGTCCTTCTGATTTGTGAAGAGAAAAAAAAGGAGGGGGGAAATATTCCCCTCAGAAACTGACAGGCACTTTTCTTCATTACAGAAAAATCTTGGCAGCTTGTCCAGGCAGCGGGATATGCAGGGCATCAGCTACAATTCGTTGAAAAATTTTGGACTATATACTTACCTTCAGTTGTCATCCACCTGCACTGTTTAGGCAAAGGTTTTACTTTTACTTCCAACGAGATGCTAAAAATGAACAGGATACTGGATCTTGCAGGAAGATTCCCTTGCACTGGATTGGAGTGTCTTCTTACGTGATTTGGGGTACTTCGCGCAATTTGGAAGATGGGGAAAGGTACGTATATTATCTAACGTTTTTCCTTACGGGTACATTTTCCAACTACTATTATCTAGCAAATTATTGGAGATAATATTTTTGCTTGGACTCCCAGACCTTGTTGGTCCATAAGCAGTTGTATGTACAGTGAGGAAAATAAGTATTTGAACACCCTGCTATTTTGCAAGTTCTCCCACTTGGAAATCATGGAGGGGTCTGAAATTGTTATCGTAGGTGCATGTCCACTGTGAGAGACATAATCAAAAAAAAAATCCAGAAATCACAATGTATGATTTTTTTAACTATTTATTTGTATGATACAGCTGCAAATAAGTATTTGAACACCTGAGAAAATCAATGTTAATATTTGGTACAGTAGCCTTTGTTTGCAATTACAGAGGTCAAACGTTTCTTGTAGTTTTTCACCAGGTTTGCACACACTGGAGGAGGGATTTTGGCCCACTCCTCCACACAGATCTTCTCTAGATCAGTCAGGTTTCTGGGCTGTCGCTGAGAAACACGGAGTTTGAGCTCCCTCCAAAGATTCTCTATTGGGTTTGCTAGGCCACGCCATAACCTTGATATGCTTCTTACAGAGCCACTCCTTGGTTATCCTGGCTGTGTGCTTCGGGTCATTGTCATGTTGGAAGACCCAGCCTCGACCCATCTTCAAAGCTCTAACTGAGGGAAGGAGGTTGTTGCCCAAAATCTCGCAATACATGGCCCCGGTCATCCTCTCCTTAATACAGTGCAGTCGCCCTGTCCCATGTGCAGAAAAACACCCCCAAAGCATGATGCTACCACCCCCATGCTTCACAGTAGGGATGATGTTCTTGGGATGGTACTCATCATTCTTCTTCCTCCAAACACGGTTAGTGGAATTATGACCAAAAAGTTCTATTTTGGTCTCATCTGACCACATGACTTTCTCCCATGACTCCTCTGGATCATCCAAATGGTCATTGGCAAACTTAAGACGGGCCTTGACATGTGCTGGTTTAAGCAGGGGAACCTTCCGTGCCATGCATGATTTCAAACCATGACGTCTTAGTGTATTACCAACAGTAACCTTGGAAACGGTGGTCCCAGCTCTTTTCAGGTCATTGACCAGCTCCTCCCGTGTAGTCCTGGGCTGATTTCTCACCTTTCTTAGGATCATTGAGACCCCACGGGGTGAGATTTTGCATGGAGCCCCAGTCCGAGGGAGATTGACAGTCATGTTTAGCTTCTTCCATTTTCTAATGATTGCTCCAACAGTGGACCTTTTTTCACCAAGCTGCTTGGCAATTTCCCCGTAGCCCTTTCCAGCCTTGTGGAGGTGTACAATTTTGTCTCTAGTGTCTTTGGACAGCTCTTTGGTCTTGGCCATGTTAGTAGTTGGATTCTTACTGATTGTATGGGGTGGACAGGTGTCTTTATGCAGCTAATGACCTCAAACAGGTGCATCTAATTTAGGATAATAAATGGAGTGGAGGTGGACATTTTAAAGGCAGACTAACAGGTCTTTGAGGGTCAGAATTCTAGCTGATAGACAGGTGTTCAAATACTTATTTGCAGCTGTATCATACAAATAAATAGTTAAAAAATCATAAATTGTGATTTCTGGAATTTTTTTTTTGGATTATGTCTCTCACAGTGGACATGCACCTACGATGACAATTTCAGACCCCTCCATGATTTCCAAGTGGGAGAACTTGCAAAATAGCAGGGTGTTCAAATACTTATTTTCCTCACTGTATACCCAAATTTGTAGATTATATCTGGACAATCTGTAGCCATCACCAACCCTCGAACAAATGCCTTGTACACACGATCGGGTTTCTCTGCGGTCAAAAGACCGCTGGGAAACCCAAGGGGAAAACTTAGAACCGGCTCAGTCACTTTTCCCCGTGTACACACAGCCGGTTTCCCCGACAGGAGAACTGCCTGAGAGCTTTAGTCGGGAAAACCGACCGTGTGTATGCTCCACAGCAGTGTTTCCCCATAGGAAAACTGCGGGGGGGAAAAAAGGCTGCGATTCGCGATTGGAAAAAATAGACCATGTTCTAATTTTTCTTTCCTGCAGTTTTTCTGTCGGTAAAACTGCTAGGGAGCATACACTCATGGCCGGTTTTCCCGACCAAATGAAAACATGACAGTTTTCCCGTCGGGAAAACCGGTCGTGTGTAGGAGGCAAAAGGCTGAGCATGCAGAGGCTAGTACTTTCCCAATTGCTGCAGTACTGCAAGCAATGCCGCTTGCTCAAGGCACCATGCTAAAGCAATTTATCATCAGACTGCAGCCAGCCTACAGAAGTAGAATAACATCATATCCAGGGAAGCTTTTTTTGTGCCTGTTATGTGCAGTGAAGGAATCTCCTTGTAAGACACACGTTCAATGTATGTCATAACTTAGTGAGATGTGTCAAGAATACTTTGTTGGGAGAACTGGTTATACCAGCTTATGCACTAAATTACAAGGCATCTTCTTGTCTTAAAAGATTAATTAAAGTACCCAGGGAAAGCGTGTTTGTCTAGTGGGTAGCGCCACAGTGTTAAAGAGCGACTCCAGGCAACAAATAAAATCATTCAATAAACAATTTAGGAATTCCATTTGGACTGCTTTCTGAAGGTACATTGCCATATGTTACATAGTTACATAATAAGTCATGCGGAAAAAAGGTCATCTAGATTAACCAATAGAAAATATAAATAGAAAACATCCACATACAGAATCCTATACCCACAGTTGATCCAGGGGAGGGCAAACAAAAATCTTATAAAGCATGGTCCAATTTGCTGCAGCGTAGAAAAATACAATTCTTTTTCTCCCTTGAAGGCAATGTGTTCCTGAAAAGGGTCAGGTTAAATTTTTTTGTTGCGATTAGGTGCATTGGCAGCCCATTTCAATGAATCATGGCCATACATTACCACCCCCCCAGGGCACTGAGATCGGCCGATCAGGACTTTGCTGTCATCCCTCTAGTAAGGTTGATTTCGTTCGGTGGCCGATCCTTCAGAGCCAGAGCCGCCTCGCTTTGGAACCTTCTCCCGTTGCCTTTGAGGAAGTCCACTGTTCTTATTACCTTCAGAAAGGCTCTGAAAACCTTCCTCTTTGGGGCAAGTTGATTATGACCACGCCTATTAAACTGACCTGGCCCCTCCTCCCCTCACCCTATGTCCCCCTCACTCCAAACCCCCTTGCTACCGTTTGTTTTTATTGTTGATATTTTATATGGTTTCTCTTTCTTTTATGTACACGAGCCATCAGTTCGTCTACGAAGTCTTTTTTCTTTTTTCTCTTGGATTGCTTTTTGGTCCAGAATAGACCAGCGGACCTCCTTCCAGCGCTTAGACACACCCTTTAGGGTGTATGTGGCGCTGTAAAGAAATATTAAAATCAATCAATCAGCTGCCCTTAAAATGAACTCCAGGATAGGAAAAAAAATGTGGAGCCTTCCCACATTGCAAGCATTAAAGGGGTTGTAAAGGAATTTTTTTTTCCCTAAATAGCTTCCTTTACCTTAGAGCAGTCCTCCTTCACTTACCTCATCCTTCGATTTTGCTTTTAAATTTTACTTTTAAATGTACTTTACAAAAAAAATTAAATGTATACTTTTTTGCAGAAATAAGTGCATTTATTATTGTTTTTTCTGCAGGAGCCTGGAAAGCATTGCACCCATGGTCAGTACCCATGGTCATGGTCATAACAGGTGCAATGTGGGCTCCTGCAGACATGTCTTTCGACTTTCAGCCTGTAACTCTGTACAGACTTACTATTTGAAAGCCAGAGACATGTCAGTGGACAATGAAATTGCTCATAAGCGCCCCCCGCTGTGGCAGAGAGTACTTGTTAAATAATTCACAGCAATCTGTGAATGAATGACGTGGCTGTGCAGGTGGAGGGTGCAGGGGGTGGGACCCCCGCCTGCTGTCACATGGATGGGGTAAGAGGAGGCAAGAGCTGCAACATGTTACAGGTTCCACCCTGAATACAGGTGGAACATGTAACACAACATGTTGTGCTGTGTGTTTCCAGGTACTTTATATTTTAGTATACTTACATCAGTGCATGCTTATATGATCTGGTTGACATGCTGAAATTCTTTTCAGACATGTTGGCGTAAACCTCTGCCCTAATTATATGTCACAATAAATATACATGTCATATTTACTTGACATATTATGTTTTATATAGATGACTTGTGCACAGTAAACAGCTGTTATTCACACTAATAGAATGCCATGAACCAGCTACATTGTGAAGTATGTCAGGCCAGGGCTGGTGCTACCACTAGGCAAACTAAGCAGCCGCCTAGGGTGCACTGCTGCCTAGGGTACAGCCATGGCCAGTTTTTGCTGCATTTGCAGCCTTTTATTTTATTGGGGGGCGCAAGTAGCTGGTCTTGCCTAGGGTACAAAATAGTCTAGCACCAGCCCTGGGTCAGGCGCATGAGGTTTTAGGTTCATTTCCCACCAGAGACACTGTTAGATCTCCCAACTGTCCCACATTTAAAAAAATTGTCCCTCTCTTGAGACAAAATTCCTCTGTCCCTTGTGCAGCCTCAGTTCTCCCTCTATTTGGTCTGGTGTGGTCATCTCTATACAAAATGTACTATTCTTTTCAGAATAGTGCATTCAACTTTTAAGCTAACCTCTACATTACTGTTTTTTTTTTTTTTAAAAGGCAGTAAAATAGAGACCAGAAAGCACTTATGCGTCTTCGCCAATCATTTTCTACATCTTTGTGGTTCAAAAAGTGTGCCTGTGGCAACAATGTACAGTACAGTGCATCTGGAAAGTATTCACAGCGCTTCACTTTTTCCACATATTTGTTATGTTACAGCCTTATTCCAAAATGGAATATATTCATTATTTTCCTCAAAATTCTACAAAAAATACCCCATAATGACAACGTGAAAAATATTTGTTTGAAATCTTTGCAAATTTATAAAAAAATAAAATAAAAAAAATAACATGTACTTAAAGGGGTTGTAAAGGAATTTTATTTTCCCCTAAATAGCTTCCTTTAGCTTAGTGCAGTCCTCCTTCACCTCATTCTTCGATGTTGCTTTTAAATCTCCTTATTTCTTCGGAGAAATCCTCCCTTCCTGTTCTTCTGTCTGTAACTCCACACCGTAATGCAAGGCTTTCTCCCTGGTGTGGAGAAAGCCTCTTGAGGGGGGAGGGGAGAGCAGGCAAGCCCTGTACACACAATCGGATATCTGATGGAATCTAATCCGATGGATTTTTTCCTATGAAGCTGACTTTCATTAGTCTTGCCTACACACCATCAGTCAAAAATCCGATCGTGCCAAAACGCGGGGACGTACAACACTACGACGAGCCGAAAAAAATGAAGTTCAATGCTTCCAAGCATGCGTCGACTTGATTCTGAGCATGCCTGGGTTTTTGACCGATGGACTTCCATACAGACGATCTGATTTTTCTATTGTTTTTTTTTCCATAGGAAAAATTTAAAACATGTTCTTTTTTTTTACACCGATGGAAATAAAACCGATGGGGCCCACACACGATCGGTTTGTCCGATGAAAACAGTCAATCGGTCTGTTTTCAGCGGACAAACCGATCGGGTGTACGCGGCTTAAGAGTTAATAGCACCCCTGCCCAACTGCTCTAGTTTCCTCCCACAATTGAAGAACAACATGGCTTCTGCCCAATAAATTGGCGCAGTCCTCAAATACAGATAGAAGTTATTTCTTATCCTCTCAGCAGTAACAATCCGAAACCTAACTGACATAATCCTAACCTCTGTGTGTATGCCTGTAGCTCCCATAATGGCCTGTCCATCTGGTCTGCATGGAAGTCAGGAGTCAATCAGCGAGAATTTCCAGTGAAAATAACAGAACAGTCCTCATAAACCCGCCACCCACAGTTTGGATCGTTTTCTGCTATTAGGCAATCAAATGATCTCATTTAGATTATAAATCAACGGAAAATGTCCTTTAGCTGCTAGTGGTGGCTTTATTGATTACAGTTGCTGACTGTTTCAATAGTTTGGTAAACTGGAAGGCTGAAAGCTAACGAAAAACTTTCAAAAGTGGCAAGTGTGTGACTACTGACCAGCAGAAGTGCACAAGGGGTCCATTATTAAAATGTATGTATGCCCAAAAGTTCCATTCATGGAAAAAGAGTTAGCACTTAACAACATGCCAACAACAAAAATACAGCCTAATTTAGAGAGTTATAGGTAGATTCACAGAGAAAGGCTTAAACTTGCGGCGGCGTAGCTTAGCGTGTTTAGGCTACGCCGCCGTAAGTTAGCTAGGCAAGTACGTGATTCTCAATGTACTTGCCTGCTAATATCCGGCGGCGTAGCCTAAAGCGGGCGGGCGTAAGGGTGCCAAATTCAAAAGTCTTGGAGGGGGGCGTGTTTTATGGTAATGAGGCTTGACCTCACGTTTTTTAAGTTTTTTTTTAATGCGCATGCGCCGGGCGCCTACATTTCCTAGGGTGCATTGCGGCTAAGTACGCCGCACGAGCCTATTGATTTCGACGTGGACGTAAACAACGTAAATCCCGATTCGCGGACGACTTACGCAAACGACGTAAAACATTTGAGTCTCGCGGTGGGAACGGCGGCCATACTTTAACATTGTTATTCCACCTAATAGATGGAATAACTTTAGGCCTGCTAATGCCTTACGGAAACGGCTTAAAACTACTGCGGCTGGCGGGCGTACGTTCGTGAATCGGCGTATCAACTAATTTACATATTCTACGCCGACCACAATAAAAAAACTCCACCTAGCGGCCATCCGAAATATTGCAATCTAAGATAGGACGGCGCAAGCCGTCGTATCTTAGATATGTTTAAGCGTATCTCTGTTTGAGCATACGCTTAAACATAAGTCGGCGTAGATTCTGAGTTAGGTTGGCTATCTACTGATAAGCCGGCCTAACTCTTTCTGAATCTACCTATTTGTCCTTATAATTACTGTATTTACACTTTATATTTTAGTGTGGTTGATAAAATATATATATATACATTTATAAAGATGTCTGAAAGAGAAAACTAACATGGTCACCACATCTAATGATTTTTAAGCTGCAGTATATTACATATTTGGTTTTGAGTTTAATACCGCTTTAAGCTGACTAAAGACAAAGGACACCTTTAATTTCTTGCTGAACGACTATGGGCAGCCCTGCAAACGCCACCTGGCTCAACAAAAGTCGATTTAACCGCTTGCCGACCAGCCGCCGTCTTGTCAGCTCGATCCCGCGAATCGTAGCTGTACGTCGGCCCCTGTGCGTGGTCAGCCGGCCACCCGCAATCGCTCACACAGAGAGTCAGAACGGGAATCTGCCAATGTAAACAAACATATCTCTGTTCTGTCAGGGGAGTACAGAGTGATTGTCTGACTGTTCCTAGTGATAAGGAAGAGCGATCTCTCTGTACTCCCTGTCAGTCCCCACCCCCCACAGTTATAAAACCCCTCCCAGGGAACACCTTTAACCCCTTGATCGCCCCCTAGTGTTAATCCTTCTATGCCAGTGTAATTTATACAGTAATCAGTACATTTTTACAGGGATCGCTGTATAAATGTCACTGGTCCCAAAAAAGTGTCATGCCCCGTACCCACGACCGAGTTTCTCGGCAGAATTCAGCCAGAAACTCGATCGGAGCCGTATTCTGCCGAGAAACCCGGTCATGTGTACACTTTTGGCCGAGGAAACCGACAAGGATCTCGTCGGGCCAAATAGAGAACATGTTCACTATTTCCTCGTTAGTCAATGAGGAAACTTGGCTCGCCGAGATCCTCGGCGGCTTCACAAGGAACTCGACGAGCAAAACGATGTGTTTTGCTCGTTGAGTTTCTCGGACGTGTGTACGGGGCCTCAAAGGTGTCCGATCTGTCCACCGCAATGTCACAGTCCTGCTAAAAATCGCTGATCACTGACATTACTAGTAAAAAATATATATATATAACTTTTGCGCAAACCAATCAATAATTTTGTTTTACCAAAAATATGTAGAAGAATACATTTTGCCCTAAACTGATGAAGAAACTATATTATATATTTTTTAATTGGGGGTATTTATTATAGCAAAAAGTAAAAAATATTGTTTTGTTTTTTTTTCAAAATGTTTTATTTAATAAAAACTGCAGAGGTGATCAAATACCACCAAAAGAAAGCTCTATTTGTGGGGGAAAAAAGGACGTACCGGTAAATTTTGTTTGGGTACAGCATCCCACAACTGCGCAGTTGTCAGTTAAATCAAAGCGGTGCCGTATCGCAAAAAACAGCCTGGTCATTAAGGGAGTAAATCTTCCAGGGCTGAAAAAATCGACTGAGCCAGATGGAAAATTATCATCCAAACAGGGACTGCATTCTATCAGATGCGGTCACTATTCCGGTATATAAGCTGCCATGGGGGTCACAGCTCCTTCAAAACAATAGTGTTGTGGATTCCTCCATTCGAGCTGTTAGCATTGATGGGGAAATCAGCTGAAATTGAGCCATGTATAGCCAGACTTTCCTTATGCCCAACAACCAATCAGATTTCCCTTTTCAATCATACATTACAATGGCCGAGAAGGACAACAGTATGTCTGTGATGAGCATACAACATATATATATATATATACACAGTATTTGAGCCTTGCAAAAATTCCTCACCTCTACATGCAGTGAGCGTTGCCAACAATACAGAAAAGCAGTGAACACTTGTTGAGTTGTATAAACCAAACCAACATATTTGGTATACCATGAATGAATCACCATTTACAGAAAAACTACAAGCTCAGCAAGTATGGTCTATCAATAATCATTTCTAGATTTATGCCTCAGCAACCACTGTGTACAGCTCTGTGCCCATAATGGTAGTGCAATAAATATTACTAACAAAACATAATTTACCACCGTAGAATGCACCACAAAACAGCATGACCAATATATGAACTAGAGAAATATGCTCAGAGCGATCACTTAGATATGCTAATCTACCTCCGATCTGCCACTATAGACCCTAATGCACACTGGATGTTTGCCCAGCTCCTCTAAATACCTTTCTCCTGGCAGGAAAAAGGCAGCGTCAAAAACGCGGCTAAAGCTTTGTTTTTGCAAAGCGTTTAGGCTTGTTTAGTTCCATTAAGCACTTAGATGTTCATTGATTTTATTGGCCAAAATATTTATTTATTCTGGCCATTGAAATGAATGAACACTCAAGTGATTGACGCACCTTGACTAAATGCAACCTTGGACGTTTTTAGCGGCAAAATGCTCCTCTCCTGAATGTGCTGGCTCTGAGAGTTTTTCTGCCTCTAAATGCCTGTGTATATGGACACGTGGGGAGAGCACTCAGAATCTGGTGCATGGTAGCCAATCAGCTTCTAACTTCAGCTTGTTCAATTAAGCTTTGACAATAAAACCTGGAAGCTGATTGGTTTCTTTGCAGAGCTTCATCAGGTTTTTCACCATTCCGTTTTAGTAAATAATCCCAATAGGATAACATGGAGGGGCATTTAGAGGCAGAAAAGAAGTCAAACAGCCCTAAAAGTAGTATTTTTGACACCTGGTGTGCACAAGGCCAGGGTTTGACAAATTTGCTGGAATCTAGGAGCCAGCTAAAAAAGTTAGGAGCCAGAAAACGCGCCCCGTCCCGACGAGCTCGCACGCAGAAGCGAACACATACGTGAGTAGCGGCCGCATATGTAAATGATATTCAAACCACACATGTGAGGTATCGCCACGATCGTTAGAGCGAGAGCAATAATTCTAGCTCTAGACCTCCTCTGTAACAAGCAACCTGTAGAATTTTTTAAACGTCGCCTATGGAGATTTTAAAGGGTAAAAGTTTGTCGGCATTCCACGAGCGGACGCAATTTTGAAGCGTGACATGTTGGGTATCAGTTTACTCAGTGTAACATTATCTTTCACAATATAAAAAAAAATTGGGATAACTTTACTGTTGTCTTATTTTTTAATTAAAAAAAGTGTATTTTTTCCCAAAAAAAGTGCGCTTGTAAGACCGCTGCGCAAATACGGCGTGACAGAAAGTATTGCAACGATCGCCATTTTATTCTCTAGGGTGTTAGAATAAAAAATATATATAATGTTTGGGGGTTCTAATTAGAGGGAAGGAGATGGCAGTGAAAACAGTGAAAGATTACATTAGAACTGCTGTTTTACTTGTAATGCCAACGGCCACCACCAGATGGCACCATATCACAGAAGGAAGCTTGGGACTTCACAAGGCCGCAAAGCTGCGGCCTCAATTACCGGCCGTCGCGGGCCCGCTGCGATCGCGAGGTGGGGGTGCACGGAGACACAGGATCCTGTGCCTCCGTGGTAGCACGATCGCGGCGGACCCGCGACGGCCGGTAATTGAGGCCGCGGCTTTTCAGCCTTGTAGGTCGCAAAGCCGCGGCCTCAATTACCGTCCGTCGCGGGTCCGCCCGTGACGGTCGGGCGCCAGGTCGCAATTGCGACCTGGCGCCCGGATTTTTTTGAGCCCTGCACAAGGCCTAATACAAAGGCATGGTAATATTCTCTTCTGTCATAGAGATCCTAGCATTTTGATGCAATGTAAATGTTTTCTATTGTGCTACCACTGGATGGTAAAGGACTGTCGACTCTCAGTGGTGATAATCCCTGGTCTCCTCTTGTCTTCTGTTACCAAAGTTTCAGAGAAACAGAAAAATACATAGATGAATATATAACCATGTGACCATATTAGTTCAATGATATCCCCAGCCCTTTGTGTACATTCATTGCAGGGTGAGAATTCCCTGTAGACAGCTCATTTGCCCAGAAATTATGGCTGATTTCTGAATTCAGACCTTGACCTGTTCAGAACAAACACAACCTTGTCCCTAGCTATAAACAATTGGTTCTGGATGTGCAGTTTTTTTGCCAAGGGGAATAAAGAAATGTTTTGCATGGCACTGCCCCCCCCCCTAAAATGAGGAGTTGCAATAAAAGTAAAGCGGCCCATAGATGAGTCTTTTTTTGCATTCAATGAAAAAAAAAGACTAAATTCTCCCATACACACACACACTGAAGGTGGATGGGGAATCCTCCCCACTAAGGTATTGTATTCTGACAGCAAGGAGTGCCGCGGCGCTGATCAAGTGCTGAAAATCCAACAGGCTGGTTGTACAGAAGTCAATTTGTAGATCGATTCTGTACAACTAGCCTGCCTATACATGGATCTAAGATTGGTCAGTCCCCGCTGAACTGGCTGATTTTCAATCCTTGTATGGCCGGCTTAAGACATCTAGATACCTTCTGTTTTATGAAAGCTCTACTATGCTTTGAGTACTGCGTGTCTAATAAAAGAGATAAAAGAGAAGTCAACGAGCTACAATAACTTTCACATGCTTGCTGAGTTGACGACCCCAAGAGTTTTCTTGACGTCTTTTGAAACCCAAACACCCTGACAGAGTTGGGTTAACACTGTTTGATATGTTCAAGGGATGTATTTTTTGTGCAGAAATGGAAAACAGAAAAGTTTGTACACAAATGTTAAAGAGGAAGAGTAAATACGCCAACCAGGAACAGTGTTTATCTACTAATGTAAAACACATTTCCCCAATCTCCTTGTTTAAGCTCTATATTAAATGAGTTCTGCATGGCTTCAGTTTGAAAGATTAGATAGGTCTGTTTACTTCTGACTCTTAATGTATTTTATCATCAGGCCTTGATTATTTATGTATTTAGCAAAGTTTGAAGACCGCGTTCTGTAATGTTTACTTTTACTAATCTGGAAGTCTCAGCATGTCTTAAAGCTGACCACATAGGCAGAGATTCCTGATTGGTCTTGACATTGAATGATCAAATGATTACTTGAGTTGAATAACCACATTCTGATGCATCTAGCTTTTAGGTGGCACAAATAACCCTTTTTGTCTTCAGCTATGAGAAGGTTTATATGCACAGATGTGGGCGTCCACAGCAACGGCCACATCTGATCAAGTCTTTTTACTCTGGATGTCTGGATTACAGATGTCAGGATGGCTCTTATGCAACATCACTTTTCATCCCTGCCATTCTATATCCAAACATATATCTGTAGGCCTAAAACCTTAAACATGGCCCATGTATGGACTCCAGCTTTTCTATCACTTTAACCACTTCAGATCCGCGCTATTGACAAAAGATGTCAACAGCGCGGCTCTCAAGTGCCGGGAGGACGTCTTTGGACGTCTTTTAAAAGCATTACCCGCGCGCGCCACTGGGTGGCGCGCAGCGGGTAAACACTGTCACGGCGCATCGCTGGGGAGCCGATGCGTGTACCTGGCGGCCGCGATGTCCGCCGGGTACATGCGATCGTCGGGAACACAGCAGGGACATGTATAAACACAGAGCTCCACGTGCTGTCAGAGGAGAGGAGACCGATCTGTGTCCCTTGTACATAGGGACACAGCATCGGTCACCTCCCCCAGTCACACCCCTCCCACCCCACACAGTTAGAACACACCCAGGGAATACATTTAACCCCTTCCTCACCCCCTAGTGTTAACCCCTTCCCTGTCAGTCACATTTATACAATAATTAGTGCATTTTTATAGCACTGATCGCTGTATAAATGTGAATGGTCCCAAATTTGTGTCAAAAGTGTCCGATATGTCCGCCGCAATATCGCAGTCCCAATAAAAATCGCAGATCGCCGCCATTACTAGTAAAAAAAAAATAATAAAAAAAAATTATACTTCTGTCCCCTATTTTGTAGGCGCTATAACTTTTGCGCAAACCAGTCGCTTATTGCGATTTTTTTTTTTTTTACAAAAATACGTAGAAAAATACGTATCAGCCTTAACTGAGAAAAAAAATATTTTAAAAAAAAATTGTGATATTTATTATAGCAACAAGTAAAAAATATATATATATTTTTTAAATTGTCGCTCTTTTTTTGTTTATAGCGCAAAAAATAGAAACCGCAGAGGTGATCAAATACCACCAAAATAAAGCTCTATTTGTGGGGAAAAAAGGACGTCAATTTTGTTTGGGAGCCACGTCGCACGACCGCGCAAATGTCAGTTAAAGCGACGCAGTGCCGGAAGCTGAAATTTCGCCTGGGAACGAAGGCGGTTTATGTGTCCAGTAAGCAAGTGGTTAAATAGTTAGATGTGGCTAAAAATTTCCATTACATAATGATACTGCTGCTGTATGTGCAACATACTGATGCATTATTAGGCCTTGTACACACGGTCGGACCAAACCGATGTGACTGGTCCGTCGGACCGTTTTCATCGGTTCACCTCTGAAGTGGCCGTACGGCCTGATATGTGTACACACCGTCAGTCCAAAATCCGATCGGGTTAAAACGCGGTGACGTCAACACACGACGTGCTGAATAAAACGAAGTTCAATGCTTCCAAGCATGCATCGACTTGATTCTGAGCATTCTGAGCATGCGCGGTTTCGAACCGATGCTTTTCTGTACTAACCATCGGTTTGGTCCGATGGGGCAGCGGTCCGTCGGTTCGGTTTTGAAGCATGTTTTAAAATTTTGGACCGAAGGAAAACAGACCGATGGCCTATACACACGGTCGGTTTGGTCCGATGAAACTGAACTTCGGTTCATTCTCATCGGTTCGGTCCGACCGTGTATACGGGGCCTTAGTGTTCTGGCAGCAGTATGGCCGATTCTGCCATCTGCTGCCAGAAGTAAAGTGTTGGACTGGTTGCTTCTCAGCCATTCAGGAGGTGCTTGTATTTTTATCATTAAATACAAGGCTTCCTCTGGTTGGCCTAGGTGGAAATCAAGACCTCTTCTGCACCTCTACTCTATGGGGCAGATCCACAAAAGAATTACGCCGGCGTATCTATTGATACGCCGCGTAATTTAAAATTTCCCGCGTCGTATCTTTGTTTTGTATCTACAAAACAAGATACGACTGCATCTCGGATCGATCCGACAGGCGTACGTCTTAGTACGCCGTCGGATCGTAGATGCATTTTTCCACCGGCCGCTAGGTGGCGTTTCCGTCGAATTTCGCGTTGAGTATGCAAATTAGCTAGTTACGGCGATCCACGAACGTACGTCCGGCCGGCACATTTTTTTACGTTGTTTGCGTTCGGCTTTTTCCGGCGTATAGTTATTATTATTATTATTATACAGGATTTATATAGCGCCAACAGTTTACGCAGCACTTAAATTAAGAGGATTAAGAGGGCCCTGCTCAGAAGAGCTTACAATCTAAAATATATATATATATATATATATATATACACACCCTGTAGTGTAGCCAAAGCTTTTTTTTAAGCTTTGGATAGAGTTTGAAAGTGTTGAAACAGCTGTAAGGTTTTGATTACTGTCTGTGTCCCTGCTGCAAAGATCAATCCTTTGTCAGAAACCATGAATCAGACAGAGACAGAAAATGCAGTACAAATCAAACCTTTTAATATAGTGGTAAAAAAGGTACAAATATTAAACATAGTCAAAACATAGCCAGGGTTTGGTAATCAAAGCGGGTAGTTGGTGCAAGCCAGTAAATAAGGAAGCCAGATTAAGGAAGGCCCATAAGGAACAAATGAAGTGTAGGGCTGGCATGACAGGGTGGAAGGGGAACCTGCAGCATAGAATTAACATGTTCAATGGAGAGGTATGAGGCTTACTTCCATGATTGGCTGAGGAGATGGGCTGATAGGGAAGAGTGTAGCAGAGTAGGCTGCAGGAAGGGATGGGACAGTGACAGTCTGAGTCTGATGAATGTCACTCCCTCCCTCCCTGGTATGGGATATGTAGGCAGGAGGTATGTAGGTATTATGGTGGCAGTTAGTAACCCTTGGATGGGGTTAAAAATCTGTTGGTGGGATACGAGTGGGGAACCATTGTTTGGTATGGTGTCTTCTGGTTGGGTGTGGTCCAATAAATGGGACCAGGTATTGGTAGATCTGTTAGTTCTGTGGTTCTGTTGGCAAGTCTTAATGCCCCCCGAGGGGGTGTTTTGTGTCTTAGGGAATGTATATTTTTTGTATTGTTATTGTTATTTTTATTGTTATTTTGTTTAGTAAAAGGCCTGATGGCCATTTAACTCCACCTTGTATTAAGTGTTTTCTTGGGGATGGGGGGGAGGGGTTTAGAGGATCGTGTAGGAGATATAGGGGTGACCTCTGAGCTACCCTAGTCATAGAAATTATGATGGCCTGATTGGACACGGAGATATTCCATTGTGAACCATAAATGATTGCCAACATAGTTAGCTATTAAAAGTGTAGAAGACCTGGAGACTTATAGGACTAAACAACCAGTATATATGGTCAAAGTATGGATTTTTCAGCAAGATCAGCAGCATGGGGGGGGGGGGTGCTACAAACTATCCTTTACTGTTAATTACGGTATAACGAAAGTCAAAAAACTATTTACAAAAGTAAATAGAATAGATATAGAATAGATTTCCTATCACTTACTGTACTGTAGACACAACAGGAATTGAGAAGAAATCTTTCAAGAGTGGAGTAAATCCCCTCCTTGTCACTAGATCAAGTGTCCACATTGTAAGATGTATCCTCTACTGCAGGGCTCAAAATTTCAAGTCCTGAGCTACTAGCCAGGCCTCAAGGCGTACTTGCCACCAGTTTCCTCGCCCAACCCCTACCATGTCCCGCCCCTAGACACGCCCTCATAAATTATCTCATGAAATGACACTTAAATGTTTTATGCAGAATTAAGTTATAAAAATAAATATTAACAACAAATTTATCCGTGCCCAAAAATGCAACCTGCCCATGTCTACCAATGCAGCCATGTGTCCCCAGTGCAGCCACGTGTCCCCAGTGCAGCCAAATGTCCCCATATTGCAGCCAAATGTCCCCATATTGCAGCCAGTGTCCCCATTGCAGCCTACCTGTGCTGGGTAAGAGAGAAGAGAGGAGACGGAGCCGCCGCCGCCTGGTTGTTCAAAGCGTGGGGAACATAACAGCTTTCAATTCAATAGTTGTGTTCCCCGCCGCGAGCCGTCATATACAGCCCCTCCCCCCTTGTCTGGGAAACTTTGATAGACAGATCACCCATCCAATCCTGGGATGGGTGATCTGTCTATCAAGGTGCCTGGACAAGGGAGAGGGGCTGTATGACGGCGCGCGGCAGGGAACACAGCTATTGAATTGAAAGCTGTTATGTTCCCCTCGCTTTGAACAACCAGGCGGCGGCGATGACAGCAGCGGCGACGCGACTCTCATCTCCTTGCTCGCCCCCCCCCCCCTGCTCCCAGGCAGCCCACACTCGCCAGCCCTCAAAATTTACTCGCAAAATGCGAGCAGGCGAGTGTAAATTTTGAGGGCTGCTCTACTGTAAAAAATGTTCTGGTGACTCACAGTGGTCATCAGCAAAAATAGAGAGAGCAACTTCTCCTGAACAGAAACGACCATAGATTGATTGCATATCAGCCAATTCATACCGAAGGGCCGAATTGCAATCCATGTATATTCAGCTTTAGGCAGAAGCCAAGGCAGCATGGCCACTGACACAATCAATGTATAGAAAAAGATAGGTGAATTTTTTGCAATATTGTAATTTTGTAAAGTATAAAAGGTTATTTATGGAAATTGCTGCTAAAACTGGAGCTTTCCTTTAATGTTATTTTTAACCTGGCAGGTCTGCTTTAATGTAGAACACATGCTATTTTCCTTGACGTGTTACATATTTTGTTTTTATCAGGTGCTTCTTCTTACTACATTGCTTTTGCATGTGGAATATTTTTATCTACCTCTTTAAAAGTTCAGATAACTTTCCATTAGACAAGTTCACTGAGGCTTTCCAGAAGAATCAAACATAGAATATCCCTGCCAAATTCATATTTATTTCTTGTCAAGTTTTTATTTGCAGAGAAAATTCCACAGTCTGTTGATTTTTTTCTCTTTATGGTGGCATACGGAGCCCGAGCTCTGCTGCCTTCCCAAGTTATGTCAGCAGCCTTCATTTTCAAGCAGCAGTAAAACTCACTCTGTCTGCACATTACTAAACTTAGAAAAGAAGAAAAGCTTGTCAGGGGCAGATTGTGCTGCGGTTTTGGCTTCTAACAGTCAGGTATCGTAAAATATAATAACATACCCAGAGATCTCAGAAATTCGAGCACTTTGAAGTTGCTACAT
Organism: Rana temporaria; assembly: GCF_905171775.1. Taxonomy (NCBI): domain Eukaryota; kingdom Metazoa; phylum Chordata; class Amphibia; order Anura; family Ranidae; genus Rana; species Rana temporaria. The sequence continues at coordinate 96,543,965 of NC_053490.1, forward strand.
CCAGCCAGATCCTTGCTGGAAGGAGAGGATTTGCATTCTTAAAACTAGGATTTGCACTAAATGGCGTCTTTAAACGGTCGGCATCCCTGTGAGTTTACTGAAAACTCGGCTTTGTAAATGATGGACAGTTTGTAACGCGTGTATGTAATAACTGAAATTATAGAGTATTTTAAAGAAGTCTTCATAGCTTTGAAAAATGAAATGCTGGTCCATGGATTCATTTAGAAATACCTGTTCTCGCTTCCTCATAGAAAGACTGAATGATTGCTGAGTTGTGCCAATTCAGCTTTACAGCTCCTTCCCCTCCAGAAGCCCAATTTGTGGGTGTTTTTATTGTAGAGCGCTGATGTCATCCACCCACATCTGTCAGTGTGGCAGTGCTGCCACCAGTCCTCCACATATGAGTCTCCATGGAGAAAGCGAGGAGAGCACTGACACTCCTCTTCCCCCGCATAACTTATTATTGAGCATGACTGTTGTGGAGCTCAGGCAGAGCCCCCGTGATTCCTTCCCCGTCACCTGTGAATGTTGCACACCCCCTCTAGCTGAAATACTCCGTCCCCCTGTTTGCACTGTGACTGAGCTGTTCTCAGCAAGTGCCTGGTGCCCAAGACAAGCGCTGTCAATCAGTGCTAATTAATTATTCATCTCATTTGGAGCAGTGTGGTTGGAGTGCAGTGGGGGAGCAGGGTGCACTATTGTCTATGTCAGTGGTTCTCAACCTCAGCCCTCAAGTACCCCTAACAGGCCATGTTTTGGGAATTTCTCTTAGATAAAAAAAGCTGTCCAAAATACTAAGTCATTGCCTCTGATTTAAAGCACATGTGCAAGATAAAGAAGAACCTGCAAACCTGGCCTGTTGGGGGTACTTGAATACTGAGGTAATGGTCTATGCTACTTTTGGGTCTACTGAACCACTTGAAATAAGAGAAACTGCTACATGTACTTTGTGCCACAGGGGACAGCATATAGAAAAAAGTGAATAGCAAAACAACCAAACACTGCTCTTAAAGTGGTTGTAAACCCTTAACAACCACTTTTACCTACAGGTAAGCCTAGATTAAGGCTTACATGTAGGTGCTCGAAATATCTTCTAAACCTCCACAGTTTAGGAGACATTTACAATGACGGGCACCAATGTCTACGGCGCAGGCGCCGTAGACAACGGCGCAAGTGCACTTTAGAAACAGCGATAATTGGGGACAGTGGAAGGAGGGGAGGATCAGAAAAGACAGGATCAAATAGCCTTTCTACACAATGCAGAAGATTAACCCCTTAGGTTTCACAGTGAGTATAACAAGCAAATACAGGCTGATGTGGGGTTAGTAACACTTTAAGCTTCAAACTAGCTAATCAAAGTTTACACAGGGCTAAGGACTCTCTGCTTCCCCCAGGTGACAACACTGCACCAATCACCACCCAAAGGTGTGCATAGCCTATTGCGGGGATAAGCAATTAGCGGACCTCCAGCTGTTGCCAAACTACAAGTCCCATCATGCCTCTGCCTCTGGGTGTCATGCTTGATGCTGTCAGAGTCTCGCTATGCCTCATGGGACTTGTAGTTTGGCAACATCTGGAGGTCCGCTAATTGCTTATCCCTGGCCTATTGCATTAGTCTGTGCACCCCAAATCTCAAACACACGTGTCTTTCTCTGCAGCCTCAGCTGGTAAATTACATATTTACTAGCCCCTTCCCCTGCTCTCCATCCTGAAACATCCCCCGCAGCAGCCAGGGGGAGAGGAGGGAAGCCAGAAGCACTTCAGGGACAATCAAGAGGGGGGAAGTCTGGGCAGTAGGGAGAATTGGCACTGCACATAGTGATTAGGGTGTGCCCAGGCACACCTGGCACACCGCCTGCACATGCCTATGCACCCAGTCACATACTCCTTCATGCCTGGAAGTATGGCATTAATCTTCACTCGCAGCAGCTGAATAGAGTAGTCAAGAAGTAAAGACGTGAGTATATACTGTTGGAGAAGGGGAAGGTTAGGTGACCCCGCACAGGCAAAGTAAAGGACAACTTTAACGACTGGTCACTGAGAAAATCTTAGTTAACCTTGTAGTAAATGTGTTGTGTTCAGTTAGGTCAGGCCTGGCCCTTAGGCCTCATTCACATGGGCTCTTTTGACCTGAGAGCAGATTCCTGTGGTAAGAATCAGCAGATTCTTTGGGCCAGAATTCCAGCTGCCCTCCATTGTTCCTGTGGATCTGTAATCTGGGGTTGCGGCACTCACAGGTAACTGCTGGATTTGTGGATACCTATGAAAAGCGGGGGGCAGCTGTGGCGCCCAGGGCTGCTGATAGGGGGGGGACCACCAGCCCTCCTGTAGGGGGCACGAGCAAACAGGGGGCCCAGACAGCAGAGGGAATCATTGTGATCGGATGGAGGGGCAATTGCAGAATTACTTCCCCTGCACCGATCCCCCTCCCTGTTCTGCCTTCTTCTGATCCCCCCTCTGTGCCCCCCTGTCACTGTGCTGTCCCCCCATGGCACTGCTGGCTTACCTGCCTATCAGAGCCACTGGCTCATAAAAAAAAATAACAAATTATAAAATAAAATACATTTTAATAAATTTTAACATTCTTTAAAAAATTATATAAAAAAAAAGTTTAAAGATTTTTAAAAACTATTTAAAAAATGGCCAATTCACACAGGTTCTCTGTTATGTTTGTGTCCGCTTATAATGATTTTAATGTATTTTGTTTGTGAAAATATTGTTTTGATATATTTTGGGGGGCCCTGTCAGGTAGGCTGTACGGGGCACCCATGATTTCTAACAGCATCCCTGGTGGCGCCTGTCATTGCTTTGCACAGAAATGAGAGGTCTGTTATTCCAGCCATAAGAATGCGATATCCAGACAAAAAAGGCCAAGTGTGTGAGGTCTAGGGCTCCTTTCACACAGAGTAGTGTCTGCCCCGATTGGCGGGGATCCGTGAGCAGATCCCCTGCTGATCAGAGCCAATCAGGATGGATGTCACATCCATGTCTGTTCAATTTCTGCCCAGCAGACATGGATGGACCCCTGTCAGCTCTATTGGTGGCTGGGTAGAAACGGACGCTGTATGTTTACATCAGGCTACTGATCCGGTCTGTAAAAAACAGAAAAGGACACAGTCTTTTTCAGGGTTTTTTCCGAACATGGACAAACCCAAAGGTAGGTGATTGTAAATGAACATGTTTACATCCACCTGTTATCCACCCACGTGAAATGAATCCCACAGAGAGAAGAGGCAAAGTAGTTCTAAGCAGGTCTTAGAGCCTAATATGTAATGAACAAATATGGCTGCCCCCATGCACATATACAGTATATTTACAAACTAAACGTATAAACATTATTTTAGGTTCAAGCCCATTAAAGTGGTTGTAAACCTTTTCATGTACCCAGTGAAAGTGACTGGCCTCTGGTGATTCACAGAGTAGAAACAAATCTCTCTACATAGGTTGTCTCTTTTTATCTGCAGCTCCCTATTCTCTACAGCAGGGGTGTCAATCTCAATTTCATTGCAGGCCGAATCAGCATTATGGTTGCCAGTTGTATGTCCAGAGCAAGTCCCCATGGTCAGAAGTCAGAGTCTCCCACACTCCCTTACATCACAGTGCCCCAACCCCCCCTCCTTCCATGTGCTGCCAGGAAAAGCTGGGGGTGGAGCTGGGAAGCCTAAAGTGCAGGGTCTGGAGGAGGACCAGAGGAAGGCAGGAGTCAGCTGCTGAATGCTGAGACCAAAGGAGGCCGAGCTGAGGTGGTGCTGCGGCATTAGTAAGCTTTTTGTTTTTGGGTTTAATACCGCTTTAAAGCACCTACCTGGATCCTGAAATATAAAGATGTGTGCTTGACCTTTGTAATGGGGGTCAAGGTGTAAAGTCATATTAAAGGCAATTAAAAAAAAAAAAAAAACATGTTATACTTACCTACTCTGTGTAGTGGTTTTGCACAGAGCAATCCCAATCCTCCACTTCTTGGATCCCGCGCCAGTGCTCCTGGCACATCCCTCCTGACGGGTACCCCCAGACTAAGCAGCTTGCTCTGGGGGCACCCAAGCCACTGCTCTGCATTTTCATTCATATAAAGAGCCGTGGCTTTGCCCTGCCCCTCTCTCTCCTCATTGGCTCACTGGCTGTTATTTACAACAGTGGGAGCTGAGGCTCTTGCACACATTACTGGATCCTGCTGGGGCTCGGGGGAAGTATTACAGGGGTTTAGAGGCTGACGCATGGAGACGAATGGACATAGAATGCATGAAGGTAAAGCCTTGAGCCTTTTTAGAACCATTTTAACCACTTCCCGACCGCCGCATGTACATATACGTTGGCAGAATGGCACATACAGGCACATTGGCGTACCTGTACGTCCCTGCCTAGACGTGGGTTGGGGGTCCGATCGGGACCCCCCTCGCTACATGCGGCGGTCGGATTCCCGCGGGGAGCGATCTGGGACGACAGCGCAGCTATTCGTTTATAGCCTCCCCGGAGCTGAAGAACGGGGAGAGCTGTATGTAAACATGGCTTCCCCGTGCTTCACTGTGGCGGCTGCATCGATCGAGTGATCCCTTTTAGAGGGAGACTCGATCGATGACGTCAGACCTACAGCCACACCCCCCTACAGTTGTAAACACACACTAGGTGAACCCTAACTCCTACAGCGCCCCCTGTGGTTAACTCCCAAACTGCAACTGTCATTTTCACAATAAACAATGCAATTTAAATGCATTTTTTGCTGTGAAAATGACAATGGTCCCAAAAATGTGTCAAAATTGTCCGAAGTGTCCGCCATAATGTCGCAGTCACGAAAAAAATCGCTGATCGCCGCCATTAGTAGTAAAAAAAAAATAATAATAAAACTATCCCCTATTTTGTAAACGCTATAAATTTTGCGCAAACCAACCGATAAACGCTTATTGCGATTTTTTTTACCAAAGATAGGTAGAAGAATACGTATCGGCCTAAACTGAGGGAAACAAATATTTTTATATATGTTTTTGGGGGATATTTATTATAGCAAAAAGTTAAAAATATTAATTTTTTTTCAAAATTGTCGCTCTATTTTTGTTTATAGCGCAAAAAATAAAAACCGCAGAGGTGATCAAATACCACCAAAAGAAAGCTCTATGTGTGGGGAAAAAAGGACGCCAATTTTGTTTGGGAGCCACGTTGCACGACCGCGCAATTGTCTGTTAAAGCGACGCAGTGCCGAATTGTAAAAACCCCTTGGGTCATTTAGCATCATATTGGTCCGGTCCTTAAGTGGTTAAGGTGAGTTTTACTGCAAAGGGGATGTGGAGGCTATTCACCTGGAGTGCATCATTGTACTGAGTCTTATGGCCCGTACATGCGATCCGAACAATACTGCTTTTGAAGCGATCGTACCATAATTGGATCATTAGTACACAGCTTTCGAGAGCCAATCACAACACAGTTCGTTCGATATTATCTGATCAGACAAGCATGAAAAAAATTCTCGGATGTTACCAAATCATACAATTTTCGGTTACTCAGTACAGCTGTCATCCGAAAATACAATACTAATACACTACAACACATGACATCACTTCCGATTTTTCGTAACTTTACTAACCTCTCCATTTTCGATATGCGACTAGCATGCAAAAAAAAACATCCAATTGTCATCCAATTTTCAGATCGTGTGTACTGACTATTCGATATTTTGGACTTTTTACAAACATTGCACAGACTTTGTACTATTTAGATATCATAAGTGCACTGTTTATTTTCACTTGTTTGGTTTACATCACTGAGTTTAGTGTTATAACATTTTCAGTATTTTTATCACAATATTTGCACTTTTATTTGTCATTTATTTTATATGTTGTTTAGATAACTGAAAGTTTGCTAACACATTTGAGTGCAGCCCTGATCCACACATACTGTATATGTAGGTGATTTTGTCACATTGTACTGAGTTCACCAAAGCATATGGCATTGCCGTTGTGTTGTGTATTTCCTGTGATTTTTAACTGGATTTTGCAATAAAGATATTTTTATTCTCATCTATCTTGGAGTGCCGCCATTTCCATCTTCCACCTTATATTGCATGCTGTATTTGGGTCACATGACACATTTTACGCAAATATCACATGTGATACTGAAAATGTCAGTTCACTATGTCAGTTTATCGGGTGGTGTTCATCCTGATTGATGATGTATTTACTTTGGGGACATTTACTTATTTATTTTTAATTTTTGAATAAAGGACTTGTCAAAAACTGGCTGCAGGATTTTATTTACAATGGTAATTTTTTTAGTATGAGTATGTATGGGGGGGCCAGGATCTGAGGGTCATCTTAGTGAAGAGAGCATCCAGATTCCAATAAGTTACCCCCTGCACCCCCACAACCACCCGGTTGGGTTTGTGGGTAAGAGGCCCTTGTCCTTATCAACAAGGGGACAAGGTGCTTTGGGGGGGAATGCTCTCTCATCCCCTTTCCCCTTTCCTTGCCTAGGGGGCTGCATTATCAGATAAGGGCCTGGTATGGATTGGGAAGGGGGAAGCCTCAGGCTTTTTTTTTCTTATCGCTTTTGTCTACATTCTGCTGTCAGCGGGGAGTCACACTGACAGCAGATGAGTCATGGTTGTTAAGTACGTGGCAGATGCCAGCTCTTTAAGCTCTACCACCTATTCCCTGGTTGTTAAGGAAGCTGGTGTGTGTCAGCATTAAAGTGGTTGTAAAGAAAAAAAAAAACCTGCAAGACAAATGGTATAATGAATTAACTCATTATGAAATACCTACCTTAGATCGACACTGTTGCAGCGGTCCCTGCACACCGCTGTGACCGGTAACATGTCTCCCAGAGTCTTTCTCGGGTTCCCGGGCTCTGTCGCTGTGACTGGCCGGAGTCGCATGCGCGTGGTAGCAGCCGGTCACGGCATGGGTGCTGAAGAAGTGGCACGAGCGGGCCGTTTCTTTAGTGCACATGCGCCGATGATGTCGGAACAAGCGCAAAAGGGGAATATCTCCTAAACTGTGCTTATTATAGACTTACCTGTAGGTAAAAGTGGTGTAACTAGTTTTACAACTACTTTAACCCCTTCCCTACCGGCACATTGTCAAACGACGTCGGCAGGAACGCTCCCTCAACCCGGGTGGACGTCATATGACGTTGTGTATTCCCGGCGTTCTAGGGCGAGCGCACGGCCGCGGCACCGCTCGTGACCCGATGCACGTGCCGGCGGCCGCGATTGCCGCTGGCCACCCACGATTGCCGGTGATCACGGCAGGAGTGTGGATCTGTGTGTGTAAACACACAGATCCACCTCCTGTCAGAGGTGAGGAGACCAATGCTGTGTTCCCAGTACAGAGGAACACACATCGGTCTCCTCCCCTTGTGAGTCCCCTCCCCCCTACAGTTAGAACACACTATAGGGAACATTTTAACCCCTTCAGCACCCCCTACTGGTTAACCCCTTCCCTGCCAGTCACATTTACACAGTAATCAGTGCATATTTATAGCACTGATCACTGTATAAATGTGAATGGTCCCAAAAACGTGTCAAAAGTGTCCGATGTGTTTGCTGCTATGTCACGGTCACAATAAAAAATCGCAGATCGCCGCCATTACTAGTAAAAACATAATAAAATAAAAATGCCATAAATCTATCACCTATTTTGTAGACGCTATAACTTTTGCGCAAACCAATCAATATACAATTATTGCAATTTTTTTTTACCAAAAATATGTAGAAGAATACGTATCGGCCGAAACTGAGGAAAATTTTATTTTATTTTTTAAATTGTGATATTTATTAAATAAAAAACTAAAAAATTGTGTTTTTAAAAAAAAAATTGCTCTTCTTTTGTTTATAGCGCAAAAAATAAAAACCGCAGAGATGATCAAATACCACCAAACGAAAGCTCTATTTGTGGGGGGGAAAAAAACATAAACATTTAGTTTGGGTACAGTGTTGCATGACCACGCAATTGTCATTCAAAGTGCAACAGCGCTGAAAACTAAAAATTGGTCTGGGCAGGAAGGGGGTGAAAATGCCCTGTATGGAAGGGGTTAAAATATTGCAAGTTTTCACTACTAAAATAACGCATCACTTCAAGAAATAGTGCATGCAGTATTTTAGAAGTATTTTTTGTGAATTGCAAAAATTATTTGTTAAAAACGTTATAAAGCAATTTTGCCGCTGATCTTAAACTGGTAGATAACACTTTGGCCCCGTACACACGACCGAGTTTCTCGGCAGAATTCAGCCAGAAACTCGATCGGAGCTGTATTCTGCCGAGAAACCCGGCCGTGTGTACACTTTCGGCCGAGGAAACCGACGAGAATCTCGTCGGGCCAAATAGAGAACATGTTCTCTATTTCCTCGTTCCTCAATGGGAAAAGTTGGCTCGTCGAGATCCTCGGTGGCTTCACAAGAAACTCGACGAGCAAAACGATGTGTTTTGCTTGTCGAGTTTCTCGGCCGTGTGTACGGGGCCTCAGTGAAATGAGACCATTGTTTTTTTCTTCTTTTTGCTGTTTCGCAAATTTTCTTTTTCAGAATTTTAAGTTAACAGCCACTTCTCCTATAGTAAATCATCTGAAACAAAAATACAAATAAACAAATAAAACATCTTAGGTGTTGGATCCAACATGCAAAATGGAGTGATTTTATATGCAGTTGGTCAGTTTTAAAAATCAAGGGAATGATTAAAACAAACATTTTGGAGCAAAAATGCAGGATATTTGGGAAGTATGATTGGCAGCTATGAAATGATCTCAGGCACTAGTAGACATGTAACTAATAAGAGAGAACAGGTCAGAGAAGGCCAAGTGGAAATATAATAATATGCATTTAACCATAATTCACATCAATTTGATGACTGTCAGATTCTGCTCTGATGTCTGCCCCAGTTTGCCTGGATGCTTGTTCTGCTGATTCCACTATGCTGCCAAATGCTGCTTCTCTGGGGAAATAAACTGTGTCTGTGATTTCATCCAAGTCAGCTGCATTCAGGAAAATGTTGAATTTTATTGTATTCCTGAGATGGATGCAATCCTCAGGTGCACTGTGCATTTTTACAAGGTCATATTAAAGAGGAGATAAAGAATGCCAAGATCCCTCCCTTTCTTTGGTCCTTGCTCTCTCTCTCTTCCTTCTTTCCCTCCTTCTCTTTTTGTCCATTCTTCCTTCCTCACTCCCTTTCTTTCTTCATCACTGCTTTCCCTCCTTCTCTTTTTGTCCATTCTACCTTCTTCACTCCCTTTCTTTCTTCATCACTGCTTTCCCTCCTTCTCTTTTTGTCCATTCTACCTTCTTCACTCCCTTTCTTTCTTCATCACTGCTTTCCCTCCTTCTCTTTTTGTCTATTCTACCGTCCTTCCTTCCTTCCTTCCAAAAATCCCTTCCTTTCTTCATCACTGCTTTACACCCTTCTTCCCTCTCTTCCACTCTCCTTTCATTCCCTCTTTCTTCCAAGCTCTCTGTTTTTTCTTCTCTCCCTCCCCACCTTGCTTTCTAACTCCCTCCTTTCCTTCCTTCTACCCTCCCTTCCCCTCTTGCTCAACTGCTCAGTCTTCCTTCCTTCCTTCAACCATAACTTCCCCTCTTGCTCAACTGCTCCTTTTTCCTTCCTGCCTTCCTTCCTTCTACCCTCCCTTCCCCTCTTGCTCAACTGATGATTCTTCCTTCCTTCCTTTTACCCTCCCTTCCACTCTTGCTCAACTGCTGCTTCTTCCTTCCTTCCGTCTACCCTCCCTTCCCCTCTTGCTCAACTGCTGCTGCTTCTTCCTTCCTTCCTTCCTTCTACCCTCCCTTCTCTTCTTGCTAAACTGCTGCTTCTTCCTACCTTCCTTTCTTCCTTCTTTCTACCCTCCCTTCCCCTCTTGCCCAACTGATGCTCCTTCTTTTCTTCCTTCCTTTTACCCTCCCTTCCCCTCTTGCTCAACTGCTGCTTCTTCCTTCCTTCTACCCTCCCTTCCCCTCTTGCTCAACTGCTGCTTCTTCCTTCCTCCCTCCCTTCCTTCTACCCTCCCTTACCCTCTTGCTCAACTGCTGCTGCTCCTTCCTTCCTTCCTTCCTTCCTTCCACCCTCCCTTCTTGCTAAACTGCTGCTTCTTCCTACCTTCCTTTCTTCCTTCTTTCTACTCTCCCTTCCCCTCTTGCCCAACTGATGCTCCTTCCTTTCTTCCTTCCTTTTACCCTCCCCTCCCCTCTTGCTCAACTGCTGCTTCTTCCTTCCTTCATTCCTTCTACCCTCCCTTCCCCTCTTGCTCAACTGCTGCTTCTTCCTTCCTTCCTTCCTTCTACCCTCCCTTCCCCTCTTGCTCAACTGCTGCTTCTTCCTTCCTTCCTTCTACCCTCCCTTCCCCTCTTGCTCAACTGCTGCTTCTTCCTTCCTTCCTTCCTTCCTTCCTTCCTTCCTTCCTTCCTTCCTTCCTTCTACCCTCCCTTCCCCTCTTGCTCAACTACTGCTTCTTCCTTCCTCCCTCCCTCCCTTCCTTCTACCCTCCCTTCCCCTCTTGCTCAACTGCTGCTCCTTCTTTCCTTCCTTCCTTCCTTCCTTCCTTCTACCCTCCCTTCCTCTCTTGCTCAGCTGCTGCTTCTTCCTTCCTTCCTTCCTTTCTTCCTTTCTTTTCTGCCTTAATTCATCCCACCTAATTTCCCTTCTTTCCTCCTTCCTTCTTTAATTTCTCCCTTTCTCTGTCCTTTCATTTAAAGGCACTGGTAGTTGCCCCTCAGGTGGCTTAGAGGATTAGAATTTAAGTCTGGGTCTGGTCCTTGGTGTATGTTGGGATGAAAAAGAAGTTGGTCATCAGTCACTTTGGACTTTCTACTTTTTTTTCCTGAACTCAACAAGTTCAGGGATGCTGGATACCAAAAAAAGTACAAAAATGGAGGACAAATATACTGAAATATCAGCAGGCTATTTAGGAGCAGCATTTTGAGGAATGCTATAAGTAGAGGAACATTTAGACAGCTATGTGACCCTGTAAGAGAAGTAACAGTCTTTCATTAGCTAGGTTCATATCTCTGCGGGTGATTCCTGCTGCGGGTCCACACCTGTTCCCGCAGCCGCAACCATCTGCACACAAAGAAAAAATGCACTGGATGCCTGTGGGTGCCATTACTCCTAATGGAGTGCTGCATGCACTGGTAATCAGAACTGCACTGCACTTGCGGTTCACATGCATGCTGCGATTTAAGGAGACACAGGAGCCCATTCAAATGCAGCTCACAGAGCTGCACATGTGTGAACCTAGCCTGAAGTTGGATAAATCTAGCGATTTGTCCCTTTGAAAGCAGTCAAAGAAACCTGAGCCTTTGGGCAATGACTTCTTCTCATAATTGCTAAGCAAAAGCTTCTACCAAGTTCCTTTGGGGGACACTCTTTAGCAAGAAGATCCCCTTTTCAGCACAGATTCCTTCAGATATACACTCCAGCTCTCACTCGAGTTGTTGGGTGCACAGCACATGCCCAAGGCAAAGGCAAGGCTCAAGTAGTAATCCTTTACATAAGCATCTGCCCATGGGGAAGCCCTATGGGAAGGTGTTCCTAAATATTTATCATGAGTTAGTGAGTGAGTGAGTAGTGTTGAGCGGAATATGCCATATTCGATTTTGTGATATATCACGAATATATAGACGAATATTCGTGAAATATTCGCTAAAACCGAATATTCGTGATATTTTATCAAAACATTTTTTTTGCGAAATTTCGCTAATGCGAATGCGAAATTGATTGCGAAATTTTGACAACTGTGGTAGAAGAACTCTGATTGGCTCTGATGCAAAAGAAGGGCGGAGAAAGTATTCACGAATATTCGTGATATTTTATCGAAATTTCGCTAATGCGAATGCGAAATTGATTGCGAAATTTTGACAACTGTGGTAGGAGAACTCTGATTGGCTCTGATGCAAAAGAAGGGCGGAGAAAGTATTCGCGAATATTCGGAAATCGAATATTCGCGATTGCGAATATTCGGCAACATAAAAGGATCGCCTCAGCTTAGCTACTCGGCCCAGGGTCTCTAATCATACCAGCAATGCTTTTAGACGTCGATATGATGTGATCTGTTTTAAAAATAAATTTGAAAAAATACGAATATTCGGAAAAACAAATTTTGGCCGCGAAATTCGAGTTATTCGCGAATATTCGAATATGCCATATTCGTAACGAATATTCGCAATGCGAATATTCGTGAGCAACACTATGAGTGAGTAACTTGTATAGCGCTACAAATGCGAACTAAATCGCCTCAAGGCTAGTTATTACTCTGACTACAGCTCCTCAGAGTTTGGACAGGTCAAATATACACTACATTGTCAAAATATACACTACATTGTCAAAAGTATTGGGACACCTGCTTTTACACGCACATAAACTTTAATAGCATCCCAGTTTTAATCCATATGGTTCAATATTGAGTTGCCTGACCCTTTGCAGCTAGAACAGCTTCAACTCTTTTCGAAAGGCTGTCCACAAGGTTTAGGAGTGTGTCTATGGGAATGTTTGACCATTCTTCCAGAAGCTTATTTGTGAGTAGGGATGAGCTTTGTGTTCGACCCGAACGTATGTTTGACTCGAACATCGTCTATTCGTACGTTCGACGAAATTCGAACAAAATGGGTCGTTCGTGCCAAATTCGAGTGACGCGCAACGGCCCATAATTCACTGCGGCATTGCGCGCTGATGATTGGTCACGCATGCACTATGACCCTGCATGCTTGGCCAATCACAGCGCGCAAAAAACGGAGAGCCATAATTGGCCAAAGCCAGGGTGACTTTGGCCAATTATGGCTCAGGGGGTTAAGTACACGCCCCACACTATATAAGGCCGCCTGCAAGTCGGCCGCGTGTAGTGTGTTGCAGAGATGTTAACCACTTAAGCCCCAGACCAAAATGCAGCTAAAGGCCCAGGCCAGGTTTTGCGATTCGGCACTGCGTCGCTTTAACAGACAATTGCGCGGTCGTGCGACGTGGCTCCCAAACAAAATTGACGTCCTTTTTTTCCCACAAATAGAGCTTTCTTTTGGTGATATTTGATCACCTCTGTGGTTTTTATTTTTTGCGCTATAAACAAAAATAGAGCGTCAGTTTTCAAAAAAAATCAATATTTTTTACTTTTTTCTAAAAAAAATATCCCCCAAAAATATTTTAAAAAAAAGTTTTTTTTCCTCAGTTTATGCCGATACGTATTCTTCCACATATTTTTGTTAAAAAAAATCGCAATAAGCGTTTATCGGTTGGTTTGCGCAAAATTTATAGCGTTAACAAAATAGGGGATAGTTTTATTGCATTTTTATAAAAAAATTATTTTTTACTACTAATGGCGGCGATCAGCGTTTTTTTTCGTGACTGCGACATTATGGCGGACTCTTCGGACAATTTTGACACATTTTTGGGACCATTGTCATTTTCACAGCAAAAAATGCATTTAAATTGCATTGTTTATTGTGAAAATGACAGTTGCAGTTTGGGAGTTACCACAGGGGGCGCTGAAGGAGTTATGTTTCACCTAGTGTGTGTTTACAACTGTAGGGGGGTGTGGCTGTAGGTCTGACGTCATTGATTGTGTCTCCCTATAAAAGGGCAGAATCCATCAAGAAACTTGGTGGGAGAGCTTTTTTGCAGAGGAAAACGGTTGTGTGTATGTTTTTCGACGAGGAACTCGACGAGAAAAAAAGAGAACAAGTTCTCTATTTCCTCGACGGGAGTCTCAAATTCCTCGTCGTGTTCCTCGTCGGGCTGGTTTTTGACGAGAAACTCGAGCGTGTGTATGCTAAGAAACCCGCGTATGCTCAGAATAAAGTATGAGACGGGAGTAAAAGTAGCAATTGTAATGGAGATAACACATTTTTCACGCTGTAACAGACTGAAAAGTGCAAATCGTCTCTTAACAAACTTTTATTTAACACGCAGTAACATGAGATTAGCAAAAGCAGCCCCCAGGTTGTGCCAGTGGAATCGAACTTCCCCTGTGTTGTATGTCACCGCGTTTGAGAACGAGGAGATTTTGTCTTGACAGTGTGTACGCAAAGAAAGCTTGTCGAGTTCCTCGACAAGCCTAACAAGGAACTCGTAGAGGAAAACGATGTGTTTTTTCCGACGAGTTCCTCGGTCGTGTGTACGAGGCCGGAGAGGGAGAAACAGGTTATGGAGTCAGGTGTGGTACAGAACTCAGGTGCTATCAAGGGGCATGCTGATAAAGAGGAGAGTGACGAAAAAATTAGCTCATTAGTCTGTTGCTTCTGCTTCCCTTGTCTAGTCACAGGGGGCCATATTCCCGTAGATTTTGGGCGAGCGTCACGTAAGCCATTTACACTCCGCCGCCCCAACCTACAGGAGCAAGTGCTGTATTCCCCAAACACTTGCTCCGTAGTTTGGGGCGGCGTAGTGTAATTGGCCTGGCGTATCCCCGCGTAACTCCAAGGGGGCGGCTTGTATTTAAATTAAGCGCGCCTCCCGATTCGAACGAACTGCGCATGCGCCGGGCTTAAAATAGCCCAGTGCGCATGCTCCTGTTCTCGGCGGAAAACGTCAATGACGCCGACGTGTGCGTCATTGACGTAAAGTCGTATTCAAGAACGACTTAGGGAAACGACGTACCCGACGGGAAAAGACGACGCGGACCCGACGCCATACTTAACATGGCGTACGTGGGACTGGCGTAAGGTTACGCCTCATATAGCAGGGGTAACCTTACGCTTACGCAAACGGCGTTAGCGACGGGAATCGACGTATCAGGCTCATTTGCATAAACAAATGAGACCTGAACGTAAACGCCACCTAGCGGCCGGCTGGGTAATTACATTTAAGATCCGACAGTGTAAGTGACTTACACATGTCGGATCTTAAGCGTATCTATGCGAAAATGATTCTAAGAATCACTCGCATAGATACGCAGGCCAAAAAAGAGAGATACGACGGAGTATCCTGAGATACTCCATCGTAACTATACTCAGAATATGGCCCAGGGTGCTTGAGGGAAAGAGCTTGTAAAGCCTCGTACACACGACCGAGGAACCCGACGGGCGAAACACATCGTTTTCCTCGTCTAGTTCCTTGTTAGGCTGTCAAGAAACTCGACAAGGCAAGTTTCTCCATTCCCGTCGAGGAAATAGAGAACTTGCTCTCTTTTTGGTCGTTTCTTGACAGTTTCCTAGACGAAAATGTACACACGACCGGTTTCCTCGGCAAAAAAATATCTCCCAGCGAGTTTCTTGCTCGTTTTTGCCGAGAAACTCGGTCGTGTGTACGAGGCCTCAGTGTTACTAAACTGCAGCAGAGAAAAATCAAGTCTCCTGCCCTGCCTGACAGGGCCGTGATGTGTGGCAGAGCTGTGCAAATCTCAACACTGGATAGAAAGAAATACAAATTATTTGGATGGTTATAAGGCTCTCATATATGCATTTAGCTGTTTGCTCAGGGTTCAGCTTGAGGCTGGGTTCACACCAGTGCAAATTGGATGTGGGTTTTCTCACATCCAATTTTCATGAATAGAAGCAGAAAGGTATGGACAGCCGCACTCCAATAAATGTAAAAAACAATAAAAGCCTTTAATCCAGTAAAAAAAACACTGCACAAACAGAGAAACAGCAAACGGTGGGATGATATAGCTGACGCGTTTCACATTGATATACAATGCTTAGTCATAGCTAAGAACAACATAAAAAGCAATCTCATTTATAGTATTCCAAAGAAAAAAAGTCATGTGGTGAGTCCAGTCTGTGATTGGTCCGAACTGATTGCAGTAATCCCATACATCTGTGGATAGACACAGTGGAGAGAAACTACACCCATTGGAACCAGGTGGAAAGAAATTCAAAGATCAGCTGACAAAAAGCCAAAAAATTATTATGATGAATAAAAAAGAAAGAAAAAACGTAAAAAAGTAAAAAACACACAATTAAACATAGGTCAGTGGAAGTAAAGTGACAACAATCGTAGCATCTGCTTATGTAACCAGGTATAAGTATAAATGTGAATGTGGGATGGAGTAAATAATAAAAAAATTAAAAATAGTAGTGAAACCATCCAATTGATATGATGTGTTTGTATGTGGAACCCCAATATCACGATATATGTAAAAAAAAGCTGGATGATATAGTATCCTGCAAATGAAATTGTCGTTAATGGGGGGATAATAAACACGTAGTATACTTCACTGCAGTGTGTGGACTCACATAATAGCGTGAGAAAGAGTAACTAAGTGTAAGCACTGAAATAGTGCGTAAATGTGTAGCTATGACTAAGCATTGTATATCAATGTGAAACGCGTCAGCTATATCATCCCACCGTTTGCTGTTTCTCTGTTTGTGCAGTGTTTTTTTACTGGATTAAAGGCTTTTATTGTTTTTTACATTTAACGGAGCGCGGCTGTCCATACCTTTCTGCTTCTATTTATGCTTCGTGCATTGCCTGCACCCACTGGATTTTCCTGAGTTCATACTCACCACCGAGGTGCACTCATCTGGAGCGGCAGTTTCTTTCCCCCATCCAATTTTCATGGCAGGAGATTGTGACCTGTTCTCTATGAAGCCAGTTCACACATCTCCGAAATGGTTGCAGAGCGGCTTGCACAGGAGTCCTGTGCGTCTTTGGCTTAGTTTCAGGGCCCAATTCAGGCAAACATTCAACCCTGATTTGTCCCTTAAACAGGGAACAGGGATGCAGCGGACCCCTGCTGCGAGCCGCATCCGTCTTAGATGTGAACCCAGCCCTTTCTACTGTGCCCAATCCATCTCCTAATAGTACAGAGCGTTTGAAATCACTCTGCACATGCTCAGTTTGGTGTGTATCGCTAGAGAGTTTTTTTTTTTCTTGGGAGGGTGCATGTGATCAGCACAGGGCCAATCAGCACTGTCCAGACAGAGGGTCAGAGGTCCTGCAGTCTCATAGGACAGTCAGGGGAGAATGCAAACTCCTCCTACAAGCTTTAACAATACTGCTGATGAGAAAAGGTGTTTAGCATTTCATATTTATTAAAATAATTGTATTTTCATGTTCTGTGTACTGTGGGACACCAGGTGTGTTGTGGAAATTTTATGAAGATGTATTTAATATGTATTGTCACAGTGTCCCTCAGTGTTCGTACTCCCGCAACCTGCTCTTAAGAGCTGACTGGGGCAGACTGACGCTGGTTGAGTAGTGTAAAACTTCCCGAAGTTGGAGAGGGGTGTTTGCAGAGTGAGGATATGTCCGCCAGCGAAAGGGCCCCTGTGTGATGCACAGACATTCGTCTGGGGGGATGTGTCCGCCATGCAAACACATTATCGGCTATGAGCGAATGTGCGCTCTTGTCACCCCTGTATGCCTGATCAACATATTTATGTGCCATGGGCATACACCTGCAGATAAGCTCTCATCAACAGGAACTGTGTTCATTGGTTGTTGTATTATTCATGTTGTTGTTTGTAATAACTAACCCTGTTGGAAGGGTTTCCTGTATTGTCACACCCTGTGTTGTCACATGCTTATTTGGTAATTTCCTGTGTGGAGGTCACTACTGTGATGTCACTTCCCATGGAGGAAGTAATTGGCTGCTGGAGCTATCACTTCCTGTTTGTCAAAGCTTTTGTGATTTACAGCTTTGACAAACAGGATGGGATGCTGACGGAGCTGAGAACTTAGCTGTGGTGATGTCTGTTTACTGGAGATGAACGGGAAATCGAATGATTGGTAAGATGCATTATATCATTAGACGAAGTGTGTGCTTATTAGCGCGGGAGAAATTGTAGTTGCCCAATCCATATAATATCAATCCATTACCAGTCCGGTTCTCTCTTACAATACTTTGGTTAAAGCTTAAACTCAGTGGACATATGTCATGTAGCGGTGAAGATGAATGATGCTGGAAGCCTAGTAGTAAGCTGGTCACATTCAACGGGACATCTTCTGTAATGTTGAAAAAAGTTTAGCTGCTAATCCAAGCAGCTTATTCTGTTCTAATGCGCATAAAGCCTAGTACACAGTGGGGTTTATTTACTAAAGGCAAATCCACTTTGCACTACAAGTGCACTTGGAAGTGCAGTCGCTGTAGATCTGAGGGGAAGATCTGAAATGAGGGGAAGCTCTGCTGATTTTATCATCCAATCATGGACAAGCAAAAATGCTGTTTTTTTTCCTTGCATGTCCCCCTCAGATCTACAGCGACTGCACTTCCAAGTGTACTTGTAGTGCAGCGTGGATTTGACTTTAGTAAATAAACCTGAGTTTTTCTTTCATTCAACCCTGCGGGGTAAATGAAAAAAAAAGGTGAGGAGCTCAAGAGGAGAAACTGTACTAACTATATGATGTTAGTACATCAATCTCCCTGCTGAGATATTGTGTTCTGACAGGGGGACTACACCCCCGCCAGAACACAACAGTCAGCACTCACAGCCATTGTTTGCCAGCACTGATCGGATGCTGGTTTTCCAGCATGCCCTTTCAACAGAAGTCTGCTTCTGTCAGACAGGCTGATGTACACAGGGGCCGAATTTCAGACACTTTCTGAACTGGCCAGTA
Source organism: Rana temporaria (assembly GCF_905171775.1). Classification (NCBI taxonomy): domain Eukaryota; kingdom Metazoa; phylum Chordata; class Amphibia; order Anura; family Ranidae; genus Rana; species Rana temporaria. The sequence continues at coordinate 96,562,423 of NC_053490.1, forward strand.
CCGGCTGATATTCGGCCCGTGTGTACCAGGCTTTAGAAACATACCCCATTTATAGGACCACACGGGGCCGATCCGCCCTATAGGCTCACTATGCAAGCCGCTCAGGGCCCCGCAAAGCTGCGAAGGGCCCCCCAAATTACTAGAGGCCCCGCCTGGTGAGAAGTAATTTTCGGCCCCTCACCCCGCTTCTCAACTCGCTGGCTGCATGGGAGAAGAGGTAAGAAGTCAGCACCCCCTGCTTCTCAATTTAATGTAAGATGTCATTTCCGACAGCAGAACACCCCCTCCCCCTGCTTCTCATTTTTCTTTAATGTGACATGTCACTGTCGTCAGCGCTCCCCGCTTCTCATTTTTAATGTGCCATGTCATTTTGCTTAGGGCCCCAGGGAGGTCAGGATCGGCACTGGGACCACAGATAACTCTCATCCTAATCCAGTCACTATAGAATGCATCATGGTAGATGTTGATTGTCCAGGAACAAAATGGGAGTGTAAAAGTTTTTGAAACCACCGTGGTCTAATGATATAATATAATCTCTTGGTGCCATGATGTCTGGAAAATATCTTTATTGTTCTAATCACATAGCTGATGGTGGAATTTTAAGAGTAAATCCGCTGAGTCCTGATCTGCTGTGGTCACCCCCTTATACAGGGCCATTCGTTTGTTGAGAGATTGTTTTGTCTCCCCAATGTACAGATCTTTGCATTCTACACCCAACGTCTACCACACACCAAAAGACTCAGTGGAAGGATGTTATTTTAAAAAGACTATTGGATTATTTTACCAAAGCTGTAGAGGTTGTTTCCTTGCAAGGTAAATAGGTGAACTTGCATTCATATGAAACACACATCATTTCTGAGGAAAATAACAAAAAAAAAGAGGAAAATAAATAAATAAATGATTTTTGCTAGGACATGATTTGTTAATTGACATGAAACTAGTTTTACCAAATTCACTTAACTCAATGAACTTTACAAAGCCAACATAATAAATACAGATAAACTCCTGAGGGTACAAACTGTTGCTGCATTTGGGCCCGGGGCATGGTGTCTCCATTTCTTCATAATACCAAAGCTTGCCTGCCCCTTCCTGCCTCCTACAAAGTCCTACTGGTCAATAAGCTTGCCCAATAATGACGAACCTTGGCACTCCAGATGTTTTGGAACTACATTTCCCATGATGCTCATGCACTCGGCAGTGTAGTGGAGTATCATGGGAAATGTAGTTCCAAGGTTCGCCACCACTGAGCTAGCCCACCATAGCGATGGTCCCATAAGAATGTAAAGGGTAAGGATTTGTGGCAACCACCTATACTACTGGATGGCTCGAAATGAATCCGTAGCTGCAGGTTTTTTGAAGTTGCTTCAGATATCCTCTGAAAAAAAGTAAGCTGCTCCATGTCTAAGCAGTCTTATGTCTTATTTGTGACAGATTCCACTGAAAGCTGTCATTGAAAAATAATGGTTTGCGACATTACAAATGTATTTTTTCCACTAATGTTATGCTCTGTAGTAGATAGTCACTCTTAAAAACATCTGCCACTTTTGAAATATCATTATTCTTCTATGAGTTTAAGCCAAGTTATGAATATTTATCTTGTTCTAAATGGCACTTTCCACAGTGGAGTACAGCACCGTCTTTCTGAAACAGATTGTATTTATATTTACAAACCAAAAAACCCTAAAAATCACTTTGTCCCCAATTAAGACTTGATTGAAGATGGGGCCAGTAAAATCATTCCTTTGTACTCCAGTGGTATGCGCAGGTTTATGACATATATAACAGGCAATATTATAGACCCTATAGCTGTTTCAGGCTTGCTGGCCATCATCAGTAATGCATGCACACTAGATTTACTGCTGAAGAACATTTTTATTTTGCAAAGTGATTTTTTTACTTTACAAAAAGTCACTGTTCAAATAGAATTTTGACATAGCTTAACAAATTAGATAAACCTTGGTTCAGTTTGAATACACATTCACATGCAAGGACATTTTAAAAAAAGCAAGGATTTTTGCTTGCACGTGAACTGATGATTGAAGTCAGTATAGTTGCCCAATATTCACTAAGATAGGTAAAAATTCCATTAGCAAAGTAAAAATTTACTTTGCTTAGTAAATGAGGTAAAATCTGTGCTGACTTCAATTATCCAGTAATATGCAAACGAAAACCTCGAACAGTGAATTTTTCACGAACCACATATACTTAACTAATTGAAAATTCACTTTGCAAAGCTCTACTCGACTTTAGTAAATCAACCTCAGTAACATTAGCAACATAAGTATACAATAAGCCCTCCATTACTTCCTAAACTGACATCACATTATTTAATATAAGTGGAAAGCTAAGATGTAGAGCAGGGGTGCCCAACCAGTGGCCCGGTGGGCACATGTGGTCCGCGGAGCCCTCTGATGTGACCCGCGACCTCCTGCTCTGGGATGGAATAAAATAGAATAAAATGCTGTTATTAAAGGTAAGTTTATTACTAAAATCACAGTGTATATATGGGCATATCTGTTCTGCAGTGGTTACTGGGCAGCTTTCAAGAAGCCCTGTACACACGGCAAGAATCTCGTCAGGAAAAAAACGTTGTTTTCCCTGACGAGATTCTTGGCAAGAATCTATTGCCGCCCCAGTGTACAGACTCTCGTTTCAAAAGAACCGCGGTCACATTCGATGCCGTCGCCGCCATCTTGCTGCACCCTACCTATGCCTAGTAAGCTACCGCTCATGTGTCAAAGTCATTTCGAGCATGCGCGGGTTTCCACGGCGACAGGTAAGTATACACACTCTCGGGTTTCTCGGCAAGAAAACTGGCGAGAATCTCACGACGCGAAAAATAGAGAACATGTTCTCTATTTTTCTCTTCGAGATTCTGGGCAGATTTCCAGACGAGAAACCTGAAACACACGCTCGGTTTACTCTGCAAGAAAGCTCTGCCAGCAATTTTCTTGCTGGTAGCGTGTGTACGAGGCCTTATCCACAGGTACAGAGCAGGGAAACTGAGGATTACCTGCACTGAGCCATAGACTTCTATTCCCTTCGAGTTTGGTGTGCTGAGAGTAGAGTGCGCTCTATAGAGCCGGGTGGACTGCCATCCACCCTCTCCGCTCATTGTGGGCCGCTACCGGTTACCAAGTCGCTTAAGTGGCCCTTGCTCTTCAAAAGGTTGGGCACCCCTGATGTAGAGTCTGTTTATTTTGGAAAGTGAGTCAGTCATTAAATCTAGTCCCATTCCAAAGAAGCCATACCTGTAAAAAAAAAAAAAAAAAAGACTATTAATACTTACCTTTACCACCAGGATATCTCTCTGTTCATGGTAAACCTACATGTGACATACACTGGAAAACTGACACATCTTGGAGTGTCGATCACATGGTCCTCCTGCAGTGCTCATTGATTTCTCTTGTTGACCTTCATGTCACTATTTTATTCAGTAATACTGGAAGGTCAGCAGGAAGAACCTTTGAGAGCAATGGGGGGCCTAGCAGATTGACAATCATGGAAGTGGTTTTTTTGTTTTGCAGATGTCACATGAAGTTTTCTCAGAGGTTCTCAAGGGAGGAATCCATGACTGTGCCCCTCTACCCAACTGCTATCCAGTGGGATCTCTTCCCTACCAATGCCCTACCAATGGACTGCTGGAAATGCAGCTTTAGGGGGACTTTGTATGCTCATAGCTTTTTGGCTTTTTCTGATTCTGAGACTAAGCAGAATGTGTTGAGCATTGGTTTCCACTTTCTAGCTTAAGCTGGAGAACTTACTTGTTGAAGAACTGAACATGCTGAATCTTTTATTTATCCAAACTGCAATATTGCAATATGGCATCATCAAATTCTATTAGATTCCCACATGCCCAAAGGACTGATTAATTTCTGTTATCCCATTTCACCTACTATTAAATTTGATTCACTATGACTCCAACATCATACATCATCACTCCCGCCTGCAAATTATGTCCTCCCTGTAATCTAGACTTAATATAAACACAGTTTTATAACATCTGGATAATATTACACTATAACATTCATTTTGCTTATTATTAGTCTGTATACTTTTCCTTTATAAGAATTCCAGTCTATATTCACCCACCTATGGGTGAAATTTCATCATATTTACATAATTGTAGCAAAATTTCTAAATATCCTTTGGAAATAACTTAATTTTGAATAGTGATAAATGTTATGCCAAGTAGTATTGGGCCCCCAAAACCCCCCAGTTTGGTTCGCACCAGAACATGCGAACAGGCAAACAATTTGTGCAAACATGCAAACCCTATTAAAGTCTATGAGACACCAACATAAAAAAATCAAAAGTGCTCACTTTAAAGGCTTATATGTGAGTTATTGCCATCAAAAGTGTATGGGGACCTGGGTACTGCCCCAGGGGACATGTATTCAATGCAAAAATGTTTTTTAATTTACATTTTTTTTTCACAAAATATAAAAATATTCCTTTAAATATCATGCCGGGGTGGGGGCATCTGTGTGATATGTATTACTGTGCCATAGCAAAATTACATTTCTAAAGGAAAACATGTCATTTAAAATTGCTTGTGGTTGTAATATATTGCCAGCTCCCAGCAATATAGAAAAAAAATCAAGGAAGAAATTGACGTGGGTTCCCTCCCAGCCTTAGCAGGCCCTACAGGTCTGGTATGGATTTTAATGGGAACTCTACAACAAAATTAAGGAAAAAATTGCCGTGGGGGTCCCCCCCAAAATCCATAAAAGACCCTTATCTGAGCATGCAGCCTGGAGGAACGTGCCCCCCCTAAACCATACCAGACCACATGCCCTCAACATGGGGAGGGTGCTTTGGGGTCCCCCCTAAAGCACCTTGTCCCCATGTTGGTGGGGAAAAGGGCCTCGTGACCGACAACCCTGGAAATTGGGTGTCAGGGTCTGTGGGTGGGGGGCTTATCAGAATCTGTAAGCCCCCAGATCCCCCTATGTGAATGGGTATCGGGTACATTGTGCCCCTACCCATTCACCAAAAAAAATCAAACAGTAAAAACTGCAAAAGACAGTTTTTGAAAATTCCTTTATTTAAAAAAAAAGTCATGCCGCCCCGATGGACCCAAAAAAATGTATAAAAAATAAACGTAAATACTCTGCCTCCATGGGAGGGCTCCCGCCTCCTGGGGCAGCTGTTATATAGGCAAGGGCGAGGCCACATGATGTCAGAAGGGACAGAGTCACTCAGTTACATCACCGGGTGGCCCCGCTCTTGCCTATATATCAATTAAGGGATGAGCACTCTGCACCCTACTGCATGGAAGGTGGAGGACTAGATGATGTCACTGGGAAAGCAGGCATACAACACCCTTCAAGAACCAGCTGTGAGTAAAAGTAAATTACATTTTTCCTTTGTGTTCTAAGATTATTACCCATTACATATCCCATCAATATCTCACAGAGTGCAGCTGTACCAAACTGCAAGCTTAGCAGAAATGTAGAGATCTGTGGGCGTGATACTATTCTTCCTCCTAGATATAAATTTCTTTGGCACTGGCTTAGGTAATTTTCTATAAATGATGTACAGTATGACACATGTCAACATCCATGCTTTAAATGTTATAAGATGTAACATGTAGGTTAGAAGCATGTAGCAACATTGTAGCAACATTGTACCACTAGTAAGACAATGCAAAAAGTCAAGTCTGTTTAGGCAACCCATAGTCAGATCTGTTAAACGTAAAAATTAAATGTTAAATTAACATTCTTTCTCAGCTTGCCCCAGGCTTTAGTGGCAGTAATGCACATTACAAAATATTGGCATCTAGTCATGTGATCTTAACTGGCAGGGCATGGGGAGTTCTATTGAATGGCCAGTTCTGCTTGAATGACCATCATTGGAATCCCATAATGATTCACTCTACACCATTTTTAAAGCTTATATATATAGTCGACATGTAAAAAATGTATTAATTTGCACACTGTGTTTCAGTTATTTCTAGCATAATCGTATTAATCTGAATGATCTTGAAGTTTGTGGACCTACTGTGTGAAAATCCCCACACATTTCCTTCTTTGAATTCTGTGACATGTAGTCACTATGCCCTGTGAGTAGACACTGCTGTGTCACACATTTCACAGAGCATGCCTTCTGAACTACAGAGGCAGCTGCCCTCCTGTACAGGCCCCAGGCCCCATACATTCCACAGGGGGCCCCAGAGCAGCAGCAGTGGGCCCAATTACTGGAACCAATCCCCTATGGCCCTCTTTGTGTTTAAAATGCTTCAGTCTGTGAATGAACAGGGAGCCTCAGTATGCAGCGCTTCCTGTTCATTCGCTCAGAGAAAGAATTGAGGAATCTGTGCCCTTAATCTCTTTCTCTGTCTCAACAGTGCCGTTAAAAAAAAATGTATTAAAGTCTAATTTTGACAGACCTCCCCCCTCAGTACAGACCCCCCTCAGTACACACACCCCTCTCCACTAAGCAGAGACCCCCCTCAGTACACACACCCCTCTCCACTAAGTACAGACCCCCTCCACTAAGTACAGACCCCCCCTTAGTACAGACCCCCTCCCTTAGTACAGACCCCCTTCCCTCAGTGCAAACACCCCTTTCCACTAAGTATAGACCCCCTCCCTCAGTACAGACCCCCCTCAATACATACACGCCTCTCCACTAAGCAGAGACCCCCCTCAGTACACACACCCCCCTTCACTAAGTACAGACCCCCTCCCTTAGTACAGACCCCCCTCCCTCAGTACACACACTCCTTTCCACTAAGTATAGACCCCCCTCCCTCAGTTCCGACCCACCTCACTCAGTATAGACCCCTCTCTACTAAATATAGACCTTGTCGCCATCCCCCAGTCCAGACCCCCCTCCACCAAGTACAGAGCCCCTCCCTCAGTATAGACCTGCCTCCCTCAGTCCACATCCCCTTCTCCACTAAGTATAGGCCCTCCTCCCTTAGTACAGATTCCCCTCTCCATTAAGTATAGACCTATATCCCTCAGTATAGACCCCCTCCCTTAGCACACACCCCTCTACACTTGTGCTAGTAGGAAAGTGGGGGAGGTGTCTGTTAAGTGCTAGGGGGAACATTTTGGGAGAGGAGAGGACTTGTGCTTGTAGGCAGGTGAAGCGGGGTTTGATATGTGCTGAGGGGCGCTTTGGGAGGGGACTCATGCTCTTGTAGGAGGTCAGATTTTAAATCCAACCCCCACTTCTAGCATAGGTGCTTTCCCCTTCCAAAGTGCCCCCCAGCACATATCTGAAACCCCCTCACAATTACTCCTCAATCTTTTTTTACTTGCTCAGCCCCCCCCCCCCCCTCCCTCCTTCCTGGTCACTTTGTCCCCCTCCTCCCCTTCCCTGTCCCTCTGTGGAAAGAGATGACCAGCAGACAGGAAGCACTCACAACATGAAATAAGATTTTTTTAAGTAAGCTCATATTGGATTGTCAAATATAACTATTGATTGGGTCGTTATTACAGTGCTGATTATATATAATCTCCTTATATTATTAAAGAATACTTAACCACTTCCATACCGGCACTTACGCACCTTCCTGCCCAAGCCAATTTTCAGCTTTCAGCACTGTCGCACTTTGAATGATAATTGCGCGGTCGTGCTACACTGTACCCAAACAATTTTTTTATCATTTTGTTCCCACAAATAGAGCTTTTTTTGGTGGTATTTGATCACCTCTGCGGTTTTTATTTTTTGCGCTATAAACAAAAGAAGAGTGACAGTTTAAAGAGTAAAGAGTGAGTTTACAAAATAGGTGATAGATTTATGGCATTTTTATTTTATTAATTTTTTTACTAGTATTGGCGGCGATTTGCGATTTTTTTACTGTCACCGTGACATTGCGGCGAACACAACGGACACTTTTGACACGTTTTTGGCGCCACTCACATTTACACAGCGATTAATGCGATGAATATGCACTAATTACTGTATAAATGTGACTGGCATTCAAGGGGTTAACACTAGGGGGTGAGGGAGGGGTTAATATGTATACCTGTATTGTGTTCTAACTGTGGGGGAAGGGGGGTGACTGGGGGAGGTGACCGATCTGTGTCCCTATGTACAAGAGACACAGATCGGTCTCCTCTGTCCCCTGACAGGACGTGGAGCTCTGTGTTTACACACAGAGCTCCACGTCACTGCTCTTTCGTTACCGATCGCTGGTACCTGGCGGACATCGCGACCGCCAGGCACGCGCATCGACATCTCGGGGACGCGCCGCCGCCGGCGCGCTCGCGCGCCTCCCAGTGGCCGGAGGAATCCAGGACGTCATATGACGTCCTGTTGAGTTTTCAGAGTCACCGTGGAGCCGTCATTTGACGATGGCCCGGTACTCTAGTGGTTAAAGTGGATGTAAACCAGTGGAAAAAAATCTTCTTGGCTGCCTACATAACGTTTTACAGTTAAAATGGACCTATGGTCAAATAGTAGGTGTTTTTATGATCTTTTAGGAGCAAATGAAAAAAGAACACAGACAAACTAAAAAACCTTACTGCTCAGAAAAAAGTGTTCCAGACCAGATACAAAAAGTTGTTACATGATCTCAAATGAAGGAGCTTAGGGCCAGATCCACGTACAGCGGGCGCAACCTAAATATTCGGATTTAAGTTACACCGCCGCAAAATTTCTACCTAAGTGCCCGATCCACAAAGCACTTACCTAGAAATTTGCAGCTGTGTAACATAAATCTGTCCGGCGCAAGGCGTGCCCAATCTAATGGGGCGAGTCCCATTTAAATTAGGCGCGCTCCCGCGCCGGACGTACTGCGCATGCTCCCGACGTGATTTTCCCGACGTGCTTTGCGCAAAGTTTTGAGAATCGCGACGGGTGTAAAAGAAAAAAAAAGAGTTGCGGCGGGAATTTTTTTTTTAAAAAAAAAAATTGACAGCGACGCGGGAAAGAAGGGTATACTTTTACATGGTGTACTAAGTTTACACTTTGTAAAAGCAGCCCTAATTTTGCGACGGGAAACTAACACTTACGGAAAAAAAGGGAAAAAGCTTAGTGGATCTCCGTAAGTGCTAATTTGCATACCCGAGGCGGAATTTCAACGAGAAATGCCCCCAGCGGCGGCCGAGGTACTGCATCCTAAGATCCGACAGTGTAAAACTATTACACCTGCCGGATCTTAGGAATATCTATGCGTAACTGATTCTATGAATCAGCCGCATAGATAGAAACAGAGATACGACGGCGTATCAGGAGATACGCCTGCGTATCCCTTTTGTGGATCTGGCCCTTAAAGCTTATCAAAAGCTTTTTTTTTTTTAACATACGGTAATATTTCGATATTTAGAGCAGTTCTGTTTTGCTGCCTCTGTCCTATGTGGATTATTTCCTTTTTCTTCCTTCATCACTTTTTGTCTCTGTGACATATTGGCCAGAGAGAGTGAATCTCCCCAGCAGGAACACAGACCGGTGTCCCTCTGTGGAAAGAGATGACCAGCAGACAGGAAGCACTCACAACATGAAATGAGATTTTTTTTAAGTAAGCTCATATTGGATTTTCAAATATAACTATTGATTGGGTCGTTATTACGGTGCTGATTATATATAATTTCCTTATATTATTAAAGAATACTTAAAGTGGATGTAAACCCAAAAAATGTTTATTTATTTTTTGATGTCACAATGTAGAGAATAAGATTTCCTATCATCTGTGCCCAGTCTTGCCACACAGAGTTAATCCAGCTCTGAGCAATCCTCTTTTATTGTTCAGTGAAAATTAACAGACTTCCAGATAAAAACCTGTCTAAATAAAAAGTCCTTTCCGACCCCTTGCTTCGAGTGACAGGGTTTTTACATATCTCGTGCACTAGCTTGGACACATGCACATTCCTGGATGTTTATCATAATATGGGGGGTGATCCACAGTTCATTGTGAGAGGTAATGTATGTCACTCGAAGCAAGGGGACGGAAAGGACTTTTTATTTAGACAGGTTTTTATCTGGAAGTCTGTAAATTTTCACTGAACAATAAAAGAGGATTGCTCCGAGCTGGATTAACTCTGTGTGGCAAGACTGGGCACAGATGATAGGAAATCTTATTCTCTACATTGTGACATCAAAAAAATAAAATAATATTTTTTTCGGTTTACATCCACTTTAAGTATTCTTTAACCTGCTTAGCGGTATCCCCGATCGTGACTCGGGGTGTTTTTTTCATGCTACTATCAGTATCCCTGAGTCACGCTCGGGGTAAATGTGCAGAGCGTGCAGCAGGCGCGGCTTACCTTTTGCAGCATCCACAGACAAAGTTACTTACCTTGTCCCTGGATCCTGCGATGCATCCCTGCTGTGTGAGCGAGCGGGTCCTCGCTCGATTCACAGTGTCCCCGTGTGCCGCCGATCTCCGTTCCCTGCGACGTTACGACGCACGGGAGCGGAGATCGGCGCCAAATTAAAAAAAGTAAACAAACACATTACATACAGTATACTGTAATCTTATAGATTACAGTACTGTATGTAAAAAATACACACCCCCTTGTCCCTAGTGGTCTGCCCAGTGTCCTACATGTCATTTTATATAATAAAGACTGTTCTTTCTGCCTGCAAACTGTAGATTGTCCATAGCAACCAAAAGTGTCCCTATATGTCAAAAATGGTTTTAGAGCAGCTAGAAAACAGCGATAATAAATTATAATCACTTGCAGAATTGAGCAATAGTGATTTGTGGGGAAATTCGTCATAAAAAAATAAAAGTAATGACAGCGACAATTCTGCAACTGAGCAAATTTCTGTGATTTTGAGTTGATTACATTATTGAATAATTTTTATTATAATTATATTATTATTTGTTATATTTATAATTATTTATTATATTATAATTTATAATTTTTTTTTTTTTTTTAAATCATACCCGGGATGCCTACTAGACTCTTGTTTGGTCAGATTTAAATGAGTTATTCCTAAGAATTACAGGCCTACAGTATAAAACGCCAAATTTCGTTGCAAAATAATTGTACCGCTTTTGGTACGCAATTCCAGACAGAATCATACCGCCAGGGAGGTTAATAATATAAGGAAATTATATATAATCAGCACCATATTAACGACCCAATCAATAGTTATATTTGACAATCCAATATGAGCTTACTTAAAAAAATCTCATTTCATGTTGTGAGTGCTTCCTGTCTGCTGGTCATCTCTTTCCACAGAGGGACACCGGTCTGTGTTCCTGCTGGGGAGATTCACTCTCTCTGGCCAATATGTCACAGAGACAAAAAGTGATGAAGGAAGAAAAAGGAAATAATCCACATAGGACAGAGGCAGCAAAACAGAACTGCTCTAAATATCGAAATATTATGTTAAAAAAAAAGCTTTTGATAAGCTTTAAGCTCCTTCATTTGAGATCATGTAACAACTTTTTGTATCTGGTCTGGAACGCTTTTTTCTGAGAAGTACGTTTTTTCAGTTTGTCTGTGTTCTTTTTTCATTTGCTCCTAAAAGATCATAAAACACCTATCATTTGACCATAGGTCCATTTTAACTGTAAAACATTATGTAGGCAGCCAAGAAGATTTTTTTCTGCAAGAATGAAATTAGATCAATAAGCTCCTTTGGGTTTCTTTTACTTTTTCGGTTGACATTCTTGTACTGGGCTGGGCTGCATATTTAGTGGAGTGTTTAGGGAAGACAGTTATCTTAACCCTATAATCAAACATATGTGTAGTCAGTACAGGCCAATCATGACACATAGACATGAAGGGATGGGAGCCTCGGTCTTAAAAATATATCCTTATGTCTACGCAGATATGCCTCAAAATTCTGTAGGCGTTTTAGAATGAAAAATGTTGCTTTGCTGGACACTCCAACTCATATACCTCTGCAGTGATCCAGAGGAAGGTACTCATTCACACGCACTTAGCAATGCATACACCTACATACATACATATCACAGTTATAAGAGAAGAGAAAAAAAATCATTTATAGGGCTTTTTGTTTGTGTCCTGCATTGAAAAGCTAACTTTTTATTGCTTTCTGTTTGTTCTTTAGAAAATGAAGAGCTTGGCACAAAGGCGCCAATCTGCACCATCTCTTGTAATAAGTAAAGCGCTGAACAAATCAAGAACCATAAACAAGTAAGTTATACTTTGTATTTCATCTTAGCATCTTCTCAACCTTGAAAATTGCAAGGAAGAAATCTAAGGCCTCTTGCACACGCACATAATCATTTACTGATGTTTATATGCAGGAGAGGCTGGAAGAAAGATCCTGAGTAAAAAAAAAGCTACCGTAATTATGTTATGTAAAGCCCTCTAAATGCATATCGGCGCGTAAATGTGTGTAGCCGTATACACACATAAAATTCTTCATCATCCTCTTCTAGGTATCTGTGTTTACATTTTTTTATGTCCCTGAATGCATCACTGCATTACAGATCTTTATGCAGCCGTGTGCATTGTCATTGTTTTAGATCTTTATATCTGTGTGCAATAATCCTAAGGCTTGATTCATACTGCGAGACCCAAAGTCTCCATGTTAGTCAATGAGAGCTGAACTTAAAAGTGATGTATGGGATTTTTTTTTTTTTTTTTTAATTATACTTACCTAGGTGCTGCGTCTGTTCCACGGCCAGCTCTAACACTGAAAACCGAGCATGGCAAAGTCGCACAACTTTCAGGCCGCGACACTGTGAACCGAGCCTAAGGGAACAAAAAGTGATTTAAAAGGGAAGTCCAGGTTAAACCCTATTATAATCTAATCTTAAAGGGGTTGTAAAGCCACTTCTATAAATGCTTCCATCCCCAATGATAACACATTGTCTTCCTGCACTCAGGTGCCTCCTCTCTCCTCTGCCCCACTCACAGTTACAGTTGCAGGGCTCAAGTCCTGCGGGAACGCGTGGCAACGGAGTCCCTGCACTTTTTTCACAGCAGGAACACAGTTCCCTTTGCAGGACTAGAGCAGCCGAGCCGCCCGAGCCAATCCTTCACTAAGCAGCGATGCCCAGCTCGAGTAACTGTCAGGGGCAGGCGAACCTTAGTAATCCTTTATGTTACTGGCTGCTTCCTGTATATGGATTCATCAGGTAGTGTGCGGGTATTCCGTCACTTCCTTGATGCCGCAATGTCTCCTGGGAGCTTTTGTCATTGTTCCCAGAAGACATTGCGGAGGTCTGCCGCAAGTTATCGCAGGATTTAGAAAAAACTCATTGCGGCATCGAGGAAGTGACGTAATACCCGCACACTACCCGATGAATCCATATACAGGAAGCGGGCAGTAACATAAAGGTTTACTAAGGTACAGTGGATCGAAAAAAAAAAGAAACATGTGGTTTAGTAATTATGCATATGAGCATATCATTTTTTTTTTTGGTGGGGGAGTGGATCTTGGGTGGGAGTTCCCACACTTTTTTACCCTGGAGTTGACCCCTGCAGTTGGTGGGGCCGAGCCCTGTCGCTGATGTCAGCCTGGAAAGGAGAGGAGAGACAGAGCCGAGGAGTCACATGATCGTAGGAAGACAATTAGGGTGACCACGTGCCCCGGATTGCCCGGGACAGTCCCGCATTTTGTAGGTCTGTCCCGGGCACATTCATTCCAGGACAATACAGTGTCCCGGAATGAAACTGACACAGCCACCCCCCCCTGGGCCAATCTTATGCCCCCAAAAAAGGCTGCCACATCATCACTTTACTCACTGACAGTACTTATCCTGGCCGGGAATGCCTGGAGGAGCACAATCCCGCCCCCTGCTTGTGATTGGAGAAATCATAAATCCCGCCTCTTGTGTCCAATAACTGTGCTGTGATTTGTTACAGCACAAGCAGATTTTTGGGAACGGGGGGTGTCCCTGAATGGTAGTTTGGAAAAGTGGTCACCCTAAAGACAATGTGTTATAGGTACAGATGAGCATATTTATTATAAAATACAGACACAGGGGAACCTATTGTTCTAATACAGAGGGGATGGGAGCTTTTAATATTAAATATGAAAGCAGCAGGAGCGGAGGGGGCGGGCGCTGACACGAGCAGACAGTCAGAGAGGAGCAGGTTTAAGATTAGATAGATTTAGTCCTGACTTTAGGGTGAAAGTGCTGGAAATAACTTTCCTGTGTGTTAAAGTGACCACACTATACAGACTTTGAGTTCATTTTAAAGTTACTTTGTAAACTGAAAAAAAGAGGAAATAAACTGATTACTGGTGAGTTTCTTTGTTGGAATTAGTTCACAGGAAGTAAAGTGTTTGCTTGAAAATATCACTTCTCATTTTGACCTTCTTCATTTTTATGATATGATTCTGTTCTAATCAGGTTTATGAATAGTACACGTTTCTGATAGCAGAACTAATGTAGGTTCTTCGGTACACACAAAGCACTGTACATTGCAGGGATTCAAATGCTGCGTACACACGATCAGTCCATCCGATGAGAACAGACCGTTGGACCGTTTTTATCGGTTAACCGATGAACTGACTGATGGTCCGTCGCGCCTACACACCATCGGTTAAAAAAACGATCTTGTCAGAACGTGGTGACGTAAAACACAACGACGTGCTGAAAAAAACGAAGTTCAATGCTTCCAAGCATGCGTCGACTTGATTCTGAGCATGCATGGATTTTTAACCGATCGTTGTGCCTACTAACGTTCGGTTTTTAACTATCGGTTTGGAATCCATTGGTTAAATTTAAAACAAGTTGGCTTTTTTTTAACTGATGGTTAAATAACCGATGGCGCCTACACACGATCGGTTTGGACCGATGAAAACGGTCCATCAGACCATTCTCATCAGTTTAACCAATCGTGTGTACGCGGCATAATAGGGATGTACTCAGACTCGTGAAAATGCTCCTGATACTAAAACCGATACCTTGCAGTGAAATTTGCATCCATACAGAATGAATGAGCGCAACTCGCACTGCAAAGAATTGCATGCAATTTGAACAGGAATGCAGTTTGATTGCTTTTGGAATCACGTGCAGTTTCCTGCACCACTCCTGTGTGATTCCAGGTTGAAATCACTATAAAATAAACAAATGACCACTGTCCCCACCTATAACTGGCCTTTGCAGCAAGGAGCACATAGAAGGACAACGCATGTCAAACAAAACCAAAGAAAGCTGTACGTTTTCTTTGGTTTGGTTTGAAATCACTATAACAAGCCTGGGATCACAAGGGAGCTGTGGGGAAAACGTGCTGCGATTCGGACAGGAATCGGACAACATTCCTGTTCAAACAGAGTGCGATTTGCACCCAATTATTTTGTTTGGATACAGATCGCACTGCAAGGTATTCGGAATCGGGAGTACTTGACCGATAGTATCGCCTTCGTACTCACCGATAAAAAATAGGGTACCGTGCATACGGTGTTAATGTTCTTAAGAAATAGCTGTATGTTTAACTTCTGTAGAATCCTGAATCGTGAATGGGAGTGTCTGTTCTCATTGTAATCAGCTGATGCACTTGCAGGGTTCTAATGCTGAAGTGCAGACTTCTGGGGAAATTAGTGAGCCAATCACACAAGCAAGAATTTACATTACTAGAGAAGTCCTCCATGCTGCCATATTGCATTACATTTTACAGAAAATGACAGCGGCTGCATATTAAATAGGAAGGCTCATCTTTAATAACATTGAATTACATTATTGCTTGTAGCAATTGTAACAATTGTATATTATTTTATTTTTTTGCTGTATTTTTTTGATGGAGATGGAGCTAACCCTCAACATACCTTTGGCTCCATTTACACTTGCCCATTTATGGCGCAGTTATTTAACAATAACGTAGTTTCCTCAATTTTTTTAATTCTGTTAAATATACCATTAAAAGCAATTTGTTATATATGTTTATTAAAATCATCTGGTGATCCTGGGAAAAACGCAGAGCTGTCCTGTGCAGTCTGCAGTCTTATCTCAAGCACTGTTATCAGCCTTTCCAATGTTAGCTCTGTCAGCTACAGAACACCTTCCCTCTTTTTAAGGATGATGAGGAGAGGGGG
Organism: Rana temporaria; assembly: GCF_905171775.1. Classification (NCBI taxonomy): domain Eukaryota; kingdom Metazoa; phylum Chordata; class Amphibia; order Anura; family Ranidae; genus Rana; species Rana temporaria. Next base: position 96,578,347 of record NC_053490.1, read on the forward strand.
AGGTGTACAGTAGTCCTAACACACTTCTTTTCCTAGGGTGACTAACAAATAATAAAAAAAAAATACATTTCTGTTTTTTCTCTTATACTGTATTCTGTTCTCAGCTGCATAAGATAGGTGGGGGTGGAGACTGCTACACTGATCTTTTCAGTGATTAGCTGTGCAGGGGGTGTGTCAGCACAAATCTGACCACCGGAGTACAGGCAGGCTAGAAAACTGACCATGTTGGGATGGATGTGCTTCTATGCCTAGCATGGTCAGTTTGATATAGGAAAGCACTGACAAGATCACCAGCTATTTAACACAAGGAGCCAATACAAAGAGAACATGATACTTTCTAACACAAATACAACAGGCACATATCAGAAACATGGTAATGTTGGGGTAACATACACTTTCAATATACATAGGTAGATTCACGTACGGTGGCTTAACTTTGTGCGGGCGTAATATATGTTATTTACGTTACGCCGCCGCAAGTTAGAGAGGCAAGTGCAGTATTCACAAAGCACTTTTTCCGTAAGTTGCGGCAGCGTATCGTAAATTGGCCGGCGTAAGCCTGCCTAATTCAAATGTGGAAGAGGTGGGAGTGTTTTATGGAAATTATTCGTGACCTCACGTAAATTGACGCTTCGAACGAACGGCGCATGCGCCGTCCGTGGACGTATCCCAGTGCGCATGCTCCAAATCACGTCGCAAAAAGTCAATGCTTTCGACGTGAATGTAACTTACGCCCAGCCCCATTCACGGACGAGTTACGCAAACAACGTAAAATTCGACGGCTGTCCGACGTCCATACTTAACATTAGCTGCGCCATCTTTTTGGTGGTTTATCTTTACGCCTGAAAATGCCTTACGTAAACGGCGTATCTTTACTGCGACGGGCGAGCGTACGTTCGTGAAAAGGCGTATCTTGCTGATTTACATATTCTAGGCATAAATCAGCGTACACGTCTTCAGGCTGAGCTGCATTCATGATGGTCTGCCGGGGGGCTCGCCCCATCCTCCTTGCCACCCTAGGGAAACATTTTTTTCGATTAAACAGCATCTTAAAACAACAATCATATAGGCACTTTGACTGTGAATTTAACCGTTTGCCTGCGTGCATTTGCCTGCGTGCAATCATGTTTTTAAACACAAGAGAGTGGTGTGTAGCGTAATGACCTTTAGGAAACTAGGATAGAATCTCCTGATCTAAAGTCAATCTCTTTAGACTCAGTTCACACCTATGCTTTTTTTATTGCTTTTTGCAGAAACGCACAATCCTCCATTTAACATGGTTTCCTATGGGACACATTCACATCTATAATGTTTTTGCGTTATTGGAAAGGGCTAGGGACTTTTTTTTTAAAGGAAAACAGCAAATTTTTGATTCAATAGACTTCAGTGGAGAAGCTGCAGAAAAGCATGTAGTGCGATTTTACCGTGACTGGCCAAAAAATAGTAAAAAAACCCATCAAAACGCAAAATGCACCGCAAAAAGCATTGCAGAAACCGATCAAAAGCAAACTGCATAAGTGTGAACCAAGTCTTAAAGCCCATACACACGATCGGACTTTCTGACAACAACGGTCCAACAGACGTGTTTTATCGGACAATCTGACCGTCTGTATGCTCCATCGGACAATTGTTGTCGGAATTTCCACGGACAAATGTTCGCTGTGCATGCTTTCAAACTTTCCGACAACAAATGTGTTGCGTCGGATAATCTGATTGTGTGTACACAAGTCCATCAGACTAAAATCCAAAGTAAAAATACACATGCTCAGAACCAATGCTAAACATCAGACAACAATAGCAGAAGTTGCCCAAAGGGTGGCGGTAAAGAGCTGACAAACCACGCGATTTGGTAAATGTTGGCTGAAAATGTTCTGCCGCGTGTTCACGGCCAACGCCCCTTTGGACAAAAATCCACCGAAAAGTCAGATGGAAGTTCGATCGTGTGTATGAGGCTTTAGAACCTCCTCAGCTCACCAATCGATTGTCAAATGAATTATTGTAGATGATTTCTATTGTCTATTGTTCAGCACAAGGGGTGCCCACTTATTCAATATTCAGCTGAAAGTCTGCTTGTTTTTATCATGTTCTTTATATAGAATTATTTTGCAGCAGTTGGATGTTTCTACTGTCATCTAATGTTTGCGGATGGCTTTATTCTTCCATGGAATTATCAGAGCAGAACTGAATGTAGCAAAAAGTCTACAACAATGCTATGCTTTCATCCCAGATACATCTATATAGAAAGTGTTGCCACTGCTGGTCAAATAATTGTTCATCTTCTAAGTAACATGTTAATGTAGCCTTTGTAGAGAACAAATTTAAAGTCCATCTCCAGTTATAAATTAAGACGTTTCCTGACCCACTCTACCCCCTTAGCTATTCTCTTTTTTTTTTAATCCAACTGAAATCCACAATTACTTACCTAAAACTGCAGGTATGTGACTGTCTGGATCCAAATTCTTCTTCTGGTCTGTGGTGTACGAGGGTCCTTCTTGTGGTGCCCATGGCACTTCCTGCAGATGTGGACACTTTTCATTGTCTTCCAAATGTGTCCATCACAGAACTGTCAAGGAGGCCTCACAGGGGCCAGAAGTCTTTCAGTGGTGACAACCTGATGTCACAATGTGAAAGGCAGCAACAGGGCCAGTGAAGTGTAGGTTCCAATCACCACTTTCAAATACTGTGGAAGGTCAAGTGACGGCAGACTTAGGATAGTTAGAAACCTTTTGGTTTGTTTAAATTGGTGAATGGCTAGGATTATGGATGTGGGGACAACGCTGTATCCTGGCCTAGGCCAACAAGGCCCAGGCCTAGGGCAGCACTTTGCAGGGGGCAGCACGGATAGAGTCCCCGCCGGCTTGTGCTACACTGTTAAGCCTCGTACACACGACCGAGGAACTCGACGGGCGAAACACATCGTTTTCCTCGTTGAGTTCCTTGTTAGGCTGTCAAGGAACTCGACAAGGCAAGTTTCTCCATTCCCGTCGAGGAAAAAGAAGACATGCTCTCTTTTTGGCTCGACGGGATCCTCGACAGTTTCCTAGTCGAAAAATGTACACATGAAGTTTCTTGCTGGTTTTTGCCGAGAAACTCGGTCGTGTGTACGAGGCCTTAGGGCATGCATGTCCAAAGTCCGGCCCGGGGGCCAATTGCGGCCCCCTTGGGGATTTAATATGGCCCCCCTGGGGATTTGGATATATATATAGCCATTGCAGCCTCACATGTGCTTTTTCCTCCGTATTTATCGGAGCTGCCTAGGAGGGGACAGGACGTGCGCCTTCGGATTACATGAAGAGAATCTCCCGTTTACTCAGCGGCGTCTGTAATAGGAAGTCCCGCTTCCTGGGATGCCATTGGATGACTGTTCTGTTTATCATAGGAGGCAGGACTTTGGATTAAAGAGGCCACAGAGTAAACAAGAAATTCTCCTGTTTGTAATCTGATGGCACTTGTCCCTCCCCCTTCCTGTCCCCTCTGAGGCTGCAGATGGGCATCGATCAGGCTGCACTGATGGCAATGGTAAGGCTGCACTGATGGCAATGGTGAGGCTACATTCATGGCAATGGTAAGCCTGTGCGTGTTATAAGCTGATAAATACGGTATATCCAAATAACACGCCCAAGCTCATCCTTAGTCCTGAGCAGTGCTCGGGATTTGTTGGGGCCACGAAAGACGTATATACAGTATATCCAAATAAAACCCCCAAGCTCATCTCTTCATCACACACAGCCACAAAGGCAAGAGAATTCTTGTTGGGCAGTGTATTAGTGCTCAGACGAACACACTTGGATCAAATTTTAATGGTTCAAAGAATGTCAGGCAAAATAGTCGGCCCTCGAGCATGTTCACTTCATCAAATGTGGCCCCTATTGAAAAAAGTTTGGACACCCCTGCCTTAGGGTAACGCAAACTGATTCTAATTTTGACTGTCCTATCAGCCTGAACCACAAACCTTCATCACTGTGCTATATGTTTGCTGCTGTACCATTGGCATGGTTATATCTTTTTAGTCCTCTCCATAAAATGATCATAAATTTCTGCTTAAAGTAGAACTATAGGCAACACTTTTTTTTTTCATTTTGGATAGAGTAAGGGAGGGTTATAGCCCCTGTCAGTTTATTTTTTACCATCCCTGTCCCATTGCAGAGATTTCCCTTCACTTCCTGCCGAATAGCCAAACAGGAAGTGAGAGGAAATCTATGCAAATTAAGGGAATCCGTTAACTTCCCCCCCAGACCCTAAGAACTAGCTTCCCCACTTAAAAATTTCAAACAGAAATGGGAGTGGCATTGACAGGAAGGGGTGGGTGATATTTAAATTAGGGGGTGCACAAGTTTAGTCAGGCCTAGGGCAGCACAAAACCTAAATACACTACTGTGTGGGGATGGACATTTTAGAAACATGTCACTAATTCTGTTCAAGAAAATGGGAGGGAGGATGACTAGGTATCATCAGGTTCCAACCTGGTGTTTCCACATATCAAGGAGTCATTGTAATGTTCCCTCACAGATTCCACAATCCTGCCCTCTGCAGTATCAAATGTCCAATTTTAGAAAAGTCAGTCCTGAGGCACACCCTGTCACAACACGGAGCCTCAGAAGACTGTTGTGACTCACCCTGCATTGCACTGCACAGCGGGAGTGTGACTTAGCATCACATTTTCTTAAACGTGTAATTTGTACTTTTGCCAATCTTCGTTTTTCTATTCAAATGTAACTTTCCTGAATCAGGATTATTGATTGGCATATGCTAGTGCAGATTTAAAAGCACAATTTTATATATCAGGTAAAGTTTGTTTATAAAAAAAACTGTAGGTAGGTTATAAACATAGAGTGGAAGACAATCTAAAAAAATAAAAAATAAAAAATTCTGCAAGCAAAGGTACAAAAAAATTCCTGAAGAAACAAGATACGGGATGCAAGAAACACTTATGCCACGTACACACAGGGCCAATCCGCCCTATAGGCTCACTATGCAAGCCGCTTAGGGCCCCCCAAATTGCTAGAGGCCCCGCCTGGTGAGAAGTAATTTTTGGCAGCCCCCCCGCTTCTCAACTTTAATGTGTCATCTTGCTTAGGGCCCCAGGGAGGTCAGGATCGTCACTGCGTACACACGATCAGAAATTCCGTGGATTTTTTTTCAGAGGGAATGTTGGCTCAAAGTTGTGTTGCATACACACGGTCACACAAAATTCTGACAGTCAAGGACGCGGTAACGTACAACACTACAACGAGCCGAGAAAAATAAAGTTCAATGATTCCGAGCATGTGTCGAATTGATTCCGAGCATGCAGGTTTTTTTTGCTCGTCGGATTTGCATACAGACGATCTCAATTTCCGACAAGAACTTTTCTTGTTGGAAAAATTGAGAACCAGCTCTCAAATTTTTGCTGTCGGAAATTCAGACAGGAAAAGTCTAATGGAGCCTACACATGGTTGGAATTTCTGACCAAAAGCTCACTACGTGTGTATGCGGCATAAGAGGATGTGATTCCTATGATGGTTCTCCCGTAGCATTCACTGTCAGGGTTTCTACATTTATTAATTTTTTTAGTTTTTCATTTATGCTAAAAAGATACATAATTATGTTTCCACCTTAAAGTGGATGTAAACCCACTCTCATCCTTTCTAAACTACTGCCATAGTGCTGATCTATAAGGATATAGATGCCTCCCGCATGCAGGCCCGGATTTACTCCCTTTGCCGCCCCAAGGCCGGGTCCTTCAATGCCGCCCCCGCCTGCGCAGTACAGGGGGGACATTATTCGCCGGGGGACTTTTTCGTCAGGACACTGGGAAGCAGGTGGGGTGTTGCTGCCGAATATGACATTGAGAACCGGGGGGGATGTTGCTGCCAAAAATGACATTGATCATTGGGGGGTGCTGCTGCCGAAAATTACATTGAGATGGCCTGCTTTTCCCTCTGTTTTCTCTCCTCTCACCATCCGTGACATGACGGGGTGGACTCCGGAAATTAAAGTGTCCTCTCAGCTGCAGTGCCGCCCCTGCACCCACTGCCGCCCCGAGGCCTGGCCTTGTTGGCCTTGTCTGGAATCCGGCCCTGCCTGCATGTATCCTTACCTGTCAAATGTCTCCCCTCTGTCTGTCAGGCCTCATACACACGACCGAGTTTCTCGGCAAAAACCAGCAAGAAACTTGCTGGGTTTTTTTTTGTGTGTACACTTTTCGATGAGGAAACTGTCCAGGATCTCGTCGAGCCAAAAAGAGAGCAAGTCTTCTTTTTCCAAGACGGGAATGGGGAAATTTAGCTCGCCAGAACCTCGACAGCCTAACAAGGAACTCGATGAGCAAAACGATGTGTTTTGTCTCGTCGAGTTTCTCGGTCGTGTGTACGAGGCTTTATAAGAACTGAAAAACTGCAGATTCTGTGGGTGGGTCTGTTGTCTGGAGCTCGGTGGGTGGAATCGTGATGTCAGTAGACTCCCCGCCCACCTCTACACTCCCCTTGTCAACATGCATTTTCTCCTTCTGCTATGATCACTAACATTCAGTCAAAGTCCAGAAAAGTAACCACATGACTTCAGAAAAGGAGTGGGGTTGGGAATTAAAAAAGAATGCCTGTCTCAGGCTAGTGCATGAGATATGTAAATAACCTGTCATTCACAGCAAGGGGGAAGAACGGACAAACGTTTTCTCCTGTTTGTCTGTTTAGCTCACTGAAAAAAGAAAAGAGGATTGCTCAGAGCTGTATTCACTGTGTGTGGTAAGACTGGGCACAGATGATAGGAAATCTTATACTCTACATGGTGACAGCAAAAAAAAAAAAAAAGTGGGTTTACATCCACTTTAAAATTGCACGAAATTGTAGAAAAATAATCAACCGTTTTAAATACTTGTTTTTTCCTGTCCATAATCAATGTATTATTCACTTGTGAATATTACATTGTTTAAACTTTCTATCAAATAGCATTTTAGCATTTTATAGCCCTCTTCTCTCCTGGGAGTGTTTGCATACTACCTGTGCTGACCTAGGTCCTCCGCTCCTTCCCTCGCCTCCCAATATAAAATATTAAATATCATCTCAGTATAGATGAGGGGAAGTTAGCGAAGGAGAATACTATAGTCAATTGATTGACCACTCTGAGTCTGCTGGGGCTTCCGATACCATTTTCAAAAATGGCAGCGCCCAGCAGCAGTCTAATAGCCAGATTCAGATAGACTGGCTTAATTTTGAAGCTGCGTAGCGTATCGCATATACGCTACGCCGCCGTAAGTCAGAGAGGCAAGTGCTGTATTCACAAAGCACTTGCCTCCTAAGTTACGGTGGTGTAGCGTAAATGGGCCAGCGTAAGCGTGCCTAATTCAAATGATGAACAGGGGGGGCATGTTTTATGTTAATGACTAGTAACCCGACGTGATTGGCACAGTTCGTGGACATATCCCAGTGTGCATTGCTCCAAAGCACGCCGCAAGGACGTATTGGTTTCGACTTGAACATAAATTACGTCCAGCCCCATTCACGGACGACTTACGCAAACAACGTAAAAATTTCAAAATTCGACGCGGGAACGACGTCCATACTTAACATTGGCTAGGCCAGCTTTTTGTTCGACTAACTTTACGCCGGAAAAACGACGTAAAAAAATGCGCCGGGCGCACGTACGTTTCTGAATCAGCGTATCTAGCTCATTTGCATATTCTACGCCAAAATCAACGGAAGCGCCACCTAGCGACCAGCGTAAATATGCACCCTAAGATACCACGGCGTAGGAGACTTACGCCGCTCATATCTTAGCCTAATTTAAGTGTATCTGGTTTCCAGAATACGCTTAAATTTACGACGGCGTAGATTCAGAGTTACGACGGCGTATCTACTGATACGCCGGCGTAAATGTCTCTGAATCTAGCTAAAAGTTTATTTGGATGACTATTACCGGACGTGACGTCACCAGCTCCTCCCTTTTGCTTAGGAGCAGCCAGGTGACGTCACTTTTGGTCACGGCTGAGACGGGAAGTTCGGATTCGTAAGCGTTCTGCTTTTGTGTGACCCCATGTTCCCAGTTGCTGGATGCACAGCGGTTATTTTAACTGTAAGCCTCAACATTTCTAAATAAACCTGTTGTTATTACTACACCATGAGGAGTATTATTCTTATTCCATGTGCAAGCCAGTTGAGTACCATCTACTACTGAGTTACATGCTGTACACCCCATGGAGACCAGTGATTCACTTGATGTGTGTTACCTTTTAATTTAGGATAAGAGACCATTGCGCACAGTGGTGCAGTTTGTTTTCCTTGAATTGTGCACTGGACTGCATGATTGTTCTATTATCACAGAATTTTGAAGCAATATTTCAGCACTTTCCCGAGAACTTTATTATTGTGATATTCATGTTTTGCTCTGAACTTTGGCAACACCACTTATTGAGGTTATTCTAATTGATATTCACTACGTTCTGTTTATTTATTTTATTTAGTTCATGATACAAATGTTTATTATTAAAAAAACAAACACAATGACGGCACAAAAGAGGGAGATTTGAACCACAATACCACAAAAAGTGGATAAATAAATTGTTATAAAAAGGGAAGGAGAGGAAGGGAAACAAAAAGACCAGTAACTGGAAAATAATAAAAAGGATGGTAATGAAAGTCCCAATATTTAGAGTTTGTATATAAACAGTTCAAAATGACATATACACGTGGCAGCACTTTGGAGAGTGAAGCAAGACTCTGTAATGGCAAAAACAAAAGTAAAAAATGCGCCTACTAAGTGCAGTATGTCTGAGAATATGGAATTTATTAATTCATTAAAACAGCCAAATGGCTACTCACTAAAAAGTAGTACAAAATAAGAAGGGAAGTGTAGTCACTGTAGTTCGTCAGCCGATGATGGTGGCTTCTCTGGTGAAGATATTGTTGGTTGCTGTCCAGGAAAGAAGCGAGGCAGAGCACTGCGGGAACAGCGAATCCCGGAAGTACCTGTTCGGCGGCGTGCGTTTGAGCCTGGAGCGCACACGGCTCTCGGTGACAGGAAGTGTGTCAGACAGGGGCTCGTAGTGATGACGCGTTTCAATTCTTCCGCATTTTCATCAGATCAGGAGACTGGCATACTTATATATGCTCTGTAGAATGAAATATTTATTATTGTATGTGTTTTTTGTTGGTTATTGCTTCACATAGAAAACACTTTATAGATTTAGAGCCACTTCTATTATTTATTTATTTATTTATTTTTGGCTTTTGTGCAGCTTCATTTACGTTTTTTTTTTTTTTTTTTAAGTGTATTTTGTGCGTGTACTCGAGAGAGGAGCCGGACTGCAGGAGTTGGGAGTAGGCAGGCCTCCCCCAGAGGCAATCTGGCACCTTTTTCCATGCCCCGGGTGGGAGTAGGGAGTAGGCAGGCCTCCCCCAGAGGCAATCTGCCACCTTTTTCCATGCCCCGGGTGGCAATGGTGTGTGTGTGAGGGGGTCCTCCCACACAGCCCGCCCTACCTGCTCCGCTTTGAAACCCAATGGGGCAGATGGACTCCCTATAAGGGAGTGAGAGGATCTAGCCCACTCAACCAGCCCCGTTAGTCCTTCGCCTCTCTTTTTAGAGACCGCGTGGTGAAAGTGCGTGCATGTTAACCCAATTTCAAGTGCGTGTGTAAGTGTGGTGGTTTTTGTGGGGGGGTGGGCGTACTAAGCGCAGGCTTACCTCGCATAGGGAGCCGGGCTGAGACCACCAAACTCAATTCACATGTAGCCGAGACCGGGATCCGAACCCCTAGCTGCAGAGGTGAATGGCTTGTCAGCGCAGTGCCAATCGCGTTGAGCCACCGCAGCTCCTGCTTCTATTATTTATTACTATACACTAATATTGTGTCACATAAAAAATGACAACTTTTTAAAGTTTTATTATCTAGTGCAGGGGTCTCCAAATGTTCTAAACAAAGGGCCAGTCGCTGTCCTTCAGTCTTAAGGGGGACCAGACTGTGGGCATTGGGAGTAGAAAAGGTCCAGACGGGAATAAACAATGCCCCATCTTTGATGCCAGTGTGAAGAATTGTGCCCCATTGTTGTTATTGGACACCATTGTTGGTGTCATTGGGAGGGATTGTGTCCCATCTTTGGGGTCATTGGGAGGAATTCTGTCCCTTCGTTGGTGTCAGTGGGGGTGGGGGGGAAGAGAATTATGCCCCATTGTTGGTATTAGGGGATAAAAATAGTTTCCCAAGAGCCAGAAAAAAAAGCAAGCAAAGGGCCACATCTGACCCCCAGACTGGACTGGAATTTGGAGACCATTGCTCTAGTGTGTCTGTTTTCAGAAAACATATAATGATTTGGGGGTTTTACATAATCTTCAGGCCTAAAATGATTTTTTAAACATGTGTACCAAAATAAAATCAAAAATGGCACTTGCAGCAAAAGGGTTAAATGAGTCATATTGACTCCATATAGATGCTGTATTTACTACTTCCCAGAGGATCAGTAATTTGGAAACGGGTGGCCACATGTTTGCATACGACTGTATCTGTAGTTTTGGTAAACCCATGGATTACTGAAATATCTATCTTTATTGTTATTAAAAGGTCTTTGTAAGAACCAACTGGTAATTTATGTTTATCGGCCCTTAGAAAAGTATCAACCCTGAAAGACAAGATGTCTGCCCAGTACAGCACAAGGCTCACTCTACAAGCCAAACCACCATAGGTCTGAATGTAATGAGAGCCTGTCTTTGCAATAAGCAGGTTAAATCCGTTAACTGCCCATTTCTAAAGTGCTTGAAGGCAAGGGAATCTCACCACTTGTATTAGATGTATGCCAAGATAATCACTATAAATGCTGATTCTAAAACAAAGAGTCAGAGAAGAATGGTAATGCATAGTTTCACAGCCAGACGTAAATTCTTGTGGAATTTTGTCCATGTAGCAGCTCTGTTCGCTGAAATCAAGGACGACAAGGATTACACTGTTGTCAAAATGTATCAAACTGGCATTGCTGCACAGTACTCAATCAATATCATTGAACAAAGGTCATTATTCCTTTGCTGTCACTTCCTTATAAATATAAATGTGATTGTTGGACATTTATATAATGGATTACCTTCAAAACAGTGCAATTGAATGTCTTCTTTATTGTAAATATATATACAGTGCCTTGCAAAAGTATTCGGCCCCCTTGAACTTTGCGACCTTTTGCCACATTTCAGGCTTCAAACATAAAGATATAAAACTGTAATTTTTTTTTAAGAATCAACAACAAGTGGGACACAATCATGAAGTGGAACAAAATTTATTGGATATTTAAAACTTTTTTAACAAAAGAAAAACTGAAAAAATGGCCGTGCAAAATTATTCAGCCCCTTTACTTTCAGTGCAGCAAACTCTCTCCAGAAGTTCAGTGAGGATCTCTGAATGATCCAATGTTAACCTAAATGACTAATGATGATAAATAGAATCCACCTGTGTGTAATCAAGTCTCCGTATAAATGCACCTGCACTGTGATAATCTCAGAGGTCAGTTTAAAGCGCAGAGAGCATCATGAAGAACAAGGAACACACCAGGCAGGTCCAAGATACTGTTGTGGAGAAGTTTAAAGCCGGATTTGGATACAAAAAGATTTCCCAAGCTTTAAACATCACAAGGAGCACTGTGTAAGCGATAATATTGAAATGAAAGGAGTATCAGACGACTGCAAATCTACGAAGACCTGGCCGTCCCTCTAAACTTTCAGCTCATACAAGGAGAAGACTGATCAGAGATGCAGCCAAGAGGCCCATGATCACTCTGCATGAACTGCAGAGATCTATAGCTGAGGTGGGAGACTCTGTCCAAAGGACAACAATCAGTCGTATACTGCACAAATCTGGCCTTTGTGGAAGAGTGGCAAGAAGAAAGCCATTTCTTAAAGATATCCATAAAAAGTGTCGTTTAAAGTTTGCCACAAACCACCTGGGAGACACACCAAACATGTGGAAGAAGGTGCTCTTCGAACTTTTTGGCAACAATGCAAAACGTTATGTTTGGCGTAAAAGCAACACAGCTCATCACACTGAACACACCATCCCCACTGACAAAAATGTTGGTGGCAGCATCATGGTTTGGGCCTGCTTTTCTTCAGCAGGGACAGGGAAGATGGTTAAAATTGATGGGAAGATGGATGGAGCCAAATACAGGACCATTCTGGAAGAAAACCTGATGGAGTCTGCAAAAGACCTGAGACTGGGACAGAGATTTGTCTTCCAACAAGACAATGATCCAAAACATAAAGCAAAATCTACAATGGAATGGTTCACAAATAAACATATCCAGGTGTTAGAATGGCCAAGTCAAAGTCCAGACCTGAATCCAATCGAGAATCTGTGGAAAGAACTGAAAACTGCTGTTCACAAACGCTCTCCATCCAACCTCACTGAGCTCAAGCTGTTTTTCAAGAAGGAATGGGCAAAAATCTCAGTCTCCCGATGTGCAAAACTGATAGAGACATATCCCAAGCGACTTACAGCTGTAATCGCAGCAAAAGGTGGCGCTACAAAGTATTAACGTAAGGGGGCTGAATAATTTTTGCACGCCCAATTTTTCAGTTTTTTATTTGTTAAAAAAGTTTTAAATATCCAATACATTTTGTTCCACTTCAAGTTCAAGGGGGCAGAATACTTTCGCAAGGCACTGTATATACAGTAAAAACCTTGGTTTGCAAGCGTAATTCATTCCAGAAACATGCTTGTAATCCAAAGTACTTGTATATCAAAAATAAGAAAGATATACTGCGCTTGTTTAAAAATCTAAAGTGAAAAAAAGCTGCAACCAAAAGATGTTATACTACATCAAACAAATTGTAAACAGAAAAAAGTCGTGCTAATTCAGCCTATTGGCGCTATGTGCTGAAAACAACACCAAAAAATTGGACAAAATAATATAGTGACTATAAGTGAATATACTAAACAGTATTAAAAATCAAAATGTAATGCATTGAATACATAAAAAGTTCATAAACAGTGAAATGTGTAAAGAATCAGTGTACAATCGTGAATGAACCATGATCTAATATAAAGTCCACCAAATAGGGAAGAAAGTTCATAATAAATGGTCTCCTAAGTGAGAATGGTCACCAAAATATCCAAGGGAAAAAAATTGGTGAGAAAGGCACTTCCACCAAGATCACACACTGCCTCTTACCGAAATTGAATGATCTCTAAATTAAAGGAGATCAAATACAGCGTGCACGATAGTATCCTTGGGACGTATTTCCAGCCAAGGACGATCAAAGTAATGGATGGTCTCAATCAGTATGCCAACATGAAATATATATGGGAAGGAAGAAGGGACTCACATAGTGTTAAATCCTCAGGTTTAATCTGTAGTAAAAGGAATTGCACTTACATCAAATCAGCAGATATAAAGCATCCAGTAATAATCAGCCGGCCGGCTCTCAAAACAAACAGCCCGTATCTTCCGGGTCAGATCACAAAGCGTGGTGACGTCAGAACATCGCCTCCCTACGTTTCGTCTCGAAGGGGACCACGTGACCACGTCCACTTCGAGACGAAACGTAGGGAGGCGACGTTCTGATGTCACCGCGCTTTGTGATCTGACCCGGAAGTTAAGGGCTGTTTTCAACTTGTATATCAAAGCATTTTTTTTACAGGGTATAAAAGAAAGAGAGGCACTTCTAAGTGTAGCAATAAGTTGCTGAATATTGTACCTTCATTAAAGCGGGGGTTCACCCTTAGAGGGCACTTTTCCCCCTTAGATTCCTGCTCGTTATTACTAGGGGAATCGGCTATTTATTTTAAAATATGTGCAGTACTTACCCGTTTACGAGACGCATCCTCTCCGTCGCTTCCGGGTATGGGCTTCGGGAATGGGCGTTCCTTCTTGATTAACAGGTTTCCGAGAGGCTTCCGACGGTCGCATCCATCGCGTCACGATTTTCCGAAAGAAGCCGAACGTCGGTGCGCAGGCGCAGTATAGAGCCGCACCGACGTTCGGCTTCTTTCGGCTACGAGTGACGCGATGGATGCGACCGTCGGAAGCCTCTCGGAAGAATGTCAATCAAGAAGGAACGCCCGCTCCCGAAGACCCATACCCGGAAGCGACGGAAGAAGATGCAGCTCGAAAACGGGTAAGTACTGCACATATTTTAATATAAATAGCCGATTCCCCTAGACCGAACGAGCAGGAAGCTAAGGGGAGATTTTTTTTTTTTTTTTAAATGGGTGAACTCCCGCTTTAAATGTAACCATATTGCTACACTTAGAGGCTCCTCTCTTCTTTTTTTATACTCAGTTGTGACATGACGCTACTCTTATATAAAGACATTGCTTGTATATCAAGGCAAAATGTATTAAAACATTTTACTTGTCTTGCAAAACGCTCTCAAACCAAGTTACTCTCAAACCAAGGTTTTAGTATGTATATATATATATATATATATATATATATATATATATGCCTAATAGATACCATGCACACCCTATATAAAGCGCCTTGACTTCAAGCCTAACCCTACTCACCCCGGAAGCTAAGTCCTGTACCTGCAATGTCACAGTCTTGTGAGAGTTTTTTTGACTGTCCATGGTGGCAGTGGTGGCGATGGATGGGGGCTTACCTCCAAGTTGGCAAATGCACAGGGGACACAGCTGCTGCAGGGCCCAGAAGGCTAATGTGGCTGACCTGGGCTTCCCACTATGTCCTGTTATGCCCTGTACACACGATCGGATATCTGATGGAATCTAATCCGATGGATTTTTTCGACGGATATCTGATGAAGCTAACTTTCATCAAGAAAAATAACAAGATGCGCTAAGTATGAACAAAATATAACAACATGTAACAAATCAATGTCCATAGGTGAAAGTGGAAAAAAAAAAAAAAAAAAAAAAAGTCCTTAAAGGGACGGCAAAGTTTCTATCCACCCATAAAGTGAAAAAACAAAAGGAGATGAGCCAAATGATCCACAGAAGAGTCCAAGGATAAGAGGTGACTATCCCAAAGTAGTGATCCACCACCAAGAACAAATGTAGCCTCTTACCGGATGTCCGGCGGTCTCTTAACTAAAAGAAGACCCCAGAAAGCATGATAATGGAAGAACCACTGGAGATCAAATTGCAGGTGGGCTGGGCTGGAAAACAATCTTTATCCCGTTCCAGTGCTTACGAACTCGATCAACAGGTCACATGAAAAGACATATAGGGACCGCAATAGTGTAATACCATAGGCGTATTTATTTTAAAAAGAAGTCAAAAACACACTTACATTAAAACAATGATAAAAGGGCATGTCAATTGGAGCTCCGGCCGGAAGCTGACCAAAAAACCCGTTCAATAATGAAGAAGTCGTGCAGGTATGCGGGGGGTAATCCGATGCAGCACTCGTTCCGCCCGACCGGTTTCGCGATAAATCGCTTCCTCTGGGGCACGGGTGACACACCGGATCAACCCCCCTTAAATAACAAACATAATTGTGGGATAGAGCAGCACCACGGGCGCGCATGCGCAATGGCAGCGCAGACCAAGCCTCGATCTGGGCCGCCAGTGAAGCGCAATTGTAATTAATACCCCGTGGGCGGATCATAGCAAAAACCACATAAAATCTCATGTGGGGCGCCAGAGGGTTGACAGACCGACCGAGAGGCAACAAGGGGAATCAATTATGCATCCCCGTGTGTCCTCCTCCAGGTCTAATCTGTCTCGTTCTGGAACGCAAGTGCGGTACTTCCGCATGTCGTCATCACGCGCGTACGTCGTCACGCGTCAGCGCGAGACCACGCCTGCTGGAAGTCAGTGGAAATCATGGGCCAATAGACTGCAAAACAGTGCGGGCCAAGCCTCTGTTTGAATTAGAGGAAATAACCACACACTAGATGCAGCGATTGGACGGGAGCGCCTCACTACAGGAGGCACAGAGGCCCAAAAAGAAAAAAATCTCAAAAGAAAAAGATATACCGTAAATAATATCTGTGTGGCACTACAGGGCGAGACCAGCTGGCATCACAGGTTAACCCCCCAAGTACCAACAGAAATCATTTTAATTTCTTAAACTGGATATAGAAAAAGAAGAATTTGTTATAAAAATATTTTTACATTAAAATCAATATTGAGAAATATTTTTACATTAAAATCTCATGCTATACGAGCTTATATGTGATTGCAACATATAAATTACTCGGACTGCCCCCTCTATTACCTTTCAAGTAAATATTATGAAATTGATATGCATCAAAACTCCTACTAGTGCAGAAGCACTACAATAACATAAAATAGCAGTATATAACTGCAGCATAAAGAGAGTAGACCATAAACATGAATCTTTGAAAAATCATATAAATATTACAATAAAAGGAAATGGTATTGCATATATTATAAAATATTTTACTGTATCAGAAAAGGGGAAAAAGATTTAAAGAATTATTAATAAAAGCATTAATGTCTGTATCGATATTAAGCCCGAAAGGCGTGTATGTTTTGACACGGTGAATCCACGCCATTTCCTGTCTGGAGATTTCCCGGACAAGATTACTGCCCCTCCAATGGGGGCGATATTTGTCGATCCCTATAAATAGGGTTTTGGAAGGATCCCTATTGTGCTTCAAATCGAAGTGTCTTGATACCGAGTGCTTGTCATACCCACTCCTAATCTTAGAAATGTGTTCATTGAGCCTGACCGATAGTGCCCTCTTAGTGCGGCCAATGTACTGAAGCCCGCAAGGGCACTGGATGAGGTATATAACCCCTTTTGTAGAGCAGGTGATCAGAGGCTCAATGACAAACTGTTGTTGGGTTGCTGAGGACTGGAAAGAACAAACCCTCCTGTCCCTACAGCTATTCAAAGAACAGACATGGCAGCGTTTACACCTATAATAACCAGTCAGATTCTCCAAAAAGGTCCTAGCAGCCTTAGGTGGGTCCTGTACACTTGGTGCAATGCGACTACCTATCGTAGAGGCGCCCTTAAAAATCACATTTGGTTGTGTTGGAAGAATAGGCGCTAAAACTTGGTCTGTGGTTAAAATGTGCCAATGTTTCTGTATAAGTTTCTTCACACTAAAATGTTGTGCAGAGAAGGTTGTGATGAAAGGCAAAGAGAATCTCTCATTTTGAGCTGCTGGAATTTTTTCTCCTAATAAGGAGGCCCTTGCAGTATTCCTGGTTCTATCCATAGATTGGGTCAAGGAGACCGTATCATAACCCTTCTCCTCAAATCTTTTAGAGAGCACTAAAGCTTGACTCTCAAAGACTTGATTTTTGGTGCAATTTCGTTTGAGACGCATAAATTGACCTAGGGGTACAGATTTTAGCCAAACTGGAAGATGACAGCTGTCCAAAGGTATAAATGAGTTACGATCCGTAGGTTTAAAAAAAGTGGATGTAACGAATTCCCCATTCTCAATGGTGATCTGAAGGTCCAAGAAATGTATGGAATGTTGGCTAGACTCAAAGTTAAGCTTGATGCCCCTGGTGTTCAAATTCAACTCTGCCATGAACTTAGTAAGTTCATCACCACAACCATCCCATAGGAGGAGGACGTCATCGATATACCTACGCCAAAGTAGAACCTCAGGGCGGCGGTGGTGATCGATGACGTCCTCCTCCCACTTAGCCATAAAAAGATTGGCCAAGCTTGGAGCGTATTTGGCCCCCATCGCCACGCCCCTGTCTTGTCTGTAAAAGACATTGTCAAATAGGAAATAATTGTGGGTAGCTGCGTACCTCAATAAATCCATAATGAATTCAATTTGGGGTTTAGGAAGACCAGAATCCCTATCTAGATATAACGAGACTGCCTCTAATCCCAATTGATGTGGAATAATCGTGTACAAGGAGGCCACATCAGCTGTGACCATCCATGTACCTGATTTAGGGGAGATGCCAGCAAGTGTGTTAATCACCTGTTTTGTGTCTCTAATATATGATGGAATTTTCTGGACGAGGGGTTGAAGAAAAAAATCTATAAACTTGCCCACCCGGGACGTGATAGAATCAATACCACTGACGATAGGTCGTCCCGGGGGGCAAGTTAAGCTCTTATGTATTTTTGGCAAATAGTAAATAACAGGCGTTCGTGGGGCACTAGGCACCAAGAACAAAGTCTCTTTATTATTCAAAATGCCGCATTGAGACCCCCGCTTCACTATTACCTCAAGATCCTTTTTATACCCACGTAGAGGGTCCCTATTTAAAGGGGTGTAGGTGTCAGTGTCATCGACCAGCCGGTGTAATTCCTTCAGATAATCACACTGGTCGAGGACAACGATCCCCCCACCCTTATCTGCAGGTCTAATGACTAAAGATTTGTTTTGACACAATGACTCTAGTCCTTTTTTCAAATCACTATTCATATTGGCCTTGTTAATTTTAAGACAATCTAGGTCTTTCAAAACTACATCCCTAAACACCTTAATGCTGGGCGCTAAGGATCCTGGGGGATTGAATAGAGAAGCATTAGACAATGGTGTATGTTTGAATTCACTAGTAGTCTGCTGGCTGGAAATAGGGTTGGAAAGAAAATGTCGTTTGATACTGAGCCTTCTAGTAAATTTATGGACGTCCATGTATGTTTGGAATTTACTCAGGTTTCTGGGTGGGGCATATTTCAGTCCCTTATCCAAAATTTGTTTCTCTGTATCCGACAATTTTTGTTTGCTGAGATTATAAATGCCAATACCTAAGTTCTCTTTCGCTTTGGCCGACTGGGCCCTCCTCCCCCCTCGGGTGCCTCTCCTCGTTTTATATTGCCGCTCTGGCTGAGAGGGGCCCTGCGAAAATCCCAATTCTGATTGTATGTGTTACCAGGTGGGTTAAAATAGTTTTGGGTAGGGCCATATTGACTGCTCAATGACTCAGGATAACCCAAAGGGAAAACAGGTGGATTCCTAGACTGGTGAGTGAATCCAGAAGCCCCCCTATTAGATAAAGGTCCAATACCATTATCATAATCAGAAATGGGCATAAATCGATTGTGAGTAGGGATATTAAACCCAAAAGCACTATGGCCGGCATCCTGTGGTGGCCCATAATTATGGCCTGAAAAATTCATGTTGGGAGGTGGAAAATTATAGTAATCGGGGCCCCTGTTCCACATACGGGGAGGTGGGGCCTGTTCATAACCTGTCTCACCCCTCCCTGAATTATTGACATAAGGTCGTCCTTTGGAAGAAGTTGCCTTCTGGTTAGGTCCCTTTGGAGGGCCCCTCCCCTTCCTAGTAGTGTTTTTGAATACATAAGTTGGGACACCTTGTTGGGGTGGGTGTGATGTTAACACCCGTGGTTGTGAGGCAAAGGAAATAGTTGAGGTGGTGGAACCAACAGGTAACTGCGATGTGGTATCCATCCCTGAATCACCTTCATTATTAGGGGAAAGCTTTTTTTGCCATAGAAAAACAAGATCAGACTTATAGTCATCACTATCTCGGATGAATTTCTTTTTCTTTTTGGCTTTCTGTTCCCTTTCCTCTTTATCAAGTGTTTTAAGTAAACTAGTGGAATGATTATTATATTCATCACTATCTTTAAAGGGAGTAAGTAATTCTTTAACAGATTTAATTTCATCATCCAGGGTAGCCAACTTATCAATCCTCCTTTGACCGAGGAATCGCAGAAAGGCAACACCTGAATCATTAAAATATTTGTACCACCCAGCTACATCGGTATCTCCTTGCTGGGGGGACACTTCCCATCTCAAACTCCTAGGTACCATAGAGGCCTTGACGTAGGTTTCCAAAAATGCGATATCCCATTGGGTGTGTATTTCAGCAACCATTAGGTTTTTCAACCGCATAAACAAACCTCCCACATCAGACCCTGGTACACTAGGGGTGGTATCAAAAACCCCTTCTAGATTAACGACTCGTTTAGAGCGGAAATCAAATATATCCATAATGAAATAGAAAAAAAGCTGCAATTGTAAACGTAAAAAAGATATGGAAAAGAAATTGGAAGCAACTGCGCTAATGGAATTCAAATGCAATGAGGTAGTCCTCCTAAAGAGTACTAATCTGAAAAAAAGCTGCACCTTACTGTGTACGGTGAAACAGTGAAAACATAAAGAAAAATAACAAGATGCGCTAAGTATGAACAAAATATAACAACATGTAACAAATCAATGTCCATAGGTGAAAGTGGAAAAAAAAAAAAAAATAAATAAAAAAAGTCCTTAAAGGGACGGCAAAGTTTCTATCCACCCATAAAGTGAAAAAACAAAAGGAGATGAGCCAAATGATCCACAGAAGAGTCCAAGGATAAGAGGTGACTATCCCAAAGTAGTGATCCACCACCAAGAACAAATGTAGCCTCTTACCGGATGTCCGGCGGTCTCTTAACTAAAAGAAGACCCCAGAAAGCATGATAATGGAAGAACCACTGGAGATCAAATTGCAGGTGGGCTGGGCTGGAAAACAATCTTTATCCCGTTCCAGTGCTTACGAACTCGATCAACAGGTCACATGAAAAGACATATAGGGACCGCAATAGTGTAATACCATAGGCGTATTTATTTTAAAAAGAAGTCAAAAACACACTTACATTAAAACAATGATAAAAGGGCATGTCAATTGGAGCTCCGGCCGGAAGCTGACCAAAAAACCCGTTCAATAATGAAGAAGCACAATAGGGATCCTTCCAAAACCCTATTTATAGGGATCGACAAATATCGCCCCCATTGGAGGGGCAGTAATCTTGTCCGGGAAATCTCCAGACAGGAAATGGCGTGGATTCACCGTGTCAAAACATACACGCCTTTCGGGCTTAATATCGATACAGACATTAATGCTTTTATTAATAATTCTTAAAAATTTTTTCCCCTTTTCTGATACAGTAAAATATTTTATAATATATGAAATACCATTTCCTTTTATTGTAATATTTATATGATTTTTCAAAGATTCATGTTTATGGTCTACTCTCTTTATGCTGCAGTTATATACTGCTATTTTATGTTATTGTAGTGCTTCTGCACTAGTAGGAGTTTTGATGCATATCAATTTCATAATATTTACTTGAAAGGTAATAGAGGGGGCAGTCCGAGTAATTTATATGTTGCAATCACATATAAGCTCGTATAGCATGAGATTTTAATGTAAAAATATTTCTCAATATTGATTTTAATGTAAAAATATTTTTATAACAAATTCTTCTTTTTCTATATCCAGTTTAAGAAATTAAAATGATTTCTGTTGGTACTTGGGGGGTTAACCTGTGATGCCAGCTGGTCTCGCCCTGTAGTGCCACACAGATATTATTTACGGTATATCTTTTTCTTTTGAGATTTTTTTCTTTTTGGGCCTCTGTGCCTCCTGTAGTGAGGCGCTCTCGTCCAATCGCTGCATCTAGTGTGTGGTTATTTCCTCTAATTCAAACAGAGGCTTGGCCCGCACTGTTTTGCAGTCTATTGGCCCATGATTTCCACTGACTTCCAGCAGGCGTGGTCTCGCGCTGACGCGTGACGACGTACGCGCGTGATGACGACATGCGGAAGTACCGCACTTGCGTTCCAGAACGAGACAGATTAGACCTGGAGGAGGACACACGGGGATGCATAATTGATTCCCCTTGTTGCCTCTCGGTCGGTCTGTCAACCCTCTGGCGCCCCACATGAGATTTTATGTGGTTTTTGCTATGATCCGCCCACGGGGTATTAATTACAATTGCGCTTCACTGGCGGCCCAGATCGAGGCTTGGTCTGCGCTGCCATTGCGCATGCGCGCCCGTGGTGCTGCTCTATCCCACAATTATGTTTGTTATTTAAGGGGGGTTGATCCGGTGTGTCACCCGTGCCCCAGAGGAAGCGATTTATCGCGAAACCGGTCGGGCGGAACGAGTGCTGCATCGGATTACCCCCCGCATACCTGCACGACTTCTTCATTATTGAACGGGTTTTTTGGTCAGCTTCCGGCCGGAGCTCCAATTGACATGCCCTTTTATCATTGTTTTAATGTAAGTGTGTTTTTGACTTCTTTTTAAAATAAATACGCCTATGGTATTACACTATTGCGGTCCCTATATGTCTTTTCATGTGACCTGTTGATCGAGTTCGTAAGCACTGGAACGGGATAAAGATTGTTTTCCAGCCCAGCCCACCTGCAATTTGATCTCCAGTGGTTCTTCCATTATCATGCTTTCTGGGGTCTTCTTTTAGTTAAGAGACCGCCGGACATCCGGTAAGAGGCTACATTTGTTCTTGGTGGTGGATCACTACTTTGGGATAGTCACCTCTTATCCTTGGACTCTTCTGTGGATCATTTGGCTCATCTCCTTTTGTTTTTTCACTTTATGGGTGGATAGAAACTTTGCCGTCCCTTTAAGGACTTTTTTTTTTTTTTTTTTTTTTTTTTCCACTTTCACCTATGGACATTGATTTGTTACATGTTGTTATATTTTGTTCATACTTAGCGCATCTTGTTATTTTTCTTTATGTTTTCACTGTTTCACCGTACACAGTAAGGTGCAGCTTTTTTTCAGATTAGTACTCTTTAGGAGGACTACCTCATTGCATTTGAATTCCATTAGCGCAGTTGCTTCCAATTTCTTTTCCATAACTTTCATCAGTCTTGCCTACACACCATCAGTCAAAATCCGACCGTGTCCAACGCGGTGACGTAAAACACTACGATGTGCTGAGAAAAATTAAGTTCAATGCTTCCGAGCATGCGTCGACTTGATTCTGAGCATGCTTGGATTTTTCTCCGATGGAGTTCCAAACAGACGATCGTTTTTTTCTATCAGTTTTTTATCTATAGGAAAATTTTAAAACATGTTCTATTTTTTTCACCGATGGAAAACAAACCGATGGTCCATCGGTCCGTTTTCATCAGACAAACCAATCGTGTGTACAGGGCTTTAATTAAACATAGGGCAGAGGTCTCTAAAAATTCTAAACAAAGGGCAAATTTACAATCCTTCAGACTTCAGGGGGGCTGGACTTAGGCCATTGGGAGTAGAAATTGTCCTGGCAGCAGTGGAAGCAAACAATGTATCTTTGGTATTGTTGGGAGGAATAGTGCCCCATCATTGGTGTCAGTGGGAGGATTAGCGACCCATTGTTGGTGTTAGTGGAAGGACTACCTCCACATTATTGGTATCAGTTTGAGGAATAGTGCCCCATCATTGGTTTCAATGGGAGAAATAGTGCCCCGTTGTTGATGTCAGTGAGAGAAATAGTGTCTTCTGACAGAGGTGGCAAAAGTGCCCCAAAGGCCAGATAAAGGCAAGAAAAGTCCACTATGAGAAAAGTGTTTGGAAAACTTCCCACCCACAAGAATGCTATATATATAGGAATTTATGATATATATTATAATAATAGTGATATATGATATATATATATAATAGTGTCAGCCATGAGCCAACATTCCACAACACCCTCCTCCTCATCGCCAGAACATAACGGGTAAGTGTTCTGTAGTCTACAAGGGAGAACAATGCAGCAGAGGCAGTGTTACAGGCAGGATCTAACAACATTTTTGAAATAGGCAAAACATTGCAAAATTTGCATATTTCGCGGAGCAGTTAAACCTAGCAATGCAGGCACAGCCCCACAGCAAGAGGGAATTTTTCTGATTTCCCTTACACTGATTTACAATTTGACTTTAAAGATTATTTATTTGTATTTATTTATTACAGGTATTTATATAGCGCTGTCAATTTATGCAGCACTTTACATAGCACTGCGTAAACTGTTGGCAATATATAAATAACTGTATAATAATAATAATATATATATTGCACATTAACATCAGTTCCTACCCTCAAGGAGCTTACAATCTAAAGTCACTAACTCTCATTCACACATACACATGCTAGGGTCAATTTAGAGAGGATTATTTATCTTTCTTCCTATGTTGGACCTAGGCTAGGTTTTTGGCCTTTTTGGTATTGTTAGTATACATGATTTATATAGCACCAACAGTTTGCACAGTGCTTTACAAAATAAAGGGAATTAGTACAGTCACAATACAATTCAAGATGGTTAGACAGACCCCACTCATGACAGCTTACAATCTAAAAGAGAGGGGCAAGTAATAAAAAAGTTAATAACTGTTAGGCCTCGTACACACAACCGTTTTCCTCGACAGAATCCATCAAGAAACTTGGTGGCAGAGCTTTTTAGCAGAGGAAAACGGTCGTGTGTATGTTTTTCATCGAGAAAACTGTCGAGGAACTCGACGAGGAAAAAAGAAAACAAGTTCTCTTTTTCCTCGACGGGAGTCTCAATTTCCTCGTCGTGTTGGTTTTCGATGAGAAACACATTCGTGTGTATGCTTAGAAACCCGCGCATGCTTAGAATAAAGTATGAGACGGGAGTGCACCTTCAGTAAAAGTAGCAATTGTAATGGAGATAACACATTTGTCACGCTGTAACAGACTGAAAAGTGCAAATCGTCTCTTACCAAACTTTTATTTAACACGCAGTAACATGAGATTAGCAAAAGCAGCCCCAAGGGTTGTGCCAGTGGAATCGAACTTCCCCTGCTGTCGTACGTGTTGTACGTCACCGCGTTTGAGAACGAGGAGATTTGGTCTTTGGACTGTGTGTACGCAAAGAAAGCTTGTCGAGTTTCTCGACAAGCCTAACAAGGAACTCGTCGAGGAAAACGATGTGTCTTTTCCGACGAGTTCCTCGGTCGTGTGTACAAGGCCTGAATGATGAACCTATGATAAAAGTAAATGTACAGTTTTTAGGTGGAAGCGGGATAGGTTTCCCTAAATATATGAGTTTTGAGTGATTGCCTAAAGAGTAACAGAGTGGGAGACATTTGGACAGATTGCAGGAAGGATTTCCAGAAGATAGGAAAGGCTCTGGGAATAGTCCTGGAGGCAAGCATGGGAGATTGGTGACAGGGGCTAGAAAGCTAAAGGCTTGGGAAGGAGAAAAGAGGACTATCTGGGTGAAATTGAAAATTGAGGTTGATGATGTAGCTCGGAGCAGAATTGTGGATGGCTTTATATGTTGTTTTTAGTATTTTGATTTTTATTTGTCGGGAGATCAGAAGCCAGTGGAGTGATTATCAGAGAGGGTTGGTGGACGGAGCGGTTGGTAAGGTGGATAAGTCTGGCAGCAGCATTTATGATAAACTGAAGGGGAAATAGCCTGTGTAAAGATAGGAAAAGATACTACGTGGTGTCTTTGGCTAAGAAGGGGTATTTTTTTTAAATGTTATGGAGGCATTCGGTAGCTTAGAAATTAAAATTGAGCATGGCTGACAACACTATTTAGGATTTTGGTGCAACAGAGGTACAAGTTGGCAGCTCAAACAGGAAATTAGGAGCTTACTAGATTTCTGGCAGGTCACCTGGTATTTTTAGGGGAAAAAACACGTGGAAAAGGTGCATGTATGGCAGATGTTCATCTGCAGATACTATAAAAGAGGAGCTTCATAAATTATTTTGCAGTTCAATTACTGTAGGGGAAAAAATTGCTATTGAACAGATGGCTGGCTGATTGACACCCCTTGAATCTAAGAATTTTGTAGATCAAGAATTTTCCCTTACTCTTGTAGTGATTGATCAGTTAAGTACAAATGTTGGCAAATTTCCATATTGTTTTGGTTATGTGAACAGATCATAGATAAGCCTAGCTAATATATGAAAATTATATATATATTAAAAAAAAAATAGGTTTTATCCTTTACCCATATATGCAGAAAGTCCCTTCAAACCTAGGGGAGATGAGGAGATACATAGAATGTAAATAATGAAATTGTCCAGCCCTATAACAGAGGTAAATATCAACAATTTTATGATTTGGACCCTAGTAGTAACATGCACAGTATTACAAAATTATTATCTTTTTAACAGTTCCGTCTTTTGGCATTTTCCATCTATCCTCTGGAATTTGCTGAAAATGTGAATTATTTAACCCTGATGATGTAGTGGAGTTTTGTGTGAGGGGCTAGTTTTTAAACAGAATGGCTGTTACATAATATGTTCCTCTGCTTTGTGTTTGTCTCAGTGTGTGTTTATTATTTGTTAGAAAGAAATATGATTACATCTGCCAAAAAACAAGGGCTCACTATGCGTGGTCATTTTAAGCAATGCAAGAAAATTTCAATAATGCACTTAGCACTTTTGCTAGAATGGCAAAAAATCGTAGCGTTAAATGCCACAATGATTGTTCCAATTAAAAAATGGCTCTGGTCTAAATAAAAAACAGAATATTGATTCTGCTTGGGCTGTGGCTGCTTTCTACAGAAAATGAACTGTGAGGCCTCGTACACACGGCCGAGGAACTCGACGTGCCAAACACATCGAGTTCCTCGGCCAGTTCAGCACTGAAGCCGCCGAGGAGCTCGGCGGGACGAGAGCTCCCATAGAACAACGAGGAAATAGAGAACATGTTCTCTATTTCCTCGTCGAGCTCCTCGTCGGCTTCCTCGGCTGAAAGTGTACACACGACCAGTTTCCTCGGCAGAATTCAGCCAGAAACTCGGTCGGAAGCTGAATTCTGCCGAGGAAACTGGTCGTGTGTACGGGGCCTCAGACTTTGTACACTTTTTGTTGTGATGGGCCTGAAATATTCTGAGTAAATCAACTAGCATACATGGGCGTCCGCTGAAATTTTTTCGGGGGGGGGGGGGGGCACTTCCGCAGCGGCAATACACAGTCGCATTTAATCCTTTCTTCAAACGCTAGCAGGGGTTAAAAGCACCCTGCTAGTGGCCAAATAGTGCAGCTAAAACTGATGGTAAAGCGGCGCTTTACCGATAACGCAGCCAGCTGGCAGTGTGAAATAGCTCTTGAGATAATTCAGCTTCACTCCATGCCCATATAAATATAGCCAAGAGAATGTACAGACCCCCCTTCAGCACAGATGGACCCCCCTTCAGCACAGACCTCTCTATTCAGCACAGACCCCCCATTCTGCACAGACTCCTCCATTTAGCACAGCCCCCCCATTCAGCACAGATGGACCCCCATTCAGCACAAACCCCCCCTTCAGCATAGACGGACCCCCCCCCCCATCCCATTCAGTACCTCAGATCAGCCATCAGCACGGCATGGGAACAGCAGTTTCCCTGTGTACACATAAACACTGGAGGGGGAGGTGGCTTCACTCTGCTCGCTGTGTCTGTGTGACATCCGGCCCGGGACTGCTCAGACAGCCCACAGCCACGAGACTCTTCAACACCTTCTCGATTTTCCAAGGGGGGTCAATTGCCCCCCCTTGCCCTATGGAGCAGACGCCCATGGGCACAGCAGTTTCCCTGTGTACACATAAACACTGGAGGGGGAGGTGGCTTCACTCTGCTCGCTGTGTCTGTGTGACATCCGGCCCGGGACTGCTCAGACAGCCCACAGCCGCGAGACCCTTCAACACCTTCTCGATTTTCCAGGGGAGGTCAATTGCCCCTCCTTGCCCTATGGAGCGGACGCCCATGCTAGCATATTCCTGATGTCTGATGAAGGGGTCGTGCATGACCCTGAAACGTTGCAATCTTCTGCTGATATGATCACTTTAATAATCTTATTGAGTTATTTGGTTGAATCGTGGTGTTATGGTAATATGTGCTTTGAAATGTATTTCGTGTACACAATAGCCAGCACTCCAATAGTAATTTGTAAAAGTTTATTTTTCTAATAGCATGAGAATTAGGAAGTCGTTGTATCTAACTTGTACGTAATAATCCAATTAGTTATTATGTAATCAACCCACTGTTGTATTTTAATAAAAAAAAATCAATAAAAACATTTAAAAGAACAAATAGGTTACATAGTGTAAAGAGATCACTTTGTAGTGCAAAGTGGATTTGCCTTTCGTAAATAACCCCCAGTATATGCTGTTTCACATTATCTCGATCACAATTGATCTTAGGAACCTATTAAGGACTTTCTACCTAACATAATTAATTACACATGGGACTATGGGGGTTATTTACAAAAGAGCAAATTCACTTTGCACTACAAGTGCAAAGTGCACTTGGAAGTGCAGTCGAGGGGCCATGCAAGAAAAATAAAAAACAGCGTTTAAGCTTGCACATGATTGGATGATAAAATCAACAGAGCTTCCCCTCATTTCAGATCTACCCCTCAGATTTACAGAAACTGCACTTCCAAGTACACTTTCACTGTAATTTCCAGTGCACTTTGCACTTGTAGTTTGCACTTGTGGTGCAAAGCGGATTTGCCTTTCGTAAAAAACCCCCTCTAACTATTTAATATGTGGACATTCACTATATTTTGTGTAGCGCCTCACTTCTTTTGTTATTCTGGTGTTTACTGAAGGTTGTATATTCACCTTTATAAGTGCTGGTTGCTTGTTGAATATTTTATCAGCGCTCACTTATTTCATTTTTTTATGTTCTTTTAAATGTTTTGACTAATTTAGTTTAATATACTATAATTAAGTGACTTTTTGAAAAAATACTAAATTGGATTCTTCTCAAGGTCTTATGTGTCATTCAAACATCACATTGGTTGATTGCTGTTTAAATGTGAAAGAGCTGAAATTACTATTGGTGTGCTGACTTAGGCCTAGATTCAGGTACGGCCGATCTACGTTGTGCGGGTGTAGCGTACCGTATTTACGCTACGCAGCCGCAACTTAGAGAGGCAAGTGCTGTATTCACAAAGCACTTGCCTCCTAAGTTACGGCGGCGTAGCGTAAATGGGCCGGCATAAGCGCGCGTAATTCAAAGTAGGCTGTAGGGGGCGTGTTGTATTTAAATGAGGCTTGACCCCATGTAGATGCATGGCGAACGAACGGCGCATGCGTGTGCATGCTCAGTATCACGTCGTATTTACGCCCAAAGATACGTCGGCTCAATGCCTGTGACGTGAACGTAATTTACGCACAGCTCTATTCGCGTACGACTTACGCAAACGACGTAAAAAGATACGCTTGTTCCGACGTCCATACTTTGTATGGGATGCGCCACCTAGAGACCAGCTTTATCTTTACGCCGGCATATCTCTAACGTAAACGGCGTAACTAATTGCGACGGGTGTACGTACGTTCGTGAATCGGCGTATCTAGTCATTTGCATATTCTACGCCGAACTCAACGGAAGCGCCACCTAGCGGCCAGCGTAAATATGCACCCTAAGATACGACGGCGTAGGAGACTAACGCCGCTCGTATCTTGGCCTAATTTAAGCGTATCTGGTTTCCAGAATACGCTTAAATTTACGATGGCGCAGATTCGGACTTACGACGGCTTATCTACTGATACGCCGACGTAAGTCTCTGAGAATCTGGCCCTTAATTCCTTAGATTGAGGTCATTGGTAGCACTACGGCTGGTGGTGCACCCACATCTACTGAGGAGAGAAGTTTGTGTGTGAGATAGACCCTCTGTATGTGTGATGTAAGTATATAACTGATTTAAATGAACATTCAATTGGCCTTTAATAATTGTTTATCCTTAGTGTGTGTGTCCTACATATAGTCTGAATCTGCTGTGTGCTGTGTGAGTCTGAGGGCCAGCCCGGCTCTGCAGAGATCAGTGAGGAAGGTTTAGAGAAGTTCCACATGAGTCACAAATCAGCAGCAATCCATCTACATGTTCTGATGAAATGACACGGGCCAAATAATTCTCACATGCCATCTGCTTCCCTGTTTTTCCTTAGAAGCAAAAGTTGTGGTGTGGGCGCAGGGTGGGTACTTTGTGTGCCAGACATTTTCTTCCCCAGCTTATCCTGCTAGACAAGCCTGTCAAGCTGTTGTTGTTATACTGAACTCACAGTAATGATCTGAGTATTACTGTTAATGATAAATTATTCATAGTAATGGTAATTGTAGCAAATTTGCAGATTATACACAACGCAGGGCTGGTGTTTTAGAACAACGCTTGTCTAATCAGTATGTCTTCTATAGTCTCTAATGGCAGAACTGTTTTATCTTTTACTAGAGCTAATTAACAATTTTGTTTCCATCGCTGCAATTAGGAAAGCTGGCAATATGAAAATTGTCGTTATAATTTGTTGTCCATTTCCTTCCTGCTTTCAGTGGGAGCCATTCTACGCCTGTACTCGCCCCCCTCCATATCATTATTGGTTGAACTAGATGGACCTGTGTCTTTTTTCAACCTGACTAACTATGTAACTATTAGCACAACTAGTATATAAAAGATAAGAAAACGATTGTATAATGAGGCCGTATTTTTTACTCAGCTCTCCATAGCTGTAGCATGTTATGTAAAAGAAGTTGTCATACCAAGTCCTTTTTTTTATAATTCCTACCCTAAGGCAACTGCCCTCTTTAATCATTGGCGTGTGTGCTACATAGGTTACAGTGACATTGAACAGATTCATTAACAAAGCTACTGTTTGGTTAGGCTTTAAAGATAACTGTTTCCCTTAAAAGTTTGTATCCCGAGGACACATTCGCTTGAAAGGGTATTTTAGCTATAGGTGGACCCTAGTGGACTGAGTCAGCCCTTCAAAGTCTAGACTCTACACATGCGGTTCATTGTGAGCCGCATTTGCATTATGGTTGCCCTTGAAGGGCCAGTTGTATCTGGAGTCTGCTACATATAGAGTGCAGGGTTCAGGAGTACGATACTAACAGAGTACAAAGTTCAGGAGTACCCTACGTATAGAGTGTAAGGTTCAGGATTCTGCTAGTACAGATTGCAGTGTTCAGTAGTGCGTTTTGTGTAGTTCAGGGGTGCACTATGTACAGAGTGCAGGGTTTAGGTCTGCGCTGTGTACAGAGTGCATGGTTTAAGGGTGCGCTTTGTACAGAGTGCAGGGTTTAGGGGTGTGCAACGTACAGGGTGCAGGGTTCAGGAGTGCGTTATATACAGAGTGCAGAGTTTGGGGGTGCACTGTGTACAGAGTTCAGGGTTTAGAGGTGTACTACGTATATAGTACAGAATTCGGGGGGGTGCTGTGTACAGACTGCAGGGTGTGCACCACCCCCCCCCCCCCAAAAGCTTCCTGGCATCTCTCCTATCTGGCCCAGCTCTAGTATCTGTCTTTGTAGGTGGCACACACACCTTGCAGGGAGATCATTCTCTTTCTCTCTAGAGATCTGTCCCTGCCATGTCCCACCGTGAGCGCATGCAGGGATCTGTTAGATCTGGGAGCTGCTGAGAGCAAAGCTGTCTCTTGTAAACACAGAAGACTTCTATGTTTACAAGTGACAGCGGGGGCCGGGGGGTCAGGAGTGGAGGGTGAGAGCCAGAGGATTTGGCCCATGGGCTTTGTGTTTGACAAATGTACTCTAGTCCCCAGTTTTTTTCCTGTCTACTTATGAATTTTGGGTGTTGCTGCTGCCTACCTTTTTACTATTTCCGCAACGCCTGTTCATTTTCCACAACATAAAATAAATAAAAAATCCAGCAGAATGATTTGAAAACCCACATAATGGCTATTGAAGGCATGCAGACCCAAGAATTCAAGTTTTAGATATTTCACTACCTCAATCTAAATTGCGCTGCTCATTGTTCTCCTTGCTGGAGAGAGAACTCTACCTAAGATCCTGCATTGCTGTGATCTTATTTCTCTGGATCTGTGCTTCCTCAACCACTCCTGGTGATACTTGATTATTCCCCTAACAACCATCTCAGCACAAGTCATCAGGGATGTCACAAAGCCATGCCTCTACTGTACAGACAAACATTTATATGAAAATTCTTAGTACATTCAATGACTTGAGGAATGTTGTTCAAAAAGCACCCCAAAATGTATTTTGCCTTTAACATTGAATTTTAGAACGATCGTAATTTCCCAAATGAATACTACATTCACTGTTGGAAATTCATTAGTTTGAGAAAGATTTTCCTTTCTGCTCCTTTGAATTTTCTTGTCAATGTGGTTGAAAATTAACGTTGAATTGATCCCCACTGATGATTAGAAAATTGTACGAACGTTCTTAAAACAAAAATTTTTTAATGAAATTCTGTAAGTGCATGACCAGTTTTACCCCATCACTGATCTAATGGGATCACACAATGGCCTGCTCTAACTTTACCCACCCTCATTGCATCAATACGAGGAAAACTGCACAAAATAGACACTTATGACATTCTTCCATAGAACCAATGGGGGAAATATACTAAAACTGGAACGAGTCCAGTGCAAAGCAGCTCTACATGGTAGCCATATATATATATATATACTCGCCAGCACACCAGGAATCATAACGTCCAAAGATTTAATGCATATCTATTATGTCAAAAAGAGCAATGTTTCGAGGCCACGCAGGACCTCTTCGTCGTCTTTTTGCCTGACGAAGAGGTCCTGCGTGGCCTCGAAACGTTGCTCTTTTTGACATAATAGATATGCATTAAATCTTTGGACGTTATGATTCCTGGTGTGCTGGCGAGTATATATATATATGATTTGCTTTCCGGTTCCCAGCCGGTGATCGTTTCAGCACCCTTTTACTACTTGGCCATTTTGCCGGAAGGTGTGCAATCGGAATATTTTTGAGACTACATGGTAGCCAATCGGCTTCTAACTTCAGCTTGTCCAATTAAGCTTTGACAATAAAACCTGGAAGTTGATTGGTTACTATGCAGAGCTGCACTGGAGTTTGCACTTTCCAGATTTAGTAAATCCCCCCCAGGTGCCTGGATTTGCTCTTTAATATAAACCTGTTGCACTGGTTAAAGTTTCAAAGGTAAAAACCTCTCTAATTGCAGAGACCACAAGGTGCTAATTTAATTGTTCACAGGAAGCTCTCTACAACTGTCCCACTAAAGCCCTTCAGCTTGGGCAATAAGTCCTGCCTGCGGACCTGAGCATATCAGT
Organism: Rana temporaria; assembly: GCF_905171775.1. Lineage (NCBI taxonomy): Eukaryota > Metazoa > Chordata > Amphibia > Anura > Ranidae > Rana > Rana temporaria. The sequence goes on from NC_053490.1 coordinate 96,610,977, forward strand.
TAAAATTTTGAAAGTTTAACAGGATTGACAGGTTTAATTTAGGATAATGCTTTTGTTTAAAGGATTCCTGACGAACCACCTAGTTTAATGCTATTAAGATTTTTACTTTATGAGTGAGAAAGTGAGTTTCCAAGTCTTTATTAGCCCTTTTAATAAAGTTTTTAGGTCTAGCCCATGTTAAGTTATTGTGTTAAAGGGCATAAGCGAGAAAAATCAGTATTAACCCCCCACACCCACGGTGCTGGAGCCCATCCTACGTGCAGGCTGCCTTTGTTTTTGCACCTGAATCTGCACACTGCCAGCCTGCACTCAGGGCAGCTGTCAGCATTGGTCTGGATGAACGCTAATGCCGCGTACACACGCTCGGAATTTCCGACAACAAATGTTCGATGGGAGCTTGCTGTCGGAAATTCCAACCATGTGTAGGCTCCATCAGACATTTGCTGTCGGAATTTCCGACAACAAAAATTTGAGAGCTGGTTCTCAAATTTTCCAACAACAAAATCCGTTCTCGTAAATTCCAATCACGTGTAGACAATTCCGAATCACAAAATTCCACGCATGCTCTGAATCAAGTACGAGACGGAAGTGCTCGGTCTGGTAAAACTAACATTCGTAATGGAGATAGCACATTCGTCACGCTGTAACGGACTGAAAAGCACAAGGCTGAAAAACGCGAAACGTCTCTCACCAAACTTCTACTAACATGACTGGTATTGAACTTCCCTTTAATAGTGCCATCATTCGTGTTGTACGTGACCGCGTTCTTGACGTTCGGAATTTCCAACAACATTTGTGTGACTGTGTGTATGCAAGACAAGTTTGAGCCAACATCCGTCGGAAAAAAATCCACGGTTTTGTTGTCGGAATGTCTGATCGTCTGTACGCGGCATAAGTTTGTTATTTTTCAACAGACCAAACTGTGCAGCAAAATAGGCAGTTAGAGGGTTGAGACAAACCATTTAACATTGACAGGAGTGCTTACAATGGTCCGCTTTTTTCTCATTTATGTAAATCCTTTAGCCCAAAAGGGAAATAAAGTGTTAGCTGGAGTTCAGCTTCAGTTTGTTAGTCAAGTCCATCTAAATCTGCTAGTCCATCTAACACTATCTTCTCAACCAGATTAATAATGCTACTGTAGAAAGGTGTCTCTGTTGCTTCTTTATCCAGAGTGAAGACACCCTAGGATAGAAAGTTGTTTCACTGGCTGAATTAACAAGTGAAAATAAAGGTCTGGACAGTGAAGACAGTGAAGATAGATAGTGAAGATAGTGAAGATAGATAGTGAAGATAGTGAAGATAGTGAAGACAGTGAAGGCAGTGAAGATAGTGAAGACAGTGAAGGTAGTGAAGACAATGAAGATAGTGAAGACAGTGAAGGTAGTGAAGACAATGAAGATAGATAGTGAAGACAATGAAGATAGATAGTGAAGATAGTGAAGACAGTGAAGACAATGAAGATAGATAGTGAAGATAGTGAAGATAGTGAAGATAGATAGTGAAGATAGTGAAGACAGTGAAGACAGTGAAGATAGTGAAGACAGTGAAGGTAGTGAAGACAATGAAGATAGATAGTGAAGATAGTGAAGACAATGAAGATAGATAGTGAAGATAGTGAAGATAGCGAGTACAGTGAAGACAATGAAGATAGATAGTGAAGATAGTGAAGACAGTGAAGATAGTGAAGAGAGTGAAGGCAGTGAAGAGAGTGAAGAGAGTGAAGACAATGAAGATACATAGTGAAGATAGTGAAGGCAGTGAAGACAATGAAGATAGATAGTGAAGATAGTGAAGACAGTGAAGACAACGAAGATAGATAGTGAAGATAGTGAAGATAGTGAAGACAGTGAAGATAGTGAAGATAGTGAGGACAGTGAAAACAATGAAGATAGATAGTGAAGATAGAGAAGATAGTGAGAATAAATAGTGAAGATAGTGAAGATAGTGAAGACAGTGAAGACAGTGAAGACGGTGAAGACAGTGAAGATAGATAGTTAAGACAGTGAAGATAATCAAGACAGTGAAGATATATGGTGAAGATAGTAAAGACAGTGAAGATAGATAGTGAAGATAGTGAAGATAGTGAAGACAGTGAAGATAGATAGTGAAGACGGTGAAGACAGTGAAGATAGATAGTGAAGATTGTGAAAATAGTGAAGACAGTGAAGATAGATAGTGAAGACGGTGAAGACGGTCAAGACAGTGAAGATAGATAGTGAAGACGGTGAAAACGGTGAAGACAATGAAGACGGTGAAGACAATGAAGCCGGTGAAGACAGTGAAGACGGTGATGACAGTGAAGACAGTGAAGATAGTGAAGATAGATAGTGAAGACAGTGAAGACAGTGAAGACAATTAAGATAGATAGTGAAGACAGTGAAGATAGTGAAGACATTAAAGATAGATAGTGAAGACAATGAAGACAGTGAAGACAGTGAAGGTAGTGAAGACATTAAAGATAGATAGTGAAGACGGTGAAGACAGTGAAGATAGATAGTGAAGACGGTGAATACGGTGAAGACAGTGAAGGTAGTGAAGATAGATAGTGAAGACAGTGAAGATAGTGAGACAGTAAATATAGATTGTGAAGATGGTGAAGATGGTGAAGACAGTCAAGACAGTGGAGATAGATAGTGAAGATAGTGAAGACAGTGGAGATAGATAGTGAAGACGGTGAAGACAGTGAAGAAAGGGAAGCCTAAATTGCAGTTTTTCTCCATTGTTTTGGCTCATTTCTTGAAACAGAAATGACATTCTCAAAACAACATGGACAAATCTCCAAACCACTTGGCAATTGTTCACAACTGAATTGCATTTCTCATTCATTTCATCAAATTGCAAATGTCTCAGTACATGTCTCAATGTCTCAGTACATCTTTCAAATGATTAAAGGGTCACTAAAGGATTTTTTTTTTTTTTAGCTAAATAGCTTCCTTTACCTTACTGCAGTCCTGGTTTCATGTCCTCATTGTTTGTTTTTGCTATGATGTTGCTGTAATTCCTCTCTGTTCTGGACACTTCCTGGTTGTCTGTTTCCTGATCACCACAGTACTGGGAGATTTCTCACTGTGGCGACTAATCAAGGAGGTGTGTCTATAACCCCTCAGCACCAATCCAGTTTCGTTTTGCAAAACCTTCAATGCCCTCTATTGGCTCTTTGTCTCTGTACATCAGAGAACCAGGAAACAACAGCAAAACGAAACTAAACTGTACATACATTATATGATTGTTTTTTTATCTATTTTTAATCATTTTTAAAATTAATCAGTTAAAGCGGAGGTTCACCCTTTAAAACATTTTTTGACATTACACAAAGTCGCGCCATCCTACCGACACAATGCCGGTGTTTTTTTTTTTTTGTCAGCACATACCTCTTAATCCCGATTTTCACCTCACGGCGATCCCGCGGGAGTGGGCATTCCCAAGCACTGCCTGTGATTGACAGGCTTCCGAACGGCGCATACTGCGCGTCACAGGTTGCCGACAGAACCCGAACGATGCCGAAAAACATTGTTTTTTTTCATGCCAAAAAATGATCGTGTGTACGCGGCATTAGAGTTTTGAGAATGTCATTTCTGTTTCAAGACATAAGCCAAAACAATGGAGAAAAACTGTAAAAAAACTAACCCATCTAACTAATCAAAATTGATAGATGGAATGACAGATTAGATAAATTTGAATCCAAGAATATATCTAATTGAGTCAATTTGAATCCATATGTATGTTTGTACTTATGGGGCATAATACAGCAATTATTACTAAACATTTAATATTTCATATATTTAATTGCCTGCAGTCCTTTTTATATATGAGGAGATGGACCATGCGGACGCTCGCTCTGGTGTAGGGAAAGGCTGATTGGGGTGATTGACACCATTAAATCTCGAGGATCAGAACAGTGTGATGTTTCATGCATCGGGGAGATGTTTTGGCAGCCGTAGAGTTCCTGAACAGTTCATTATGTTTCAGGAGGGGTTAGGATTTCCTAAGGAAATAGTTCTAGTTTTGCTAAAGGGAGCAGCAGCCTTCAGGGTAAACTGTCATACCGCAGAACAGACACCGGCTGAGCTAAAGATAAAGGGCCAGATTCACAAAGGAGATACGACGGAGTATCTCAGATACTCCATCGTATCTCTCAGAGTATCTATGCGACTGATTCATAGAATCAGTTACGAATAGATAGCCAGAAGATCCGACAGGTGTAATTGTTTTACACTGTCGGATCTTAGGATGCAATACCGCGGCCGCCGCTGGGGGGAGTTTGCGTCGTAAACCAGCGTCGGGTATGCAAATTATTAGTTACGGCGATCCACGAAGATTTTTCCCGTCGCTATGTCGTCGCAAGTGTTAGATTTCCGTCGCAAAGATAGGGCACCTTTAATAAGGTGGAAAAGTACTCCACCATGTTAAAGTATGCCCGTCTTTCCCACGTCGCTTTTGAATTGTTTTTACATTTTTTATTTTTCCCAGCGTAAGTGCTTTGTTGACGTTGCGATTCACAAAAATTTGCGACCTGAGCATACGCAGTACGTCTGGCGCGGGAGCGCGCCTAATTTAAATGGTACCCGCCCCATTTGAATTGGACCGTCTTGTGCCGGACGTGTTTACGATACATTTCCAGGTAAGTGCTTTGTGGATCGGGCACTTAGACTGAAAACTTGCAGCGGTGTAACGTAAGCGGTTTACGTTACGCTGCGCCGCGGGTATGTGAATCTGGCCCACAGGATTTGCCACGTGGTCACTGCTGGGACTGAGCTTTTTAAAAATTCTTCATTTATTTTAATTTGTGGAATGGAATTACCCTTTAAAATTGTATTCATTCTTGCACCTTGAGATATAAAAACAGTATAGATTTATTGTGGTGATTATATTTACCAGTGGTGAGTTTTCAACAGTTTTCAATGAGCTGGATTTATCAAAGGCAAATAGACTGTGCCCCTTGCAAGTGCAGTTGTACTAATTTTCCTCAAAGATTAGTAAAAGTGGTAAAGCTCTGCTGATTTCCATTATCCAATCATGTGCATGCAAAATAAAATTATATATTTTTTCCGTGCACCTGACTGGGTATTCTTTACAACATTTTCTAAGGAAAATTAGTGCAACTGCACTTGCAAAGTACACAGTCTGTTTGCGTTTAGTAAATCAACCCCACAGTTTCTCAGCTTTTTACATTTATACGTAAAGGATGGAAAGTTAAAATTTTATTTTATTTAATTAATATCTGTGTGGGCTGTGATGTAACTGAGCAGAGAAGAAGGCGCTTCTAAGTGCAGTAATAACTGCACTTAGAAGCGCTTTGTTTTTCCTATAGAGTGTGCTTCTCTCCTCTGAAGTGCTGCAGTGGTGCATTAATCACATCTAAAGAGCCAGTCATGTACTGTTTGTGAACCGCTTGCCGACTGCCTCATGCACTTATACGTCGGCAGAATGGCACGGGCAGGCAAAGCAAAGTATATATATATGTTGCTTTGAATCTGCCACCTAGCGGGCATGTGCATCAATTTTGTTTGGGAGCCACGTTGCACGACCGCACAATTGTCAGTTAAAGCGACGCCGTGCTGAATCGCAAAAAGTGGGCCAGTCATTTGGCAGCCAAATCCTCCGGAGCGGAAGTGGTTAAAGTCTCCTTGTTATCCAAAGCGCCCTATTCTCCACAATCCTTGTGATGTAACTGATACTTTCCCCCATACAACACTTCTTTCTGGAGGCTGTTGTGAGCTGCATATTGTATGACAAGTAGTTGCTTTAGGATTGAAGTAAACTTCTTAAAAGAGAAAACAAGCAGCTGATTTATTCATTTAAGCCAGCCATAGATGGTTTGAATCTCAGCCAGTTTAGCAGGAACCAGCTGAGATTCCAACTATGCATGGGCAATGTGCCCAAGCTGATTGATCAATCAACTAGGGCAGTGATGGCGAACCTTGGCACCCCAGATGTTTTGGAACTACATTTCCTGCAGTGTAGTTGAGCATCATGGGAAATGTAGTTCCAAAACATCTGGGGTGCCAAGGTTCGCCATCACTGAACTAGGGTAACCAGCCTGCCGGATTTTACATGTGATAATAGCAAGCGGCTTTTATACCCGCTAGCAATAATCACTGTCTTCTCCTGGCGGGGACGGCTTCCCCCGCCCTCACCCAGGAGAAGACAATGGCTTGGCAGGAGGGATTCCCGCATCAACACCCATTGTTGCAGGAAAGAAATTTGCTCCGTCTATGACCAGCCTTACTGAGGATGCAGCTTCGTTATCTTTTAATCCTAGCATATGTTCCAGTTTAAACTCCTGCCATGACCACTACCCCAGGTTTCCTGTTTCAGGTTGGCTTCTTTCTCTTGTAGCATCTTAAGGATGCATCCCTTGCATGCAGGACTAGAATTGTGTCTCCCGACACTGTCTGCAGCAATGGAGGCACACAGCCCGTGACCTAGGATGGGAAAGCACTCCCCTGCCCCTGCCTTTCTTCAAGCTAACAGAGTGACCCAAGACTGCACTGTCCACTGTTAACTCTCTCCTCTGAAGATCAGAAGTTCAGGGAATCAGCACTGAGGGAGCAGGAACCAGCAGCACTGAAAGTTGTAAACTGCAAGTGCCGGGATTAGAATTTTTAACAAATAGTTTACTGGTGAATGTTTATTTTATTGTGCTCAGTGTGTTAAAATAAAAAAATCGGAGGGTTTATTACCCTTGTAAGCCCAATTCCAGTGTGTATGTTTTATTTAAAAAAACTTTGAACCTGTTCCCTTCGACTGCAGGGTGTCATGGGTGTTATTAACACAATTCATGTGTGGGGGAAGGGATGTTTAGAAGAGGGTTGGCAATGGCAGCCCCCATATTTCTCTCATAACAGGTTTACTTTAAGGTGATTCCATTTGTTCTCTTTACACTGGGGATCTATGTGATACACACTGCAATCATAAAAAAGACAGCAAAGTGGAGTATCATGAGAAGTGAGGAGAATTAAGGATATTAGTATAATAGAATAATAACAAGAGAATATGTTATAGTTTTAAGATGCCATATCAATGGACTGGAGCTTTAAGGGTGGACTGTATTATCTACATCAGCCTTTTCTCAACCCCAGAGGAACCCTTGAAATAATTTTCAGGTCTCAGGGAACCCCAAGTAAGGTCAGTAAACCGGGGTCATTTGGAAAACGGCCCTTACATTGGTGGTAGTAGGTGAGAAGAATGCCTGCCCTACTGGGGTGGCCAGAATGACACCCTTGCAGTCATACTGCTGCCTCTGCCAAGTGACATTGGACCTGAAACAGGAACTATTGTAGTAAGAATTAACCGATTATCGGTGGGGCCGATTATCACTTTTTTGGAAGTATCGGTATTGGGTACCTGATATTACCTATTATTGCTTTAGCGGTGTGATGCTTGCAGCTGCAGTTATTACAAGCATTTGGAGGTGACATTTCACCTCCTGCCGCCTTCTGCCACTCGCCTGGCCTCTCTTGTCCCACCAGGAGGCCCAAGAAACCAGCCGGTACGTCCGCCAGCTGGCCGAAGACCCGAACAAAGCCGATGCTTCCTTCGGGTCTCGGATCTAGTAACCTGGAAGCGATGTCATGACATCACTTCCCGGATTACTGGCATCTTAAAGGCCCACTTTTAAAAAATATAAAGTATTAAAAAAAAAAACACAGATCTTGACGTTTTAAATACTTTCAAGTGCAGAGGAGGGGTTTGGGGTCTTATAGACCCCCGATCCCCCCATAAAGAGTACCTGTCACTGTCTATTACTGTCACAAGGGATGTGTACATTTCTTGTGACAGCAATAACAGTGATAAAAAAAATGTGTACATTTTTTTTTTCAAATGTACAGAACATCGGCAGACAATAGCGGCTATCTGCCTGAGAGGTGGCTGAAATATCGGTATCGTATCGGCACCGAAAAAACGATATCCCTACTATGCAGGCACCATCAGATAGGAGCTCAGTTAGCCACAGCTCAAGGAACCCCCAGTCTCCCCTGGAGGAACTGAATGGCTGATCTACACATCTGGCTGTTACATGTCATTCACCAACAGTGTATCTTTACTCATTAATGTGCATGTAATCATACACTTATTTTTATGATTTCTCCGGGTTTATTGTGTGCGTGGTTGTTTATGTGGATAGTTAGACGGTCAGTCATAATGATAACATGACTTCATTTAATTTGACTAGTCTATATTGGCTTACATTCCTGAAAGCTTTTTAAATGGCTAAGACCAGAAAATAGTATCATCCTGCAGCTGGACACTTGTTAGCGATTCACAACTTGTCAGATGGTTTCACAGCATTCAGTGTCTGGAACATCGCACCTAGGCTAGGAGATCTGGCTGAGCTTTGCGATCTGCAGTCTATCATTTATGGAAGGATTTATCCTTATACAGAAATAACTGGATTCTTGGAACCAGCTTCTTCCTCTCCATTGTCCTCTCCACATCTAATTTATATGTTGGTACATCCCACCATAAAACCTTCGGTAATGGCCCATATTTATATGTGTACCTAAGGCTGTTTATAGCATTTTAAGGGCGGCCAGACATGTTCACATCAATGTCTTGTAACTGTGTTAAAACATATGTTCACAGCACCCCAAAACTACAGAGAAGGAGTTATAATCTCCTTAGTGTGTTGGAAAAAGAGAGATACCCCCCAGATGGGACTTTAAAGGCCAAACCACAGTATAGGTGTAAAAAATATGTTTTATTCGGACAAAGTGGACCTGTTGACATTGGCTCAGAACGCACATAGAGCACCTAAGTACATAAAAACATAAAAAGCATATTCCATTGCCATATATTAAAGCGTGTGCCGAGTGGCAAAAAGAAAAAACATAACACAATACAATACACAACAAAGAACTATAACTTCAAATACACTCTCCAAATGGTAGATAATGCCCTACGCGTTAATGGTTCTTATCAAACCATCATCAGGGGCTTCAGGAGTGGGTATTATGTGAGATTTGGCATTCGCTGATAAGGTAGGTGTGGGTCTCCCCAATGTTGTTCATGTGCATAGATTAAATGCACGAGAAGGTAAGTAGTGGTAGCTTCACATGGAACACTCCTGGGAGGTTGTGAGGATAGCTCAAGGCGTTATCATCAATGTGTGGATGGGTGCCTTAGTGTGTTGTGTTACAGTAAAGTCCAGTACATTTTTCTATAATTCTGCATGCCTAACCTTTTATGCGATTCTTTAAAAACATGAGTTAAAACACTCTAAAAACATAATAGACATTTAAATGAATGGCCTTTCAGTCAATATGGGCATATTTGTACCTTCAGGGGCTAAGTTGGAAACAAAAGAGAAGTACAAATGAACATTTGTAAAATTTCCAGAAGACATGCATAAAAATATCCTTCAGGAGGTCTTACAATTCATCCACAGGCAGCAGCTGCATACCTACTTGGTGCAGTGTGGTGTGGCAGGCAGTAAACATACAGGGTCAATGTCGGGCAATATAGTTATAATGTAGCATTCAATGGGTTAATACCAGGATAAATATCAAGTCAATCTATCAGTGGCAGTAATGAAGAAAAACAAAGTTTATTTGATTTAAAAACCCATAAAGGGACTGAAATAAATGTATGTATGTATAGTAAAACCTTGAATTGCGAGCAGAATTAGTTCCGGAAACATGCTTGTAATCCAAAGCACTCTTATATCAAAGCAAATTTCCCCATAAGAAATAATGGAAACTCAGATGATCGTTCCAAAACCACTTATTTATAGGTCTCTCAGTTTATTGTCTATATAAAAAGATTATAGCAATGTGATAAAATGTCCATCCACAAATGGAAGCCTTTACAGGGGGATTAGAAGCAAAATCAAGCAGGAACTACAGAGTATAAAAGAAAAGAGAGGCGCCTCTAAGGCCGCATACACACGATCGGTTCAAACCGATGGAAACGGACCGATGTTCAGTTTCATCGGTCCAAACCGTCCGTGTGTACGCCCCATCGGTCTGTTGTCCTTCGGACAAAAGTTAGAGAACTTGCTTTAAAATCGAACCGATGGACTGCTGACCGATAGGTCCAAACCGATGGTTAGTACACAAAAGCATCGGTTCAAAACCCGCGCATGCTCAGAATCAAGTCGACGCATACTTGGAAGCATTGAACTTAGTTTTTTTTAGCACGTCGTTGTGTTTTACGTCACCGCGTTCTGACCCGATTGGATTTTGAACTGATGGTGTGTACGCACATCAGACCATCAGGCCGCTTCAGCGGTGAACCGATGAAAACGGTCCATCGGACCATTCTCATCGGATGGACCGGTCGTGTGTACGCGGCCTAAGTGTAGTAATATGGTTCCATTTAATGAAGGTACAATATTTAGCAACTCACATGGTGTATGATTAAAACTGTCACTAAGTATGCAGGCATCCGGGGTAAAGTTGTCCACATAGACCATCTCCCGCACCACCGGCTCTCACCACTGTCAGTCTGCAATCGTGATCGGGAAGACTACCCTGCAGTTAAGCGATCCGAAAGTAAGGCTTGAAGCGCTCATGAAGCGCAGCATAGAAGGAATGACATTGATGGCGGTGTGGAGGACAGTCTATGTAGACAGCTTTACCCCGGATGCCTGCATACTTAGAGGTGCCTGTTTTAATCATCAATCATGTAAATTGCTAAATGTTGTACCTTCATTAAATGTGACCATATTGCTACACTTAGGCCTTGTACACACGACCGGACATGTCCGCTGAAACTGGTCCGCGGACCAGTTTCAGAGGACAGATCCGATCGCGTGTACAGGCTAGCGGACAGATTTCCAGCGGACAAAAGTTTCTTAGCATGTTAAGAAACTTGTCCGCTGGAGAGCTGTCCGTCGGACATGTCCGCTGGTTAGTACGTCTTAACTAGCGAACCGAAATCCCGCGCATGCGTCAAATTGATTCGACGCATGTGTGGAAGCATTGAACTCGCGCGACAGAGAACGTCGGTGTCGTCTACGTCACCGCGTTCTCTGTCCGCGGGGATTTCGGTTTGATGGTGTGTACAGCCATCAGACCGAAATCTCCAAGCGGACATGTCCGATGAAAACGGTCCGCGGACCGTTTTCATCGGACATGTCCTGTGGTGTGTATGAGGCCTTAGAGGCATCTCTCTTTTCTTTTATACTCAGTTGTGACATGATGCTACTCGTATATCAAGACATCCCTTGTATATCAAGTCAAAATGTATAAAAAAAATGTAGCTTGTCTTGCAAAACACTTTCAACCCAAGTTACTCTCAAACCAAGGTTTCACTGTAATTTAAATAATTAAAAGGAGCCTACGATATCACAGGAGGTCACCAGGGCAGTGAGGAGCTGATGGCATTCATGGATGTAAGGGTGTATGGGTGGCACGGATATCAATATTGCACCAAGGGATCCCAATAGGGACAAAGGAATCCACTCACCGACACTCTCTGGGCTGGCTGGCATAAAGGTGAAAAAAATCTGCGATTCGTGGGATGGTAACAAACCGCTTGAAATCCAGGGAAAGCCTGTGGCTATCGTCTGGCTGACGCTGGTTTGAAGGAATCAGCTCCTGTACCCAGAGCCAGAGGCCGGGGAGGAACGAGCTGGTGCACTTCTGCTGTTTCTTCTTGATTGCCAGAAAGCTTTATTGCTATGAAGGTCATGACTAAGCCCCTAATGGGGGAAACGCATCAAAAGAGTAGGAGTGTGTCTGGCAGTTAGCATGTGCCAGAGTCTGGCTTTGTGAGTTCTACCACTTTCAATAAAGCTTGTTGGATATGTAGAAAAAACATAGCAGATTTGCAGTCTATTTGTTTGTATCTGCATAATGTGTAAATATTTTACCGCACGGCATTAAAAATGTTTTAGGAGCTTTGATTAACAATGCACTGGTGTGAACAGGCTTTCGAATATACCTAAAGACAAATGTTTTGTTTCGTTTTGGATTGAGTGGAGAGGGATTTAAATATCTGTCAGGTTTTATTGCCATCTGTGCCTTGTTGGGAAGATTCAACCTCTCTATGCAGGCATACCCCACTTTTAAGTACACAATGGGGTTTATTTACTAAAGCTGGAAAGTGCAAAATCAGGCTCACTTCTGCATAGAGACCAATAAGTTTCGAACCCCAGCTTGTTCAATTAAGCCTGGTAATAAAATCTGGAAGCTCATTGGTTTGTGTGTAGAAGTGAGCCTGATTTAGCAATTTCCAGCTTTAGTAAATAAACCCCATTGTGTACTTAAAAGTGGGGTATGCCTGCATGTTCTGTTTACCATTATCATTGAAAGTGATAGTAAAAAAGAAAAGAAATCCCAACTTTTTGCAATTCCTGTTGCTTATATGAGCAGGAAACCATCCAATGCCTAGAAGGCGCCACCTCAAACAAGTCTTCTTAGCAGATCTGGGCTTGCTTTTATGTCTATAGTTTAATATACATTTCTGCTTATTTCAGCATATGCAAGTGTTAGGTTCACTGACATGTTTCTTACATTTTTTATAGGGATGGCTGTTTCTCACCTGTCAGTCCTGAATCATGCCCTCTTGTCCAAGCATTCATCTGCCCAAGTCGAAACTTCATAACACACAGCCACGTTCAGCTGAAGACGGGCCTACAGACCCAGGACCGCCACCTCTTCCTCTTCACTGACATCCTTATCATCGCAAAGTCAAAGTGAGTATAACAAGTCTCATGATTTAAGGCTTTTATCATTTAACTCTATCTGTCAGCCGTTGTACACACGACCGAACATGTCCGCTGAAACTGGTCCGTCGGACCAGTTTCCGCGGACATGTTCGGTCGTGTGTAGGGCCGACTGGACAGTTTCCCGGCCTAGCGGACAGGTTTCCAGCGGACAAAAGTTTCTTAGCATGCTAAGAAACTTGTCCGCTGGAAGCCTGTCTGTTGGACATGTCCGATGGTCAGTACGACTCATCGGACATGTCCGCTGGCCCGAAATCCCACGCATGCGTCAAAGTGATTTGACGCATTCGTTGAAGCATTGAACTTCCTGGTGCGCGCACGTCGCGGCGTCATCGTCGCCGCCACGTCACCGCGTATTCTGTCCGCGGGGAATTTGGTCTGATGGTGTGTACACACATCAGACCAAATGATCCCAGCGGACATGTCCGATGAAAACGGTCCGCGGACCGTTTTCATCGGACATGTTGGGTGGTGTGTATGAGGCCTCAGAATTCCTGCTTGAAAGTTCACAACAATATACTACAACAATTTTTTGTTAAAAGATAAAATAAAATTCCTCATAGGATCTACAAATATTTATTGGATTTTTCTATGTTTCAAATACTCTCTTATTACATTATACCATTTTTATTTTTCTGTAATCTTTTATTGTCAATTGTATCTACTGTTTTCTATTTACTTTAAACCCAAAAAACTAATTTGAAAAAAAGATAAAATAAATTGATATATGAACATAGGGAATGTCCAAAAATTTTTTTGGGATGGCCGAAAATCTGGGGAACCTGGCAATCTGAACCTTCTACATGCTGTCCTCTAGACACCTGCAGCTAAACCTATAGCTCTTACCATTAATGAAATGATTTTGTACCAGTATAATACCGCACCACACATATGGAAGGAGATTCCTCCTCTTACAATAGTTATGTATTATGGTTGACTGTACTTAGCATATCTTTCTGGCATAATATGTGCTCTACTGAACAACCAAACAACAGGGTTTTCCTTCTTGTAAAATAATTGAATTGGTTTCTTTTAAAAGTTTGAAGTGGAATTTAAATGCCTTTTCTTTGCTATCTTTTATCTTGAAAATTGCATTGAATATAATTCCATGCAATATTCGAGATAAAAGGGTGCATTCCATTATAACTCAACATCCTCTGTCGATATCTTCCTCAGATTGATGCTGCCTCCTGCTATGTGTATTGATCTGTTCGATGTGTCATTTCTGTCCTGTATAATATTTTTATTCCTGATAATGCTGTATCTATCCATGCAATATTTTCAATAAAATACTCCAATTATTCAATTAATTTGGATAAAAAAGAAAGATTATTCAACATGTAAATGGATATACTTTACAAAATTGGATAGAGTTAGAACTTGTGACAATATTTTTATTGCTATATGCAGACAAATACTTCCACTTAAAGCGGTAGTTCACCCGCAAAAAAAAATTTAAGATTAGATTCATGCTCATTTTGTCTAGGGGAATCGGCTAGTTTTTTTTAAAACAAAGCAGTACTTACCGTTTTAGAGAGCGATCTTCTCCGCCGCTTCCGGGTATGGTCTTCGGGTCTGGGTGTTCCTTCTTGATTGACAGGCTTCCGACGGTCGCATCTATCGCGTCACGATTTTCCGAAAGTAGCCGAACGTCGGTGCGCAGGCGCCGTATAGAGCCGCACCGACGTTCGGCTTCTTTCGGGTACTCGTGACGCGATGGATGCGACCGTCGGAAGCCTGTCAATCAAGAAAGAACGCCCAGGCCCGAAAAACCGGAAGCGGCGGAGAAGATCGCTCTCTAAAACGGTAAGTACTGCTTTGTTTTAAAAAAAACTAGCCGATTCCCCTAGACAAAATGAGCATGAATCTAATCTTAAATTTTTTTTTGCGGGTGAACCTCCACTTTAAGATTGGCAGTCTGCTCCTTATATCTTCTCTACTTTTAGGAACTTTCTTGTGTCAACTAGGTGAAAATTACAGTTTAGCTCTACTTCTTCTAAAAAAATAAAAAATCCTTTCTTGGTGAATGAAGCTGGATACACATTGTACAATTTTCATTAGATTTTTTTCTTTAGATTTACCAAAACCATATAATGTAAGAGTTTCAATTTGTATGCAATTAGGCAGGCCCTTGCACTACATGGTTTTGGTACATCTAAGGCAGAGGTCTCCAAACTGCAGCCCTGGGGCCAGATGCGGCCCTTTGCTTGCCCTTATCTGGCCCTTGGGGCACCATTCCATCCACTGACACCAACAATGGGGCATATGGAGCACTATCAAAAGGGCTCAATACCTTCAATTGATACCATCGATGGGCTACTATTCCTCCCACTGACACCAACAATGGGCCACTATTCCTTCCACTGACACCAACGATGGGCCACTATTCCTTCCACTGACACAAATGATGGGCCACTATTCCTCCCACGACACCAACGATGGGCCACTATTTCTACCACTGACACCAATGATGGGGCAGAATTCTTTCCATTGACACCAACAATGGGGCACTATTCCTTCCACTGACACCAAAGACAGGGCATGGTTTACTCCCACTGGACACCAGGGCATTTTCTACTCCCACCGGCCCAAGTCTGGCCCTCCTAAAGTCTGAAGGACAGTAAACTGGCCCTTTGCTTAGAATGTTTGGAGACTCCTGATCTAAGGGAAATCAGACAACAAAAGTTGTACAGTGTGTATGGGGTCTTACTTTGCAATTACCCGTGTTTCCCCGAAAATAAGCCCGGGTCTTATATTAATTTTGGCAACAAAAGACACAGTAGGGCTTATTTTGGGGGTAGGTCTTACCATGTAATGTGCTGTCTTCTCTTCCCCTCTCTCGACCTGCCTGTTAGGAATCCCCAGTGTGAACTTAGTTAAAATGCTTGTAAAATCTTGTAATCCACTCTATTACTGTAGTATATAATGTACAATGTGTGTATTTCTGTAATATAATTGTGCCAAATACCTTCATTATAGCACCGCTCTGCGCTTTTGTGACCTGCCGGAGCTCTCTTCCCTGCCTTTATGTTACAGAAACACACACATTGTACATTGTGTACTACTGTAATAGAGTGGGTTATAGGATTTTAAACTAGGGCTTATTTTCGGGGGTAGGGCTTATATTGCAGTCCTCCTGGAAAATTACGCTAGGTTTTATTTTAAGGGTAGGTTTTATTTTCGGGGAAACAGGGTACAATTACTTAGCAGTACCCTGGCTGCTACTGAAAACTAATTTTCAATGTTTTTAAATCTGCATCCATTACAATAATCCCTGGTAATCCTGCCATTAAAGTCTTTGTTCAAACACTTCCTCTTATAAGGTGACAGATAGTAAGTAGCTGCAGAGGGGCCATTGGAATTCAGCATCACTAAGATGAAAAAAAAAAGGAAAACATATTTTTCTAAAAAAATAAACATACAAATTATTTATGATCCATAGAATTTTGCGAACTAAATTTAATCCAGTTCAGCTTACTCTCTCTACTTACGCTCTCTACTTACTCTCTACTTTAAAAAATGGCAGATAAAGCAACTCTGTTGCAAAACATGTAAATAAAAAGGTATCCTTATACAGCAAACAAGTAATACCCACATGTACCACTGCCCTGGCCACCAAACACTCAGGGAGTGTTGGATGTTTGTACTCTGTGGTTTCCTCTACTGGTCCCTACATCACTACAGAACATGGGGAGTAGTGAAAGGAACCACAATGCACAACAGGACCAGGCAAGAGACAAGCCTGGAAGTGTGCTGAATGCTGAAGCTCTTTTAGCAATATTATCCCTTCAGCCCAAAAGAGTTTGGCAGTTTGGCTTGTGGCACAGAAAGGATTTGTTTGCTTTGCAAATATGCCTTTTTTACATATTCTAAAACGGTCGTAGGCCACCCCCCCAAAAAAAATTGGCCCCCTGCAGGTTAATGTCATAATTTGCTAGTATGCACTGGCATACCTACCTTTCAAAGCAAGTCATCCAGTGGCATGCTGTCACTGCTGCCAAGGCTTCCATTTTTACCGGTCTTACTTCTGGGTTTGCGGGCTTGAGCCATTTGAATACGTTACTCCTGCACATGCACACAGGAACAGTGGGTGCGGCACGGTGCTCTGCATTCCATGGTATACTGTGTGCCCTGAATGCAGAGTGTTACTGCAAATGCGCAGGTGATGCCATCGGCTATTGCCGATGTGAATATCTCCTAAACTATGCACATTTAAGAGATATTTATTGTACCTGTAGGTTCAAGATAGGGTGGAGACTTTACTACCATTTTAAAAATAGCAATAGTGTCACGTTAAGGCTTCATGCTCATGGGGCCTGGGGAGCCACATGTGTCATGTACAGTCTGCCATTCAAGTTAATGACTGTACTTGGCCGTACATTTGTAAACACTGTGGTTGATTTAAGAATATATGAAGAAGGTTTTTTGTGGGACTTTTAAGGCACAAGAAATACAGAGATATATGAATACATAGAATACATTCCATAAATTGATCTTAATATACAAACAAATGGTGCAAAATTATTTGGTCTCTACATGTTTCGTTCTTTCACAGGCTTCTTCAGGATAACTTTAAAGGGGTTGTAAAGGTAATTTTTTTATTTGCTAACTAGCTTCCTTTAAGCTAATGCAGTGCTAGTTCACTTACCCGTTCCTTCGATTTTCCTTCTAAATGTCACAAATTCTTGTTTGAAATCCTAACTTCCTGTTACTCTTCATGAAACTTGTCACCGTCATCCAAGCCATTTTGCCTGGTGGTGAGTGATCGTGCTTGCCCCCTCCCTTGGACTATAGCCCTGCGTGGAGACGCTCTCAATGTTTCACAGAGAGACAGGGGCTGGGGTTTAGTGGGTGTGTCTACGACGCTGCAGCGCCGCCTCCCTTGCCTTAATTTCACTAAGATTCACTGCCCCACCTTGACTCTGCCCCCTTGCTGGCTTGAGACTTGGATTCCTAAAGCTGGGGAGGCGGAAATGGGTGTTTACAGTGGGCGGCGTGTGAACGAGAACGTTGCTCGTTCTCGATAGGCGAGATTGAAGAAGAATGGCAATGCGCATGCGCGATGCCGCTAAGCCTAATGGGAAATGTAGTTCCGTGGCTGCCGTGACATCGCTTTAATGCACGCGCACCGCAAACCTGGAAATACAGCATAGAAATGAGAGAGGAAAGCAGGAGGAAGATAAACAAGTACTGTTTTCAGAGGTAATTAATTTTTTTTAATGGCAGTGATAACATTTATCGATATATGTATATGACAGAGATTACTTATATGTAAAAAAAAAATTACCTTTACAACCCCTTTAATATCAGACACTATGTATAAGATCACTAAAATGAAAACATACAAATTAGAAAAAGTAAACAATTTAAACCTGTATACGGTATATAAGAGAATAACAAATAATTGTAATCTTCCAAATTGAGCTGTGGTTGATTTACTAAAATTGGAGAGTGCAAAATCTGTACAGATGTGCATGGTAGCCAATCAGCTTCTAACTTTGGCTTGTTCAATGAAACTTTGACAAAAAAAATGTAGGCTGATTGTTTTTTCTGCAGAGCTGCACCAGATTTGGCACTCTCTAGTTTTAGTAAATTAACCCCATTGATGCTTCTTTGCATTGGTGTTTATAATTATTATACAGGATTTCAACAGCTTGTGCAGCACTTTACAATGTAGAGGGGGACAGTACAATTACAGAAGGGACATGAGGACCCTCCTTATCTTTTATCTGTGCTCTCAATGTATTTCCTGAACACAAAACGTTCACCTTCGGGAAATATAACCGTCATGCATGCGAAGACAGAGTATGGCTATATACAGCCATTCACTTGAATGATAGAATGAACATGGCAAATGTGGCTACTTGGGTGCAAGAAAAATGGTGGGAAATGTACAATAGGCATAAAAGATACCCATAATAATCAGTGCGCATGAACTGTCAGAATAAGAACATTTTAGTGGATAGGTGTGACATGTCCAAAAAAAAGAGTTGCATAGCAGATATACATGGTATGTATATATATACAGTGCCTTGCGAAAGTATTCGGCCCCTTGAACTTTGCGACCTTTTGCCACATTTCAGGCTTTAAACATAAAGATATAAAACTGTAATTTTTTTTGAAGAATCAACAACAAGTGGGACACAATCATGAAGTGGAACGAAATTTATTGGATATTTCAAACTTTTTTAACAAATAAAAAACTGAAAAATTGGGCGTGCAAAATTATTCAGCCCCCTTAAGTTAATACTTTGTAGCGCCACCTTTTGCTGCGATTACAGCTGTAAGTCGCTTGGGGTATGTCTCTATCAGTTTTGCACATCGAGAGACTGAAGTTTTTGCCCATTCCTCCTTGCAAAACCACTCAAGCTCAGTGAGGTTGGATGGAGAGCGTTTGTAAACAGCAGTTTTCAGTTCTTTCCACAGATTCTCGATTGGATTCAGGTCTGGACTTTGACTTGGCCATTCTAACACCTGGATATGTTTATTTGTGAACCATTCCATTGTAGATTTTGGATCATTGTCTTGTTGGAAGACAAATCTCCGTCCCAGTCTCAGGTCTTTTGCAGACTCCATCAGGTTTTCTTCCAGAATGGTCCTGTATTTGGCTCCATCCATCTTCCCATCAATTTTAACCATCTTCCCTGTCCCTGCTGAAGAAAAGCAGGCCCAAACCATGATGCTGCCACCACCATGTTTCACAGTGGGGATGGTGTGTTCAGGGTGATGAGCTGTGTTGCTTTTACGCCAAACATAACGTTTTGCATTGTTGCCAAAAAGTTCGATTTTGGTTTCATCTGACCAGAGCACCTTCTTCCACATGTTTGGTGTGTCTCCCAGGTGGCTTGAGGCAAACTTTAAACAACACTTTTTAAGGATATCTTTAAGAAATGTCTTTCTTCTTGCCACTCTTCCATAAAGGCCAGATTTGTGCAGTATACGACTGATTGTTGTCCTATGGACAGAGTCTCCCACCTCAGCTGTAGATCTCTGCAGTTCATCCAGAGTGATCATGGTCCTCTTGGCTGCATCTCTGATCAGTCTTCTCCTTGTATGAGCTGAAAGTTTAGAGGGACGGCCAGGTCTTCGTAGATTTGCAGTGGTCTGATACTCCTTCCATTTCAATATTATCGCTTGCACAGTGCTCCTTGGGATGTTTAAAGCTTGGGAAATGTTTTTGTTTCCAAATCCGGCTTTAAACTTCTCCACAACAGTATCTTGGACCTGCCTGGTGTGTTCCTTGTTCTTCATGATGCTGTCTGCGCTTTAAACGGACCTCTGAGACTATCACAGTGCAGGTGCATTTATACGGAGACTTGATTACACACAGGTGGATTCTATTTATCATCATTAGTCATTTAGTTTAACATTGGATCATTCAGAGATCCTCACTGAACTTCTGGAGAGAGTTTGCTGCACTGAAAGTAAAGGGGCTGAATCACTTTGTAGCGCCACCTTTTGCTGCGATTACAGCTGTAAGTCGCTTGGGGTATGTCTCTATCAGTTTTGCACATCGAGAGACTGAAATTTTTGCCCATTCCTCCTTGCAAAACCACTCAAGCTCAGTGAGGTTGGATGGAGAGCGTTTGTAAACAGCAGTTTTCAGTTCTTTCCACAGATTCTCGATTGGATTCAGGTCTGGACTTTGACTTGGCCATTCTAACACCTGGATATGTTTATTTGTGAACCATTCCATTGTAGATTTTGGATCATTGTCTTGTTGGAAGACAAATCTCCGTCCCAGTCTCAGGTCTTTTGCAGACTCCATCAGGTTTTCTTCCAGAATGGTCCTGTATTTGGCTCCATCCATCTTCCCATCAATTTTAACCATCTTCCCTGTCCCTGCTGAAGAAAAGCAGGCCCAAACCATGATGCTGCCACCACCATGTTTCACAGTGGGGATGGTGTGTTCAGGGTGATGAGCTGTGTTGCTTTTACGCCAAACATAACGTTTTGCATTGTTGCCAAAAAGTTCGATTTTGGTTTCATCTGACCAGAGCACCTTCTTCCACATGTTTGGTGTGTCTCCCAGGTGGCTTGAGGCAAACTTTAAACAACACTTTTTAAGGATATCTTTAAGAAATGTCTTTCTTCTTGCCACTCTTCCATAAAGGCCAGATTTGTGCAGTATACGACTGATTGTTGTCCTATGGACAGAGTCTCCCACCTCAGCTGTAGATCTCTGCAGTTCATCCAGAGTGATCATGGTCCTCTTGGCTGCATCTCTGATCAGTCTTCTCCTTGTATGAGCTGAAAGTTTAGAGGGACGGCCAGGTCTTTGTAGATTTGCAGTGGTCTGATACTCCTTCCATTTCAATATTATCGCTTGCACAGTGCTCCTTGGGATGTTTAAAGCTTGGGAAATGTTTTTGTATCCAAATCCGGCTTTAAACTTCTCCACAACAGTATCTTGGACCTGCCTGGTGTGTTCCTTGTTCTTCATGATGCTGTCTGCGCTTTAAACGGACCTCTGAGACTATCACAGTGCAGGTGCATTTATACGGAGACTTGATTACACACAGGTGGATTCTATTTATCATCATTAGTCATTTAGTTTAACATTGGATCATTCAGAGATCCTCACTGAACTTCTGGAGAGAGTTTGCTGCACTGAAAGTAAAGGGGCTGAATCATTTTGCACGCCCAATTTTTCAGTTTTTTATTTGTTAAAGTTTGAAATATCCAATAAATTTCGTTCCACCTCATTGTGTCCCACTTGTTGATTCTTCAAAAAAAAAAATACAGTTTTATATCTTTATGTTTGAAACCTAAAATGTGGCAAAAGGTCGCAAAGTTCAAGGGAGCCGAATACTTTTGCAAGGCACTGTATATATATATAAAAAATAAAAAACTCATCTTGCATGAAATAACAATAATGATTTGTTATAAAAGAGGAAAATGTAAGCAGTCATTTATTAAACTTCCAGCCTGGACTATAAAAGTGACAGCTGGAGTTTGATTTGTTTCTATGAAGGAGACTTCCACTTTTGTCTCTTTTTGAGTCATTAGCCCCAGGTTCCCATTATTTCAAAGTAGCCATTGACAAATATAGAAGTAAATCAGACAGTTCTCTATAAGCTGTCAAACATTACCATGAACACGAAATGACACGCTGTATCATTTTATCTCCAAAGGATCCAAGGTCCAATATGTGTTAAAATGTGTCCTTGAAAATCAATGTTGTGGAAGGTTGTTAGATCATCACTGTGATTACATTGGGGGGGGGGGGGGGTAATACAATGCTGGCAAGCCAGCTTTCCCTTTATTATGTAAGAAAGCAGCATCCAGATCATTTGTTTTTCAGGAAGTGTGTAGTTTGTCTTTTCTAATGGGAACAATCAGGAAAATGAACAATTAAACTTGTGGTAAAATGTTTCCAGCGCTGGCATTATAAAAACCGAATTAGGAAATGATCATATTATCAGTGAATGCTCCGAGCTATTATTGTCAAACAACCGTTCCCAAAGTTTTGTCAGTTGTGTACTATTGTCACCACTATTGCAGATGATGTCTAAGTACCAACTGCATGCATTAAAGTGTATGTATACCCAGGGCCATAGGCGTGCGCACAGGGTGTGCCAGGTGTGCCTGGGCACACCCTAATCACCCTGTGTGGTGCACATTGTACCGAAAAATACTACATTAAACTGGCACTAACGCACAGAAAAATACAGCATTAAACGGCACATAACACACCAAAATATACTACATTAAACATGCACTAATGCACAGAAATATGCTGCATTAAACGTGCAGTAACACACTGGAATATAGTGCGTTAAACATGCAGTAATGCACAGAAATATACCCCAATATTTCACCAAAGCTCCCTAATGGGGCTCCTAAAAAAATAAAAAATAAATAAAAAACTACTGACACTGTCCACCGCTCTGCTGACACCATCAGTATACTGTATATACACATGCAAATATGTTTGAGCTTTGGGGTGCACACCCTAATGCAATAGGCTGCGCACACCTATGCCCAGGGCTGTCTTAATGAGAGGGCACACCTGGGCACTGCCCAGGGGCCCCAGCTGCATGGGGGGGGGGCCTGCACTTTCCCCAAAGGTCCTTGAGCCCACGCTGCCCCAAAATTGGGTGCCCCATGATGGCACTGAGAGTGATAGATACACAGGGGAGGCAGTCTACCTCCTACCTACTTGATGTCTGTTTACCTGCACTATCATCATTGTAGGGGTCCCAGAGCATCACTTTGCCCAGGGGCCCATGATCCTATTTAGACGGCCCTGTGTATACCCCAACAAAGAACGTCTCTTATTTTCTCTTTATTTGCTAAATTTAAAGTCAAGTGTTTTGTTAGATCTGTTCTATAATCGCACAAAAATAGCTGTTGATCCTGCAAGAAATGTGATCAGCTCATGACTACTGATGCACTGAAATCCCACGCAACATTATGAGGCCTGCTCAGGTAGACTACAGAACACCTCTACCTATATTATACAGTGGTGGGAAAAAATAATTTGATCCCCTGAAGATTTTATAAGTTTGCCCACTTACAAAGCAACGAAGGGTCTATAATTGTTGTCATAAGTGTATTTTAAATGATAGAGAGAGAATATCAACCACAAATCCAGGAAAAACACACGATGCAAAAGTCATAAATTGAGTTGCAGTTCATTGAGTAAAATAAGTATTTGATCCCCTACCAACCACAGGTCTACTTTTCTGCATTGAAGGGCCAATGGACGGGGCCATGTATTGTAAAATCTTGGATGAGAACCTTCTTCCATCAGCCAGAACACTAAAGATGGGTCATGGATGAGCCTTTCAGCATGACAATGACCCAAAACATACCACCAAGGCAACAAAGGAGTTGCTCAAGAAGAAGCACATTAAGGTCATGGAGTGGTCTAGCCAGTCTCCAGACCTTAATCCAATAGAAAATTCAGGGAGGGGGGCTGAAGTTCGAGTTAAATGTTTGTTCTTTGTTCTTGGGTTTAGTTCCCTTTAAAATGTAGCAACCAACATTTCTTCATAGAATGGGGTCACGTCCTGTCTCTGTGGAGCTGTTACATGGAATAAGTATTCCAGTTGTCACTAGAACAGGAAGGTACAGACAGCTAAAAATATTCTAAACAATTCTAATCTTTCCTCTTTGTGTTCTCTCTGTATTCCAATTAGAAAGACGTTCTGGCTTCCAGTGATCGGTACAGATCGCTCACTGTGTTCATTCAGAAAAGGACCAGGGAATGAAATATTTCCTGCCCCCTTCTCCTGTTCTCTATCCTGAAACATCCCCCGCAGCCGCTGGTGGGAGAGGAGGGAAGCTGGCAGTACTGCAGGGGGAAATAGGGTGATTCGGGTCAGGGGCGGACTGACCATTCGGTTACTCCGGCACTGCCCGAGGGCCCCATGCCGCTAGGGGGCCCCATCAGGGTTGCCAGCCTCATTAAAATCAGGGACAGTATGTAAAAATCTGTGTTTTTAAAAAAATCCCGAGATTTTATGCCCAGCCTCTCCAGTATGTGTATACTGTGTGTGTATACTGTGTATGTATACTGTATGTGTGTGTGTGTACTGTGTGGCCCCATGATCTCCTATTGCCCGGGGGCCCCATAATCTCTTATTGCCTGGGGGCTCCATGAGTTGTCAGTCCGCCCCTGATTAAGGTGTGCCCAGGCACACCTGGCATACCCTGTGTGCATGCCTATGCCATCATTACCATCCCGATATGGTACAGGTCCACATTGTAAGAAAGACAGATGTTTTTTACAATGCGTTTTAAATATATTTTTTATATTATGTTGAGTGCTACAAATAATATATAAAACATGCATATGTAGCATTACCTGCTGGTTGTTTTGGGTGGCACATTTACCTCATGGCTCCCCCGAATTCCTAGGGGTGAGTGATGCGTATTGCATTTGGTAGAAGTAAAGGAATGTCCGCAACAGGTGTTCTTTGCTGTGCTCTTTATTACCCAGCCGGGTAAAAACAATAAACTTGTGGTGAGGAAAGTAAAGAAGAAAGGAGAACAGCAGATTCAGGCGTTATGATAGGAAACAGTCCTGCTCCCAAACGTAACACTTCTCTGCGCCACTCCTGCCTGAGTGGGTTTAGTGCACCCGGACAGGCCTCTCTCACTAACCTGGCAGCCGGAGTATCACTCGAACATTTGTAGGATAAAGTCTCTGCCACAGACCCTCAACTTGAACTTGAGGAAAGGTCTCTGGCACAGACCCTCCTTGGTGAGCCTCAGAAAGACACCTCTGCCACAGGCCCTCTCTGATTGTAATCACGGAGATAATCCTCCTTAGTTGAATTACACCTGGATCTCCTTCACCTTGTCGCTCAGGTACCGACTGACAGGTGATCAATCCCTCAGTGTCCGGCTACCTTGATCCCTGGTGGTTTGTCGAGGTCATTTTGGATCGCCAGCCTCTCAATGGCGCTCCTCAGATGGACTCCCCACTGAACAGCAATACAGCTTGGGATCCTCAAGCTCAGATGCTCCAGGCCAACATGGTCCCGGAACCAGGAACACAGCGTGGCACGCACGCCCCGGCCAGGTAGGTCATAACTCTGGGGCGCCGTGATGTGGTCACCCTTGAAGAAGAAGACCCAGAACCAATGGCGTCTGCCTCATAAATTCCCCTCCTCAGCATGCACAGCAAGGTCAAACCCTCCTGATTGGCTGCTGGGAAAGAGCACCCAAACCTTGACTCCACTGCTGCCACCTGCAGCACCGGGGTTGGAAGAACACCCCAGCGCAACAGAATAGCCTACAGCACAGCCAAGCTGAGACAGAAACCCTGTTTTGCACTTAACAATCTGGATCAGAGTTGAACTACACTCTGATCTAAATATAGGTGAGGCATAGGAGATCAATATCAAGACACCACATCCCTTTTAGCAGAAAATATTGGAGAAGGGGAGGGTAACAAACCCAGGGACTTTGAACGGTGTCAATAATAAAGAACCCTCCCCTTCTCCAATACACTATGATCTACCTCTAAATTTAACTAGCACCGGTACCAGGCGCTACACATATTTATATATATATTTTTTTTGAATAGAATGTGATTTATTATTTGAACGTTATTTACAACTTGCAGCCAACAGGTGTTGTTAAGCTGCAAGTAAGCTTTTAGCTCTGTGAATATGTTCTTACAGCTGTTGTGCTAGCAGGGTCTTTTAGTTGTTTTGTGTAGTTTATCATAAAAGGACGTAGTGCTAGGCTTTCTTACTTAAAAGCCCAGCATACTGTGTATAATTTATTTTGTGCTTTATGCAAATAAATATTTTTTTTTATAGTTATCATTATATATATTTTCCTTTAAGCAGATCATTTTCACTTAATGTGCATAGCTACAGCATAAAGCTAGAAAGCTTGTTAGATCTATGAGAAAATATTACTTACATAGGTGTGTGTTACCACTGACAGCTCCAGCTGAAGAATGCAGCATGTTTATGGACGAAGATTATATGACTGTTAGACATAATCTCTATTTATAAAGCTAACATAGTAAACATGACCTTGGGTATTAAAGGAAGTCACTGCGTGTTCTTATGCTGGACATAATCCTCCCTTCCCCGGCAGAGAAATGCGGCTGACCTGTTAGGTAATCTGTGCAAGGGGATGGATTTCTGCTCTTTCTAGCTGGTTCTAAACATATTCTGCTGCTTTTACCAGGTTTCAGCAATAAATACACAGAGGCTGTTCATATATCAAAGGCGTTTAAATAATATAAAGAAAATAAGTAAATTTCCTATACCTTGGCCCCCATGGCAGAGAACATAGAAATAGTATCTGATAAAGAATAAAGTCCATACAATAAAAAGGAGAATATTGTTTTTAAATGCAGAGCTGGTAAAATCACCAAATAATGCAAGTTAAAGCAAACCAGACCTGGCCTAAAATAATTTGAAAGACACAGCAATTCTAAAATGTAGGGATATTGTGGCACCTAAATGTCTATAGTTTTGATTTACTACTGATTTACAAAAGGCAAATATGCTTTGTAAAGAATACTTAATATCAGATGCAAGGAAAGTAAAAAAAAAAAAAAAACAGCATTTTTGCTTGCACATGATGAATAATGGAAATCAGCCCCCCCCCCCCATCTATTTGTCCCACCCCTTCCTTCTCAAGTGGCCATTCGGGGTCTCTGGTGGATGTGTGGGTTCTCTGGTGGCTATGCAGCGTCTCTGGTGGCTATGTGGGGTCTCTGGTGGCTGTGTGGGGTCTCTGGTGGCTGTGTGGGTTCTCTGGTAGCTATGTAGGGTCTCTGGTGGCTATGTGGGGTCTCTGGTGGCTGTGTGGGGTCTCTGGTGGCTGTGTGGGGTCTCTGGTGGCTGTGTGGGGTCTCTGGTGGCTGTGTGGGTTCTCTGGTAGCTATGTAGGGTCTCTGGTGGCTATGTGGGGTCTCTGGTGGCTGTGTGGGGTCTCTGGTGGCTGTGTGGGGTCTCTGGTGGCTATGTGGGGTCTTTGGTGGAACACCCACCCGGGTAGCTTGCCACATATCCCCCCCCCCCCCCCAACTATGAGAAGAGATAGGAATAGGAAGAAAAGAGAGATGGAGGAGATGGAAAAGGAGAGAAATGGATGGGGGGGGAGAGGTGGGGGGTGATAGAGTGAGGGGTGAGAGAGAGGGACTCTCACCTTCTCACAGCTGGCCGGCTCCTTTTTACCAGTTGTGTGTAGCTAGACTGCCGGGGCACAGTCACAGCCCGGGACTCTGACCTGCTCTCTCAATTGAGCTACTTTCAGGCTCGGAGGCTGCAGCCACCACCGCCTCCTGCTTCCTCCTGCTCCCATGTCTCCATCCATGGCTGCCCCTGGTGTCACCCCTCTGGCAGGTATCACCCGGGTGCGGTCCACACCCCCCGCACACCCATAGCAGGGCAACTGCTTCTCTGCAGTCCTCGTAGTGACCCTTCTGCCTGGGGGGCACCCCTAACATTCCCTAACAACACTTGCTTTGCTGCGGTGCCCATGATCTTTTGGGGACTCAGTGGAGACACCGTATTGTGTGCATTCTCTACCTATTCTACCTAACTATATAGTTACGTGCAGCCTCTCTGTGCCGTCATACTACTTTAAGAGTAAAAATTCATTTTCTTACAAATGCTTATTGCTACATAGCTTGCGTGACATAGATACAATCAAGAGATTTGCTGCACAGATATAGAAATGATTTTTAGGCACAGATGATTTAGATACAACAAATTATTATTGGTCTGCAATTGTTAGTGACAATATTGTCTGCTAATGTATGCTTTTTTTTATTTGTAGATCCCCATCCCACTATAAACTGAAGCACCATGTACGAGTCAGTGAGATGTGGACAGCATCATGCATGGAGGAAGTCTGTGAAGGCAGCACATACCCAGAGAGGTCATTCGTTATTGGCTGGCCAATCACCAACTGCGTTGCCACCTTCAGGTATGTGTGGTCATCCTGATATTTAATCCATAGGAAGGAGATTGTAATGGTTTAAACAAAAATGTTACTGGAGCAAGCAGTGGAATGAGCTTTCTTCAGAAATGTTGTGTTTTAGGGGGTTTGGGCGCATGATACCTCTGTAGAGCTGGTGTTCCCTAGATCCAAGAGATGAGACACACACAGCATGGCTCAGCCTTGCCCCCTGTCAATGGCTCCCTATGGTCCATAAAGACATGGATGAGCAAGTTTGGTGTGGAAGAACTTGACTGGCATGCCTGGAGTCCTGTACAGTCCTGTCCTGCACAGAGACCTTATCTCAACCGGAACATCTTTGGGATGAATTAGAGCGGAGACTGCGAGCCGGGCCTTTTCGTTCAACATCAGTGCCTGACCTCACAAATGTGCTTCTGGAAGAATGGTCAAAAATTCCCATAGACACACTCCTAAACCTTGTGGGCAGCCTTCCCAGAAGAGTTGAAGCTGTTATAGCTGCAAAGAGTGGGCCAACTCAATATTGAATCCTATGGACAAAGACTAGGATGCCATTAAAGTTCATGTTGTGTAAAGTCAGGTGTACCAATACTTTTGGTAATATAGTGTATTTGCAGAAGATTGTTTTCAGGCTCAAAAAAAGGGAAAAAAACATCAAAAGTGTTTTTAAGAGGAGCTTTTGGGCAGAAAAAATGCTTGATGCACATAAATGCTCCTAAACCTGATGTTTAGGAGCGTTTCAAGTTTTAAAGTGTACATTGATTACAGTGGAACATGAGCAGAGGGTAATGTTTTGGGGAAAAAAACACTTATAAAAGCAAATGTCCATAAACTTGCATAAACTCTTGTGCAATATGAGCCACCGTATGCATTTTTATGCTGCTTTTTCTGCCGCATTTTTTTTCAGCCGCCTAGTGTGTATGGACCTTAAAGTGATATTAAAGTCTCTATTTTTGTTTTGTTTAAAAAAAAAAAAAAAATTATACTTACCTGCTCTGTGTTGTAGTTTTGCAGAGAGCAGCCCAGATCCTCCTCTTCTCGGGTCCCTCTTCAGCTCTCCTGGTCCCTCCCTCCTGCCGATTGCCCCCACAGCAAGAAGCTTGCTATGAGTGCACCCGAGTCACTGCTCTGTGTGTCCATTCAGATACAGAGCCCGTAGTTTGGCCTGCCCACTCTCTCTCCTAATTGGCTCACTTAATTTGAGTGACAGCAGTGGGAGCCAACGGGGCTGTGCCTCAGCCAATCAGAAGGTAGAGTCTCAGACAGCCGAGGCTTTTGTGCATCATCGCTGGATCGAGTTGGGGCTCAGGTAAGTATTAGGGGGTGCTGGGGCGGCTGCTGCACACAGAAGGTTTTTTATCCCAATGCATAGAATGCATTAAGATTAAAAAAAAACTTATATCTTTAGAACTATTTTAAGGCTGCGGAGGAAAGCGATAGATGATGATCTGTCCCTCTCTAAATTAATTTCTGCCGTTTTTTTGCACACTGTGAAGCCTCGTACACACGACCGGTTTTCCCGGCAGGAAAACTGCCAGGAGAGCTTTTGGCCCAGGAAAACCAGACGTGTGAATGCTTCCTCGCAGTTTTCACGTCAGGAAAACAGCCGGGAATCCCGGCTGAGAACCTGCTCTCTATTTTCCCGTCGGGATTCCCGGCGTTTTTTTCCCGCCAGATCTACTACTTACCTATGGGAAACGCTGCGAGGTAGTGTCGATGGAGCATACACACGGTCGGGATTCCCGGCCAAAGCTCGATGGCAGTTTTCCTGCCGGGTTCCCGGCTTTCCCCTCGGTTTTCTTGGCAGACTTTTTACCGCCGATTAAACCGAGCTTGAGTGTGGAGTGAAATCAGAAAAAGCTATTTCAGTAAAGGGTCAGGGATGTATCTATGTAAGGAATGTAAACAAGACTCATATGACTTTAGTGAAGCCCAGCCTTGACAGGTTGTTTTTAATTAGAAAAATGGCTTCTGTTACATATATTGTTAATATTCATTTTTTAACAAAAAATTTCCTTTTAAAGGACTCTTTCCTTACCCATTCCACAATGGAAACAGACGCTTGAGGTCTCTTTAAATAAATATCTTTGGTGCATAGTGCATACAATTAGGAATGTGATATACAGTTGTAACCGTCTGAAATAAATTACTGGATTCGTTTTTCTGTACCTTAGAAAAATTTACGACTGTTTAATGAAGTTGAATATTTGAAGAATTCATTTGTGTAAATTTTAGAGACATTTGCGTGTTAATATTCCCCTGATAAACAATATTTTGGCTGCAGCTGCTAGTTGGATGAGCTGCAATGAAAATGAGTACTTAAATGACTCACTGGCTGCCGTTCTGTTCAAAGAGATCCCAACTCTGTTTTGTAAATTCTATTATTATTAATTATAATACCTTTTATGTCTTCACCATAAAGGGAGCTGGAGCGTTATTGCTGTCCTTCAAACACAAGGGAACACAAATGTTACATGCCTCTGGTTTTCAATGTAAAATCGGTTTTGATCCTTTCCCTGGAGTTATTAGAGACAAATATGTTGTTTATAGACAGGATCTGATAATGACTGTAATTGTAATCCTTGCCTAAGCTGATGAGTGCCAGCTTAAGAGAACCTGTGGACCAACTATGGACATTTAAGTACAGTAAAACCTTGGTTTGAGAGTAACTTGGTTTAAGAGCGTTTTGCAAGACAAGCAAAACTTTTAGGCCGGGTTCACACCTATGCGAATTGAGTGCGGCTTAAACCCATTCCAATTCGCAGAACAATTCAAAATATACTGTTTTCAATGAGGCTGGTTCACATAT
This sequence comes from Rana temporaria, assembly GCF_905171775.1. Taxonomy (NCBI): domain Eukaryota; kingdom Metazoa; phylum Chordata; class Amphibia; order Anura; family Ranidae; genus Rana; species Rana temporaria. The sequence continues at coordinate 96,641,855 of NC_053490.1, forward strand.
GTGCGATGCATTCGCACTGCGCATTGCCGCAAAACCGTGTGCGTCTTTTAGGCATTGCGGTGTGGCTCAGGTGCGAATTCAGGCCCATTATCTTCTATGGGTACGCAGCTGAATTCGCAGATGTGTTCATTTCTCTTCAGTATTTGTCTCATTCAGCTCAATACACTTCCCACTGTGCTATGTACAGGATAGAGTTCAGGGGTGTTCCTGCAAAAGCGGCTTAAAGAGCCGACATACAGCTACGACGGCTTGCGCAGGGAAGCCAACCTGCCGTATAACGGCGGGCAGCTGGTGTAGAAGTGGTTAACAAGCATGTTAATTGTCTTAAAAGAAAGCAATGTGCTATCAATATAAAGGGCTATGGATGGAAATAGGCATTACTGTTCACTGATAGGGCTATAAGCAGTGCCAACATCTAAGCAGCTACAGCAGCAGCAAGGAACACAACACTGCAGTGCTTTCATGGCAGAAGGCAGAGCATTGTCTCCCTATCACAGGATGTGTGTATCCAGAGGTTCTATGGACAGGATTAACAGGTATTTACTAAATGTTTCAGGGGGTACTTAGGAAAACATAGAGCACAACCTTAGTAGTATGGGCAGCTTACTTCACAGATGTGATTTTCTAGTGTTCTACTTTAAAAAAAAATGATATTTTTACAGTAAACAGCCTTATCCCCTTATTTTAGTATCTCCAGTAACTCCAGCCTCTTCCGGAGAAAATCATTTGTGATCTCCCAAGATAGTTTCATTCAGGCCAAATGACCTTAGTGACTGAGGACATTCAAAGGGGTGTGTGTCATGGTCATGTCCTGCCTATGTAGATACATACATTCCCTGACTGGGACAGTAATCCCTGATGTTTGCAGACACTTTCATTTCTGTAAAGCAGCAAGGAAAATTTGAACATTCCCCATTCCCCACTGGCTTTCCTAACAGCGGCAGACTTAATGAGAAAGGCCAAGATGGAATGTGAGCATTGAGCAATACTTGGTGGATGAAGATGGAATGGGTTGGAGGGTAACTGATCCTTCGTGAAGAATTGCCAGTAATGTGGACAAATATTAGGAGCGATGATGACTAGACCTCCTATTATATGTGTCTTATTCCATGCCTTGATTGCCTTTTCATCTCTGCTTAGATTCTCCTAAAATACCCTGTAGTAAAATAGCAACATATGCTATATAGATCAAGGTTTTATGACTGAGAGTTCATCCAAAGGACTGAGTGTGATTAAAGCCTTCGACTTGTTCCGTAATGAGTAACTGTGATCCAGAGGTCATGCTAAACACTGGACTTGAATTTGGAGGAGAGAAAACAAATTCTCATTTCTAGGAGCTGATCATTTTTAATGACAATTATTATAATAATACAGACCGGCCTTCCCTCAGTGCAACACAATTTGTTCAGATAGCTTTGCCTAGGACAACAGGACCTTTCAGCAAATGAATCACAGGAGACAACTTACCACTGTCTTAGGCCAACTAATCATGGGCCTTTACTTTAATTTATGGTACAATAATTTGTATTCAATTATATCATTAAAACATAGTAACACAAAAAGGCACCTAGTCCGCCCACACAGGGGCTATGATTGGTGGCATAAGGGAAAACAAACATACATAGCATAGACAAATAGGAAGGGACATCCTTCACAGATAATCATAGTAAATCTAAATGTAATATGCATAGGTTCCTGGGGAAGTCCCATGGTTAGCAAAATCAGCCAGGACAAATAAGCGAGCAAACCATATTGTGATTATTCCTGGGCACAAGAGACTAAATAGGGCTTAGAAACCTATCAAGAGAAAAAAGACAGAGGGTGTAAACACAAAATAAGACAAAGGCAAGGTAAGAGGGAGAGGGGAATAGTAGGGACTCAATATCATCAGAGAAACCGGTTAGAGCCAGTCCATGCTTGTCAGGGGGAGGTCAGGGAAGGCATACGCCAACCATGGTTCCAAATTTTGCGTGTCCTTAAGAATAGTAGACATTTGTTCATTAACCTCCTGAGCGGTGTTCCCGAGTCTGACTCGGGTGAGATTTTTGGGCTAAAATCGGTAACCCCGAGTCAGACTCGGGCTCGCCTCGCTGGATGTACAGGGAGTGTTTACTTACCTTGTCCCTGGATCCAGCGATTCCACCGTGCTGTGTGAGCGAGCGGGACCTCGCTCGATTCACACAGCGTCCTCCTGTGCCGCCGATCTCCGTTCCCTGCGACGTTACGACGCACGGGGACGGAGAACGGCGCCAAATTCAAAAAAGTAAACAAACACATTAGATACAGTATACTGTAATCTTATAGATTACAGTACTGTATGTAAAAAAAACACACCCCCCTTGTCCCTAGTGGTCTGCCCAGTGTCCTACATGTCATTTTATATAATAAAAACCTTTTTTTCTCCCTGCAAACTGTAGATTGTCCATAGCAACCAAAAGTGTCCCTTTTTTGTCAAAAATAGTTTTAGATCAGCTAGAAAACAGCGATAATAAATTATAATCACTTGTGCGATAGTGATTTGTGGGGAAATTCGTCATAAAAAAAAAAAAATAATGACAGCAACAATTCTGCAACTGAGCAAATTTCAGTGATTTTAATTTGATTACATTATTTTTTTAACTTCAAAAAACAAGTTTATTGAGATGTGTTCAAGGTGTACAGGTCATACAATACAGGAGTTACATTTCCTCCTGACTTACAACATATGCATTCTGAACTCAAGGCCTTCCGCCTTGACAATATGTTCCAGGTATGTATACCTATCTTTATTACAATCGCCATTGCCATATCTTACATGAGGGATCCCTTTTCGTATTTCCTAATATGCAGTGGTCATACATTTTCTTCTTCACCCACTTCCTTCCCTGTATTACTCCTGGGTTATACTGTGCACGTTTCCCCATCCTCTAACCACCTGTCCCATACACTAGAGAATTTTTGTGGACGGCCCCTATGTTTATATATCATTTTCCTGTAGGGTAATACAGCATTTATTTCCTTCTTCCAATCCCGTAAGGATGGAGCCATTGCTCGCAACCATGTCTTGGCTACCACTTTTCTTGCGACAAACAGTGATTCCTGTATAAATATGGACTGGTATTTGTCAACCTCAACGTCTGGTATTAGGCCCAGTAGGCACAGTTTTGGGTCCATTCCCACTGGTGATCCCATATTGTCATGCAGGAATTGCGTCACTTGAAGCCAGTATGCCTGCATGTCGGAGCACTGCCATATTAAATGGTAGAAGGTGCCCTCCATCAATAGACACATGGGGCATAGTGGGCTTCTCGTGGGTTGGAATTTTGTCATTTTCAGTGGCGTCAGGTATGCTCGGTGTATTATATACAGTTGCGTCAGTCTGTCTGAGAGCTTGGGAGATGCGGTCTTCACTCCCTCCAGAATTTCCCCCCATTCCTCTGACTCGATGGGGCCTACATCCTGCTCCCACTGTATTCTTGCTGCCTGGATTATTCCGTTTACTTTACTTTGCCTGATAGCATAGTATAAGTTGGAAATGAGTTTGGTCGGGTCGGCTCCAAATATGATGCCCAGCACTGGTGAGACACTCAGGTCCACTGCTGCCGATGCTATTTGTTTGCTAATTGCGTGCCTGAGTTGCAGGTATCTGAAGAGGAACTGTTGTGGAAGGGAGAACTCCCTCCTCACCACCGAAAAGGGCTTGACCCCATTTTCTGTTAGGATCTGGGAGAGATATAGAACCCCATATGCTGCCCAGATCTGTGGGTCTGGTACTGAAGTCAATTCGGTCATGCCTCCATTTAGCCACAGCGGCGTGTGCGAGTGCATATGTGTCCTGTGTTGCTTTTTAAGTGCTATGTCCCATATCTTTTGAAGGTGTATTAGCATACCGGCTCCAAACTGCGATGTCTTACAGCCTCCCTGTCCTCTTCTGAATATCGCCTGGCAGGGGGTGTGAAACACCCCTCCCGGCTTATTGCAGACCAGCGATCTGTATCTCCCCGACTCTACTGTGTTATAATGATAGAGGTGAGAGAGTTGAGCTGCTACATAGTAGTCCTGGATATCTGGTAGAGAGCAACCCCCCTCCGCCGCTGGATTTTTAAGTACATGCCATGCCAGTTTGTGTCTGCCAGATCCCCATACAAAGGAATTTAGTATGGCCTCCATCTGTTTGAATATCTTCAGTGGGATATATAGGGGAGCGTGCCATATCATGTACAAAATTTTGGGTAGTAGGATCATCTTAATTAAATTGATTCTTCCCATGACCCCCAGAGGTAGTCTCGCCCATGCCTGTGTTCTGGATTTTATCATTTCAAATAGAGGGTCTATATTAAGGGACACATACTCCTGTAGATTTTTGGTGACCATAACTCCCAAATACTTAACCTCTGCTACCCTTTGTAGTGGCATTTCCGATTGGGTCTTTGACGGAGGGAACTGATCTAGTGGGAGGATCTTGGATTTATCCCAGTTTATTTTGAGCCCGGAGAATCTTCCTATCTCCTCTATGATGTTTAATGCCGCTGTTAGTGATGGGCCCTGGTCTGCTAAATAGAGGACCGTATCATCGGCATATAGTCCTATCTTTTCCCATGTGTCACCTTTTCTAAGTCCCATGACCTCCGGGCTCATCCGTATGGCGATAGCTAGGGGTTCTGCAGCAAGGGCATACAACAGTGGAGAGAGGGGGCAGCCCTGTCTCGTACCCCTCTCCAGGGATATATGATCCGAGAGCCAGCCATTAACGTAAACCCTAGCCCTGGGGGTCTGGTACAGAAGCCGCACCCATTTTATAAAATTTGGTCCGAATCCAAAGCACCTTAGGCATTCCCACAGGTATGGCCACTCGACTGAGTCGAAGGCCTTGGCCGTGTCTAGCGCCACTACTACTCTCGTCCCCGTGTTATCGTGTTGAGCTTGGATATTCATAAATAGTCTACGTATGTTCATTGCTGTATTCTTCCCCGGCATGAACCCGGTCTGATCCGGGTGCACTAGGGAAAGAATAACCTCATTTAGTCTATTGGCCAGTACCTTGGCTAGGATCTTTATATCCACTGGCAACAGGGATATAGGTCTGTTTCGGTAGCACTATGATCTGGGCCTCCTGCATGGAAGAAGGGAGCTTCTCTAGTTCAAAGATGGAATGAAACAATTCCTTCAGTTTAGGGATTAGGACCTCTGAGTAGGTGGCATAGAACTCTAATGGTAGGCCATCTAGTCCCGGCGCCTTAGATTTGGCCAGTTGCGATACTGCATTATCTATGTCGTGCGTTGTAACCGGGGCTTCTAATAATTTAGCTTGTTCTGAGTTAAGTTTGGGGAACTGCAATCTATGTAAGTAGTTTCTAATTTCCGCTGGCGTGTTTTGACACTGCGATTTATATAGAGCCCCATAAAAATCTTTGAATCTATCTGCCACTTTCGGGGGGTCTGTGATCACTGAGCGGTCCGGCTCCATCAAAGACACCACCACCGGAGGCCTATCCTCCATGTGCGCCAGATATGCCAGCATCTTCCCTGCTTTTTCTCCATGTTCGTATATCCTGGTCTTGTTAAAAAATACCCGCTGTTTAGCCTTTTCCATAAGTAGTTGTGATACCACCCTGGATTGTAGCTTGACCTTAGTGAGATTTTCTAGAGATGGCTGCGCATTATAGGTCCCCTCCAGATCCCGCAACGCTTTCTCAGACATGGAAACCACCTCCTTCGAGGAAGCTTTAAGCCTATTAATCCTATTGTCTAAGATCCTACGTGCATGTAGTTTAAATGCATCCCAATGCTCATTTATCCAGGTAGCATCTCGCCCCTCCATAAAATAGAATGTCAGTTCCCTGGTCACACTATCTTGGTCTGTCAGGGCTGTCAGCCAGTAGGGATTTAGTCTCCATATCCTCTCGGGTGCCACCCCCAGCAGGGACATCTGTACCCAGCACGGGGAGTGGTCCGAGAGGGCACGAGGAGCAAAGCCTGCCCCTGTCACTCTCGGCATCAAGGGTTTTGACATAAGAACATAGTCTATACGGGACATGGTTGCGTAGCTCGCCGAGTGGCATGTATACGCCCGAACTTCCGGGTTTCTCTGTCTCCAAACGTCTACTAACGCGAATTCCTGAAAAAGTCTACTTAGTCTGGTCTGTCTAATAACTCCCACTCTCCCCTCTACACCCTTAGGGCGATCCATGTATGGATCCATGGTCATATTAAAATCCCCCATCCACACAGCCGGGATATTCTGGTGTCTGGCCATAAATTCCAAGCCTTCTATTACGACCTCAGAGCTGTATGGAGGGGGGACATAGCATATTATCAACACCATAGGGACTACCCCAATTAATACATTCATAAACAGATACCTCCCCTGCTGATCAGACTGCAGTGTTACAAGCTCAAATGGGGTGGCCTTAGTCACCAGCAATGACACACCTCTGGAAAAACTGGTATGTGTGCTGTGGTATGCCCAGCCAATCCATGGACGCTTCAATGCCGCCTGCAGATGGCCTGTAACATGCGTCTCGGCTTTCAGATATGCGAGAACAGCCGTTCTTTTAATTTTGTCTCTCACCCCTCTGACGTTCCATGTCAGAAATTTAATTGTTGTCATGTCTGCATCTCATATACATTTCTAAACCGTCTCGGTCTACCCCACAGTTCACTGACCAATTGCATCTGCCTTTGACTCCCAAGCATATCCATCCTCCTCCAGTACCCCTGCTTCCCACCTTGCACATCTCCATAATACATAGAACCCAACTTTACCCTTTGTGGGCCACAACGGTGGCTCCGCCCGTAGGCAACCTTCCCCCCTCCCAGCCCAGCACCCCCCAAACCTGGTGCAGGCATTTGATCCCCGAACAAATTAAACCAAACTGTCTCAAAAAACATCCAGCTTTGAACTCCAGCTGGAGGCACATTTCTTGCTTCTGTGTGTAAGGACGTTACTTCATACTTTTCCATGGGGACGATTGTCCACTGATCCAGGTGTGGATCTAACACGTGTGAGATCAGTGATCCCAGGCAAACATTAGGCCTGGGCTCCTCTTGCACTAGAGGATTTGGTGCATCAGGCTTCACATTGTCTCAGTCTCTTTCCAACAGCCATTGTATGCGTCTGGGCATCCAGCTTGCGGCTCTTGTCCCTATCCAAGCCTGTGTCTAAAGGTGTGGAAATATGGGGGACTCGGTCTTCCCCCCCGGGCCCGGGGGGGAGGCAAAGTGGGGGACCACCATCAGATCAGTCCGACTGTGCAGATACTGCATGGTAGAAACAAACCATAGGGGAAAGGGGGGGCTGGAAAGCGTGCGAGGTGTCTCGTGCCCCAGGGGTGGCTGCACAGTCACACTGTCTTGTCCCGCTATTATCCATGACTTTGGGACCCCCCTGTGGTAGTATGTGTCCATTCCTCCCCCTCCTCCCCATCTCAGGTGTACTCACGATCGCTCATTTACAGGACCATTCCTGCCTTCCCTTCCGATCCAATTTGATTACATTATTGAATAATTTTTATTATAATTATATTATTATTTGTTATAATTATTTATAGTTATTTATTATATTATAATTTATAATTTTGTTTTTAAAAAAATGTCATACCCGGGATGCCTATTAGAATCTTGTTTGGTCAGATTTAAGTGAGTTATTTCTAAAAATTACAGGCCTACAATATAAAATGCCAAATTTCCTTGCAAATAATGGTACCGCTTTCAGCATGTTTTTTCTGAAAGAATCATACCGCCAGGGAGGTTAAGCATCATAGCCATCAACTGGTCTCTCACTCCCTGAAAGGGAACTGTAGGTTTCTTCCAGGCCTGGGCAATCGTTGTCTTGGCTGCTATGAACAGATAGGATGCCATATTTTATTGATGAGCAAATAAGCTCAGAATGGTGCTGTGCAGCAAAGCAAATGAAGCCTTCTTTCTGATGTTCAGGTGGAACAGGGAATACAGTAGACCAAATACTCAAGACAAAAAGCCTACTGGTCACGGATATGTCCACCAGAAGTACAAAACATCCCCACTATGGCCACACTCCTAAAAACAGCTGTAACTAAAAGTTGGGTTGGCATGGACTATACAAGCTGGGACCCAATACCACCACGGCAACTTTTTGTGGCAGTGTTAAATAAACATTTAGCAACAGAAGACCAAGTCTTGCTCCAGTCCGCCGGGTCAATCTCAGTTTCCAAGTCTGGTTCCCACTGAGCCACATAGGAAAGTGAAGAGAAAGATGATTGACTTTGCAAAGATGCGTAAAGAGTGGGCTTTACTAATTTCAACCAAAAAGTTTTTTTTTTCTCTATTTTTTGATAGGGTGCCCATCTGATAAAAACTCTGTCATCTGTGTTTCTAATGACTCCTGTAAATGGAACAGAAAGTAAATAATCTAAAATGTTACAGTTGCCACTAGAACAGAAAGTGAGGGGACATGTTTCAATTGAGATACCTGTTTTGGTGATAATAATCCAGGGTGGGATTTCTCCTCACTTTTGGGAATTTCCTTTTACTTCCTGTTGTGTCTCCAGGACAGAATGTGAGGGGAAATCTTCAGAATGGGGGCAACAATAGTAACTTGACAGTGTATCAGGTAATACACAGAGATTAAATAAACCCTCCCACGTAAGTTGTACCTGTTTATCTGCAATACTCTTTACAACCATTAAAAGTGCAGAACTTAAAAAGCTTGTCTGAGCTGTTTAGAAAAAAAGCGGAGGAGAGCTGAAGTTACAATCTGCAGAGCTCAGTGAGGAGAGCTCCGAGAGCTGATTGGAGGGAAGGGACACACCACCTTTACACAGCAGACAGGAGAGCTGTTAATCCACTGGAGCTCCCTCCCCTGTCATCTTTTTTCTCTTGGTGCCAGGAAAACTTGTCAGAAGGGATTCATGCTGATAGCAGAGGAACAAAGCAGCAGACAGAAATTTCACTTTGTGCACTGGACTGAGACTATAGACACTATAGAGCAGGGATCCTCAAACTACGGCCCTCCAGCTGTTGTAGAACTACACATCCCATGAGGCATTGTAACACACTGACATTCACAGACATGACTAGGCATGATGGGAATTGTAGTTCCTGAACAACTGGAGGGCCGTAGTTTGAAGACCCATGCTATAGAGGAATATGCTGCGTTCATATTTCATGTCTGAGGTTTACAAACACTTTAATGGTCCAGTTGTAGAAAAACAATTATACTCTGCAGTAGAGCTGCATGATTCTGGATAAAATGAGAATCATGATTTTTTTGCTTAAAATAAAGATTTTGATTCTCCCACAACTCTGAAGAAAATTTTTAATTCAAAGATTTACAACCCCTAAACATTGGGCTATCAAACAAGATGGCAATAAAATAAGACATAATGCTCTTTGCTTCAATCAAATTTAAAGAAATGTAATGAAAAATAATATAACACAGTTCCCCACACACTGCTAATGTGTAAGGTAAAGTCTACAAGCTTGGACATATCAGTTTGTAAATAGATAGAAAAAGACAGAATTCAGAGAGTAGTGGTTAATGATTCTTACACTAAATTGTCTAAGGTTATCAGTGGTTTACCTCAAGGTTCAGTGTTGGGACCCTTACTTTTTAATATCTTTATAAATTATATTGGGTCTGGGATTAGAAGTACCATTTTAGTCTTTGCAGATGACACCAAGCTATGCAGTGGAATAACGTCCTTACAGGATGTCTCCAATTTACAAGCCGACCTCAATGCACTAATTTTCTAATTGGGCAAATGAGGTTTAATGTTGATAAATATAAAGTTATGCACTTGGGGGCTAAGAATATGCATGCATCATACATAGTAGGGGGGAGGGGGGTATCCGTAGTGGAGAAGGATCTGGTAGATCATAAGCTCAATAATAACATGCAATGCCAAGCTGCAGTTTCCAAAGCAAGCAAAGTCCTTTCTTGTATTAAATTAAATTAAAACATTTTAACATTAGATTCATGCTCATTTTGTCAAGGGGAATCGGGTATTTTTTTTAAAAACGAAGCAGTACTTACCGTTTTAGAGAGCGATCTTCTCCGCCTCTTCCGGGTATGGTCTTCGGGACTGGGCGCTCCTATTTGATTGACAGTCTTCCGACGGTCGCATCTATCGCGTCACGAGTAGCCGAAAGAAGCCGAATGTCGGTGCGGCTCTATACGGCGCCTGCGCACCGACGTTCGGCTACTTTCGGAAAATCGTGACGTGATAGATGCGACCGTCGGAAGCCTGTCGGAAGACTGTCAATCAAATAGGAATGCCCAGTCCCGCAGCCCATACTCGGAAGCGGCGGAGAAGATCGCTCTCTAAAACGGTAAGTACTGCTTCGTTTTTAAAAAAACTACCCGATTCCCCTTGACAAAATGAGCATGAATCTAATGTTAAAAATTTACATTTCCGGGTGAACCTCCACTTTAAGAGAGGTATGGACTCCAGAGAGAGAGAGAGATATCATTTTGCCCCTGTACAAATCATTAGTAAGACCTCATCTGGAATATGCAGTTCAGTTTTGGGTACCAGTTCTCAAAAAGGATATCGGGTAACTGGAGAAAGTGCAGAGAAGGGCAACCAAACTGATAAGAGGCATGGAGGAGTTCAGCTATGAGAAAAGATCGGAGGAACTGAATTTATTCTTTCCTCAGAAGAGGAGATTGAGGGGGGGTATAATCAACATGTACAAATATATAAGGAGTCCATATAGTGAACTTGGTGTTGAATTATTCAGTTTAAGGTCAACAAAGAGGACAGGGGGGCACTCTTTAAGTCTAGAGCAAAAAAAATGTATCTCCAAATACGGAAAGATTTCTTCACAGTAAGGCCTCGTACACATGACCGGGTTTCTCGACAAAAACCAGCAAGAAAACTGCTTCTTGATGAGATTCCCATTCGTGTGTATGAGGCATTCAAGTTTCTTGTCTGGAAATCTGGCCAGAATTTCGACAAGAAAAAAGGAGAACCTGCTCTCTTTTTTCTCGTCGAGATTCTTGTCGGTCTGTGTGTATACTTACCTGTATACTTACCTGTCCCCGTGGAAACCCACGCATGCTCGAAATGACTTTGACGCATGCGCGGTAGCTTCCACGGCATAGGTAGGGTGAAGCAAGATGGCGGCGACGGCATTCTCCTTTCAAGAGAACCGCGGTTCTTTTGAAATTAAAGTCAGTACACTACACTTGCCAAGAATCTCATCAGGGAAGACGACTGTTTTTTCCTGACGAGATTCTCAGACGTGTGTCCGAGGCCTAGGAGCTGTGAAAATGTGGAATAGACTCCCTCCAGAGGTGGTTCTGGCCAGCTCAGTAGATTGCTTTAAAAAAGGACCGGATTCTTTCTTAAATGTACATAATATAACTGGGTACTAACATTTATAGGTAAAGTTGATCCAGGGAAAATACGATTGCCTCTCGGTGGATCAGGAAGGAATTTTTTCCCCTGCTGTAGCAAATTGGATCATGCTTTGCTGCGGTTTTTCAACTTCTTCTGGATCAACTGTGGCTGAAGGATTGTGTATATGGGATGGTATGTTTTTTGGTTGAACTGACTAACTATGTAACTATGTAATATGTAAAGAAATAAAAAAAAATGACCATTAAGTTATATTAGGGTCTTTTTTTTTTTTATTAGCACTCACCGATACCAATTACCAAAACCTACCGCAACTTTTTTGTTTACATTTCAGCTGTCGGCAATGGTACAAAGCATTGAAAAGTTATTTTACAAATGAAATATATATGTATATATATTTTTATTTTGTGCTTTTTTTCAATGTGAAACGTGTAAATATATGTTATCGGTGTAAAAATATTAATGAACAAATCAAACAAAAAAAACTTTTTAATTATTAATAGTTTATAAAATAGAAGTAAATAATAAAAAAATGTAGGCTTTTTTTTTTACATTTCAGCTGTCAGTGGGGAAATCCCACCGCCAGATGAAATAACCAAGCCTGAAAGTATCGGTTTCGGTTGTCAGAGCATTTGCACGAGTACCGATACTTGTGCAAATGCTTAGTATCAGCACTTTTTACATGAATCGTAGAAATGCTGGATTAAGATCATGTGGAAAGTTGAATAGAGATCGCAATATTTTAATGAATAATTGTGCAGCTCTACTCTGCAGCCTCCAAAGGTATCGTTGGCCTCCGACCCTTACCTTATTACAGTCCTTAGCAGTGACATAGGGGTTGGAGGAAGGAACATAGAGCATGGCATGGCGGGTTACACAGGCATTCGACACATCCAGGCATCTCAAATGCCCGATAGCCTGTCGTAATGGAATGGAGAGAAGGTTGGAGGCATATCCATAAACAACAACGAAAGGTGCAACTACCCCAGATTAATGAAACTCCTCCTGAGCTGTCGGGCACAGGATGTGCAGTTGTTCAGCTGCCAAAGTGATGAATGGATAAAGGACAATCCGCAACTCCATACATGTTCTTTAAATCAGTCCGAATTTATTATATCTCCATAAGGATAAAAATACAGCAGAGGTTTTAGCCGCAACAGTCTTGTTCACAACAGGTTGGAGACATATGGTCTGCTGGAAAAATAACTATGGTGGGGTTGATTTACTAAAACTGGAGAGTGCAGCTCTGCATGGTAAATAATCAGCTTCGAACTTCAGCTTGTTCAATTAAGCTTTAACCAAAAAACCTGGATGCTGATTGGCTTCTATGCAGAGCTGCACCAGATTTTGCACTCTCCAGTTTTAATAAATCAACCCCAGTGTGTCTTCATTTGCAGGGGACCTTTGATCTGCATTTATTTTGAACCTCAGAGGTTGCTTTGAACAAATTAAGGCTCCTTCTAAAGTTTACAGGCCTGCCATTGAAACACTCAGAAGTGAAGTTTCCCCTGTGACAATCTTTGCAATACTGAAACCATCACACCAAAGATTTAAACAGATGGCTACTACAGTACAGAGTCTATTTAAGCACACACTTTTGAAAGTTAAAATAAAGTGCCATAGCCACGTATACCATTCACTGACATAACATCATAATACAATTCTACCAATATGTTTCATTTGAAGTTTCAGTTGGAGAATGATTGCTGAGTACACCTGCTTAGGAACATATGTGACAAAATCCAAATGTTTATCAAGAGTCTGTTCTTGTTGCTGGAAAACTGGCAGGAGTACATTGCTTCCTAAAATAACACCGTGGAGAACACTGATCTCCTTCCAGTTATGCTGTGGTTTCCGAGTGTGCTTCAGCAGTGCTGCACCAGGTGTCCAATTAGCAGTGTAATACAGTGAATATATATATATATATATATATATATATATATATATATATATATATATATCGGGCTAAACTGGTATTGGCTGTGGTAAACCACGCACAAGACAAGGACACCCAGGAACAGACAGTTCCAGAGCAGAAGAACTTTGCACAACAAGGCCGTAGTGTTAAAAAAAAAATGCTAATATAAGCTACTAAAAAAATGGCTTGACTATTTCCATCGGAAATTCCGACCGTGTGTATGCCCCATCTGACTTTTTTCTGAGGAATTCCATCGGAGTTTAGATAGAGAACATGAAGACATCAGCATACCAAGACATTTTGGACAATTTTATGTTCCCAACTTTGTCGAAAAAGTTTGGGGATGGCCGCTTGGTCTTCCAACATGACTACGCACCAGTGCACAAATCAAGGTCCATAAAGACATGGATGAGCGAGTTTGAGGTGGAGGAACTTGACTGGCCTGCAAAGAGTCCTGACCTCAACCCAATAAAACACTTTTGGGATGAATTAGAGCGGATACTGTGAGCCAGGCCTGCTCGTCCACCTCATTGCCTGACCTCACAAATATGCTTCTGAAAGAATGGTCAAACATTCCCATAGTCACAATTGTAAACCTTGTGGAAAGCCTTCCCAGAAGAGTTAAAGCTTTTATAGCTGCTTAGGGTGGGCCAACTCAATATTGAACCCCATGGACTAAGACTGGGATGCCATTAAAGTTCATGTGCGTGTAAAGATAGGCTTCCCAATACTTTTGGTAATATAGTGTCTATCTATCTATATTTTTATATTGTTTCAGTTGACTATGGTTTTCCATTTTATAAAACGCATTAGTAAAAATAATATTTTGATTCTTGTTTTATTTGCTTTTGTACAGCAGCCCATAGACCTCTTGAAATAAACCAGAGCTACAATTACAGATCAGCCCCCCACATTTTACCCCCTACTGGTTTTGTCTGCTATTGTTCACTTATAATAGCAATGTCTTGGGCTTATTTGCTGTTTACATTAAAAAGAGAGTTCATGTGTTAAATTAGGTATCCCATCACTTCTAGTTAGTATATGGTTTCAGTTTACTGAAGTCACTGACCTGGCTGTGGTTTCTGAATCACAAGACTGGCTGAAGAGAGTTACAGATTTGTTTGGCAGGTAGAACAGTTTAGAAATATGTGCCTTGGCTGAGTAGTTAGCTGTTTTCCTGGAGTTAGGCTTTAATGTAATATATTCCCTGAATGTAGAATTGTTTAATATGTATGGTTTTGTCTGTTTTCTCTTGCAGTACTCCAGAGGAGAAAGAAAAATGGTTTATACTTTTTGAAAGGTAGGTTGCTTCTTATTATCATGTTATTATAATGTTATCTGTATTGTTTTGTACAATGTAGAGCACAGTGCTTTATTTCCCTTATTGCTTAACCTGAACTTGTGCTTTGCCAATACCCACTCTGATCTGCCACCAATCTGTCTGTAAGTTTCAAGAATTTCAATTTTTCCATTTGGAATAGCATAATTAAAATTTTCCTCCTGCAGCTGCTGAATTCCGGTGGGAGGGAGAGGAGGAGAAGCCGTCTTTCAGCATTTGCAGGAGGAAAATGGAGAGGATCGGTTCCTGTATATGACGCCCCCGCCCCACCACCCTTCCTGTCCAAATTCAAAACAGAATGTGACAGAGAGGCCCCAAGAGCCCCCTAGAGTATGGGGGCAGGGTTGCTATTGCAACCACTAACGCTACACCAGTGGTTGGGGTTGTGTGGTAAAAATATGGCAAAACTATGGTGTTTTACCTCCCTCCAAAACGTAAATGTAAACAAGCCCTTACTGCCCTGAGCCCCCTATTAGGCACTTTCACACCGATGCACCTGCAGCTTTCCTGGGTTAGCTGACCTTTGCCATAGACTTCTATTATATCTTGCATAGACTTCATAGACTTCTATTATATCTTATATCGGAAAGTGAGTTTCAGGATTCAGGAGTTTAGGAGTTTTGGTGCATTTTCAGAAAGTGCATCACACCCTTAAGATATAATAGGAGTCTATGTCTCAGTAAAGCTAACCCGCAGGACACCCACAGGTGCACTGCGCTGCACCTGCGGATCAGTGTGAAAGCAGCCTAATAGGCCCTGTTGTAGGTGCTAATATGCCCATTGCAAATACGCAGTGTATGTGTGACCTTCTTTTCGTCTTCCAGCTTCTGCTGGCATCACTCCCCAGGTGAAGTGCACTTGGTATCGCTCCGCCTGGAACAGGACCCCCTCACTAGCCACCTGCTTCCTCTGCTGCTGGCTCGATGCACTCTGATGCTCTGGGATGGCGGATCGGGAAGCCCAGATCACGATCAATGAGTTGCCGACCCCAGGCATACATTTCCCTGGTTTGAAGTCAAGGGCTACATCAGAGGGCTCAGAGGGCCACATGTGCCACAGGTGGAGCACCCCTGTTATAGGTGTACCCTTATGGGTTGAGCCAGCCCTTGTCTTCTTATATGTCTAATAAATGTCTGAGACCCTTCCAACAGAAAGCGCTTAGTGCTATATTTCCCAACTATGTTTGTTGATAATCTGAGAGTGCTGGGTGTCCCTGCCTATCTTTTTGTGCTCAAACGTCTTTTAATGCATACCCTAAAATGTAAAATACATTTAAAAAATCAGCAGGAAGCAAGAGTGCCTCTTATAATGACCACAGCAGGTGTGCTGAGCCAAGAATTCAACACAAGATACTTCACCAAAAGAGTTCCCATAAAATACAGTCTGGTGATTTAAAGAGTAACTGTACTTGTCACCAACAAGGCCACACAACTATTTATCAAAATATTGCAGGATAAAAGAGAAGTATGGTGACTGTCAGTGAGTGGCTCTTTGCTCTGCCCCCCTCTGTGCTTACTGGAGTGCTGGGCTGTGGAGGGGGCGGGAGCTTCCGGCTCAGGCTCTCTGCGGCTCGCTGAAAGACTGAGCCGGTTGTCGGTCCAGGCATGTGAACGGACTTCATTGTTGCTGTCTGCTGAAAACGGGTCACAGAACAAACTGCACTCCTGTGATTCATAGGAGAAGTGCAGCCAAATGAGATTTGGCTGTGTTTCTCCTTTAAGCCCACACATGCACGCTGTGCCCTCATACAATCCCATCTTTTTCAAGTACAAGATTGTATTTAAGACTGGCTGGGCTGGGTATACACGGTTAGTTTTTTTTCATTCGGCTAATGGACTGAAAAAAAAACATACTGATTTCTCCATCCATACAAGTGAAGTGGATGGAGGGATCCTCTTTATTAGGGATGAGCCGAACACCCCCCTGTTCAGTTTGCACCAGAACCTTCGAACGGACCGAACTTTAGCGCAAACTTTAGAACCCCATTGAAGTCTGTGGGACTCGAATGTTCGAATTCAAAAATGCTAATTTTAAATGCTAATATGCAAGTTATTGTCCTAAAACGGGTTTGGGGACCCGGGTCTTGCCCCAGGGAACATGTATCAATGCAAAAAAAAGTTTTAAAAACTGAAGTTTTTTCGGTAGCAGTGATTTTAATGATGCTTAAAGTGAATAAAAAATATTGAAAATTCCTTTAAATATCATACCTGCTGGGTGTCTATAGTATGCCTGTGAAGTGGCACATGTTTCCCATGTTTAGAACTGTCCCTGCACAAAATGACATTACTATAAGAAAAAAGTAATTTAAAACTGCTTGTGGCTTTAATGTAATGTCTGGTCCCTGCAATATGGATGAAAATCATTGAGAAAAATAGCATGGGTTTCTCCCCCCTCCACCCAGGTCATTAACAGCACCTTTGACCATATATACTTTGAACAGCAGTATACAGGCGGTGCAAACAAGACAGGGACTGTAGGTTTGTTGTTAAGTAGAGTCTGTTTGTAATTTTGAACTGGTACTTTTTTAAAGTGTAGCTCCAGCCAAAAAATCTATTTTTAAGCTTTTTGGAAAACATAGAGAAGGGTTATCACCCCTGTAACATTTGTTTTGCTGTCTGTGCGCATCTGTTCAGAAGATTGCACCTCACTTTCTGTCCCAATGACAATTTTTTTTTTTTTTAAAAGTGGGTTTTTTAGTGAAACAAGGATTGGTGATAAAGCATCAATGGACAGGAGACACCTCTTACAGAAGAGAATTTCCCTTTCTAGGGGTAGATTTCCTCTCACTTCCTGTTGTCGCCTTCCGTTTGCAAGTAGGAGTCGTTTGTAAGTTGGATGTTTGAAAGTAGGGGCCTGCCGTATATACTCTGCAGAAATTTGGGCGCTAGGTGTTGGTGTTGCCACAACACTGTAAGCCCTCAGAGTTAATCTTGGTGGGCGCTGGAACGCCCTGCTGTGAAATATTAGATCAAGAATTGTAATTACATGCACCCGTTGAACAGGGGCAGAAAAATTGGGCCTTAGGCACTGGTGCTGGTGCCACAACACTGCAACCCCTCACAGATACTCTAGTTGGAGTGCAGTAATAAGCCCTGCTGCAAAGTATTGCATGAGGACACAGACAGTACACACACCACGTAGCTTTAGGTGTACACTGTGCAGAGGACACAGACAGTACACCACGTAAAAGTACTTGCAGAATGATCCCCTGCCTGTGGTATTTATATGAGCAGATCTCTGCCTGTAGGAATTAATATGAAAACACCAGCTTTACGTAGCTTTAGGTGCACACTGTGCAGAGGACACAGACAGTACACCACGTGAAAGTACTTGCAGAATGATCCCCTGCCTGTGGTATTAATTTTTCTGAACATGGGTTCGTCTCGAACACGAAGCTCATCCCTACTCCCTATCGTGCCACTGTTTTCTGACAGTGGGCACTCACTGCTGTCATAATACACTAATCAGCAGCCACAGCCATGATGGATGAATGTTTTTCAGCATGGCCGTTTGACAGAAGTCCATCTAATGATCAACTTCAGTTGAACTATGAGGGCCAAACAAAGATTGAAATGTAGCCGCTTGTACCCCCCTTTACCCAATTCTTACAGCAGAAGTACAGAGCTCATAAACTAACCCATCTGAAAAAGAGTATGATGAGCATCTGCGTGGACTTGGCAATATCTCTAAAAATCTGGGGCAGTTGAGTATATGTGGGGGACAAGGGGGACTACAGTATGAAAGGTGCAATTATATTTTAGGTAATATTTTTCATCTTTTGGTATGCATTTCTTTTACGCATATTATCAGTAATAATGCATAGGCTTTCACTGCCAATGGCGCATAGATGCATCAAAAAATGAATAAGGGACCCAAAATGTAAACCAGAACAATTTAAACCAATGGCTAACCTATGTATAAAATATCAGCTCATATATGCTGAGCGTTTAGTAAACTTTCGGGTTCAGTTGGACCTCGGATTACGAGCATAATCCGTTCCAGGAGTATGCTCGTAATCCAAAGTACTCGCATATCAAAGCAAGTTCTCCCATTGAAGTCAATGGAAACTAAAATAATTTGTTCCGCATTGACTTCAGTGGGATGCAATACAGAATGCGGCCAGAGGTGGGGGGCGCCAGAGAGCGCAAACGTCGAAAATGACACTTTGGCTCGTTTCCTGCGCCCCCCGTACCTCAGGCCAAATGAGGTACTGTAGGCCAATGTTCGGCTTTTCTCAGCTCCTGCGCCCCCGCACATCAGGGCACATGAAGTACTGCAGGACGATTTTTGGCTCTGCTCGGCTTCTGCGCCCCCGTACCGCAGGCCAAATGAGGTACTGCAGGCCTATTTAGCTTGAATTCTGCTCATCTTGCGAGTCAACACTCGCAAAACTAGTCAGAATTAAAAAATAAAAGTTGCTCACAAACCCAGTTACTCTTAAACCGAGGTTCCACTGTATTTGTACAGAGGTGGGAACAAATGCTGCTCACTGATTGGATGGACGCAGCTGCCATTTAGCCATGTGATAACACTTTCCACTGTCAGTGCTGGATTCATAACATCAGGCACTTATTAAAAAAATAACACAGCACTTTTGTTTTCCTTTTTTATATTTTTGAAATACAAACTGCTCCCTTCCACTGTACCAAGTATAAATCACTTTCATAATAAAAAATGCTTACTGTCAGGGATATGATGGATGGTTTTATTGTGATACGGAGATGCATGCTGGACGATCAGTTGCTGCTGGATTCCTGTGGTCTGCCTGGCTTTATTTTCAGTCTGCGGAATTTCTGCTGCTTGGACTGAAAAGTTCAAGTCCACTTTTTTATTGTGGTGTCGAAATGAAAAGTAATCACTTTTCTAACAGTTAACAAATCAACCATTACATTTTTTTTTGCTACCTTTTCTATTTTAAGGGTGAAAAAATTACAACATCTGTACACTGTATTTTGTGCTGATTGTAAGGAACAGTCCACCCAAAAGTGATACCTAAAGTCAAGTCCGGATGATCGTTTGGCTTGTGTTATCTCTAAGGACCTCCAGCAGAAAGTCGTATGTCGGAGTTCTTGGCTCTGATTCTGCTTTTGGTCTTTTTGGGCACTTCCTCACACTTTTGGGTGTTTCTGCTTCTGTTATAGTAAACAGAATGTGGCTGGACACGGATTTGGTTTTCTTTAGGTATGACCTGTTAGATCTATATTTTTTTCAGCTGGATAACGCTGTTCTGTTTTCCATAAAGTGGCATAAAAAACAAAGCAGTTCCCTACTTACTTGTCTGGTGGCCCCTGTCTGCTATATTTATTCTCTTTGATATCTGTTATGTTTCAGGTTACAAAGCATGGTGAAGTCATTTACTAATTAAATAAAAGTTATTTTCTGTTTAATTTTGCACATCTGTTTTAACTCATTTATAAAATGAAGTAACATAAATATCAAAAATACCACCCCCTTGTTATCTCTTGCCTTTGCTACTGCAACTCCACTTGACTAACATTCAAAATAAAAACCTAAACCGTTCTGTTCACTTCTGCCAAGACGCCCTGCTTTCTAGCTTCCTCATCACCTCTCATCTCCTCCCATGCTCTCCTCCAGGGTTTTCCCTGAGCTTCTCCCATCCTCTGGAACTCTATACCCCCAATTTGTCCAGCTATCTTCTACTCTGTCTGCCTTTTGACAATCCCTGGAAACTTACCTCTTCAGAGAAGCCTATCCTGTTTCCACCTTACAACTGAACTTTTACTTTCCCCATCAACTGACCCGACACAGTTACTACGATTTGTATCACTTGCCCTTCCCTTTTAGAAACAGGATCCTCCAGTCCAAATACTTTTTTTTTACTTACTGTATATTGTTACTGTACTGTTTCACTTCATATTGTAAAGACTGCTGGCATTATATAGATCCTGTATAATAAGTAATTTAATAATAAATATTAATAGTAAAAAAATATATAACCAAACAATTAACAAAAAACTGTCAAAGCAAGAAGTTAAGCACTTAAGGAGCGAGCCTATTTTTCAGATGTGTTGTTTACAAGTTAAAAACATTTTTTTTGCTAGAAAATTACTTAGAACCCCCAAACATTATAAAAAAAATTCTAAGACACTAGGGAATAAAATGGCAGCATTGCAATACTTTTTGTCACACCATATTTGCGCAGTGGTCTTCATTTTTGTTGAATAAAAAAATAAGACAACAGTAAAGTTAGCCCAATTTTTTGAAAGATAATGTGATGCCAAGTAAATTTATACCCAACATGTCATGCTTCAAAATTGCGCCCGCTTGTGGAATGGCGACAAACTTTTCCCCTTAAAAATCTCTATAGGCGACAATTAAAAAATTCTACAGGTTGCATGTTTTGAGTTACAGAGGAGGTCTAGGGCTAGAATTATTGCTCTCACTCTAATGATCGCGGCAATATCTCACATGTGTTTTTTGAACACCGTTATCATATGCGGAGCTGCGCACGTATGCGTTCACTTCTGCGCGCAAGCTCGTCGGGACGGGAAGGTTTAAAAAATGTTTTTTTTTCTTATTTATTTTACTTTATTTTAATAATTTGTACACTGTTTAAAAAAAAATGGGCCACTTTTATTCCTATTACAAGGAATGTAAACAGCCCTTTTAATAGAAAAAAACATGACAGGTCCCCTTAAATGTGAGATCTGGGGTCACTTAAATGCACAAAAAAAAAAAAAAAATAAGATTACAGGTCACTTTTTGAATAACATTGCTGCATCATAATGCTTATTAAATTGCACCACATGAACTGTTCTGTGAGTGTCAATATACACAAGAGAAGCAAGATCTGCAGTCAGGGAACTATCGGGAAAGGTAGAGAAACAATGCATACCAAACACTCTCAAAGTATTTAGATGGAGTTTTTCAGGGCATGTCTGGTTTGACAAAAGTGCAGTACTGGTTTTAGCATGCATATCAATGCACTTTGAATGCAAATTTACATGCATTATTGCTAACTGACATGCATTGACACTCATTTTAAAGCAGGTTCCGATGCACATAAATTTGCATTTTGATGGTTTCACATTGCTTTTAATGGAAATCCCATCTGGTAAAAATGAAGAAATGTGAATGGATCCTAATCCATGAAGAAAGTAAAACCCAAATGTAACTGTTGTGATAGCTGGGAATTCTAGATCTACTAGGGCCAAATTCTCAAAAGAGATACGACGGAGTAACTGCTGTTACTCCGTCGTATCCCTGGTCCTAACTATGGAACTGATCCACAGAATCAGTTTTCCATAGTTAGGGAGAAGATCCGGCATGTATAATTGAATTACACTGCCGGATCTTAGGATGCAGTACCGCATCCGCCGCTGGGGGCATTTCGTGTCGAAATGCCGCCTCGGGTATGCAAATTAGCACTTACGGAGATCCACGAAGCTTTTCTGCTTCGTTTTTTCTCCGTAAGTATTAAGTTGCATACGCAAAATTAGGGCTGCTTTTACATGGTGTAAAGTTAGTACACCATGTAAAAGCAGACCCTTCTGTCTAGCGACGCGGTTTTTTTTCGAATTTGAATTTTTTTTTCACGCCGTATCTTTTTTTTTCCCGACGCAACTTTATTGACCCGTCGCAATCCACAAAGCCCGGCGTAACGTAATTTTGCGCTATGCACGTCGGGAAAATGACGTCACGAGCATGCGCAGTACGGCCAGCGCGGGAGCGCACCTCATTTAAATGGGAATCGCCCCCATGAAATGAGGAACGCCTTGCGCCGGCGGAATTTAAGTTACACGGGCAGAAATTTCTAGGTAAGTGCTTTGTGGATCGGGCACTTAGGTAGAAATTTTAAGGCAGTGTAACTTAAATTAGAATTTTGCCGTTACGCCGGGTCTTTGTGGATTTGGCCCCTAGATTCTATCATCATTAGCCCTTGTTAAAAATGTAAGAAACATTTAAAGTGTCAGATCTTTTCAAGAGTGATATTTTAACTATGGGTGGAGTCTGGTAGGTTATGTCAGCCCCTGGATTTATAGATATCTTGGGTGTTCCAACAGTGAGATCTCCCGATCATAATTTCTGACTCCTTTCCAGTCCTCCTGAGAGTCTTGGGTATTCCCGCCATGTTTATTGATGTTTATATGTTACAGCTCCACATATTAATGGGTCTACACACATGCTATTAGTAAAACCCTCAAGAAAGACCCAGGAACAATATTATATAATTAAATAATAGGCAGCACTCCAAACCGATAACGTTTTGATTTTCATGTATTTATGATAGAAAGCATCATATACAAAGACTAAAGCCTCGTACACACGACCAAGTTTCTCGGCAAAAACCAGCAAGAAACTTGCTGTTTTGTTTTTTTTGCCGAGGAAACCGGTCGTGTGTACACTTTTCGATGAGGAAACTGTCGAGGATCTCGTCGAGCCAAAAAGAGAGCATGTCTTCTTTTTCCTCGAAGGCAATGGAGAAATTTGGCTCGCCGAGATCCTCAACAGCCTAACAAGGAACTCGACAAGCAAAACGATGTGTTTCGCCCGTCGAGTTCCTCGGTCGTGTGTACGAGGCTTAAGTGGTAAGCACTTCTGCCTAGCATCACTAGGTTTGAATCCCAACCAAGGCACTACCTGTGCAAATGGGAAGAAATTCTGGACAGCCACACTTCAAAAAAAATTTGCCTTTATTCAAAAAATGGATTCAAAAATACATGCCACAGCAGATCAGAACGGACAGAAGGCTGACGCGTTTCACACTAACAAACAGTGCTTAGTCACCTGCCTGGAGTTTGCATGTTCTCCTGTGCCTGCGTGGATGTACTGTGGTTTCCTCCCACACTCCGAAAACATGTTGGTAGGTTGTCTCCTGCCTAAATTGGCCCTAGTATGTGTATGTGAGTAAGGGGCCTTAGATTGTAAGCTCCTTGAGGGAAGGGACTGTAAAGTGCTGTGTAATGTGGCGGTGCTATATAAGTATCTGTAATAAATAAATAAATATAGAGAAATAGTGCAACAGAGTATATTCAAAAAATCTCCCCACAGTTCATCTATCTAGACCAGGGGTGCCCAAACCTTTAAAGAGCGAGGGCCACTTAAGCAACTTGGTAATCGGTCGCGGGCCACAATGATTCAGGATTCAGCCCACTCTACTCTATGGGCCCTCTGATCCGATCCGCCCAGCTGGAAGAGGACAGATCCCGCTGCAACTGCGGATCAGTTTGAAAGCTGCCCAGTAACCACTTCAGAAAGCTATGCCCATTTATACATTGTGATTTTAGTATTAAACTTACCTTTAATAACAGTCTTCCAATCAGGTATCGCCAGCTGTTGCTGTCCCAGGCCGAGTGCATTTGGTATCACTTCACCGCCAAGGAGGCGGCTATATAAAAGAAGCATCAGCTTATGCAGCTCTGCCACTTTCTTCCTCCACCGCCAGCTTTTTTCACAACACTGATGCTCTGGGATGGCAGGTTGGGAACCCACAATCTGGACTTACTAACCTACCATCGCAGAGTAAGAGGTCGCGGGCCACACCAAAGGGCACCGCAGGCCACTGGTTGGACACCCCATATCTACACAAGGACAACTTCTAAGCTACAAGCATCATATACATTTACTATTTACTATTAGAACAGGGAGGAGATCCAGGCTAATAGTATAGCAATTGACAAACATCAATACCGGAAAAAGACGTTCGCTGACGTGCAGAGACACAAGATCATGCAGAGGTGGGAATTACAAGGTTTCAGAGTAAAAGCCCCTTGCTCAAGGGAGATCCATCTGGAGAAAGGGGGTTTTACTCCAAAACTTTGTGATTCCCTCCTTTGTGTCCGCATGCCAGCTAAAGGCTTTTTCTGGTATCTATTCATGTGTATTGATGTTTGTCAATTGCTGTACTATTAGCCTGGATCTCATCCCTGTTCTAATGAAAACGTGTATGTTGCTTGTAGCTTAGACGTTTTCTTTGTCTAGATCAGGGGTCTCAAAATCTGCAGCCCTGGGGCCAGATGTGACCCATTGCTTGCTTTTATGCGGCCCTTGGGGCACTGTTTCAGCCACTGATATTAACAATGGGACTAAATCCCCCCCCCCCCCACTCACACCAATGAAGGGATACAATTCCTCCCAATTACACAAAAGATGGGGCACTATTCCCCCCCAATGACACCAACGATGGGGCACTATCCCCCCCAGTGACGCAAATGATGGGGCACAATTTCTCCCAATGACACCAATGATGGGGTATGATTTCTTCCAATGACAGCAATAATGGGGTCCAGTGGCACCAAGGATGGGGCACAATTCCTCCCAGTGGCACCAAGGACAGGGCACAATTCCTCCCAGTGGCACCAAGGACAGGGCACAATTCCTCCCAGTGGCACCAAGGACGGGGCACAATTCCTCCCAGTGACACCAAGGACGGGGCACAATTCCTCCCAGTGGCAACAAGGACGGGGCACAATTCCTCCCAGTGACACCAAGGACGGGCACAATTCCTCCCAGTGACACCAATGATGGAGCCCAATGAGGGGGCACAATTCCTCCCAGTGACACAAATGATGAGGCACAATTACTCCCACTGAGATAAACAGTGGGGCATTATTTTTTTTCTCCCTGAGGTCAGGACCTTTTGTAATCCCAATGGCCACAGTCTGGCCCCCCCCCTAAAATCTGGCAGGACAGTAAACTGGCCCTTTGTTTAGAAAGTTTGGAGACCCCTGGTCTAGATAGAGGAACTGTGGGGAGATCTTGTGCATGTACTCTGCTGGACTGTTATTTCGCTTTATGATGCTTTCATTCATAAATACAGTAAAACCTTGGTTTGCGAGCATAATTCGTTCAAGAGACATGTAATCCAAAGCACTTGTATATCAAAGCATTTTTTTACAGGGTATAAAAGACAAGAGAGTCACCTCTAAGGCCCCTTTCATAATGAGGAGTTTTTCAGGTGGTACAGTGCTAAAAATAGCGCCTAAATACCACCTGAAAAACTCCTGCCCAGCCTTCTCAATGTGAAAGCCCGAGGGCTTTCACACTGAGGCGATGCGCTGGCAGGAGATAAAAAAATCTCCTGTGAGCAGCACCTTTGGAGCGGTGAGAGGAGCGATGTGTATACCGCTCCTTCCCATTTAAAACAATGGGAAACCGCGGTAAATCCGCCTGCAATGTGCCTCTGCAGAGGTGCATTGCAGGCTGTATTTACCCTTTTTAGGCCGCTAGCGGGGGTTAATACCGCACCGCTAGCTGCCGAATTCTGCCGCAATTCCGCTATTTTTAGCGGCGCTATACCGCCACCGCACCTCCACTGCCCCGTGTGAAAGGGGCCTAAGTGTAGCAATAAGTTGCTAAATGTTGTACCTTCATTAAATGTAACCATATTGCTACACTTAGAGGCTCCTCTCTTCTTTTTTATACTCAGTTGTGACAGGACGCTACTCTTATATCAAGACATCGCTTGTATATCAAGACAAAATTTATGAAAAAAAAATTCTTGTCTTGCAAAACGCTCTCAAACCAAGTTACTCTCAAACCAAGGTTTTACTGTATATGAAAATCAAAACGTTATTTGCTGCCTTTTATTTATTTATAGAGTATTATTTCTGCACGCATTCTAGCTATGATCAGTGTCCACTCTCCCTGCTAGGTTGTTTATGTAGATTATATTGTGCAGAAAATATTGTGAAGAGTCCACCTCCCTCATAATGGCTACATCATGTGTGCAGACCCAGGAAATCACATACAGAGATTTCATCAATAGAGTCCCTGAGAAATATAAGAAATTCTCCAGCATCTACCAAAAACAAAAGTATCCGCTTTCACTGCTCTCCAACTGCTGCGGATGTTTTACACTTTTAGAAGGGTTAAATACTTTGCCCCCCCCCCCTGTCACATTCAGTGGTCCCTCCTGCCAACACGTATTTCCTATAGAGATGTACAAGTGTGCAGGAGGAACCACTGCATGTAGTGGGGGGAGCAGGTATTTACACACATGGAAGTGTAAAATAACTGTAGCATCAGGGAGCAGTAAAAACAGACATTTCGTTTTGGGTAAATGTTGGAGAGTATAACCACCTGACAGTTTCTTATATTTCTCAGGGACTGTATCGGTCACTGATGAGAAAGCATTTCAACACAGGGGACCATTGGAATGGTAAGTAAAGATGGGCCTCTTTTCTCAGTGACCTTGTGGGGACAGGGTCATTTTAATTTCACAATTGTAGTCATACGAACACTCTTGCTCTAAGATCTGTTTGGACGGAAACCAATTAACTACTATTGGGACTGACATATCAAATTTATTTACCAAAGCAGAAAAGAAAATCAATGCAAAAGGGAGACATTTACCCATATTAAGCAATTATATCCCTTATTTTATTTTTCCAGTAACTGAAAAATGAAACCTCATTATTTGTTATTGCCAGCTGTTCCATTTTTTTCTCCAGTTTTCGTTAATCAGCTCAGCACATTTCAAGTGTTTAAGAAGAAAGTGGAGCACTGTGAGGAAACTTGCATAGACATGGGTAGAATATACAAACTCCATGCAGACAAGACCTTTAGTAAATCATATCAACCAATCAACAATCATAATTTCCTGCTTTAACTGATATAATGATTCTGTGGGATGGGTTAATATTCCTTGCATTATCATTCCTGATGTTTGAAGTTATGACCTTATTTTCAACATTATTGTTCTTTTAAAGTGAATCTCCACATTTTCTATGAAAATAAGAATGCACTTATTTCCATTCCGACGATTATGGTAAATTTCCTACAGATTCTTCCCAGATTCTGTTCTGTAGGTAACTGAGAGGCCCCGTACACACGAGGAGAGATGTCCGATGAAAACGGTCCGCGGACCGTTTTCATCGGACATGTCTCCTGGGAGCTTTTGGTCTCATGTGTGTACACACCATCAGACCAAAATCCCTGCGGACAGAGAACGCGGTGACGTAGAAGACACCAACGTTCTCAAACACGGAAGTGCAATGCTTCCACGCATGCATCAAATCAATTTGACGCATGCGCGGGATTTCGGGACGCTGGTTACACGTCATAACCAGCGGACATGTCCGATTAGGTGTACTAACCATCGGACATGTCCGACGGACATGTTTCCAGCGGACAAGTTTCTTAGCTTGCTAAGAAACTTTTGTCCGCTGGAAACCTGTCCGCTAGGCCGTACACACGGTCGGACATGTCCGCGGAAACTGGTCCGCGGACCAGTTTCAGCGGGCATGTTCGACCATGTGTACGCGACCAGACAGGCAATTTAGGCCCTATTCTATGTTTTTTGTCTCCGAAATAACACACAGAAATAAAAACATTAAAATGCTCACAGCTCTGGTTGCAATATTCACCTTCTCCCAGGACTTCTCTATGAAGCCCTATTATGTAAACCCATCCTTGAACTTCTCCGCCCGGGATGCCAATTAGCTCAGCACCTTTTTAATGCCACTAAGTTAACCATTGTGAGGGCATGGAAAAACACCTGTGCTCAGTTTTGAGGCAGTTAAAAGCCGCATGAATGATATTATGATTAACGAGAAGCTAACGTCCCTCACCTCTGATACCCATGACAAAT
This sequence comes from Rana temporaria, assembly GCF_905171775.1. Taxonomy (NCBI): domain Eukaryota; kingdom Metazoa; phylum Chordata; class Amphibia; order Anura; family Ranidae; genus Rana; species Rana temporaria. The sequence goes on from NC_053490.1 coordinate 96,669,982, forward strand.
TTCTCAGGGTCTGGCAAACATGGATAGCAAACAATCAACCCTCCAGGTTCAATACTCAACTTCTCTCAATCTAGGGAATTCTGCCTACATCCCCCCCCCCACCCCCTGATGGACTCATCCCCCCTACTTTCCTCCCTCTTCTGTTTCTTCTTTCTCTTGTAGCCCCCCCCCCCATACCCTGTAGTCAACCCATTTTCTTCCTTTTTATGTGTATTTTTCTCTGGAGCCTCGTACACACGACCGAGGAACTCGACGGGCGAAACACATCGTTTTCCTCGTCGAGTTCCTTGTTAGGCTGTCGAGAAACTCGACAAGGCAAGTTTCTCCATTCCCGTAGAGGAAATAGAGAACTTGCTCTCTTTTTGGCTCGTTGAGTTTCTCGACAGTTTCCTAGATGAAAATGTACACACGGCCGGTTTCCTCGGCAAAAAAATATCTCCCAGCAAGTTTCTTGCTGGTTTTTGCCGAGAAACTCGGTCGCGTGTACGAGGCCTGAGACTCCTGATTTCATGGAGTCGATTTAGTGACGATGGTTACAATGATGTAGGACACCTAAAACAAAGAGATCTCGCAAAATAAACCCAAAAAAGTATCTTTCTCTGTTCCACGTGATCATTCTGCAGTTGATTTATGTATGTATGTACCCCCCTTTTTTTTGTGTGTGTGCTTTTTGCCTTCCATACAGCATACCCCGGGACATTGACTTTTATTATAGTGTACGGCTACTATTTTATTTATACATTTTTTTCTTTTATTTCCTTTTTCTTCCCCTTTTTCTCCTTCATTTCCTTAACCACTTAACCCTCGGACCATATTGCTGGTCAAAGACCAGAGCACTTTTTGCGATTCAGCACTGCATCGCTTTAACTGACAATTGCGCGGTCGTGCGACGTGGCTCCCAAACAAAATTGGCGTCCTTTTTTCCCCACAAATAGAGCTTTCTTTTGGTGGTATTTGATCACCTCTGCGTTTTTTAGTTTTTGCGATATAAACAAAAATAGAGCGTCAATTTTGAAAAAAAATTATATTTTTAACTTTTTGCTATAATAAATATCCCCCAAAAATATATAAAAAAACATTTTTTTTCCTCAGTTTAGGCCAATACGTATTTTTCTACATATTTTTTGTAAAAAAAATCGCAATAAGCGTTTATTGATTGGTTTGCGCAAAAGTTATAGCGTTTACAAAATAGGGGGTATTTTCATGGCATTTTTAATAATATTTTTTTTTACTAGTAATGGCAGCGATAAGTGATTTTTTTTCAGTACTGTGACATTATGGCGGACACTTTTAACACATTTTTGGGACCATTGGCATTTTTATAGCGATCAGTGCTATAAAAATTCATTGGATTACTAAAAAAATGCCACTGGCAGTGAAGGGGTTAACACTAGGGGGCGGGGAAGGGGTTAAGTATGTTCCCTGAGTGTGTTCTAACTGTAGGGGGGGTGGACTGACATGAGGAAATGACTGATCTTCTGCTACTGGCCTGCGCGAGAGCCGACGTATAGCTGCGGGATCTCGCGCAGGGGAGCTGACCTGCCGCCGTATAACTGCGGCGGCTGGTCGGCAAGCAGTTAATGTATCAATGAATATTGTACCATGTATAATATCCAGTTATTGGGATTCTCCTCTTCACCATATGTTTCGATGTATCCATCGCACTTTTGCACAAATCTGTTGTGACTACTTTTCAATAAAATCTTTGTAAAAGAAAATGTACAATAGAGAATATACAGTATGTCCCGGTAATTTGTATTGTAAATGGAGTATTCCTTTAAGCTTTAGCCCCTTTAACCTTTATTTCTATTCTTGCTTACTAGAAACATCAAGGAAGAAAAAGAAAGCGACCACCCAAAAACCATTCCTCTAAAGATTATTACAAAGGATATCGGGAACTGTGCCTATGTAAGTGTTTGTATAAATTCATTAAATTTCACTTAGGTATACTGACGTCTGTAACCCAGGTTAGGAAAATATTTCTCTTCATAACTTTCCATTGAACACATTTTCTCAAGTATGTACTGCGCTCTGAGATTCTGTGTGTTCACTCAATGACGGCCTCCTAATCTGCAAAGACTGGTAAAGTGCAACTCCAGAAAAAAAAGGGTTTTTCTTTGGCTAGAGAGAGGGCTAGAACCTCTGTCAGTTTTTTGTATTGGCAGTCGGCTCTTGTCCCTGGGATGATGGTCACCAAGAAAGGAAATCTCTCCAATAGGAACGCTACAAAAAAACGTTTCTTTGGAAGGGTTACAATCAATGCTATACTGTATTTTACTGCAGGGATGATAAATTGGAACCACAGACCACAATAGGAAATAGCAATACAAACTGAACAATAAACTAGATGCTACATACAATGCGGCCTCATTAAGCAGTAATGGCACATAATGAATTAATAAAGGCTCAGTGTCATCATAGGCTACGCATACAGTGGGGAAAATAATTATTTGATCCCCAGCAGATTTTGTACATTTGCCCATTTACAAAGAAATAAAGGGTCTATCATTTTTTCATAGGTGTCATGTAAATGATAGAGACAGAATATCAACCAAAAATCCAGAAAAAAAAGTGATTTTTTTGAGTTGCAGTTCAGTGAGTAAAATAAGAATTTGATCACCTACCAACCAAAAATAGTTCTGGCTCCCACAGACTGGCTACAGTATGTGCTCATGTGGTACACAGATTAGTCCTTTCAATTTAACCCCCCTGGCGGTATTCCCGAGTCTGACTCGGGGTGAGATTTTCATACCAAAAGCGGTAACCCCGAGTCAGACTCGGGCTTGCCTCGCTGCAGCAGCAGACAAAGTTACTTACCTTGTCCCTGGATCCAGCGATGCCACCGCGCTGTGTGAGCGAGCGGGACCTCGCTCGATTCACACAGCGTCCTCCTGTGCCGCCGATCTCCGTTCCCTGCGACGTTACGACGCACGGGAGCGGAGAACGATGCCAAATTCAAAAATGTAAACAAACACTATACATACTGTATACTGTAATCTTATAGATTACAGTACTGTATGTAAAAATTACACACCCCCCTTGTCCCTAGTGGTCTGCCCAGTGTCCTACATGTTCTTTTATATAATAAAAACTGTTCTTTCTGCCTGCAAACTGTAGATTGTCCATAGCAACCAAAAGTGTCCCTTTATGCCAAAAATGGTTTTAGATCAGCTAGAAAACAGCGATAATAAATTATAATCACTTACAGAATTGTGCGATAGCGATTTGTGGGGAAATTCGTCATAAAAAAATAAAAATAATGACAGTAACAATTCTGCAACTGAGCAAATTTCAGTGATTTTGAGTTGATTACATTATTGAATCATTTTTATTATAATTATATTATTACTTGTTATAATTATTTATAATTATTTATTATATTATAATTTATCATTTTGTTTTTAAAACAAATTCATACCCGGGATGCCTACTAGTCTCTTGTTTGGTCAGATTTAAGTGAGTTATTCCTAAGAATTACAGGCCTACAGTATAAAACTCCAAATTTCCTTGCAAATAATGGTACCGCTTTCAGCATCTTTTTTCTGAAATAATCATACCGCCAGGGAGGTTAAGAAGACACTCCTAACGACAACTCGTTATTTGTTTTAAAGACACCGGTCCACAGAATCGTTCTTCCATTCAAACCTCACCATCACGGGCAAGCCCAAAGAGCTGTCAAAGCCTGAGGCCTCGTACACACGACTGTTTCCCTCGACAGAATCCATCAAGAAACTTGGTGGCAGAGCTTTTTTTGCCGAGGAAAACGATCGTGTGCATGTTTTTCATCGAGAAAACTGTTGAGGAACTCGACGAGAAAAAAAGAGAACAAGTTCTCTTTTTCCTCGACGGGAGTCTCAATTTCCTCGTCGTGTTCCTCGTCGGGCTGGTTTTCGACAAGAAACACGTTCGTGTGTGTGCTTAGAAACCCGCGCATGCTCAGAATAAAGTATGAGACGGGAGCGCACCTTCGTTAAAAGTAGCATTTGTAATGGAGATAGCACATTTGTCACGCTGTAACAGACTGAAAAGTGCAAATCGTCTCTTACCAAACTTTTACTTAACACGCAGTAACATGAGATTAGCAAAAGCAGCCCCAAGGGTTGTGCCAGTGGAATCGAACTTCCCCTGCCGTCGTATGTGTTGTATGTCACTGCGTTTGAGAACGAGGAGATTTTGTCTTGACCGTGTGTACGCAAAGAAAGCTTGTCGAGTTTCTCGACAAGCCTAACAAGGAACTCGTCGAGGAAAGCGATGTGTCTTTTGCGACAAGTTCCTTGGTCGTGTGTACGAGGCCTTAGAGACAAGATTGTAGACCTGCAAAACGCTAGAATGGGCTACAATGCCATCAGAAAGAAGCTTGGTGAGAAAGAGACAACTGTTGGAATGATTCTTCGCAAATTGAAGAAATACAAAATAATCATCAATCGCCCTCAGTCTGGAGCTCCAAGCAAGATATTTGCCTTACAGCTCTTAGCTCTTTGGCACTAACTCGACTCGTCGTGTTTGGAGGAAGAAAAATGCTGACTATGACCCTAAGAACACCATCCCTACAGTGCAGCACAAATGTGGAAACATTATGCTTTGGGGCTGTTTCTCTGCTAAAGGTACAGGCCAACTTTTCTGCATTGAGGGGCCAATGTACAGGGCCATGTATTGTAAAATCTTGGATGAGAACCTTCTTCCCTCTGACTGTACACTGAAGAGGGGTCATGGATGGGTCTTCCAGCTTGACAATGACCCAAAACATAAGGCCAAGGCAACAAAGGAGTGGCTCAAGAAGAAGCACATTAAAGTCATGTAGTAGCCTAGCCGGTCTCCAGACCTTAATCCTATAGAAAATTTATGGAGAGAGCTGAAATTTTAAGTTGTCAAGCGACTTAAAGATGTGTGCAAACCTGGTAACCAACTACAAAAAAGTCTTACCTCGGAAAAAAGGGTTTTTCCACCAAGTACTAAGTCATGTTTTGCTTGGGGATCATTTTTATTATTTTGGTTATAGTTGTGAAACCCCTGCCAGGTTTTTGCTGCCATCCTAACTTTGTCCTGGTGACCATTGTCAAGGGAAAACCCAAACTTTGAAGTTGTCAGAATGACAACTGTCTTAGAGGAGATTTCCTCCCACTTCCCGCGGTGTCTATGGGACAGGAAGTTATAGAAAATCTCCCAAATGACACAAACAACCTAATAGATGCTTTAACCATCTCCTACTTCATCCAATATTAAGCAAAAAGTTTTGGCTTTTATGCTTAATGTTTATCATTTTAACTTGAAGCCTTCTCTAGGAGTACCGGCCAGGAGAACTATAAGTCTATGCTGTATTTTCACTATAAATATAAAGCTATTGTCACTTACTGGCAGCATACATGAAAACCACCTAGAAGTGGCTGAAGGTAAAAAGAAGACTGCAATACCTACTTTTCCTGCCTACCATTATCGGTACCTTGTTTCTGAACTACACACTCTTTGGAGTCTTCATGTGACACTCCCAGTAGTTTTGGATGCCTCTGTCTCTGACGTGCACTGTGGTTCCTTCTATGGATCATTTTGTGGTCACTACAGGACACAGCAGTGATACAGGGGCAGGTAGGTCAGTACATGGTGCTCAGTGGGCATAAAGCATCTCATACATCTGGAAGAAACTTGAGTGTTAAAGATTCTTCTGTAGTGCAGGTTCAAGCAGCAGAAGAGGTGAGCATGAAGAGGTGTAATTTTAAAAAATGTGCAAAGCTATTTGTCCTGGGAAACTACATACATATCTGTTCCGGTGCAAATCAGGGCAGAAACAAATGTTATTAGGCTATATTCTTTCCAGATCAAAATATATCCTTCATACGGAAGAGAGTGTATCTGGAAAATATCACATTATGGCCACTAGTTTGAGTTCAGAGGCAATACTTATTTACTATAGCTGCCAGCTCCATTGTTGGCAATCATGTAGTATTTTAATAATTCACTACATTTTGGATGTACACACAAGCGGAATTTCCGTCGGGAAAAAAGTTGGATGGTTTTTCAGATGGAATTCCGCTCAAGCTTGTCTTGCATACACACGGTCACACAAAAGTTCTCTGAACTTTCGATTGTTAAGAACGTGGTGATGTACAACACTACGACGAGCCGAAAAAAACAAAGTTCAATGCTTCTGAGCATGTGTCAAATTGTTTCGGGGGATGCATGTTTATTTTTTTTGTCGGAATTCCATACAGATTTTCCGACAGGAATTTTTTCCGTCTGAGAACCTGCTCTCAAACTTTTGCTGGTGGAAATTCCGACAGCAAAAGTCTGATGGAGCCTACACACGGTCGGAATTTCCGATGAAAAGCTCACATCAGACTTTTTCTTAGCGGAAATTCCGCTCGTGTGCATGGGGCATTACATTCAATCCGGAGAAAAAATAGCCTAATAACATACCTTTTGCCCCTATTCTCACAGAGCAAATGTACATGCAGTTTTACAGGATGAATAGCTCTGCATTTTTTTTACCCTTAGCTGCATTCTTTCTCATTAAGTGCATTATTTAGAATTTGTTTTTTAAGGCACCAGTGTTATTTAAGGTACAATAACAATTACATGTTTTATGTGGAAAGTGGACTCTAAAAGACTATTGTATTTAAAGTGAACATGTGTATTTATACACAATCCTATTGGCCAACTAGGCAGCCCACCATTGTGACAGAAGTCTGGGGAAGGAAGGGAGCAAGCTCTGTCATTACCCAGGAATGCCAAAGATGTACCTGCTCAGAGTGTCCCAGCATTCAGGAGGACGATGAGAGGTGCCTACGCTTTATACATGCAGCTAGAAGCTTGCATTTTTTATCCTGAAAAGTCTATTTAAATAGGAAAAAAACACACTGAGCGCTGAAAGTAAATGTTTACATTTTAACATTTCAGGAATAGCAATCAGAATATTATCTTGTTTTTGCAGTACTTTCTCTGCTTTCGTAAGAAGGATAAAACATTTTCATTGTGTCTACTTAAAATAGTTTCGAATGCAACAATAGTAAGAAACACATTATCAAATTTAACCCAAGGTCATAAATAGTAACATTTCTTACATTCCATGTGCAGTTAGCATAACTTGTAATAATGTGACTATTTTATCTAATAAAGCCTCAGCGTGATACTGGTTTATATTGTACTTTATAGGTTATAGTTAGCCTAATCTATGTTATATACAGTGCTTATAATTGTAGTTTTTACTGGTGATGGGGCCATTCCTGAAGTGTTTGTCATTCATCGGATCAGGACATTTGTTAAACATTTTCCTTTTTTACAATAGTTTAGATGTTTGTCATTTTTGGAAAGAAACAGCCATGTTGCCCATAGAATACAGTTTGATTTTTAACTGATGTACACTATTAGCTAGATTCAGGTACATGTGTGTATCTTTGCGGCGGCGTAGCGTATTGTATTTACGCTACGCCGCCGTAAGTCAGAGAGGCAAGTGCTGTATTCACAAAGCACTTGCCTCCTAAGTTACGGCGGCGTAGCGTAAATGGGGCCGGCGTAAGCGCGCCTAATTCAAATGAGGATGAGGGGGCGTGTTTTATGTAAATGGGTGGTGACCCGACGTGATTGACGTTTTTTACGAATGCCGTCCGTGTACATATCCCAGTGTGCATTGCTCCAAAGTACGCCACAAGGACGTATTGGTTTCGACGTAAACATAAATTACATTCAGCCCCATTCACGGACAACTTACGCAAACAACGTAAAAATTTCAAATTTCGACGCGGGAACGACGGCCATACTTAGCATTGGCTAGACCACCTAGGGGGCAGCTTTATCTTTACGCCGGCGTACCTCTTACGGAAACGGCGTATCTTTACTGCGACGGGCGCACATACGTTCGTGAATCGGCGTATCTAGTAATTTACATATTCTACGCCAAACTCAACGGAAGCGCCACCTAGCGGCCAGCGGAAAAATTGCACCCTAAGATACAACGGCGTAGGAGACTTACGCTGCTCGTATCTTAGCCTAATTTAAGCTTATCTGGTTTCCAGAATACGCTTAAATTTAGGACGGCGTAGATTCAGAGTTACGCTGGCGTAAAGCTTTCTGAATCCAGCTATATGTGATCAGTGATTTATGGACATCTAACATCATGCCTATATAAGCTTGTTGGATGTCTCTTTCTAAGACCACGGGCATTATTTGGAACTGGCCTCTCCTTTGGCGCTACGACAACCTCCATTTGCCTAGGATTTTTTTCCACAATATTGTATCTGCGAAAATGTGTACCTATTTATCCAAAAGACCATTTAAAAATCAGATACTGATGGTGGATGAGAGGACCTGGTTGGTAATCAGTGTTCAAATGTATCCCCAAGGTGTTCAGTAGGGTGTAAGGGGTTGTAAAGGTTTGTTTTTTATTTTTTAAATAGGTTCCTTTAAGCTAGTGCATTGTTGGTTGAAGTTCACTTACCTTTTCCTTCGATTTCCCTTCTAAATGTTTTTTTTTCTTTGTTTGAATTTCTCACTTCCTGTTTCTTCTCAGTAAGCTTGCCCCCATCATCTGGCTGGGGGTTAGTCAGCCAGAACAGCTTACTGAGGAGCAACAAGAAGTGAGAAATTCAGAAAGCAAAGAAAAAAAACATTTAGAAGTGAAATCAAAGGAAAAGGTAAGTGAACCAACAATGCACTAGCTTAAAGGAACCTATTTAGAAAATAAAAAACAAACCTTTACAACCCCTTTAAGGTCATGGTTCTCTGCATTCCATCCAAGTTCCTCCCCACCATACTTATTAAACCAAAGTATGGGACTGGCTTTGTACACAGAGCAAACTGTTACCACACATTTGGAAGTGCACAATTGCCTAAAACGTCTAAAGTTTCCAGAGTGGGGTATTTAATTAAATGTAAAATTACAATTCAGGATAGTCTAGTACAGCGGAGTAAAGAGAAGAGCTTCCTCCTAGCGCTGAAGTCTGCCCATCCCTTCCTGCCTCCCGTTCATTCATACTGCCCACTGGGGGTTCCATTATAGCGATGGGCCAGTAGCAACGTGTGGCAGTGGAGCTCAATGGTAAGCTTCAACACTACTCCAAAGTGTCAATGCTTTGTCTGTCAAAGGGGCCTACCATGTGTTTGGGAGGCTGCTGTAAAAAGGGTCAAATGCATGCATTTTCACAATGTAAAGTTTGAATCCAGTCTCAAATGTGAATCAAGGACACCTATGCATTTTAATCCACATGTTTTATTGTGTGTTAACACATGGTTAGCCATAGTGCCAGTTCATATGTGTGTGAAGTGCTGATGTGCCTTGTCCATTTTCTGAGGCATCAATGAGCGTTCGATAGCGTAGCATATGAAATGTACATAAAAACATACGGCATAAAAATGTACACTAAAATGCTACTTTTTATAACACTATATTGCGATTCCCGTCTTTAGCAACCAATAAGATGGTAAAGTAACTAATTGAGGTAACTATCAATAAGTGCCGGTTCACACTACAGTGACTTGGGATCTGACTTGTCAGACCTCAAGTTGCCCCAAGTTGCTGGACATAAGAAATTCCATTGAAGTGAATGAGAGCGTCTTAATTTACACTACTGAAGTTGCTCTGACTTCAGAAAAGGTTCCTGCACTACTTCAAGGCAACTCGTATCCATAGATTTCAACGGAAGTCGCCTCCAAGTCGGATTCTCCATCTTAATTGAAGCAACTTTACAGGAAAATAAAATAGTTTACCCAGGCAAACCCCTCCCTCCCACAAAGCTGATTATTCTGTGATTGGCCACAGCCAAAGTCGCCTGCCCTGGAGGCAACTTAAGTCACGTTGTAAGTTGTTTAAAGTTACGCTGAAGTCGCCTCCACATCGCCTTGCAAAGTCGCGCTGTAAGTCGGGTTGCCCCTGTGTGAACCGGCAATTAAGCTTCACTTTTACTCCAGATTTCCATGCTTTAGTTTTTGTAAATCAGTCCTTAAAATGTTATCCAAAATTACCTTATTTTTTTTACAGTTTTTAAATCAGTTTCATCAAAAACCTTTCCACACATGTGACTGGCTGATCAGTACAATAAGGCTTCATTTCCATGGACGTTTTTGGACGTTTTTACAGCCACTTTTCTGTTAGTCTATGGCCTCATGCCCACCATGACGCTTTTGAGCTGTAGATGACTGAGACGTTTTTAAGCTGCAAAAAAAAAAACAGGACCAGTGCGTTCTGAAGCTCCAGCGTTAGAGCTGCAAAAACGCCAGACATTAAAAACGCTTAAAAACGCACAAAAACGCACAAAAACGCGCAAAATAAAAAAAAAACATGGACAGGCATTTTTAAGCTGTAAAAAAGGCTAAAAAAAGTGGCTGTAAAAACGTCCATGGAAATGAAGCCTAAAAGTGAAGCACACAACTATCCCTTCAGCCTCCATAGTGACAGCAAGGTGTCAAATACTGATAAGTGTGGGCAGCATTAGGAGTCCTGGAGTTTGTGATACACGTGGATCAACTAGTGCGTAAAAAGGGGATTTACTTTCCCTTCATGGAATCCACTTTAGCATCTTGAGTGTGCTCCTCACAAATACTTATCTAAATTTAGCTCATGGGTCAGGACCTTTGCTGATAATTATCCCACATTACATGATGGTTCACAGACAGTTTATGTTACACTTAATCTTCTTTATTTCAGCCACAGCCTACTTCTTTAAAAGTCACATACTGTATAAATGATGCCAGACTTCTCCAGCTGCAGTTACATAAAACTGTCCTTATTTGTGCCGTGCAGGGAGACGCTGTACAATAGACGCTCACTCATCAATTCTGGGCTTACACAGACATAAAAGGAAATTGGAGTATATTTTAGGAAATAGTAATTGTAACTTATTTTCATAAAGGTCACATTTTTTATTATTTCTTTTGTGTATTATTTTTTTTTTCTTGCTGGCACATTATATAAAAAATGATATGCTATATAGACATTCGTTTTTGGCCACCTGACCATCACACCTCTATGAGCTTGTTGGACACCCCATTCCAAGTTATTTAGGAGCAGGCCTCCCCGTTTGAGGCTTTAGCAATCTTCACTCTTCTAGGAAAACTTAAAGTGTTACTAAAGGTTTGGTTCTTTTTAAAATAACAAACATGTCATAATAACCTCCACTGTGCAGTTCGTTTTGCACAGAGTGGCCCCGATCCTCCTCTTCTGGGGTCCCACGGCAGCTATCTTGGCTGCTCCCCACAATAGCTAACCCCCTCTTGGAAGCTCTCCCCTGAGGGGGTTACCTTGTGGGCACGCTCCCGTGTCATACACTCGGCGTAAATAGCTGCCGAGTGTATGACTCGGTCCCGCCCCCGGCGCCCGCGTCATTGGATTTGATTGACAGCAGCGCGAGCCAATAGCTGCGCTGCTATCAATCTATCCAATGAAGAGCCGAGGCTAAGATTCAGCGTGTTCATGACGCGGGACTTTGCAGGGCTCAGGTAAGTAAAACGGGGGGGGGGGCGGTAATTATCAGATGTTTTTTCACCTTAATGCACAGGATGCTCTAAGGTGAAAGAACATGAACCTTTACAACCCCTTTAACACAAGATGTTGTAGTATGCCTGTTGGGAGTAATGCCCATTCAGACAGAAGAGCATTTGTGGAATCAGGTACCGATGTTGGATGAGAAGACTTTTCAGTTCACCCAAATGGTGCCCAGTATGTTTAAGGTCAGGGCACTGTGCCACTTGAGTTCCTCTACATCAAACTCATCAAACCATGTATTTTCTACCATATAGACCTGGCTTTGTGCACAGTGGCATTATAATGCTAGGACACAAAAAGGCCTTCTCCAGACTGTTTCTACTAGGTTGGAAGCAAACACTTGTCTAAAATGTCTTTGTATGTTGTAGAATGACAGTACCCTTCACTGGAAATGCCTGAACTCAGTTATTAGGAGGGGGAAGCGCATACATTTGCCATCACTGTCAGCTCACTATGGGATGTTAGGAGCTTGGCTAGAAATTGAGAAATCTGAATGGATTACAGACACACTGCATGTTTTTGCCAAGACATACACTTTAAAACCTACAGTATATACAGCATTGGTTTTAAATATGTGTCTGTTACCCTATTGAATAGACTTTTCCTCATATTTCCTCATACTTTGTCCCAGTGACGCCCATACTAATAATAAGGTGGGGGTACTATTGTTACGGAGACAGAAAAGCACAGACAGTCATAAAAAATATTCACAGAAATTCTAACTTTTCCTAACTCTACTCAAGAGGAGATTATTTTTGTGTCCATGTTGGAGTGATTTTCCCTCACAAAGTTGTGGCTGGAGTGGGATTTTCACCATTTATGTCCAGTATGTACAGTTGTGCTCATAAGTTTACATACTGTTTGCCTGGGGTTTACTTCAGTGATTTCCAGGAGCATCAGCCACAAATTACATATACTGTACATAGTTACATTGGTCAAAGTTGGACCAATGTAGCTATGTATAAAATATCCATACCTGGGACTCATCTTTAGGACATACAGTTGTGTTCATGTACATTTACATACCTGGCAGAATTTATGATTTCTTGGCTATTTTTCAGAGAATATGAATGATAACACAAAAACTTTTCTTTCACTCATGGTTAGTGTTTGACTGAAGCCATTTTTTATAAATCAACTGTGTTTACTCTTTTTTAAATCATAATGGCAGCAGAAACTACCCAAATTACCCTGTTTAAAAGTTTACATACCCTAGTGATTTTGGCCTGATAGCATGCACACAGGTTGACACAAAGGGGTTTAAATTGCTATTAAAGGTAACCATCCTCACCTGTGATTTGTTTGCTTGTAATTAGTGTGTATGTATAAAAGGTTAATGAGTTTCTGGACTCCGGACAGACCCTTGCATCTTTCATCCAGTGCCGCACTGACGTTTCTGGATTCTGAGTCATGGGGAAAGCAAAAGAATTGTCAAAGGATCTGCGGGAAAAAGTAGTTGAACTGTATAAAACAGAAAAGGGATATAAAAAGATATCCAAGGAATTAAGAATGCCAATCAGCAGTGTTCAAACTCTAATCAAGAAGTGGAAAATGAGTGGTTCTGTTGAAACCAAACCACGGTCAAGTAGACTGACTAAAATTTCAGCCACAACTGCCAGAAAAATTGTATGTGATGCAAAGAAAAACCCACAAATAACTTCAGGTGAAATACAGGACTCTCTGAAAACATGTGGTGTGGCTGTTTCAAGATGCACAAGATTACAATACGCCAAACAGCACAGAGACAAGCCTCAACCCTTCTGGCACAAAGTCATTTGGAGTGAGTGCTTTTTGGCCATAACCATAAATGCTACATTTGGAGAGGAGTCAACAAGGTGGTGTGGCTGTTTCAAGATGCACAATAAGGAGGCACTTGGGCTGCATGGTCGAGTCGCCAGAAGAAAGACATTACTACGCAAATGCCACAAAGTATCCTGCTTACAATATGCCAAACAGCACAGAGACAAGCCTCAAACCTTCTGGCACAAAGTCATTTGGAGTGATGAGACCAAAATTTTGCTTTTTGGCCACAACCATAAATGCTACATTTGGAGAGGAGTCAACAAGGTCTATGATAGAAGGTACACCATTCCTACTGTGAAACACGGAGGTGGATATCTGATGTTTTGGGCATGTGTGATCTACAAAGGTACAGGAAATTTGGTCAAAATTGAAGGCAAGGTGAATGCAGTACGTTATCAAAAAATACCGGAGGAACATTTGCATTAATCAGCCAGGAAGCTGCGCATGGGACGTACTTGGACAGTCCAACATGACAATGATCCAAAACACAAGGCCAAGTTGACCTGTCATTGGCTACAGAAGAATAAAGTGAAGGTTCTGGATTGGCCATCTCAGTCTCCTGACCTCAATATCATTGAGCCACTCTGGGGAGATCTCAAACGTGCAGTTCATGCAAAACAGCCCAAGAATTGACAGGAACTGGAGGCTTTTTGCCAAAAGGAATGGGCAGCTTTACCATCTGAAGATAAAGAGCCTTATCCACAAATATCACAAAAGCTGTCATTGATGTTAAAGGGGGCAATACATGGTATTAAGAACTGGGGTATGTAAACTTTGATCAGGGTCATTTGTGTAGTTTCTGTTTTCATTATGATGTAAACACAAAAGAGTAAACACAGTGGATTGATAATAAATGGCTTCAGCCAAACACTAACTATGACTAAAAGAAAAGTTTTTGTGTTATCATTCTCTGAAAAATGGGCAAAAAATCATAAATTCTGCCAGGGTATGTAAACGTATGAACACAACTGTATGTCCTAAAGATGAGTCCCAGGTATGGATATTTTATACATAGCTACATTGGTCCAGCTTTGACCAATGTAACTATGTACAGTATATGTAATTTGTGGCTGATGCACCTGGAAGCTGGAAATCACTGAAGTAAACCCCAGGCAAACAGTAAATATCTAAATGAAATGCATACAGTGTATAAGAGAGCAGGTAAAGGGGTTGTGAAGCTTGGTGTTTTTTCACCTTAATGCATTCTATGCATTTAGGTGAAAAAACACCTTGCACTCTCCGGCCCCCCGAGCCCCCGTTTTACTTACCTGAGCCCCGAATCTCCGTGGGCGTGATCCTGCATTGCTTTCCCACAGCTCTTCATTGGATAATTGATAGTAGCGCAGCCATTGGCTCCCGCTGCTGTCAATCAAATCAATGATGCAGCGTGTCGGGGGGCGGGGCCGAGTGATACACTTGGCGGCTACGGCCGCCGAGTGTATCACACAGGAGCGCGCCCGCAAGCTAACCCCCTTGGGAGAGCACTTCCCAGAGGGGGGGTTAGCTCTTGCGGAGAGGAGCCGAAACAGCTGCCGAGCCCAGAAGACAAGGATCGAGGCCACTCTGTGCAAAACTAACTACACAGTGGAGGTAAGTATGGTATGTTTGTTATTTAATAAAAAAAAAAAATTAAACCTTTACAACCCCTTTAACTTGCCAGAGGATATTTATGTCCATCCATTTCTAAGATTTACAAAGCTCCACCACACAGCTCATCTTAGTTTGGCAGGGTAGTAGACCTGATTTTTCTCTGCTGCAGTTAAATTACACTTAGGCCTCGTACACACGACCGAACATGTCCGCTGAAACTGGTCTGCGGACCAGTTTCCGCTGACATGTTCGGTCGTGTGTACGGCCGACCGGACAATTTTCCGCTGGAAGCCTGTTTGTCGGACATGTTCGGTCGTCTGTACGACTCACCGGACATGTCCGCTCGGCCGAAAGCCCTCGCATGCGTCAAAGTGATTCGACGCATGCGTGGAAGCATTGACCTTCCAGGGCGCGCACGTCGCCGCATCATAGTCGCGGCGACAGCGCGGCCACGTCACCGCATTCGCTGTCCGCGGGAAATTTGGTCTGATGGTGTGTACAGCCATCAGACCAAAATCCGCCAGCGGACATGTCCGATGAAAACAGTCCGCGGACCGTTTTCATCGGACATGTCCCGTCGTGTGTACAAGGCCTTAGAGGTCACAGCCATCTACCCCGAGCCTATGACTGGACAGTGAAAGGAGAAGCAGCAAAATGATTAGCTGACTTCTCTGCAGTCTTCATCTGTCAGCATACTTCTTGTTAGCCCAAAAAACTCAGCACACCTGATTGGCTTCTAGTCCTTCCCCTCCCCTCCCAGGCTCAGGTCTGTAGTACGGTGGATTGCAAAAGGCAGATACCCACTCAAATCCAGGTACTTGCACTGCTTGTACAGTAAAAAAAATACATAAAAAAAAAGAAAGAAATGACAAATGCAGTGCCTGGAGTTCAGTTTTATTTGGTTCTACTTTACGCCACACATAAAAATAACCCTAATGGGGAATCGTCAGACAGCTGCATTTGCACCTCGTTATTTACTTGATGACGGGTGAAGTGTCAGATGACAGCAATCCATTAGCATGGGCTCATCTTAAGCATGTCTTGGTTAGTATCTTAGACATGCAGAACGCCCAGAAGTGACCGCAATTATTTCAAAACCGACAAAATGTGGCATATAACCTAATGTTTTCCTGGTGCCAGATTCGGATCATATGTCCTCGACGAGTCAATCAAACGCAAGGACCTTAGGGGAAACGACTGTATCTCCACAGCATGTTTACTTTGTAATCTACCCCAATGTTCCACAGTTCTATTGTCATTTATTTCAAGTGCTGTGCGCCCCAGGCTTTAGGCTCCGCTGCGTTTTCATCTGCTGCTGCAGATGAACTTTAGTAAACTTTCTTCTGTTTTATTTAGTGAAGTTTTCTATTAAGTGCATAAAGCAAACCTGCCGCTAAACGTAAAAGTTTTACTGATGTCGTTTCCCAAGAGCTGACCCGTAAAGTGCCTACTATGGATAGGCAAATTTCCTTTTTTATTTTCTCTGAAATGTCTGCTAATAAGCATGAATATTTTGGCAAAATGCATGGAGTTAATTGGCAAGACAAAATTATGTTGATTTTGATGTTTTTTAAAGGCAATCTATAATAAAATAAAAGGCGGCTGCCCTTACTGACCATTACTTTTAAAAATATTGATTGCCTGGCTATATTGCCGATCCATTGGGCTTAATGATTCCTACATCACTGGCCAGCAATAAGTGTCCGAAAAAATTACACTTTTTTTTATTTACTATTATTTGATTAAAGCAGAGAGATCTAAACATGTTAGAGCCTGAGGGGGTGGTTTTCAGGTGGGGACTGCTGTTGTCATTGCTTTTTTAAATAACCTTGTATAGAAGTGATGTCATGTGTGTGGGGTCTCTTTATTTTCCCCAGTGTTTTTGGAGCGAGGATGGCTCCATGTACCCCCAGTACTCAACGTTCAGGTGGCAACAGGAAAGTTTAGCTTAACTGGAGGAGGAAGCTTTCTCTTGTCCAAACAAGAATTTAAATACAAAGATTACTAAAATAAATAAACTACCTTCAATACACACCAAAATCACCCCCTTTTATAGGCGTGCGCACAGGGTATGCCAGGTATGCCCACCCTAATCACTCTGTGCGGTGAAGATTCCCCCTGCTGCTAATGCCCTGGTCTGTTTAGTCCCGTGATATATCACCAAAACCCCCCAATGGGGCTCGTAAAAAAAATGGTAAAAAAAATAAATAATAATAATATTGTAAAAAAAAAAAAATGATAAAAATAAAAAACTACTGACACCAAACTCTGCCCTACTGACTGACGTCATCCACCGTCCTACTGATACCGTCCACACATAAATGTGTTCAAGCTTCGGGGTGCATACCCTAATGCAATAGGCTGCACACACCTATGCTCACTTTAAAGTAATATATAAAAAATATATAAAAAATAAAAAATTCAAGCACCTTCAACTAAGTAGCTGAATGAACAGTATTTGCTCAGAAATCTGTTGTTTTGCAGTCAAATTCATTTTGCGTAAACCATTCCAATTAATTATAATTCTTTCTTTTTTTTTTTGTCAATACATTTTTATTGGGTTTATCAATTTACAACACTTGAGATAGTTGCATTCAATATACAACAAATATTAGTATAATCACCTTGTACAGGCAAACATTTAACAGAAAAAGAATACGGTACTTGGCGACCTAGGCCAGCCTACCCCAATTGGGTACAAACTGTAGGACTGGGAGGTCACCAAGATGATCAGAGGTACACCTATACAGCTAAAGTAAATACAAATAAAGGAGGGGGGGGGAGGGATGGAGAAAACTGAAATAAAAGCTGCCGTTAGTCATTTTCTATACCAAAGATTCAGTATTTTATACTGTTATTCTTCAGACTATAGGAAAATTATTAAAGTAAGGAATCTTTTAAATATTTGGAAGCTTTCGGGTGGGTTAACAACATTATCCATTTTCTACGATAGGGGATTATAGAATCATTCTTATGGGCTAATAATAGTTCTAATTGAGCTTGGGTGTTTAATCTGGTGATGACCATTGGTAGGTTTGGGGTGTCTGCGGATTTTAATTCTAATTCTTATTATTATTTTTAAGCGTAAGCAGACTATTCTGCAAAAAAAAGACCTTGAATTTGTTCTATTTTTGTTCCAATTTGAATGAGTATTCACTGAAATGCCACAAATGGCACAACATTTTTCAAACTTAATACAAGGCAAATAAATGTATAAACATGGACTTTAAAAGCCAACATTACATTAAGAATTCAGACAAACGTATATAAATTAAAGTGCTTTTTCGAGTAGGAAAGTTTTTCAAGTAGGAAACAGGTTAGTAACTTATAATTTTTCTGTCTGTTTGTCTCTCTTTGAGAAGATTTCCATTCACATCTTGTCATGCCGGAGACACAACGGGAAGGTAAATCTCTCCAAAGTGAGGGGAATTTCTCCCATAAACAGATATCATCAGAACAGGTGTCCCCATTGGAAGGTTTTCACACATTTCCTGTTGCAGTGACGTCCAGTGACCACTTATAAATGTTGGCTATTTCATCACTTTTTGTGCCAATGACAAAGACCACAAGGACAATTAAATAGAATAAATCTTCCAAAGGGGGGGAACAAGAAAACCTGACATGCATTGTAATACATACATACTCTACACACATTTAAGGGGTTGTAAAGGGGTTTTTTTTGTTTTTTTTTCTAAATAGGTTACTTTAAGCTAGTGCATTGTTGGTTCACTTACCTTTTTCTTTGATTTCCCTTCTAAATGGTTTTTTTCTTTGTTTACTTTGTCTGAATTTCTCACTTCCTGTTTCTCCTCAGTAAGCTGTTCTGGCTGACTAACCCCCAGCCAGATCATGGGGGCAAGTTTACTGAGGATAAACAGGAAGTGAGAAATGCAGACAAAGAAAAAAAAAACATTTAGAAGGGAAATCGAAGGAAAAGGTAAGTGAACCAACAATGCACTAGCTTAAAGGAACCTATATAGAAAATAAAAAAACAAACCTTTATAACCCCTTTAATACATGCACATCATCAGTTACAAAAAAACAAATCCAAAGAAAAGTATTGAAAAGGGTAACCATCGTTTGTGTGAGTTTTGGGTTCTGTGTTGCTCTTTAATCACAGGGAAGGTTTTCAGAAGTGCTAGCTTTTCGGATTTTCTGAAATTAACTGATTCTTATTCTTAGACATGATCCAACATGATTAAATATAATTACCTATATTTGAAATGTTAACGTTACTTTTTTTTTCTATAGTCAAAAACACTGACTGTTACCAATGAAGACACAGTGGCTGATATCATTAAAATGGCTTTACAGCAGTTTGGTGTAGAGGTAAGTGATTGTCTGATGCCGTTACAACAGAAGAAATGCATGTGTTTAAAGCACATGTAATCCCAACTGAATGGACTTTAGTTTGCTAAAGCAAAAACCTTCCTAAAACCGGCTACATGCATTGAAATTTAGACAGTTCAGCAGGGAGTGGCCAAATTTCGATCCATGTATGCGCAAGCTGATTGAACCCAAGTCTATCTATGGATTGACTTGGATACAACCAGCCTGTGAGATTTTTCTACATACCAATCACTGCCAGCGGCTATAGCCGCTAGAAGTAACCATTGTATTCTGCCAGCTAGAGGGCTCCCTGCCCCCCCTTTTGGCAGAATACAATAGTGATGCGTGAGGCATTCCCCCATCAATACTAAATGTGTTGATGGGGGAATTAAGTGATTTTCTTTCGTTCCACTCGTGGAAAGGAAAGAACTTTGAAACCTCTATTTTTAACACAAAATTTTAGACAGTGACAGTGTACGGGGAAATCGTTTTGTTTGTGCTTTATTTTGCCCTAAATCTATGTTTGACATCATTCCTCATTGTATACAGATTATTTAGCAAATAATTTTGTTTTGCAAAGTACCAGTAACAGTATAACCTTAACAGTTAACAGCACTTCCTGTTGCAGGCTGACAACACTAAACTTTTGTCTCGCAATAAGCGGCAGCGTAGTCAGATTTTATACTTAACTGCTCTGTGCAGTGGTTTTGCACAGAGCAGATCCTCCTCTTCTTGGGTCCCTTGCCGGCACTCCTGGCTCCTCCGGCCCCAGAGCAAGCAGGTCCGCTCCGGAGCCGCGGCTCTTTGTCCATTCACTCATGGAGCCACGGTTTGGCCCTGCCCCTTCATCTCCTGATTGGCTCACTGTCTGTGATTGACAGCAGCAGGAGCCAGTGGCTCCAACTGCTGCCAAAAAACAATCAGGAGTGCAAGTTCCCGGAGAGTAAAGGCTCTCATGGACATCGCTGGATCAAGAGGGGGCTCAACTAAGTATTAGGGGGGCGGGATGCTGCACACAGAAGGTTTTTTACCTTCATGCATAGAATACATGAAGGTAAAAAACCTTGACAGCCACTTTAAGTTAAGTGTTGGGCTGCGTATTAGGTCTGTGCATGCCTCCTGAAGCACTGTATTTTGATTAGTGACAGTCAATATTTTGGACTGTAGAAAAGAAAGTAAAGTTAATATTTCAAATTTAGGTAATCATAAATAATTTTGTGGAAAGAATTTTTTTAAATCTGTTGATTTCACCAAAACATTCAAGCTGCCGTATGGCTCAGTACGCTAAATCACACCCGTTGCTGGCAGGGATAAGAACAACTTGCCCAATAACTGTCATAGTATAGACAATGGCCAGGGGCAGTGCTGTATTTAAATTGGTAATTCTGTTTTCTCAGTAACACTACATCCTATATGTTTAAACCAAGGCTAAGGAGGCAAAGTATTCCACAATACTCACAATTAAATCGTTTTAGATTTCCCAGTTTCCCGGTATTTGCCAGAGCTGACAAATGGCTAGTCCAGTGCTGCTTTTAAATGTAGTTGTTCTACAAATAAATTCATAATTTAGTCCCCCTGCATAGGGGACCATCCAGCTGCAGTGCATTCCAGAACCTCATCCCTTAATGCACAGTGCCATAAATGTTGGTACTACTGTGCACAGCATTCAGCCCCGTTCACTGACAGCCTTCCATAGACATTGACAGGCTGCCTGGACACTGCACCTATCCCTCCCAGGCACACTAAAGTACCAGGAGGGCCACACTGTAGCTGGACAGCCCTGTGTGCAAAGGGCCTAAGACCTCATTCACACTGGCACTACCAAACCTGCATTTATATGCATCTAAAGAAAAATATAGTTTTGTGGGTCTAGGATCTGATTAAAAAATGAAACGTGACTAAACACACCTAAATTTGGCTCAGCCCAGGTTCACGCTGGGTACGATTTGGTACGATTTAAGATGCGATTTCACATGTCAAATCGCATCTCAAATCGGCGGCATTTGCCGGCAATTGTCGGCAATGGCACCATCCTAATCGGTGCGACGCCGCATCTGCGGCGCTGCACCGATTTCAAAAAGTTGTTCCTGTACTACTTTTTGCGATTTCGGGGCCACGATTTACATTGAACCCTTCACAGATGTCTCTTAAATCGCGGCCAAAATCACGGCAAAACCGCAGCCGCAAAATCGCGGTAAAATCGAGATTTTACCGCGATTTTGAATTCACAGCAGTGTGAACCTAGCCTAAACCTGCTTTAGAGCAGGGGCTTTTAAATGCAGGAAAAAGTGATCTGGGATGCAAAAAAAAAAATTGTTTGTTTGACTTCTTCTGTCTTTAGAACATTAAAGTGCCAGTGTGAATGAGGCCTAAGGCCAGGTAGCGTGAGCTCTGCAATGCATTATCTCAAGTTCCAGCACCTACCACAGTGGCGTGTCACTATGAGAGTGTAGGATGACAATTTCCTTTGCCGTCCATCTTCTGGGCTAATAGAATCATCTCACTTTCCCAACTCTCAGCAGGTTGTCCAATTCTTTCATAATTGCTGTTCCGTTCTGATTTAAATCAAAATTCCATTTTTACATAATATCACAATATCCTTCCAACATGATGTAATCTGCAGCAGGGATTATATGT
Organism: Rana temporaria; assembly: GCF_905171775.1. Lineage (NCBI taxonomy): Eukaryota > Metazoa > Chordata > Amphibia > Anura > Ranidae > Rana > Rana temporaria. Next base: position 96,691,811 of record NC_053490.1, read on the forward strand.
GAAAACTGTGCTAGAGATAATCAATTTCACCTCTGGAAGATTGTTTTCATAACTGTGCGGGGATTACTCGCTTGCAAAGTCACCAACGGATGGAGGGATCACCACGAATATAATATGTAATTTAAGCTGTACATTGCATGACCGGTTTATAACAGGAAAGGAATCATTCCAAATATAAAATTTCTTGAAGCCAGTCATACATGGATTGAAGTTCAGCCAGTTCAGCAAGGACCAGACAAATTTCGAACCATGTATGGGCAGGGAGGTTGTACAGAAGTCGATCTACCGATCAAGTTCTGTACAACCACCCTGTCCGATTTTCCCTGCTCGATCAGCGCCACAGGCTGTAGCCTGCAATGTTGATCAGTGTAAACTAATGGTGGGAAAGTCTCCCCGCCATCAAAATACAATCACTCAGCAGGAAGATTCCCCCATCCATCTCGCTTATGCAGATAGGGAAATTAGGTCAGTTGTTTTGTTCAACCCACTGGTTGAACAAAAAAAGAATGGACTCATCTATGGGCTGGCTGACTCTATGTTTGGTAAGCCAGTGCAAGAAGCAGTGATGGCATGGAGCCTTGAGTTTTATGCACTGATTTTTTTTATACAATAGTGGGTAAATGAGTGTGCAGCGTTTGCGTTAATAATTTATTTTTCCAGAGTCAAGGAGGATTTGTATATGGTGTAATAACCTTTGGAATTGTCTTTTAAGGCCTCATTCTCATGGGATTTAAATCACTGGTTGGGCAAAAATACAGCACATTCCTGGGGCTGGATTCACCAGTGAATGTGGATAGTTGTGGCCACTCAGCCGGTACAAAGCAATGAAAAGCTGACAGCAATTGCAGCTATGTGTGGGTGTTTGGGTGGTAATCACACATAGAGTGATTACCTGTGGTTCGGGAAAGATGAGCTCTCCTGGATTTAAAAAAAATAGAAAAATTCTTTTGATAGGGTAAATTAGGATGTGTGACTATTAAACTTTCCTCAGTTCATCCTCTGTTGTGTTCTCCACAGGGCTCAGATACAGATTACCAGCTGTGGGTCACCTCGGGCAAAGATGATGCTCCTTATCCTCTTATTGGTACGTACAAGGAATGTCATCTTCAGCTTAAGTGTTTAAATGGAGCCTGTCACACAGTCACACAGATATGACAAGAATGTATGAATAGCTGACCTCTGCAATCATTGCACAACAGATAGATGCTATTGTTGCAATCTATTGATTTACACATCAAATTAATTTCAGGTTTCACTAAATTATGAGTTATAGGATGCCCATCAATGACATATTTAGAGGATGCCAAACCTTCACAGTGATCATTCATTGTTCTATATATTAATCTATTGATAGATTCATTATCTAGTTTACACTATAGTTAGTTGCACTAGTAAGCATTAGGTCTGAAAAGGTTATCATGTACCTGACAATAGGAAAATGTTAGATGTGTCTGAGACATTAGTTTATGTTCAAACTCTTCAGTTTTTTAAGGATTTTCTTCAAGGGTCAGCTCCTACAAAACTGGTTGTTCAGTTTTTAATGGATGATGTAGAGTTACACTCTATGGCCAGAAGTTTCTGGGTATCTGACCATAATACTGTATATGAGCTTGGTGGACATATTATTCCAATACTATGGGTAGCATTACATTAGAGTTGTGGCCCTTGTGTGACTACAACAGCCTCAACATTTCTGAGAGGGCTTTCCTCAAGATTTGGAAGTATGTAGTTAGGTATTTCTGCTCATTGAGCCAAAAAGAGCAATTGTGAGGTCAGGTACTGATATTGGACAAGAAGACATGGCTCACAATTGGCATTCCAGTTTATCCCAGAGATGTTTAATAGGGGTGAGGTCAGAGATCAATGCAAGCTACTCCAATTCCTCCTAACCAAATTCATCAAGCCATGTCTTTATGGACCTGGCCTTCAGCATAGGGGCACAGCCATACTGGAACAGAAAAGAGTCACACAATCCTCTAAAATGTCTTTGTATGCTAAACTGTGCCCTACATTGGAAACACGTGAACTTGGAAAAGTGTCCACATGCTTTTGACCATATAGTCTATGTTAGAAATCAGTTTTTGGGAACTACAGTCTATACATCTGTTGGGAGCATTACAAAAGGAGTGTCAAAGTCCCTGTTGGATTATTAATTTACTTTTCATTATGGAGAGAGCAGAAATAGCAGTAACACCTTAAAGCTGGGTACACACTGTTCAAAAACTGACTGGTTCAGCAGGAAAGATTAGATGGCAGAGCTGCAGAATGCAGAAGGAGCAGCATCTTTAATGCTGGCTGTAGCTCCTCTACAGGTATGCCCATAAATTGGGCTTTAGCCTTGGGTGGTCCTTCACCACTAGAAGGTTTTCCCTTTGCTGTGACCATTTATTATTTATGCTTCAACAACTTGTTAATTAGGATAATCTTTTGATAATATTGCATTAAAGCCCTTCTCCAGGAAGTGAGCAACATATCTCCAATGGGAAATAATAATAGAAGCATTTTTTAATAGAGTGAAATACTGTAGTTCTGTAACCTCTGACAATTTTTATTGCTGTGATCTGACCCTGCACCCCCTGTCTCCTCCTGATTGGCTGAGACACAGAAGCGGCACCATTGGCTCCTGCAGCTGTCAATCAAAGTCAGTCAGCAAATCAAGGGAGAGAGGGGGCAGGGTCAGATCAGGCTCCGTGCCTGAATGGATAAACGGAGCTCGACTTGGGTGCTCCCATAGGAAGCTGCTGACTGTGGTGGCACTCGAAAGGAGGGAGGGGCCAGGAGCAGCAAAAAGGGAGGATCTGGGCTGCTCTGTGCAAAACCAAGTGCACAAAGGAGGTAAGTATAACATGTTTGTTATTTTAAAAAAAACACAAGACTTTACAATCATGTGCAAGTTTAGTCCTTCTCAAAGTCTGTATTTACATACTGTATAAAAACATAGAAACACCACTGCGCCCATGCACTCTGTGCTCAGGCTTTCTGATAGGTCACTCAAGCAACAAGCATGTGAAGGGCATAGGGGAACATGCGTTCTTTCCCCCATGACCCAAACGTCAAGATCCCGCAGACATGCTGTGTACTGTAGAAAAAAAAAAGCAGCGGCAATTTTAAAACAAAAAAACATTGGCACATGAAAAGTTCCTCGGCAGATGTATAAAGTTTCCAGGGCACTTGAAGCAAAACAGATTACATTAATCCAAATATAACAGATAAATATTGAAAATAACCCTTATGAAAATAAAATAAAAATTATGCCAGTAATAACAAATGAAAGCTAACGAGTGCGGAAATTGTTTCAGTGTATTCAGTAACTGTCAGCAATGATAGTGTATGCACCAAAAAGACATACCAAATACATGTGTCCATTACAAATAGCTAAGATCCAAAAGCGCAAATACAAATAAAGTTTTTCAGACCAGTTATTTTCCTACTCTCATTAGGCTTAAAATTAGCTGTATGTATACAGATATCGTCACACTAAAATCATGTGTTGTGTTTCAGATGGTCACTAGGGATCAGCCAAACTGGGAGATTTTGGTGAAATATTTTAATTTTCCAAATTGAATTGGTGTCAATAGGAAACAAAAACCTAAACTCTGACATGCAACATAACATTTTAGTAATCCTCAGTCTCTTCTGCTTTGAAAATGAATAGGAACATATATTTTTATTTGCTGTTCCATTTTTTTAGGCAGGTTTTTAACCTGCTTTCGCATCATGGCTTGGGGTAAAATGGCATTGCCTCTCCAACCTGCAGACTCCTGGGATATCATCGTCATACATCCCAGCAGTCTTCAGGGTTTTCTCTTTTGCTTGTGAGATTACGGCAACAGTGAAACAAGGGTGATTGGGGGGGGCAATTAAAAAAGACTGTTGAGCAACAGTTTTACTGTCCTGTTTACAGTACGCAGCGGACACCCTCCGCAACTTAAGGAAGGCAGCCGCACCGCTACCAACCTCCATTCAAAAAACACTACGGAAAGAACAACTACTAAGAATCTAGCGCCAACCAAACCCAAAAAACGAGAAGCCACTACAACACTTAGAATGCGCCCTGATCAACACAAGATCTGCAGTCAAGCACAGAAAGGAAATCCACGACTTCATCGTCCAACACAACACAGATTGCCTCTTTATAACAGAAAGTTGGCTTTCACCCGACTGTAATCCCATCCTAGCAGAATTGGTGCCCGAGAACTATCGCATCCTAACCGAGCATAGAACAGGACAAAGAGGAGGAGTGATCTACAAATCCCACCTCGCTCTCACCAAACCTACCCTACAGAACGCACTGCCCTTTATGGAAACACTCACCCTGCAACTTCAAGCTACACCCGAGGAAACCGTCCACATACTACTATGCTACAGACCACCCGGACCAAAGACGCATCTCCTCACACTCTTCACCGAATTCTTCTCTACATACACCCTGAAAACAAAAAACCTGCTGTTACTTGGGGATTTCAACCTCTGGGCTAATTCAACTCAGGATCCCATCGCTACCGCCTGCATCGACCAACTCGAAGAACGCGGTCTGCAGCAACTGATAAAGACTTCCATGCACACGTCCGGTCACACTTTGGACCTCATCTTCAAGCAAAACGTGAATATCAACAAATTGGACAACAGACCTTTACCATGGACAGACCACCACGCCATCAAATTTATATTAACCACCGATACCGTCCTTCAAAAACCTAAACCCCCTACAACTATACACTGGACAAGATCACAGAAGAAATTACACTCTGAGCTCTTCAAAACCACACTAGCGACAAAAATAGAAGTACCAAATCTGAACCACTCAACGTAACAAACACTCAACGCTCTAAACAAAGCGTTACTACAAACAGCAGACACAGTTGCTCCGAAACGCAGAGCTCTCAGCCGGAAAAATAACTCAGGCTGGTTCAACGACACCCTCACCCTACTGAAACAGGATCGCAGAAGTGCTGAAGGAGCCTGGAGGAGGAACCCATCAAAAGAAAACCTCACAAAGTACAAAACCCTCACCAAAAATTACCACAAAGCGATCTTTAAAGCCAAAAAAGACCATTTCGCAAACACCATCTCCAAAGCCCTAAACCGTCCACGGGAACTTTTTAAACTAGTCGCTAAGGCCATGAACCCCTCCAGCTTGCAAGTGAGACACAGGAATTCTGTAATGAACTATCTGACTTTTTTATCGACAAAATCGAAAAGATTCGGGCATCAGTTCAACAGAAAAAAACCACAAACTCCACCCAGATACAGCAAGAAGAAGCAATCAACACAAATAGTCTACTATCGACGAATTTCGAGCTGGTCCCAATTACCATCGACACCACAAAAAACATCATCAGAAGCCTCCGAGACAACACATCACCTAATGACATCATTCCTACAAAACTTTTGAAAGAATGCACTGACATCTTGGCACCCATCATAACGCACATCATAAACCAATCATTCAGGGAAGGGATTGTTCCGAACAACCTCAAGCAAGGCATAATAAAACCCCTCTTAAAGAAACCCAACCTCGACCCGAAAGACCCAAACCAGCGCAGACCGATAACAAGCCTCAACACGATCTCCAAGATCATGGAGAAAGCAGTAGTACAACAGCTTCAGCCCCACCTGGACAAGCACAAACTCCTAGATCCTCTACAATCAGGTTTTCGCCCAGGCCACGGCACAGAAACGGCTCTTCTTAAGATATGGGATGACGCCCTCGAAGCAGCAGATGACGGAGAATCCTGTCTCTTAGTGCTGCTGGACCTTAGTGCAGCCTTCGACACGGTAGACCACAACATACTGATCGCACGTCTCAAAGAAGTAGCAGGAGTCTCCAACGCGGCCCTACCGTGGTTCGCATCTTTCCTTGAAAATCGCACTCAGACCGTGAAACTTGGAGGGTTTACATCAGAAACATGGACCATTACATGCGGAGTCCCGCAAGGATCGCCCCTCTCACCTGTACTCTTCAACATCTACATCCGCCCGCTCCTCAAAATCATCAGCAAACAGGACCTGTGCTACCAGTCCTATGCGGACGACACACAGTTTTACCTTCGAATCACCAACAAAAAAGACCAATTTTATGAACTTGGAAAGTGCCTTACACTGACAATTGGATGACCGAAAGCTCCCTCAAACTTAACGGATCCAAAACAGAACTACTCACCCTTCACGCAAATAGGAAATCCATTTCTAGGACCACAGGGACACCACCCACCATCCTCGGACAAACCATCGCGTCAAGCAATAAAGCCAAAAGTCTCGGAGTCATCTTTGACTCTGACATGACGTTGGATGCACAAATAGGATCAGTTGTCAGCGGTTCTCGTAATCTGCTCCGAATGCTACGTAGACTCATCCCAGAAGAGGACACAGCAGTAGTGGTGGGAACAATCATCAACTCACGACTCGACTACGCAAATTCCCTCTATTTAGAACTACCAAAATACCAGATTTCACGTCTACAAGTCGTCCAGAACACGGCAGCCAGACTGGTAACAGGTAAAAAGCCGTGGGAATCAGTCTCCCCGGCATTGAGATCCCTCCACTGGCTGCCCGTACAGGATCGGGTGACATTCAAGACACTCTGCCTCACCCACAAATGTATACAGGGGAACGCTCCCCAATACTTAAGCGAGAAAATAAAACCCTACGTCACCAAGCGCGTTCTCCGGTCAACCGACCAAAACCTTCTCCAAATTCCTAAATCCCGCTACAAATCGAGGGGAGAATGTAGATTTTCGGTCCAAGGACCACGGCTCTGGAATGCTCTACCCTCTACCATCCGCTTGGAGGAAAACCATCAGGCCTTTAGGAAAAAACTAAAGACCCACCTCTCCTGAAGGACCGGCACGACTCTGGACGGGAAGCGCCTTGAGGCGATTTAGTTCGCATTTGTTGCGCTATACAAGTTACTCACTCACTCACTCACTCCTACGAACACCCACCTAAAGCCTACAATACAGCCAGAAGTTGCTGTTCACATGCCATAAGAATGATGCTTTGCGTTTCAGCCAAAGCAAACTTAACAAGTGCATGCTGAGTTGACATCACCTGTCATATTTGGCTATTCAAATCAATAGGACCTCATCGCAACCATGAGCCACATGCTTGGTTCACAGTTGCAGTGCATTAGTCCCATATAAAGGCAAAAAAAAAGCATCAGAAAAGAAATAGGCATTTAACCTCCCTGGCGGTATGATTCTGTCTGAAAAAACATGCTGAAAGCGGTACAATTATTTGCAAGGAAATTTGGTGTTTTATACTGTAGGCCTGTGATTTTTAGGAATAACTCACTTAAATCTGACCAAACAAGAGTCTAATAGGCATCTCGGGTATGACATTTTTTTAAAAACAAAATTTTAAATTATAATATAATAAATAATTATAAATAATTATAGCAAGTAATAATATAATTAAAATAAAAATTATTCAATAATGTAATCAACTCAAAATCACTGAAATTTGCTCAGTTGCAGAATTGTTGCTGTCATTTTTTTTTTTTTTTTATGACGAATTTCCTCGCAAATCGCTATCGCACAATTCTGCAAGTGATTATAATTTATTATCGCTGTTTTCTAGCTGATCTAAAACCATTTTTGACATAAAAAGACACTTTTGGTTGCTATGGACATTCTACAGTTTTCAGGCAGAAAAAAAGGTTTTTATTATATAAAATGACATGCATGACACTGGGCAGACCACTAGGGACAAGGGGGGTGTGTTTTTTTTACATACAGTACTGTAATCTATAAGATTACAGTATATTGTATGTATAGTGTTTGTTTACTTTTTTGAATTTGGCGCCGATCTCCGCTCCTGTGCGTCGTAACGTCGCAGGGAACGGAGATCGGCGGCACAGGAGGACGCTGTGTGAATCGAGCGAGGTCCCGCTCGCTCACACAGCGTGGTGACATCGCTGGATCCAGGAGAAGGCAAGCCAGCGCACGCTGCAGGCTCTGCATGTCTACCCCGAGCGTGACTCGGGGCTACCGATTTTGGTAGAAAAAATCAACCCCGAGTCACGCTCGGGGATACCGCCAGGGGGGTTAAGAGGCTTCCCTCCTGAGCACCTGACAAGTGGCTGCTTAGTAGCACTTTGAAGACCTATTCACCGCAGATAGCTTTCCAGAGAGTAGTCAAGTGTAAACTAAAGGCTGCAGAAATGAATGGACAGGTGAGTTTTAAATGAACATTCACATAGCTCACATATGTTCCTGATTCCAAGGAACTGTCCCTGATTTGGAACAAAGTCCCCCTGTCCCTCTTTCCTCTTCACTTGTCCCTCATTTTGGTCTGATCTACTGTATATAGTTGTATATAAAATTCACTTTTTATCTTTTGAGGTTTTACCTAAACTTTTTTTTAGAATAATTCTCCCTTAAGGGGTGTGGCAGGGATGTCTCCTATGTCTACATACTTTTCCTATTTGGTGTCCCTCTTAAACTTAACTTAAAAAATTGGGAAGTATGTGTGCATAGAAATATTTGATGCTTTTTCAAGATCAAGTTAAATTCTGCTATAAAGTGGTTTTGGTGGGTTTTAAAGGACCAATCCACAAATTCTTTAAAACATCTCCAGCCCTCCTTCCTAGTTGCCTAAACTAGCCTTAGCTGACCATCGCCCCCCCCCCCCCCCAAGGTTCTTCATCTTCCCCTTCGACAGGGATGGCCTACTATACTGTAAACATTGGGAAAAATCTAGTGCTGCCCGTGCCTTTAAGCTAACACCCAATAGACAAAGGAGGTAAGTATGCATATGGGCAGAAAAGGGTCAGCTTAGACTGACCACTGATTACTGCACTCATCCCCAGTTGTCACAGTCCTCACTGATTTCAGTGCAACAATAAACAGATATAACCCAGTGGTGTTCAGTACAACCTCATAGACAATAAAAGTTAAGTTAGCTCACATTTGGCTCTCTGATTCCTTCTGTGTTCGATTGTATTGTAACTGTACTCCATTTTTTACTTTGGTGATGGGTGTCACACAACTGGGTGTTTGATCATCATTTCAACATGGGTTTTGCAATGGACTTTACACATAGAATTTAGTCCCATGTGATTTTTGCAGAAATCTGCACCCTTTTTATATATTGCACTGATATTTACAGTCAGGTCCATAAATATTGGGACATCAACACAATTATAATCTTTTTGGCTCTATACACCACCACAATGCATTTGAAATTAAACAAACAATATGTGCTTTAACTGCAGACCTTCAGATTTAATTTGAGGGTATTTACATCCAAATCATGTGAACGGTGTAGGAATTAAAACAGATTGTATTTGTGCCTCCCACTTTTTAAGGGACCAAAAGTAATGGGACAATTGGCTGCTCAGCTGTTTCATGGACAGGTGTGTGTTATTCCCTCATTATCCTGTTTACAAGGAGCAGATAAAAGGTCCAGAGTCCATTTCAAGTGTACTATTTGCATTTGGAATCTGTTGCTGTCAACTCTCAATATGAGATCCAAAGAGCTGTCACTATCAGTGAAGCAAGCCATTATTTGGCTGGAAAAAAAAAAACAACCCCACCAGAGAGATAGCAACAACATTAGGTGTGGCCAAATCAACTGTTTGGAATATCCTTAAAAGAAAAGAACGCACCGTTGAGCTCAGCAACACCAAAAGACCCGGAAGACCACAGAAAACAACTGTGGTGCATGACCGAAGAATTATTTCCCTGGTGAAGAAAACACCCTTCACAACAGTTGGCCAGATCAAGAACACTCTCCAGGAGGTAGGTGTATGTGTGTCAAAGTCAACAATCAAGAGAAGACTTCACCAGAGTGAATACAGAGTCTTCACCACAAGATGTAAACCATTGGTGAGCCTCAAAAACAGGAAGGCCAGATTAGAGTTTGCCAAATAACATCTAAAAAAACCTTCACAGTTCTGGAACAACATCCTATGGACAGCTGAGACCAAAATCAACTTGTACCAGAGTGATGGAAAGAGAAGAGTATGGAGAAGGAAAGGAACTGCTCATGATCCAAAGCATACCACCTCATCAGTGAAGCATGGTGGTGGTAGTGTCATGGCGTGGGAATGTATGGCTGCCAATGGAGCTGGTTCTCTTGTATTTATTGATGATGTAACTGCTGACAAAAGCAGCAGGATGAATTCTGAAGTGTTTCGGGCAATTTTATTATCTGCTCATATTCAGCCAAATGCTTCAGAACTCATTGGACAGCGCTTAACAGTGCAGATGGACAATAACCCAAAACATACTGCGAAAGCAACCAAAGAGTTTTGTCCTGAATCCGATTTGAGAATGCATTTCACTTGCTGAAGACAAAACTGAAGGTAAAATGCCCCAAGAACAAGCAGGAACTGAAGACAGTTACAGTAGAGGCCTGGTAGAGCATCACCAGGGATGAAACCTGGCGTCTGGTGATGTCTATGCGTTCCAGACTTCAGGCTGTAATTGACTGCAAAGGATTTGCAACCAAGTATTAACAAGTGAAAGTTTGAGTTATGATTGTTAATTGGTCCCATTACTTTTGGTCCCTTAAAAAGTGGGAGGCACATATACATGTTGTAATTCCTACACTGTTCACCTGATTTGGATGTAAAAACCTTAAAGGGTTTGTAAAGCATTTATTTTTTATCTTAATAGCTTCCTTTACCTTAATGCAGTGCTGTTTTCATGTCCTCATTGTTCGTTTTTGCTCTCAAGTTGCTGTAATTCTTCTCTGATCTCCACACTTCCTGGTTGTCTGTTTCCTGATAACCACAGTACTGGGAGCTTTCTCTCTGTGGTCACTAACTTCAAGGAGGTGTGATTACTGTGTGTCTAAAACCCCACAGCACCAATCAGTTTCGTTTTCCAAACCATCACTGCCCTGTATTGGCTCTGTGGCTCTGTACAGCAGAGAGGCAGGAAACAACATGCAAAAACAAAACTAGAAACTACAGGTACATTATATGATTGATTTTTATCTATTTTTAATCGTTTTTAAAAGGAATCAGTTAACTATTATGTCTCTATACCCTGTAAACAGTCATTTCAGCAAAAACAAATTTTTATTTACAACTCCTTTAAATTAAAGCTGAAAGTCTGCAGTTAAAGCACATCTTGTTCGTTTCATTTCAAATCCATTGTGGTGGTGTATAGAGCCAAAAAGATTAGAATTGTGTCGATGTCCCAATATTTATGGACCTGACTGTATGTTTGAGATTTAACTTTTAGTTTTTTTACAACTGATGGCTCTTATTGCACTTTAACTGGTACATGTTTTATAAAAAAAATTGCATATTTCTTTTTATTCAATATTTTGCTATTGATTTCCTATATTGTTCATACACTATTGATTGCACTGAATGCACTTTATAAATCTTTGAACCTGTTATATGCATTGTGTAATATATTGCAAGTATGTTTTTAGCACTGTCTGTCCTCACGTTGTAAAGCACCTGTATTATAATAATATAAATAATTGTAGCTACGTAAATATATATATATATATATATATATATATATATATATGTATATATATATATATATATATATATATATATATATATATATATTGTATATATATATCGGGCCAGATTCACAAAGAGATACGACGGTGTATCTGCAGATACACCATCGTATATCTGACTTACACTGGTCCTATCTATGCGCCTGATTCATAGAATCAGATACGCATAGATAGGGCTAGATCCGACAGTGTTACACTGTGTTACACTGTCGGATCTTTTTTTAAATTTAAAAATGGCGCCGGGGGCGTTCCCGCTGATTTACGATAAATAATATGTAAATCAGCGAGATACGCAAATTCACGAACGTACGCAGACCCGTCGCAGTGTTCTTATGTCGTTTCCGTAGCGGTTTTCCGTCGTATACTTACCCCTTCTTTTATCAGGCGCAGCCAATGTTAAGTATAGCCGGCGTTCCCGCGTCGAATTCGAAATCTCCTACGTCGTTTGCGTACGCCGATTCACGAACACGCGCGTCGCAAGTCCCGCTCACGTCGCAACCACTGACGTCCTAGTGACGTCAGTGGGAGCAATGCACACCGGAAAATCTCCCGGACGACGCATGCGCATTTAAATCGGCGCGGGAACGCGCCTGATTTAAATATGACACTCCCCTAGCCGCGGAATTTGAATTCCGCTGGGGGATTTAGGATCCGCCGTCGCAAGTTTGGAGGTAAGTGGTTTGTGAATTAGCCACTTGCCTCCTAAACTTGCGGGAGCGGATCTTAATTCACGTAGATCGAGCGGATCTATAGATCCGCTGAGCTACGTGAATCTGGCCCATCGTATATATATTTATACTTACTATGCATCTACAATTAATTATTTATATTGAATAAAAAATGATGAGCGCAAACTGAAAATCTAAAAGTGAATATAAAGACAGTCCATAGGGGACTGATAACAATCAATAAAGATATGCAGTGAATTCAAAATTAGTGAAATAACCCAAAACTGATAATAAATCCAAAAATAAAAGTCCAAATATATAAATCAAAGTTTGGATAAATCAATCTAGTGTGCCAGTGATAGACAAAACTTCTGCACTTCGGGCATCAATGTGGACAATCTTGATAACTCTTTGCTTAGCCTGGGCTCGCAGTGCGCTTACCTCCAGACACTAGGTCATGCGTGTCAACGAAATCCTCCCAAAACTGGAACAGAATCCAAACAGTGGGTAACACGTGTTGCTCGGAATCTTCCCAGTGCTGAGATAGAATCGAGGGGCGTTCTCTGTATCCAATACCAGTATAGATCCAGGCGCAGCGAAGTCGACTCCACAGGATAGCCACAAGGTGTATCAGGAGCAAATGTAGAAATAAAAAGCTCTCATGGTGAAGTATGCAAGCACTTTAAAATTTAATAAAGGTAAAAATGTGCTTACATTGAAAAAACGAATAAAACGCCAAACAGCGGCACTTCCGGTGGACGGTCAGGGTGTCACGTCACTTCCGGTCACATCTAACCTTATGCATTACGTCACGACACGTGACTTCATCGGACCTCCGATGAAGTCACGTGTCGTGACGTAATGCATAAGGTTAGATGTGACCGGAAGTGACGTGACACCCTGACCGTCCACCGGAAGTGCCGCTGTTTGGCGTTTTATTCGTTTTATAGCTTTTACATAATATCTAAATGTTATCTGTCTTTCTTCAGGGCATGAATACCCATTCTCAATAAAAATGAGCCATATTCGTGACGCACTGCCACAACTCCAGGCAGGGAAGGAGCCTACCTGTCCCTTAAATCTGGAGGAGCCCTTCCTTATGGAACAGTTTCCTCGGGAGATGCAATGTCAGTTCATACTGAAGCCCAGCCGTATGGCTATATGCCATCCGCTAACTGGTGAGTGCTGCTTGTTACAGGGGCCCTTTCAGCCTACTGTTATTCCTGCGAGCTGACATAATGAGAGCGGCACATTCCAGCTGCCTGAAGTATTTTCCTAGAATTTACGGCATGTTTACACATGTTCGGAAAAGTAACATTTTCAGGAAACCGTCCTCTGAGGCCGCTTCCAATTACCACAACAGGGAATATTTAAAAATCCATCCTGGTATATGTTTACTTCGAAATACATGTTTTCCTCTTTCTGTATTGATATTATTCTGTGTGTGGAGGAAAGGGGGAAGGGGAAGCATTCCACAGTTTAGCTAGTAAAGAGAACCTATCATTTACCTGCAGGTTTGATCAAAATGTTGACCTTTTTTGTTTTTATTGTCTAAAATTGTGCAAGAAATTGTAGTTTGTTTACTGGATTACCAATAATAATACATGCCCTACGTCCATATTTGTGACAAGTTTAAATATAAAACAAGTAAAATTTAATTCTGAAGTAGATTTAATTCCATTTATCTTTTATGTAGCCTTAAATATCCAAGGCACCAAAAGTTTGTTTTTTTTGCCATGTTCCCATTGAGGAGATTTCCCTTCTTGTTCCATAGCCAAATCAGGAAGTGACAGGAAATTCCTGTAAAGTGAGGGAAACGCTGGTTGTCACCAGAACTAGTGTCCTTATTGGAAGATTTCTGTTCTGGTGGCAAACCAAAATGTATGATTTTCGTTCACTTTGGGCGATAACAGCAAACAGGGCAAGTAGATAGAATTCATTTTCCTAACAGGGCACAGACACCAATAAAATTTGACAGTGGTTCTAGTCCCTCTCTACTGTATCCAAAACTAAAACAAATACCCTTTGTTATACTTTAAAGCAGGGGTAGGCAACCTGGGGCCCTCCAGCTGTGGTAGAACTACAAGTCCCATCATGCCTCTGGGAGTAATTGTAACTGCCAACCTTGCAATGCCTCATGGGAAATGTAGTTCTACAACAACTGGAGGGCTACTGCTTTCAAGCATATGTAATTACTAAAAACACATTTTCCTTATTTAGTCCCTTTTGGTCTGTTCAATAAAAAATTTAATAATATGTTATGACAATGTTATATCTGATCAATAAGTGCAAAGAATTACCTGTTGATCCTGGCAGAAATCTTGTCAACTGTCTCTTCTATTCTCGGCCTCTATTGACAGAAGTGTTCTATAGTCCATAGTGTGAGAATGAATAAAGCACAGTGAGTGAGCCATGTCAAACTAGGACAGGAAGTGTTTAAAATCAACTTAAAAAAAAACTTATGTTTTCCAATGTTATTTGAAAGAACATACTTCAAGTATCCCTTTACCCGTGCATGCCTCCTGCTTATATGTGCACAGCAATCATAAGCTAGCTTAGTAATCATACAAAGGATGTTGTAGATGCTTTTAATAACATAACTTCTTATCTGGAGAGCTGTACATTTCTAGTAAGTTTTATTAAAGTGGAGGTTCACCCGGAAATAACATTTTTTAACCTTAGATACCTGCTCATTTTGTCTAGGGGAATCGGCTAGTTAAAATCGAAGCTGTACTTACCGTTTTAGAGAGCCATCTTCTCCGCCGCTTCCGGGTATGGGCTGCGGGACTGGGCATTCCTATTTTGATTGACAGTCTTCCGACAGGCTTCCGATGGTCGCATCCATCGCGTCACGATTTTCCGAAAGTAGCCAAACATCGGTGCGCAGGCGCAGTATAGAGCCGCACCGACGTTCGGCTTCTTTCGGCTACTCGTGACGCAATAGATGCGACCGTCGGAAGCCTGTCAATCAAAATAGGAACGCCCAGTCCCGAACACCATACCCGGAAGCGGCAGAGAAGATCGCTCTCTACAACGGTAAGAACAGTTTCGATTTTAAGACAACTAGCCGATTCCCCTAGACAAAATGAGCATCAATCTAAGGGTAAAACATTTTTTATGGATGAACTCCCGCTTTAAGGACTATTATATTTATATACTAAGGAAAGCAAGGAAAAAGGTTTGATTTGTAGACTTGCTTGTTTCTTCCTAAATATCCTAAAGAAGGTAGGTGCCCTCACATTCCCTTAACCTAGACAACAATTAAAGTGGTTGTAAACCTCAGACATGAAATATGACCAAAGCATATCCTTCTATAGTGTGTACTTGTCTCAATTAAAAGCATTAAGGGCTCATTTACACTTGCTTTGACTTCAACACTTATTAAAGCGTCTACCGCTTCAACCTGCTTTTTTTTATGTTTTTGATGCTTTGGTGGTGCTTCAATGGTGTTTTTTTTAAGATTTAATGAAGCTAGGCAGATGCCCTGTGTGTGTGTGTGTGTGTGTGTGTGTGTGTGTGTGTGTGTGTGTGTGTGTTGATATCTGATACCTGCAATACCTCCAAAATAAAGAAAAGCTAAAGCTGAATTAAAGCCTCTCAAAAGCAGTAGGTGCTTCAAGCGAGCTTTGTCATAGACTTCTATGGAAGCTTTAAAGATGCTAAAGAGACACGGGGTATAATTTTTGAAGCAAAGCAAGCGCAAGATGTAAACAGGACTAAAAACTACCATTTTATTTAGTGACAGGGGCTTTGACTGGCATTCAGAGAGCTTTAGAAAAGTGTGTCCGAAGCCTTGTTTTGAAGCAAGTGTAAATGTGCCCTTATTGTCATTTCTGTCTGCCGCTTCGTTCCTCTGCTATTTGCATGAATAATTTATGCCAATTTTGGTGGCAGGGGAGGGATCTCAAGCAGATTGATAGAATAAGCTCTGTTCCTGTGTGCTGTGTGTGGGGTCCCTCCAATCAGCGCTCTCCTCGCTGAGCTCCGCAGAGTGTAACTTCAGCTCTCCTCCCCTTCTTTTCTGAACTCTCAGGCAAGCTTATAAATTCTGGACTTTGAAGGGATGTAGAGAATAGAAGACTGTAGATAGACTGAGGAATGTATCACCTGAGGAACGTTCCTTCACTGGGTACATGTAAGGGTTTACATCCACTTTAACTAAGTAGATGCAAAATTGTCCTACTAAGGCCTCGTACACACGACCGAACATGTCTGCTGAAACTGGTCCGCGGACCAGTTTCCGCGGACATGTTCGGTCGTCTGTTCGGCCGACCGGACCGGATTCCCAGCCTAGCGGACAGGTTTCCAGCGGACAAATGTTTCTTAGCATGCTAAGAAACATGTCCGCTGGAAGCCTGTCCGTCGGACATGTTCGGTCGTCTGTACGTCTCACCGGACATGTCCGCTCGGCCGAAAGCCCTCGCATGCATCAAAGTGATTCGACGCATGCGTGGAAGCATTGACCTTCCAGGGTCGCGCACGTCGCCGCGTCATCATCGCGGCCACGTCGCGACCATGTCACCGCGTTCACTGTCCGCGGGGATTTTGGTCTGATGGTGTGTACACACATCAGACCAAAATCCGGCAGCGGACATGTCCGATGAAAACGGTCCGGCGGACCGTTTTCATCGGACCATTCGATCGTGTGTACAAGGCCTAAGACATACATTTGGGATTGGTGTAGGAATAGGCCTACTTGAGTAGTACACCCATCAATGTAGACACACCCAACTTTCTGCAGCCGCACAGGAGATGTCAACAAACTCTATTCATTTTTGCTGCAACAGGAGAAGTTCTATTAGTTGCTGTACCCTTGTTGATGGTATTTAATTTTTATATCAAGTAAGCTCATAGAATTTTGTTCTGCATTTAAATATGATTTTCACAATATATCACTTTTCCTTTAATCTTCTGTTGTAAAGCCAGTTACTTTAGCCTTTTACATATAGAAATGTATTGCAATTGCAATGAACAGATGAAGAAGTTAAGCAACCAACACACAGCTTTTGATTGCAATGCGCCATGGCAGTAGGTTAGCAGCTTTCATAGGCAGGCTAATTATAGCTTGGTCTACGGAGGTTGATCTATAAAGTCCATTGTCATGCGCAGTGTCTAGCCTTCCTACATTTGTCAGATGCTAAATATAGATCTGTTTGTGCTTAGTTTAGTCACAGTTTTTCTAGGTGCGACTGGACAAAGTTTCAGGATAAATATTGTAGCAAAATGGTTTAAAGGGTCTGTGTACTTTTGGAAAATTTGGAATCCTATCTGACCCAACTGACTTTATAAAATTTGGCAGAAGAAATACAGACCTTGGCCCAGATTCTTATACAGTGGGCGTATCTCTGCGGCGGCGTAACGTATGTCATTTACAAGCACTTGCCTGTAAAGTTGCGGCAGCGTAGCGTAAATCACGCGGTGGAATTCAAATTCGGCGGGTAGGGGGCGTGTATCATTTAAATGAAGCGCGTCCCCGCGCCGAACGAACTGCGCATGAGCCGTCCGTAAAATATCCCAGTGTGCATTGCTCCAAATGACGTCGCAAGGACGTCATTGGTTTCGACCTGAACGTAAATGACGTCCAGCCCCATTCACGGACGACTTACGCAAACGACGTAACTTTTTAAAATTTTGACGCGGGAACGACGGCCATACTTAACATTGGTTGCGCCTCATATAGCAGGGGCAATAGCAATAAGAAGAGGAAGATGGACAGCCGCACTCCGGGAAAACTTTAAAAGAAAGTTGTCTTTATTGTCAAACTGGAACATGTACAGTCACCGCAACCACAAAACAGGACAGCCGGCGCGTTTCGCACTTAACTAGTGCTTAGTCAGGGGCAACTTTACGCCGGGAAAAGCCTAACGTAAACGTCGTAACTTTACTGCGTCGGCCGCGCGTACGTTCGGGAATTTGCGTATCTAGCTAATTTGCATACTCCATGGGGAATCCGACGGAAGCGCCACCTAGCGGTCAAAAAAAATTGCAGACTTACGCCTGTCGAATCTAATGGATATCTATGTGTAACTTCTAAGAATCAGTCGCATAGATACGACGGCTCAGATTAGGACTTACGACGGCGTACATGGCGCTGCGCCGTCGTAAGTCCTATGAGAATCTGGGCCCTTGTATGTAGACAGATTCAAGTTCTCACTGCTTGGTCTGACCAAGGCAAGAAGCAGTGATTAGGTCGGGTTGATTTACTAAAATTGGAGCGTGCAAAATCCGGTGCAGCTCTCAATAGAAACCTTTAAGCTTCCAGTTTTTTTGTCAAAGTTTAACTGAACAAGCTGAAATTTGAAGCTGGTTGGCTACCATGCACAGCTGCACCAGATTTTGTACTCTCCAGTTTTAGTAAATCAACCCCATTATGTCCTCCAGCACTGCTGCTTCCTATGAAACCCTGATAGAAAGAATAATAATAGGCTTACATGTTTGAATCATGCTCGTGGGATTGCCTTTATTCTGCATGTTCTGGTCAAGCTCATGCAAGGGGCAAAGTACAGCAAAAACAAATAAATACTGCTCCAGCTGAACAGTCCAGGCAGTGGGAACATGGATTTACCTGCACCTTTAAGTACAAGTACTTTTGTTGGTGAATAAGAAGTCCTGTGAGCATGCAGGTTTGTAGGAATACCAGTTTATTCCTAGAAGTGCACTCACCTATTTAAGACAGGATAGGAAAAATTGGTGATATTAACCATCTGCAGGCTTCTCTTAATGTTCGTAGATCTTGATGGGGTAACGTTTCCTGAAGAACTTGGCTTTTATAGTGACATTCCCCCTCAGGTTACAGGATGAATAATAAGCTCTAAAGCCGCGTACACATAATGGGAGCTTTTCATTGGATATTCCGTTCGTGTGTATGCCCCATCAGACTTTTTCTGCTGGAATTTCCGACGGACTTAGATAGAGAACAGGTTCTCTATTTTTCCATCGGAAATTCCGACAGAGTTTTTCCCGTTGGAAAGTCCGGCCATGTGTACGTGGCATTAGGCAGGATACTATGCCGAGAAAAGGGTGATTACATAAGGAGTTGTGGGACTAATGTGCCTAGTATCAGCCACTTGCAATCCCTGTACAACAGAGCTTAGACTGGGACAGAGAGAAACAGCCCAAAGAGCCAGTCAGCTGTACTGCAGTGATCAGGGGCTAACAAAGACAATGCTGACAGAAGGAGTAAGCAAAGATGAGCTTATACAGTATATCTACTGCTTTTCCTTTTATTGTTACAGGCTGGGCACTAGAACTGGAAAGTCTTCTGGCCTGCCATATGGAGTTGTGCTGTTTGATGGAGCAGTGTACATTTTAGAACTAGATGCAGAATAATACAATCCTATGGGGAGTAAAACAGTCCAGTATGTGTGTTTCATCTGTGTGTGTATAGCTCATTGCTTGAAGTTCAGATTTACAGCCATTTTACCCAGATAGCCTGCATTGCATTACTCCAGATCAACTTTGCAAACATTCTGCAAGTCAAGTTCTTGTTCAGTTAGGTTGCGCAATAGTCATCCCACCACAGGGGTCACTGTGAATGAATTTTCCTATTTGCTCCCTGCTGTAAACTTGCAGAGCTCTTGCTGTAGACTCACCACTGCAACTTTGCTCTTGCTAGAGACTTGCCATGCAAATTTGCTAAAAATTGGAAAAGTCTCAACTAGAACTTGTGCTTCAAATACTCTGCAAGTGTACAACTTGCCAGTGAAAATGTACAGAAAGTTAACTAGACTAACAATTCAACACTGACATATATTTGTGGCAATGTAAACCTTGCTATCTGTGAAGCACCTCTCTATGTGTGTTAATATCAGTTTTAAGCCACGATTGCATATTAACACAACACCAAGTATGGTAGGGATGTATGGTATGGTATGGCCTTTGTACCATAATACACACATGTCCATATATATGCATGCTTTAGCACAGTGGTTCTCAACCCTGTCCTCAAGTACCCACAACAGGCCATGTTTTGGGAATTTCTCTTAGATAAAATAGCTGTACAAAATACCAAGCCGTTGACTCTGATTTAAAGCACCTACGCAAGATAAAGGAAAACCTGCAAACATGGCCTGTTGGGGGGTTTTGAGCACAGGGTTAAGAACCACTGCTTTAGCACACCACAATACACAGGTGTGAATCCCAGATTACAGGAATAACTTGCCACAAAGTTGTGGCAGTGTTGAATTGTAAGTCTTTTAACTTTCTGCACATTTTCACTGGCAAGCTGTACACTTGCAGAGCACTTGAAGCAGAAGGTCTAGTTGACACTTTTCCAATTCGTAGCAAATTTGCATGGCAAGTCTCTAGCAAAGTTGCAGTGGTGAGTCTACAGCAGGGAGAAAAGATGACAATTCAACCACAGTGCCCCCTGTGGTGGGATGACTATTGCACAACAGAGCTGAACTAGAACTTGCAGCAGACTTGCAGAATGTTTGCAAAGAAAGTTGATCTGGAGTCATGCAGTGCGGACTTGCTGCAATTTTGCAACAAACTTGTGAAGTTTGGAAAGTCTAGCATTAGCTTAGCAAGTCATTTTCAAACTTACAGCTGAATTGCTTGTTATCTGGGATGTTTTGTGCACTGTGGTGTTCCGCATTGCCAAAAATAGCCAGGTATATTTTTTTGCCTGCACCAAGGCTTGTTAATTGCCTATTCAAAGTGAATAGGTGACCTTAACGAAGCACACATTAACGAGTGTGTTAACACTGAGAGGTGTGAATGGGCCCTTAAGGTAAAATAAAGGACTAGGTGACATAAAGAAGTCGTTGATTTTATTTGTATTTTTTTTTGTTCTCTGTTTCTGAACTCCCACCTAAAAGCCAAGTGCAATACTGTACAGCGCTGTAAATTCAGCATTGA
This sequence comes from Rana temporaria, assembly GCF_905171775.1. NCBI lineage: Eukaryota > Metazoa > Chordata > Amphibia > Anura > Ranidae > Rana > Rana temporaria. The sequence continues at coordinate 96,712,825 of NC_053490.1, forward strand.
CTTTGTACTCCTGTGTTAAAAAGTCAGAGGGTTACCGAAGGGTTATGTAGAAAAATATTTTTATAAGTTAAAGCCTCCAGTAAAGGTCTTTCCACCCAGTCCCAAGTGGGGCAGTGCAAATCCAATACTGAAATATATAGAATAATAAAAAGAAAAAAGAAACAGACGGTGATATTCATATTTCAGCTGTCTTAGAAACACCACACCCAGAAAAAGAAAAAGAAAACGGAATTCTTTGTCAATGACATATGGGGCTGATTGCTGTCATATTCAGGGGGAACATGCAACATGAGCCTTTTCTGTTTGTCAAGATGGAGATCCTTAAATCCTTGGCTACCACAGGGGTTAAAGGAACACACGGTTGTATTTTCCGTCCTTCCTAACGTTTGGCGGTAACCATACACGTCAAAGATTTGGGCCAGCTTTTCTTTGGTGGGGCTGTTATGTTGGTGGATTCAAAAGAGCTGTTCTTATTTTACACATAAATTGGCTGCAATGCTCTCACAGGACAAAGGCAAGTATTTGGATGTCAGCAGTGTGTGCTTTTACTAGAGCAAATGAGGCATGTTATTGCCATTAAAAGGAGATACGTACAATATTTTCCCGATGTTTTTAAGGAAAAACATACACATTGAATTAGAAAATAATCTCACACCACAGCTCGAATAGTGAAGTCAGAGCCATCGTTCCTGCAAGCCAAGGAGCAAAATTATTTCTTTGCTCTCTTTGCTTTTCTATCAGCTAATTCGTCAAGGCAAATGGGAATTCATCCTTTGCTGAATTGGCATCACTAAAAAGTAAACAAGTTTGGCCTTGATTCTGCTTTTTTTTTTAGTTTGTAGATCGATATTTTATATAATTAGTTTTATTATGTTTACATAGAAATTATTTTCATAAAACCATTATTTTACAAGCAAACATTTAATATTCTCAGTTGGCAAAGCATGCTCTGCTTTCTAATAAGCCAGTCCAGTACTGTGTGTATGCTTGCTGGCAGCCTGTGTATAATTGACTTGGCCATACACTCCTGTTCATAGGTGTGTGCAGCCTATTGCATTAGGGTGTGCACCCCAAAGTAATAGGGCAATGTACAGTGTTGGTAGAGCAGTGGACGATGTCAAAAGGGAAGAGACTGGTGTCATTTTATTTTTTATATTTTTAGATTATTACTTTTTTACAATTTTATTATTTTTTAAATATATTCTGTTTTATTACAATATTATTATTATTATTATTATTGTTTTATTTATTTTTTAGGAGCTCCATGGGGGCCTAGGTGAAATATCAGGGGTCTAAACAGACCCCTGATGTCTCACTTTTGAGACATAGAAAAGGACTGAGGACAAAGATTCCCCAGGTCCTTTCTCTGTAGCCAAGTAGCAGGGGGAATCTGCCCAGCACAGGGTCATTAGGGTGTGCCCAGGTACACCTGGCACACCCTGTGCGCACGCCTATGCTCCTGTTACTGCTCAGAGAGGGGTTGTATCCCTCTTGTATAAGTCAACAATATGTGAAATGTGTTTTCTGTGCCATTCAGGTCTGTTTCACAACTGTGTATGAACTTCTAGAAAGCTTCCACTCTTATGGAGCTGGTCACCTGCTGGCTGTGAGTGGAAAATATGAATTATTCATATGCAATATTTTCTATTTACCTGATTCGAAAGGATATTAAAATTATTAATTGTATTTTTAGTCCTGAATATAATACATACAGTACATAAAGCAAATATATAATTAAAGCGGAGCTTCTCCAAAAAGGGGAAGCGCCGCTTGTTCGCAACCCCAAACCCCGCCACTGCCACATTTGGCACGTTAGGGGGGGGGGGAGTGGGTACCTGGTTTTGACAGGTACCTGCTCCCACTTCTAGGTAAGATCGCCGCTCGGCGATCTTACGATATTTCCGCCCCCTCCACAGAGGTCCCAGAAGATGGCGGGAACATTCAGAAAATGCAGAGGTAACTGTGGTCATTGTTAAAGTGCTGAGATATTAAATTCAGCATAGGTACCTGTATTCATGTTTATATATTTTGTAGATAATTCTTAGAGTTTCAACACATTGGGCACCCTGTTAAATTCGTACTGCTCTTTACAATTGGTAAGTGAGGCTGCCCATCATAGTTAAAGACCAATCATAGGGTGGAGAAGGGGGCGGGCATCCAAAAACAAATACAGGATCTGATTAAGATTTGCACAGCAGGTAGCCCTGTATCCAAGAATCATTGGGCACTATATATCCTGTACTCCTACATTATGTGTATTACACTCTAATTTTAAAATTAAGTTTGTTCTTTGATGTTTAGGTATGTGTATAAAATGTATCACAATTTATCGGTGCCATATTAAAAGACCCAAGTGGTATAATAAGTTCCTTCAGCTATATACAAACTACTTGTGAGGCTTTCAGTGAATATAAAAGGAGGTGCCTCAATGTGATATTTATTCTATTTAGAGGTTCTGAAAAATACTATTTGGGAAAATATGGTGCCAGCATATTACTAAAATATAGTGTTTGTAAATGGAATATACTTGGAACATACATAGCAGTCAGTATGTATACATTGATATCCTCTGGTGTCTGTAAAAGTTCAATGTAAACCTAAGATACTGAACAGTATATAGTACCCACGCCAAAAAAACTGGGCTTTATGTCTGCTAAAGCTTAGATTGCAGACATACAGGGCCAGATTCAGGTACATCGGCACATCTTTGAGCCGGCGTAGCGCATCTCATATGCGCTACGCCGACGTAACATTGAGAGGCAAGCTGAGTATTCACAAAGCACTTGCTCCCATATTTACGCCAGCGTAACGTAAATAGGCCGGCGTAAGCCTGCCTAATTCAAAGTAGGCAGATAGTGGGCGTGTTTTAATAAAATGAGTCGTGACCCCATGTAAATGCATGGCCGTACGAACGGCGCATGCGCGCGCATCCTCAGAATCACGTCGCATATCCTCCCTAAGATACGACGGCTCAATGCGTACGACGTGAACGTAACCTACGCCCAGCCCCATTCACGTACAACGTAGGTAAACAACATAAAATACAACGCTGTTCCGACGTCCATACCCTAACATGACTTACCCCTGCTTTATAAGGGATAACTATACGCTGGACGTACGCCTTATGTAAACGGCGTAGCTTACTGCGACGGGCGCAAGTACATTCGTGAATCGGCATATCTAGGTCATTTACATATTCAACGCGTAAATCAATGGAAGCGCCCCTAGCAGCCAGCGTAAATATGCACCCTAGATACGAAGGCGTAGAAAACTTACGTCGGTCGTAGGAAGCCAAAATTCAGGCGTATCTTATACTGTGAATACAGAGCATAGATACGACGGCGCATCCGTGGACTTACGCGGCGTATAAGAAGATACGTCGGCGTAAGTCCTACCTGAATCTGGTCCTTAGTCTTCCTGATCGGTTATCCTAGTATCTGTAGTAATAGGCTATAGTCTCCAGTGGAGGCTGCAAAGGAGATGAAGCTGTCATATCACTCTAGTAAATGGCCTCTGTGATAAAGCTTTCAGTACTGATCTTAAAGTGATACTAAAACACACTGTTTAATTTTTACTGTCCCTTCTATTTCTGTATGTGGATGATGGCACTGTAATTATTTTAATAAAAGAAAACATCCAAGTACCATTTTCCTAATCGATATACAGCTGTCACATGGCCCAGCTCTTTCCCAGCCTGTCTGCAGGGAAACATAAGCAGGAGAAGTTTCTAGTCCTCTGCTGCTGGTCACATGTTAAAGATAACAGCCCTATTGGCGTCTTCCTGGCACTGTAGCCGTCATTCGGCTATAGCATGGGTGGAAAATGTTTAATCTATCTGTAATATCCTACCCCCATTGTGTTTAGCTGGTTAGTGGGCATGGAGGAGGAGGGAAAACTGAGCATGTGCAGAGTTGCCACCACAGCTGCAAAATCCCTAGCTGAACTGGCACATGAACAGAAGGTAGAGATAGGGAACAGCAAAATGAACCAGTTTTGCAGAATACAGAAAAAGAATCTGGGCACGAGTTGAGTTATGGCTTCCTCATTAGGCCGCTGCTCATTTATTGTCCAATCATAGGTAGGAGCAAGCCCCTAGTCAAGCTACACTGGTTAACTACAAGGACCTGGCTATGTTATCTGGCAGGGTACCTGGATAAAAATCATATAAATATGAAATAGACAGTTTACAAATATGTATTTCATATGTGTGTTTAGTTCTATGCCTGAAGGCCATCTTTGAACTGTCCCTTTAAAACGATTGGCATGCTGTCCGTCACCCGCAAGCTTTAGATGCTTTAACACAGGGCCTGCTTTCAAAATAAGATGTCAAAACAAAAGCCCATTTCAAGGTTTTTATGCATCCAGTTTGCTATCATTTCTGGTACGCATTCAAAAAATCTTGGCGATATAAAGCAGGACTGTGTATTGTGTTTTATAAGATAGACGTGGTCACTGCCCAGGAAGAAAACAAATATTAAATTGCGTAGAGTGCAGCCTTTCCATTAAACGCTTTCACTTTTTCCCCAGATTCCAGCCAGAAGCCATTTAAAAGGAAGAGGTCTCTCATAAACTGGACCTTTTGGCGTGGTTCTAACACTCATCTGGACAACATCCCGCTCTCTCCAACCTCCTCAACTCCTGGAAAGCTGTTTGGACTGTCATTGCCAGCCATATGTGAGAATGACAACCTGCCCAAAGCCATAATGGTGAGCAGCAAATCCTAAAACTGCTTCCTAAGAAGCACATGATACTGACACAACCCTCATCATCACATGATAAAACACTTCTGAAATGTATCAGATGTTTCGCATTATATTTTACCCGGGAACAAAATAGAGAAGGAAGCACCATGAATAAAATGCAACAAAAATAAAAATTTTTAGCAATTTATAAAGCAGTCACATGACTGCTATGCAGCTTTTGTACTCTTCAAAGGGGAGTGGGGGTACTAAGTCTCAGGCTAAGGCAGTTAGGCAGTTTGTTGCTTAACTTGCTATGTGTCATCAGATTGCTGTGTGCTTAACCACTTCCCGACCGCTGCATGTAAATGTACGTCCACAGAATGGCACGTACAGGCAAATGGGCGTACAGGTACATCCTTGCCTTTCCGCGGGTCGGGGGTTCCGATTCCTGCGGGGAGCGATCCGGGACGACGGCGCGGCTATTCGTTTATAGCCGCTCCGTCGCGATCGCTCCCCGGAGCTGAAGAACGGGGAGAGCCGTATGTAAACACGGCTTCCCCGTCCTTCACTGTGGCGGCTGCATCAATCGTGTGATCCCTTTTATAGGGAGACTCGATCGATGACATCAGTCCTACAGCCACACCCCCCTACAGTTGTAAACACACACTAGGTGAACCCTAACTCCTACAGCGCCCCCTGTGGTTAACTCCCAAACTGCAACTGTCATTTTCACAATAAACAATGCAATTTAAATGCATTTTTTTCTGTGAAAATGACAATGGTCCCAAAAATGTGTCAAAATTGTCCGAAGTGTCCGCCATAATGCCGCCATTAGTAGTAAAAAAATAAAAATAAATAAAACTATCCCCTATTTTGTAAACGCTATAAATTTTGTGCAAACCAATTACAGCAAAAAGTAAAAAATATTGCATTTTTTTCAAAATTGTCGCTCTATTTTTGTTTATAGCGCAAAAAATAAAATCCGCAGAGGTGATCAAATACCACCAAAATAAAGCTCTATTTGTGGGGAAAAAAGGACGCCAATTTTGTTTGGGATCCACGTCGCACGAGCGCACAATTGTCTGTTAAAGCGACGCAGTGCCGAATTGTAAAAACGCCTTTGGGCATTTAGTAGCATATTGGTCCGGGGCTTAAGTGGTTAAAGATGACAGCAAGATTCTCTGCTGTAGCCACTGTCAGGCAATCGCTTATGACCACCCTGGCAGGTATTGTTAACTACAATATGTGGGCTTCTGAGTACAGGACAGGAAGGGCATAGCATGCATTAGATTGGGTATGAATGGGTAACAACACTGATAGGGGTTTCCTATTGACTGACTAGCTATGACTAAGCAACAATGATGCTGTGAAATGCGTCAAGTGTTTGTCCTGATTCATTACAATAAAAGCTTTTATCGGAGTGCGGCTGTCCTGAATCCAGTTCTTTAATATGTTTCCTATTGACTGGTTTGTCAATTACAATTGTCAGCACATAAATGCACTTAAATGTGTGGATCATTGGTATTTTGTTATTAATTGGGTTAACAAACACTATATTATCCACTTAAGGACCTTGGGTGTTTTTCAGATTTGGCATTTACAAGACCAAAACAATTTTTTTTGCTCCAAAATTACTTAAAACCCCCAAACATTATATATATTTTTTTCTAACACCCTAGAGAATAAAATGGCGGTCATTGCAATACTTTTTGTCACACCATATTTGCGCAGCGGTCTTACAAGCGCACTTTTTTTGGAAAAAATTAACTTTTTTGAATTAAAAAATAAGACAAAAATAAATTTGGCCCAATTTTTTTATATATTGTGAAAGATAATGTTACGCCGAGTAAAAAGACCTCAGATCCCATATTTAGACTTAAATGCAAAAAAAAAAGGAACATTTTGTCATTTGAAAAAATGACATTTAAAAAATGTTGCTTTAAGAAGCATGGGCAAGACTGACGTTTTGACGTCACTTACGGCCAGCTATTTTATGGGGACGGGTGGGGGCCATCTTGCCCTCACTCGTATCCCCACACAGCACGTGAAAGGACCCGATCGCTTCCGCCGCTACCGACGGCTCCGGTAAGCGGCGGAGGGCGCGGGAGAGCGGCGCGAGGCCCTCTCCCGCCGCCGATAACGGTGATCTCGCGGCGAATCCACCACAGAGACCACCGTTATCGTTTACAGGACCGCTCACGCTAAAGATGGATATCTCGGTTGTGGCAGCAGCTACTGCCGTTACCGAGATATCCATCTTTAAAAAAAGGACGTATATCTGCATGAGGACGTCCATAAGTGGTTATAGAAACACAATTTTTTTATTTATATTGAAATGGGTCAAGACATACCTATGTATATAGTAATTCTTATTACTGCAAAATGCCAGATGTTATGCTGGTGTAGCCTACAAGTTTACTTTACTGTGCACAATGGGAGAGATTAACTAAAACTAGACCACACCAAATCTGGTGCAGCTCTGCATAGTAACCAATCAGCTTCTAGGTTTTATTATCAAAGCTTATTTGAACCAGCTGAGGTTAGAAGCTGATCTCTTCGCCATTTTAGCCGGCGCCATGAAGGTCGAGCTGTGCAGCTTCAGCGGTTACAAGATCTACCCGGGCCATGGCACGCCAGGATTGACGGCAAGGTGTTCCAGTTCCTCAATGCAAAATGTGAATCTGCCTTCCTTTCCAAGAGGAATCCTCGACAAATCAACTGGACTGTTCTGTACAGACGAAAACACAAGAAAGGGCAGTCGGAAGAAATCCAGAAAAAGCGTTCTCGCCGTGCAGTGAAGTTCCAGAGGGCTATTACTGGTGCTTCTCTGGCTGAAATTATGGCCAAGAGAAACCAGAAGCCTGAAGTGCGAAAGGCTCAGAGGGAACAAGCTATTAGGGCTGCAAAGGAGGCAAAAAAGGCTAAGCAGACCACCAAAAACGTTCCTGCTAAGGGTCCAACAAAGGCTGCCCCCAAGCAGAAGATTGCCAAGCCAGTAAAAGTGGCGGCTCCCCGTGTTGGAGAAAAACGCTAAGCAACATGTTCCTACTGGATGTGTTAATAAATTACTATTTTGAAAAAAAAAAAAGAAGCTGATTGGTTACCTTGCACAGCTGCACCAGGGTCTCCAGTTTTAGTAAATCTCCCCTAGTATGTCTGGTTAATATACTGTATGTTGACCAGACATGTTCCAATACATGCACATCCCCTCGTGTTTTGTCACTCTAAATACACAGTAAAGAAAATTATCTGTGAGCTCCCAACATCCTTATTGAGCTGTCAGTACATTGTCTTTGCTGCACTAAAATCCTAAGCAGTGTTGTCTGCCATGCCGAGGTTCCCTAGCGGACTACAGAACAACTCCCCACTATGGTATGGAGATTGGGGGTTGTACTTCTAACACACGTCCTACTCTAGGGTGACAACACTGCTCTCTCATAGATAAAGTACAGTATGCAAACATTATAACGGTTGTGTGATACTGTCAGGATCACTAGAAAATATAAAGAAAAAAAAGGCAGAAAAAAATGAATGCAGCCACCACATCTAAGGACTGGTAAACTGTATTTCTTTTTCCATTTTTGCTCTTGAGTTTACATATATTATGATATTAGTTGCTAGAGGACACTGCTGTTGACCGTGTTTAGGTTGTCACCCACTCCAGGCACTTCCATCCATTTGTACCGACTCACAGAAGATGGAAATTAATTTTAAAAGCAGTCAGCAACTTTAGATCAGCCTTCTTATCCATGGTATTTTGGCATCTTACTAAATGATTAATTTGCCTTGTGAGGTTTATACACAAAACACGACAGCAGAACATTTCTCTTGGTAGCTGGAATGACATGGAACATCGCTCTCCAGACTGAGAATAATTCCTAAATTGATTCAATGAAAACTGTTTGATACAGCGGCTAGTTAATGGGACCGTCTTTTAGAATAATAAATTAATCTTAATCTACAATCATTTTCTGATGTGTTGTAGGTGGCTGAGAAATGTTGCCGTTAAACCTTGGCTCAACTGTGAGGAACTGGCACTGTTTCTGAAAAGGCCAATCATGTAGAAAGAAAATTCCTAAGTTGTATATTGCTCGTGCTAAATGTTAATTTTAGATGATGTATCACTGCACTGTCTGTACGTGACTATGTAAGCATAGGCTAAACTCTAATACCAAACCTAAATCTGCTGGGTACTGTGTTATATCTACTAGAAGCCTGGATGGTATATTAAAAAATAAGATGAGATTAAAAAATTGGCAGGTGGTTTCATTTTTTAGCATTAACCATATAAACCAATTAAAAAAAAATATCTGGACCAACAAAAAGTTAGATTTGTAAGTAAGACAACTTGTTAGTAAGATGAGTTAGTAGGAAGATTTCAGCTGTATCTTGGGAAATATTGTATCCCCTACATACCATAAGTACATTTTAAATATATTCAGCTATGAATATGTCTTTACTTGGATACACCATGAATACTAATACATAAGCCAACTGTTTTATTTATGTTAGTATACAGTGCATCCAGAAAGGATTCACAGCGCTTTACTTTTTCCACAATTTTTTAAGTTACAGCCTTATTCCAAAATGGATTAAATTCAATATTTTCCTCAAAGTTCTACAAACAATACTCCATGATGACAATGTGAAAGAAGTTTGTTTGAATTCTTTGCAAATTTATTAAAAATACATACCGGTAAGTATTCACATCCTTTGCTCAATACTTTATAAGCACCTTTGGCACCAATTACAGCCTCACATCTTATTGAGTCTGATGTTACAAGTTTGGTACACCATTTTTGGGCACTTTCTCCCATTACTCTATGCAGGACCTTTCAAGATCCATCAGGTTGGATGGGGAGCGCCGATGCACAGCCATTTTTAGATCTCTCCAGAGACGCTCAATCGGGTTCAAGTCTGGGCTCTGGCTGGGCCACTCAAGAACATTCACAGAGTTGTCTCTTAGCCACTCCTTTGCTATCTTGGTTGTGTATTTAGGGTTGTTGTTCTGTTGGAAGATGAATCTTTGCCTTAGTCTGAGGTCCAGAGCAGGTTTTCATCATGGATTACTCTGTACATTGCTGCATTCATCTTTTCCTCAATCCTGACTAGTCTCCCAGTTCCTGCTGCTGAAAAACATCCTTACAGCATGATGCTGCCATCACCATGCTTCACTGTGGGGATGGTATTGGCCAGGTGATGAGCGGTGCCTGGTTTCTTCCAGACATGATGCTTGCCATTCAGGGCAAAGAGTTCAAACTTTGTTTCATCAGACCAGAGAATTTAGTTTCTCATGGTCTGAGAGTCCTTTAGGTGCCCTTTGGCAAACTCCAGGTCTGTCTTGTGCCTTTTACTGAGGGGTGACTTCCGTCTGGCCACTCTACCATACAGGCCTGATTGGAAGAGTGCTGCAGAGATGGTTGTTCTTCTGAAAGGTTCTACTCTCTCCACAGAGAAACACAGGAGCTCTGTCAGAGTGACCATTGGGTTCTTGGTCACCTCCTCGACTAAGGCCCTTCTATCCTGATTGCTCAGTTTGGCCAGGCGGCCCACTCTAGGAAGAGTCCTAGTGGTTTCAAACTTCTTCCATTTACCTTTCCAAATCATGTCCAATCAACTGAATTTACCACAGGTGGACTCCAATCAATTTGTAGAAACATCTCAAGAATGATCAGTGGCAAAGGCTGTGAATACTTATTTTCATTTTTTTATTTTAATAAATTTGCAAAGATTTCAAACAAACTTCTCTCATGTTGTCATTATGGGGTATTGTTTGTAGAATTTTGAGGAAAATAATGAATTTAATCCATTTTGGAATAAGGCTGTAACATAACAAAATGTGGAAAAAGTGCAGCGCTGTGAAAACTTTCCGGATACACTGTACATTCAGTTTTCTAGTAATGGAAGCCTAGCAGCAGCCCAGAATGTTGGGACTGACACCTAATTATACAGAAGTCTCCCGAAAAGGCACATGTAACCCTCCTTTTGATTTATAAAGCTTAGCGACAAACCTTAATCAATCGAGTACTGGAGGATTTCCAGAAAACAGTTAATCATTTCATTTCTCATTTTCTTAAAACAATGTACATACCCGACCTACGTAGCTGAAGCTAGACATACATGTTTTAAACTGAATTAACATTGTCCATACTGACTGCAAGGAGAGATAATGTTAAATATTTAAAAAATGTATGTAGTGCACCCCCTTAAGGGCCGCTAGTAACTGGGATCCCCCACCTTGTACAGCCAGGCACACCGAATTTCCACAGTCACTCCAGAGTCAGAGAACAGTCCGTGACTTTTTTTTTTTTTTTTTCGTTTTATTGAGGGATATAAACTTGAATAGGAATTAGAAATTATGGGTTGCCCACTTGACTTCAAACTATCTCAGGGACAACACTTCCTATATATAGTCCTATATACACTCCACTCTTCCTCCAGTACTCATGTGCTTGCAGAACCTAGCTGGTACAATATAGAGATCTGACATGGCAGTCAGATTTTTGCGCAATTGCCTGTTAGTGACAGGAACCCAAGGCCCCATAGCAAAAGTTCAGTGTCCAGCATTAATCACTTTTGTGGCTATTGATCCTAGCACCACCTGTTCAGGCACTGCCAACCCACCTGGCTGCAGCTGCCCCTTTCACTAGCCCTCCAGGCTGACTTCTCCCACAGTCCTCCCAGACTGACACTCTCTCAATAGTCCTCCCAGACTGAACACTCGCCAGCCAACCTGGCTGACTTCTCAGTAGATCTCCCAGAAGTGCTGACCTGCTCCCTCTGTCTCTCCTTACTCACATGCCTCCAGGAATGGGTTCCTCCGTGTGATGTGAGGAATCCTTCCAGCACCCGAGCCCCAGACCTAAGGTAATCCCCCCAGACTGGGGGCAGCCTGAAAGGACCTCCCACAGTCTCCTCAGCATCTCCATCTTCCACCTGACTCCCCTGCTGGAATGGTCCATGTCTATTTATGAGGTAAGCTCTACCCCCTGCCCAAAAGCTGGGATTGTCTGAGCCCTCATAAATATTCCAAATAGCCCCTCCTAGCTTCCACCCACTACATCTTGAACCTTCACCAATGCCCCAGAAAACAGGAAGAGGCACCAGAAGATCTGTCTGAATGAGTCATCTAGACTCCCTGAGTCACTAAACCCTGACCCAGATTCACAACCCAGGCCTGGGTCTCAGCCAAGCCTATTTGTGTACTCTAACAACTAACCTATTTACATCTAGAACACTAGAGGGTGCTACATTGATAATGCATATACATTTTTTTTTCTTTAGGATATGCTCTCTGTGCTTTGCCAAGATGGACCATTCACAAGAGGCATCTTCAGGCGTTCAGCAAATGCAAAATCCTGTAAGGAAATGAAGGAGAGGCTCAATGCAGGATTCCATGTTGACTTTGCTTGTGAATCTATCTTTGTCACCGCTTCAGTGCTGAAGGTATGAAAGGATGAGACTCGATCTATATTGCCCTCTAGAATTTGGCTTATCTCATCTGCCTTCCTGGTGCCACCTAGGGCTGTATTTATGTTTTCTTAAAGCGGTAGAAAATGTGTTAATTATTTTTTTTTATCTGGGTCCCCTCTAGCTTTATGCCATCATGTGTTAGTATACACATTATGACAAATTTACCTGTCAAAGGAAGACCTTTAGCACTGCGCTGTCACTGACATCTCTACCCGTCTACGTCTTCTTTCTGGGTTCCCCTTCCGTTTGGCCGCCTAAATGGCCAGATCGCAATGACGTCACTCCCACACACGAGAGTCACATCACAATGTCACAGAGTTGGTACGGTAATGTACTCTGAGCTGCCTCTGCGTGGCTCAATGTACAATACTGCTGAAAGGCAGGATTAGGCATTTATGGCATAAGAGACCACCATTGTATTTGTGAATTTACTGTTTACCTTGAGTTGAGCTTTAAACCAGAAATAATTATTCCTTTTAAAAATGTCTATACAGTAAATTTTATACACAAATACAAATATACCAACATTTCCAAAAAAAAAATTCCTGGTAAACCTGGACCTAACTGCTGTTTATGACCTAACAAGGAACATGTGGAACAAGGAGAGTGCAGAGTGACAGAAAAATAAGCGCATTAGTATGTTGCTTCTCTCTTTACTGTTTAGTCGAAGGCTGAGGAGGGGGCCAAGATTTGGATGGCATTGTTTACACAGTTGCATTTACAACATGCAAAGGGTCATATATGCTTGCAGAGGATGCACAGTTGTCCTATGCATCCATGTGCAGGCAGTCCTATTGATGTCAGATGGCTGCACGGACACAATAGCTGCTTCCAAATTGACCTCTGTGTATTTCGTCTGTGTATGTAATTTTACGTGATTTCTGGCATCCACTAACTTTCTTAGTTCGCCTAGATTAGACTTTTTCCTCTCAGTCATACGTGCCTACATCTGTTTCTAAATTCCTTCATTCTCAGTCCTGACATTTGTTTCTTCACACAGGACTTTCTGCGCAACATCCCTGGCAGTGTCTTCTCATCCAAACTTTATGATAAATGGGTTTCTGTCATGGACCACGGAAGTTCCGCTGAAAGAATAAAGGCTGTTAAGAAGTAGGTGCCAGATTATTTTCTCTTTGTAAGGCAGTTGGCAAACAAAATACAGTAAAACCTTGGTTTGAGGCAAACAAAATACAGTAAAACCTTGGTTTGAGGCAAACAAAATACAGTAAAACCTTGGTTTGAGGCAAACAAAATACAGTAAAACCTTGGTTTGAGGCAAACAAAATACAGTAAAACCTTGGTTTGAGAGTAACTTGGTTTGAGAGTGTTTTGCAAGACAGGCAAAATGTTTTAATACATTTTGCCTTGATATATAAGCGATGTCTTGGTATAAGAGTTGCGTCATGTCACAACTGAGTATAAAAAAGAAGAGAGGAGCCTCTAAGTGTAGCAATAATGGTTACATTTAAAGGGGTTGTAAAGACAAAAATATTTTCCTCTTAAATTAAAGTCTGACAGTAGCTGATAAAGTAAAAAGTAATGTTTTGCATTATAACTAGTTTGATACCTGTTGAAATCGAGCTGTTTTATTCACCTCCGTCACTCCTGAATCATTATTCTCACTGACTTCCTGGTTTGCGGTGCGCATTCATTCTTGCTACATCACGGCCTAATGGAAACTACAGTTCCCATTATGCCGCGTACACACCATCACTTTATGTGATGAAAAAAAACGACACTTTCTGTGAAGTAAAAAATGACGTTTTTGAAACTTCAATTTTCAAAGACGAAGTTGCCTACACACCATCGTTTTCTCACAATGATCTTGCAAAGTGAGGTTACGTTCCACCACGTTTTACCATTGAAGCTTGCTTCATAAGTAGCTTCTGGGCATGCGTGGATGAAAAAACGTCTTAGAAAACGACGTTTTTTGCTACACACGGTCAATTTCTGTGAAGTAAAAAGTGCACTTTTGAAAAACGACACATAAAATTGAAGCATGCTTCAATTTTTTTTGGTAGTTTTTTACAAGACATAAAACGACGTTTTCCCCCACACACAGTCAATTAAAGTGACGTTTTTAAAAACGTCATTTTTTTTCATCACATAAAGTGATGGTGTGTACGCGGCATTAGGCTTAGCCTCCATGCCTGTGAGGGATAAGAGAGCATCTTCACGCAGGGCTGTAGTCATAGGGAGGGGGTGAGCACATTCTGCTTTCCACCATGCAAAACGGCTCAGATGCTGGTGGAAAGCAAGAAGAGGAGAGACAGGAAATGGCATTTTCAAACCTGGATTACTGTATTTTGGAGGTCAAAAGGAAAAACGAGGTAAGTGATATTTAAATGCTCTAGCTTACAGCAATCAATTGAACTAATAAAAAACAAACCTTTAGTGTTCCTTTAATAATGGTACAACATTTATCAACTTATTGCTACACTTAGAGGTGCCTCTCTTCTCTTTTATACTCTGTAAAAAAAAATGCTTTGATATACAAGTGCTTTGGATTACAAGCATGTTTCTGGAACGAATTATGCTTGCAATCCAAGGTTTTTCTGCATATAATATAGTGTCGTTCCTTGTAAAATTTTAAAATATGCCTACAAAATACACAACATTCTAACCCATAAGTCAGCCCAGAATAAGACAGACATCAGCAATCGTTTAGTTTCATGGACAGGATTATTTTATTTTCAATTCAGTAAAGTACATTGAGGGTCACATGAATTCAAAAACTAAATTGTGACACTCTCTGAACTAGAATTTATTTATCACCCCATGCTGTTCTCTTATATATTATTATACACCTTCAAACGTTTTCACTATTTTAACCAGTGGCAGTGCGTCCATAGAGGGCGCAGGAGCGCCGCCCCCTCTCTCCCCTGCACCGCCACTGATCAACAATACATATATTCATGCATTGCATGAATCCATGTATTGTTGCTGTCGACCACTATTCAGATGGCCGGCCCCCTGGCGAGAGCTGGCCATCTGAATAACGGCAGCTGGTTGGCTTTAGAAGTGCCTATCAGAGCTAGCCTGAGGGCTGTAATCGGCTTCCAAATAGTTAACCAGGGGACGCAAGGGGGGTGCGTTCCCTAGCTAACACTGACAGGCGTCTCAGCCAATCAGGTTCACCGGTTCTGGTTACCGGTAACCTGATTGGCTGAAGCGTCATCGAGGGCGGAAGAAGACATTGAGGGACGGTGGAAGGAAGATGGCTGACCCCAGAAATGTAAGTGCCGGGTGGGGGGGCAATCTGGCAGCATTTTACAGGGCACAGTGGTGACAATTGATGGCCACAGTGGCGACAATTGATGGGCACAGTGGCTACAATTTATAGGCACAGTGGCGACAATTGATGGCACAGTGGCTGCGTTTGATGGTATGGCACAGTGTCTGTGTTTGATGGCACAGTGGTTGCGTTTGGCATGGCACAGTGGTGACAATTGATGGCACAGTGGCAACAATTGATGGCACAGTGGCGACAATTGATGGCACAGTGGCTGCGTTTGATGGCATGGCACAGTGGTGACAATTAATGGGCACAGTGGCGACAATTGATGGCACAGTGGCTGCGTTTGATGGCATGGCACAGTGGTGACAATTGATGGGCACAGTGGCGATAAATGATGGCACAGTGGCTGCGTTTGATGGCATAGTACAGTGGCTGCATTTGATGGCATGGCACAGTGGCGACAACCGATAGCACAGTGGTGACAATTGATGGCATGGCACAGTGGCGACAATTGATGGCATGGCACAGTGGCGACAATTGATGGCACAGTAGCTGCATTTGATGGGCACAGTGGCTGCATTTGATGGGCACAGTGGCTGCGCTGCCTTTGATGGGCACAGTGGCTGCGTTTTATGGGCACTGTGGCTGCATTTGATGGGCACAGTGGCTGCATTTGATGGGCACAGTAGCTGCGTTTAATGGGCACAGTAAGGCTGCAATTGTTTTGTTTTTGTTTTCGTTTGTTTACGCCCCCCAAAAAAATTGGAGCACCAGCCGCCACTGATTTTAACTAAGCATTAATGTAGTTATATTCCCTTTGCTGTTTGTTTGCCTTACCTTGTAATGATGGGCTCACATGTTGTTGTTGCAACTTGTAGTGTTTTGTAGTGTCATGGCTA
This sequence comes from Rana temporaria, assembly GCF_905171775.1. Classification (NCBI taxonomy): domain Eukaryota; kingdom Metazoa; phylum Chordata; class Amphibia; order Anura; family Ranidae; genus Rana; species Rana temporaria. The sequence continues at coordinate 96,729,117 of NC_053490.1, forward strand.
ATGATCCTGTTATGTCCACATATTCATTCTTATAGCCCAGGGGTCTCCATACTTTCTAAACAAAGGGCAGGTTTACCGTCCTTCAGACTATAGGAGGGCCGGATCGATGGCCAGCGGGAGTGGACATTTTTCTGGCATCAGTAGGAGTAAACATCACCACATTTGGTATTAGGCTGGGAGGAATAGTGCCCCATCCTTGATATAGGGAGTAATTGTGCTCTATTATTGGTGTCAGTAGAAGAAATGGTGCCCCATTGTTGGTGTTAGATGTCAGAATAGAGTCTGATATCAGTGGGAGGATTAGTGCCCTAAGGGCCGGATAAAAGCAAAGAAAGGGCCCCAACTGGCCCCCAGGCTGCAGTTTGGAGACCCCTGATCTAGCCTGTCCCAAGCTTATTCTTATTTTCTAAAGAGTCATGCACCCAATTAATGTCCAGCCATTTGCTCTGTGTTCCATCACAAATGTGAGAGTGCTAATGTAATGAAAGACTGCATGGTGATTTCTCTGTTAATTGCTCTGTCTGCTTGGTCTATGTCAGATCTAATTACTGGTAAAGGAGAAGTATGGCCAAAGCCTTTTTTGGACATACTCCTTCTATGGATCACATAATTGCAGTTATTTCTGTACTCCTGTGACCCATTTTCGGTCTTCAGTGGGCTGAAGCCTGCTGTCAGCTGACATCACAGAGCCGGTCCAAGCTCTGAAAAGTCCCCATATGGCTGAGATCCACCCAGAACCCTGGACCGGCAGCTGGCTCAACCCGAGCCAGCTTCACCCCTCCCCTCCACAGCTCCAGTGAGTGTGGGGGGCAGGGGGTGGCAGAGCAGAAAGCCGGAGACTGACAGTCCTGTTCTGAACCAGAGGGGAACAGATGCAGTATCAGAACCATGCTGCATCCACTGAGGTGAGTATATTTTTTCCAAACCTCTCTTTTAAACTCTTACCCCAAGAGAACTAGACTGAGAGACCCATGGATTGTGGGATATATAGTAGAAAGTGTCAGTTCGCACACCAAAGACAGTGGTCATGCATTAACCTGTGCAGTGTCATGCACCATGTTTAAATACAAACAGAATCATCTGGCAAAGGAATGTGAAGATTTACTCATCTGCAGTATAGCATGTGTTTACAGAGCAAGATAGAAAGTTTTTTACAATGCTTTTACCATGCTTTTGTTGTAGTAAAGCCATTATTGTTTTTTTTTTAAATAGACCACGCAGAGTTATTGCCAAATTCCCAGACCCACAAAGATGAATCTTTCTAATTGTGTTTCATTTTTGTCAGCAATCCTATAAAGTAATTACTATCCCGTGTTTTCCCATTGCAGGTTGTTGGAGAAGCTTCCCCAAATAAATGTCACTTTACTACACTACCTGTTTGGGGTTCTGCATTGCATTGAGCAACGTTCTGACACCAACCAAATGACAGCCTTCAATCTGGCAGTGTGTATTGCTCCTAGCCTGCTTTGGCTACCAAACCTTTCTAGTCCAGAAGCAGAAGGCGAGTTCACAAGAAAGGTAATGTTCAGCAAAAAAAAAGCAGAACACAACGGGGCAGATCCACAAAAGGATTACGCCGGCGTATCTGTTGATACGCCGGCGTAATTTAAAAATTCCTGCGTCGTATCTTTGTTTTGTATCTACAAAACAAGATACGACGGCATCTCGGAGGGATCCGACAGGCGTACGTCTTAGTACGCCGTCGGATCTTAAGGTGCAATATTTCGGCGGCCGCTAGGTGGCGTAACCGTCGAATTCCGCGTTGAGTATGCAAATTAGCTATTTACGGGGATCCACGAACGTATGTCCGGCCGGCGCATTTTTTACGTCGTTTTCGTTTGGCTTTTTCCGGCGTATAGTTAAAGCTACTGTTATGAGGCGTACTCAATGTTAAGTATGGCCGTCCTTCCCGCGTAGAAATTTTAAATTTTTACGTTGTTTGCGTAAATCGTTCCGAATAGGGATTTGCGTAGAATGACGTCACCGTTGGAAGCATTGGCATTTTCCGGGTTAATTTCGACCATGCGCACTGGGATACCCCCACGGACGGCGTATGCGCAGTTAAAAAAAAACGTTGTTTAAGTCGGGTCATGACGTATTTACATAAAACACGCCCCCATTACATCCATTTGAATTCCGCGCCCTTACGCCGCCAAAGATACACTACGCCGCCGTAACTTACTCGTTGAGGATTCGAAAAAAAAAAAAGTTGCTAGCGGCGTAGTGTATCTTAGATACGCTGCGCCCGGCGGATTCTTACGCGCAGGTACGTGGATCTGCCCCAGTGTGTGACAACTGATACTGTGATTTTGGCATATGTGTAAATATAAATGCTTTGGCCCTCACTATCAGCCAGTACTGCTACATGGTGTGTGCGTTGTAGTGCAGAGTCAAATTGCAAGCAGGGTTAACATGTGGACTTGTTCTAAAACTATTCCATCACTTTTTGTCATATTTTGCATCAATAAGTGTTACACAAATATATTTAGTGCTAAAAATCTTTTGATTTCAATTTTATATTATATTATTTCAGGGCTCATTCACACCGATGTCTAAAACACCATGGCTAGATTTGTACAGTGTATAGTTTTGTATTTAGAAAAAAATATACCTATAAACTTTGTTTGCCAAAATATGCATATAGGTCCTTGCACAGGATACTAATGTATGAACAATGGATCTTCCTGGCAGAAAGTTCCTGCGTAAAAAATTATGGTCCATATAGTGGACATGTCTACACACGTATATGCATGTATAGGCGTTAAAAAAATATCCTATAGCCTACTATTCAGACTTTTTTAGAATTTAGAATATATTATAATACAATAAATAGTTATATTAAATTATAATAAATTATAATAAAATATATTATTATATTTTATAATTCTTATCATATACTATTCTTATATGTACAAGGTCATAACAATTTTACTTTTCGTATAGCTAAGTCTTTTCTGTCTTTTCTGTGTGAATGATCAGTAAAATGTTAGCGTTTAGATGTTTTAGTATATGTGCTGCCAAAGCAACTACTAGATACATTTTTAAAAGCATAAAATTATAGTATCAAATCAGATAGCAGTTGGGTGTAAATAGACAGGCGGTCCGTTTACATTCGAATGCCCATAGAGGGTATCAGCGGGTAGATTACGCCCCACGTGGCAGTGGCCTAAGATAAGATTGACTCATTAGCCATAGGAATGTATAAAACTAGGAGGTAGACAGATTACTTACACTCCCAGGGCTAGATTCAGGTAGAATCGGCTTACTCTGCGGCGGCGTAACGTATTACATTTACGTTACACCGCCGCAAGTTTTACGGGCAAGTGCTTGATTCACAAAGCACTTGCCTGTAAAGTTGCGGCGGCGTATCGTAAATCCGCCCGGCGCAAGCCCGCCTAATTCAAATGGGGCGGGGACCTTTTAAATTAGGCGCGTTCCCACGCATGCTCCTTCCCTAAAATTTCCCGACGTGCATTGCGCTAAATGACATCGCAAGGATGTCATTTGTTTCGATGTTAACGTAAATGGCATCCAGCACCATTCACGGACGACTTACGCAAACGACGTGAAATTTCAAATTTCGACGTGGGAACCGACGGCCATACTTAACATTGGCTAGACCACCTAAAGGGCAGGTTTATCTTTACGCCGCGTATCTCTACGGAAACAACGTAAATTTACAGTGACGGGCAAAGCGTACGTTCGTGAATCGGCGTAACTAGTCATTTGCATATTCTACGCCGACCGCAATGGAATCGCCACCTAGCGGCCGGCCTAGAATTGCAGCCTAAGATCCAACGGTGTAAGTCACTTACACCTGTCGGATCTTAGGGAGATCTATGCGTAACCTGATTCTATGAATCAGGCGCATAGATACGACAATCGTATCTCAGAGATACGACGGCGTATCAGGAGATACGCCGTCGTATCTCATTTATGAATCTGGCCCCCAGTTTGCAGCTCTGCCCTGATGTTAAGAGAACAGTCTCTAAAGCAGTTACAGGCATTCCACAGCTGGGTATAGACCAGTAGAATTTCCAATGAAAATTTGTATGAAATTATTATTTTTTGTATGAAAATTCTTAGAAAATTCTCAGGACATTCGAATGTCATTTGAAAGTAGTTAAAGTTTTTATTTGCTTTTAACATTAAATTTTGGAATGAATGGACTTTACCAGACGAAAATCACATTCACTGTTAGAAATTTGTACATTCAAGAAAAAATGTAAAACATTTTCCACCCTGCTCCTTCGAATTTTCTTGGCACTGCGGTCAAAAATGAACGTTGGATTGACCCCACTAATGATTAGAAAAATGAACAAGCTTTCTTGCCACGTTCTATCAATGGAAAATATCCAATTAAATTCTGTTTGTGTATATCCAGCTTTACACTGGTGAATTAGAGCAGGGTGCAAGACCCAGGCTCATGTGTCCATCAAGAGGTTGATGCCTGATTCACACCTAGCCCCATGGTAGACAATACCCCAAATGGGAGCCAGGCATATTGAAAAAACAGAACCTCAGGTTTCCAGACCCAATCTCCTCTATATACAGGGTTATTGCAGCCACACCTGTTACTCATGTGCAACTCCACTGCATTAGTCCCTGAAAGCCATCGTGGAGTTGGGCTTCCTATGTAAAATAAAGATCCCCTGACTTATAATTGTGCAGGAGTCTGGTTTCGACAAGTCTCACATCTGTGCCATAGATGTGTTGTGGTTGGTGCAGTGCCATTTCACACACCTGAAGATAGTATATGAACCATCTCTGCTACACACACATAGTCCAGAGAGAGTTAAAGCTCAGCACCAGCCAAAATGCTGTTTTTCATTAAAAAAAAATATTATTTTATTTCCCTCTGCTCTCAGTGTAGAAGATTTCTCCTCAGTTCAATTCCAGGTGTTGAGTCTCAGAACAGGAATTGAAAGGAGATTTCCCCAATTGGAACTCAGGCCTACCTCTGGTAGGCTTATATTGCTATCTGTGCCTCTACTGGGGAAATTTCCCCTCACTTCTTTTCCAAGTGACATGTATCAAACAAATGGGAAGTGGGAGGAATTTTCCTCATGCATAAAACATTTAAAACCTGTTCTCATACTTCCCCACTCTATTAAAAAATAAAGTTGGTTTTTAATTGCTATGCTCAGTATCATCCCAGCCTTGTTAAATGGCTGTTTTAGAGGGAATCCTGATGTTTGCAATGCATCTCATGTTTTTTTTTCTTCTCACATTACTTTCAGGTGTCGGTACTTGTACAATTTCTAATTGAAAACTATTGTACGATATTTGGGGAGGACCTTTCATTATTGTATGCCACCTTGTCAGCAAAGGACGACAATAGAGAGGACAGTTCAGGTACTAAACTTCCATAGTAGAATAATACAATATCAATAACAGAATATTAAATACTTTCCTCTCCGGAATTTACCTTTCCTGGTGCCTAACCATGGCAACATAGATATAGATGGTTGGTTGCTCCACTCACAGCCAACTGACAGATTGTCTCAGACAAAACGTTTGCCATAGCTGCCCACAAAGAAGCGATTCCTCTGGTTGAATGTGCATTTACAGTTCCAGGAATAGGAAAACCACTAGCCTGGTATGCTGTTTGTATAATGCACACAATCCATCCTGCTATTATCCTCTTAGAGGGTGCCTGACCCCCCTCTTGCTTGGATGAGAAACAACCTCTTATCTTTGCGAAAGGGTAGTGTAGTGGAGACGCAGCTCCTCAAGGTCCTTACCACATCCAGTTCAGGTAACTTGGCTGAGACTTGCTCCTCTAGAAAGTCTGGCAAAACCCATTCTTGTCCTGGAGGTTTAAGGACAGAAAGTGAGTGGGTATCTCTTTTTTTTCCAATAAAGTTAAAAATAGTCCATGGGTTGGATGTGGGCAGAGCAACCAACCATGTGTATGCTGCCATGGGGGAAAACAAATTAGCTTCTATAATATATGAATTGTAAAATTGGAATAAGGAGCCTATGGTATATAGGCCAATGATGTGACATGACTTTTTTAACTGATGTAAGGAACATAAGAGCATCTTTCATAATAATAACATACACATGAGCAATTTTTAATGATAAAGTTCCTAATAAGTTACAATGTAACTTCTTTCTGTTTAAATGGTTTGGCAGAACAAAGGTGCATATACACATAGATCATTGTCACTCAATCTGGCCTATTTCTGCTGGATGGTTTACCAGGTTTATCCCATGGTTTCCCAGACAGTAATTCAAAATATATGACATTTGAAGAGGAAATCTCACAGGAAATATTGTCTGTTCTTACTGTCCCCTAGAGCAGTGTTTTTCAACTCCAGTCCCTAAAAGTGTCTTTGCTGTAGGGGGCTTATCCATTTTCCTCACTATTCAAAATTAAATAAAAAGTTTTGACTTTGGATATATCTTAAATACAATCATGGAAGTGAAATCTAAAATTGCTTTTAGTTAGAGATAACGGTAATAACTAGACATGTGCACACTGAAATATTCAGTTTCGGAATTTAGAAAAATACATTTAATTACCGTATTTATCGGCGTATAACACGCCGATATAACACGCACCCTAACTTTAAGAGGGAAGTTTCAGGAAAAAAACTTTCCACAGCCCCCCTGCATATAACACGCAGGCACAGTTTACTCTCTATTTTCAGGGTAAAAAAGTGAGTGTTATACGCCAATAAATACAGTAGTTACTCCCGAAATTTGTTTTTATTTATTTTGTTTAGTTAAAAAATGCATTAGTCCGAAAATCCAAATTAATTAAAGGGGTTGTAAAGGTAAAAAAAAAATCCTAAATAGCTTCCTTTACCTTAGTGCAGTCCTCCTTCACTTACCTCATCCTTCGATTTTGCTTTTAAATGTCCTTATTTCTTCTGAGAAATCCTCACTTCCTGTTTTTCGGTCTGTAACTCCACACGGTGATGCAAGGCTTTCTCCCTGGTGTGGAGTGTCGTGCCTTCCCCCTCCCTTGGACAACAGGAGAGTCAGGACGCTCTCTATGTTGCAGATAGAGAAAGTTGCTGTGTGTTAGTGGGTGGCCTGACTCTCCTATTGTCCAAGGGAGGGGGCGAGCACAACACTCCACACCAGGGAGAAAGCCTTGCATTACTGTGTGGAGTTACAGACAGAAGAACAGGAAGTGAGGATTTCTCAGAAGAAATAAGGACATTTAAAAGCAAAATCGAAGGATGAGGTAAGTGAAGGATGGACTGCACTAAGGTAAAGGAAGCTGTTTAGGAAGACATTTTTTTACCTTTACAACCCCTTTAAGGTCGAATCTGTCATCGAAGGCTTATGGTGTCTGTCGAATGTTCTAAGAAGATTCGACGGAGCAGCTAAACTGTACGACACTGCAATCGTACATTTCCGGTCGAATGTTCCACCTACAAGCTATAGAAGAATTCTAATGTATGACACTAGTAATAATTATATTTATAAATTATTATTACTAGTCAACCAACATTAGAATTCTTCTATAGCCTATGGGCCGAGCATTTGAGCGGAAATGTACGATTGCGGCATCGCACAGTTTAGCTGCTTGTCGAATCTTCTTGGAACTTTCGACAGACACCATAAGCCTTCAATGACAGATTCGACGTATGTATGTTTTTCGCTGCTTTGTCGAATCTTCGTCATTCATGTTGAATGGTCTACCCAACACTGTCTCTATAATCTTTGACTAATAGAGTTAGGTGAGGCACATTTGACCACAGGTTCGATAGACACAGATTGCTATTGTCAGCATCATGTCGAATCTCCTATCTATATGGAACTGTTGAAGCAAAGAAAACGAAAATAAAGCATTTTTTTTATGTCAGATCTTTCGGATTTTGGATTCTACGCGTTCGTTTTCGTTTGTTAAAACGATAACGAAAATATCTGAAGTTTGGACGAAAATGCATTTGGACGAAAACGAATGCACATGTCTAGTAATAGCTCATAACATGTTCGATCTGAAAATACTTTATAGTTTCCATATAAGTAACAGTTAATGTTGATGTCTATAGAATGTATTATTTTAACCTTCAGAATTTAATGGCATTGGTTTCTTTTTTTTTTTTTCATTATTATTATTTTCTAGATCTTTGTTCTTTTAAACATATTGACTCTTCATATGACAGCCTGGAGAATGAACTTAATGATGATGGAGATTCCCCATACAGTAACTTACCTACAAAGATGAGTCATGAAAACCGCAGCAGAGACTCTGTTTTGACTCTAAGTGACTGTGATATGGACCAGGCCTACCATGAAGAGACGCGGACCTATGGTTGTTCTAAGACCTCACCCCTGAAGATGTCAGCAGTTTCTCATCATCGATCAGTGTTACATGAGCAATCTGAGAATGAATCTCTGTGCTCAAACACTTCAGGATATTCCTCCACAACAGATGTGAGGAGACATCGGCGATGCTCAGAACCGGCCATTGGAATCCTGGCATCCAGGTTCAGCCAGCTTAATGAATCTCCACAGGAGAATAACTCTAGTTGTGATGCACTTCTCTCCCAGTCAGCAGATGATTATCTTAAACAGCATCGCTATTTGCAGGTTGAAGGGCAGAAACTTATTAATCGCAGCGTAACTTTAGGTATTGATGTTTCCAAAGCTAACAGTAAAAAACAGACAAATGACAAAAAGAGCACTCCTAATAGACTTCTGCCATCTAGTGCACTGAGGCTACACATTTGCTCTCAGACTAGTTGCTCCAGCTTGTCTTCTCCGGGAACATCTCCATCAGGATCTTCACTGAGTTCCTTGGACAGTGCTTTTTCCCATTTCTCTGATTATGTGCTGGTGAATCCAAATGAAGTGCCTTCAAACTTTGACTGTACTATAAGGCAACACACAAAACTACTGGAACTCAGTCCAGACTTCCTGAGTATTAACTCCTTATCAATGGTTGATCGTGATACGCAGCCTTACGACAGTTCTGTTCTTTCTCCTGGAAAAAGTGAAACCGAGTGGCCAAGCCACAAAAGTTCCATTAGCACTCAACCAATTACGTGGTTAAAAAATGGCAAATCTGGTGTTAAGAGCTCCAAAAAAAAGGACAAATCAGTGACACAAGTGGACTGCTGTAAAACAGATGGAAATCATACCACTAAAGGACTAACTAAATCTGAAATTTCAGAATGTTACTTCTTCGTTGAACAAGAATCTGTGCCAAATTTAGACTGTGAAACAAAGAACCGAATCATAGTACAAAGGCCAAAAGAGGATGGCCCTCTAAGTTGTACTGCAAGGTTTCAGGAGGAAACAAGTAGCCAGAAACAAAAACCTCATATAGCAGAGAGATGCTTGACAGACAAGAAAGGAAACGGTGAAAAGGATGAGGAATGCAGCAAATTATTTTTCCCATCTCCCATATCCATAAACATTGAGTTATCGCCAAACAGCCAAGATAGCACACCAATGCCACAAACTGTTTTCTTTGGTCAAAATATTGCACTGTTAGGCCGGAGAAACCGAAGAAAATCTACAAACTCCATTCTAGAGGAGCCTGTGCTTCTCAATTCAAACCTGAAGTCTTCTAGTGAACATTCTGTCCACCAGGCGGAGGATAAGTCATCTTGCTCAAAAGAAGAGATTGCCAAAACATCACTTGGTAGGGACATCAGCCTTCTTGTCACTGGCTTCAAGAAGAATAAAGTGTTACCTGCTAATGTGGACACTGGAGCCAAAATTGCCAACTGTGACTTGGTGAAAAACTTTTGTGTATCTCCAAAACTGAGCACCAGTACAGGAGACCTAATCCTGCAGCCAGATCTACCTAAGCCTGTAAAAGGCACAGAAGACTATGACAATGCCATAAAACAAAACAGCCGGGACTGGTCTGCAAAACGCTGCAGCGACCCCAAGTTTGAAGAGATAGACCAAAGATTTTTCACTGAGGAGTCCTATGTGTGAAGACAGATCAATAAAACAGGTGTTTTTAGAGGACCTTGTTTTTTCGAACTTACAAATTAGCTTTGTTTTTGGAAGAGTCACTTTTGCGTGTAATTTATGCGAACGAATGTAGTGTGCTTTTTAAGGAGAATTAGACAGTATTTTTTATGTTTTTCGGGGGGGGGGGGGGCAGTAAATGTTTTGACATAAGAGAAAATGTTGACTTAAGGGTCATTCTTGAGAGCATTAATTATTCCACTAACCTACATATTAGTATGCCTGTGTACAGCTAGAAAATATTTTCTGAAGCATTTCAACAGGGGGTTGTTAATGTAACTTTGTCTTAAAGTGGATGTAAACCCTCCATACACCCAGTGACGTGAACAGCCTCAGATGATACACAGAGATTAACCAAATCTTCCTACATAGATTTTAGGCCCCTTTCACATGTATGGATTCCGTGAGGATCTGTAGATGTGTATCCGCTTGCTCAGCGGGGATCGCTCCATTGATCCCCGCTGAGTCGGCGGATGACAGGGCGGTCCCCGCACACTGTGCAGGGACCGCCCTGTCAGATCTCCGCTCTCCCCTATGGGGGGATCGGAGGAACACGGACCGCCTGTCCGTGTTCACCCAATCCGCTCTGCAGACGGATGGTAAAATAGGATTTTCCTCCGTCTGCAGAATCAGAGGATTGCGGATACCGATGACATTGGGTGTCAGCGGATGTTCATCCGCTGACACCCGCTATCTCATAGGGATTAATGTATGTCCCTTTTTCATCCGTAAATTAATGGATGAAAAAGCGGATATACAGTTCACAGGTGTGAAAGGGGCCTTATATGTATATCTGCTGTCTTCACATTTATATACTGTTTAGAAAGTTCAGATTTTGTTAGGAGATTTTCTCTTCCTGGTTAACACAGAGTGTGATGTTTGGGCATACAGCCAAGATAGCTAAAATTGCTGATTGGAGGAAAGGCACATACCTTCTCTCATCATAGGCAGAGCCTCTCAGAGCTGTTTTGTAATAGGAGCTGCTCTCTGCTACGCTATTTTAGCAACCTCGTTTGACAAAAGATTTGGGCTGATTTTGTCTAAAAAGTCAAATAATATGTCAGGAGTTCTCAGGCTGATAACAGAAGAACCGTTCAGAAGTGAGCTATAAGACTTAGCTCATTGAAAAGAGATAACAAAATACTGCAGATATATGTGCCCAGCTCAAATTTCATGAATCGGGTTTACATCCAGTTAAAGGTTTACATTTGGCAGAATTAAAAAAAAACAGTACATTTCTCCAGTACATGCATATTTCCTATGTTTTATTCCTTTAAAAATGCTACATGTACAGAAAAATACATATTGATCTGCCAAAAATCCAGTGTGCCCCTAACTTCCTTTTTGGGTTGACAACACGGTGCTTTTTTCTGCACTGCAGCGCCCACTTAATGTAACACTGTAACTTTGCCCATTCAGAGTAGTATTGTCTTGTCTGCAGATAGTCCAGCCCCCTTCCCCCAGTCTTTTAAATTTGCTGGGCCATGCTTTGTTTCTTTCTCTCTACTGCAGTATCCCAGCATCACGACACCTTTCTCAACCTCAACCTTCCCTTCCTCAGCCTATGTGACAGTGCATGGGCATGGTAACTGGCTGCTTAAGCCAGACTACTGTTACATAGGGGAGGTCACATGCTCCCATGCAGCCATACTCCATTAACTAATGCTCAAGCTACATGCGACCGTGACTTGGTAATTATAGCTGCCTGGTGTGGTGGGCAACCTGCAGACATTGTTACTTTACCTTGAATGGGGGAAGTGACAGTCTCTCTTTAAAGGATGAGTGCACCATAACACTAAAAGCACTACATTTACAGACATCCATGATCTTACACTAACCTATCTAACCCTGTAAAGAAGAAATGAGTATACATAACTTTTTTGAAGCCAATCTGACCCAATCCCACACTGAGCTGACAACTGTGGCTTCGCTGTGGAGGCAGGTGCAGAGGGCACAGCCGACAAGCCAAATTATAAGCCTATGGGTGACGTCAGTCCCCATTCATTACACAGCCGTTGTTGGCTGTGTCCTCTGCAGAGATTTCGCTGCTGGAGACCAGACCGGATCCGCTTAAAAAAAGGGATTTATTCTTTATAGTGCTAGATAGGTTAGGCTGATATAGTGGATGTAGCTGTAGATGTAGACATAGCGATTTTAGTATTCGGGTTGACTTATCCTTGAAGCCCAAATTTCAGACAGATACAAAAAGAACAGCAAACACTGCAATTATATATTAATAATGAGTCTCTAAAACCGCTGTGTTTGCCCATATACGTTGACAGGGAATGTACTAATAGATGAACAGAGGGTGCTGCTACACCTTCATTGTCCATTCAGCACGTTTGGTGTGTTCTTCTTTTTTTGCTTTTTAACAGAAAAGGGGTGTTGTTTTTAAATTTTTTATCAAACCCTCAGTTTTAAGCACTTTCAGCAGCTAATGTAATCACTTACTTAGTACGCAGCTAAGGTGGCTCCATTCTCTTGCAGCATCCTATGGAACCACCTTTGTATGCAGAGGGACTATAGTCGTGTCTACTCACACTGCGTGCAGCAATAGAAACACACAGCCCCGTAGCCTAGGTTAGCTAGGCACTCCCTGCTCCTCCCCCTTCTCCAAGCTAACAGACTGAATCCAAACGGCTCTGCTCTGTTCACTGTTAAAGTAGAACTATGGGCAAAACGTATTTTTTTCCATTTTGGATAGTGTAAGGGAGGGTATTATTTTTTTCACCATCTGTGTCCAATTGGGGAGATTTCCCTTCACTTCCATAACTAAACAGGAAGTGAAAGGAAAACCATTAAAATTAAGGGAATTCATTGGGGCCCCGAAGATCGCCAGAACTAGTGTTCCCATTGGAAGATTTCCCCTCTATTACTTTTCTGGGGACGACACAAAATTTGTGATTTTCTTTTGCTTTCACTTTCAGTGATAATGGTAAACAGGACAAATAGAGAAGTTGAATCTACCTAACGGGGGGACAGAGAGCAATAAAAACTGATTGGGGTCTCCACTCTATCCAAAACTAAAAAAAGAGTTCCTTTCCTGGAGCCCATCCATGGCAGCATACATGTGATTTCTGCCCACAGGATCAGTGCATAGCTATAAAAAAGTAAACGCCCACACAACAGCCCATGTCCTTTACATCGATAGGAAAGAACTGGGTGGGTTCAGTATGCTGCCATGGATAGGCAACAGGAAAGGAAAATTACGGTAAATATGATATAATTTTCTGTTTTCCTGGTGCCTCCATTGCAGCATACTGTACATGTGGTAGATCAATAACTACCTACCCGGATGGGACTTATCAGCAAATCCTATCATATAAAAAGTGAGTTAACTATTGGCTTCCTGCCAAAGACAGCTGTAGTGAGGACTACTAAGCCCATCGGAAGTTCTGAAAGAATGCACTATAATAGAACCTGATTGACTCTCCTGCCTGTTGTGTTGACTGACATCTTTGCATATGGTGCCCACAATGTCCAAATGCTGCTGGAGGAATGTACAGAAATTACTTTTACCACATAGTAGGCCCTTAAAATTACCTTTAGGAACAGCAAGGCGATTGCTGCCCACAAAGTCACATGAGAATGGGTGTTAACTTTTTATAGCTATGCACTGGTCCTGTGGGCGGAAGTAGGTGGGGCTACTACCACATGTATACTGCCATGGAGGTGCCATCTTTTGCCTTCGGTTATACTTTAACTATTTTCTGTCTTGAGGTTTAGGAAGCAGCACTGATGCCTCGTACACATACACACGTACGGGTTTCCCGTCGGGAAAACTGCCATGAGAGCTTTTGGCCGGGAATCCCGGCCGTGTGTATGCTTCATCGCAGTTTTCCCCAACAGGAAAACTGACGGGAAAAAAAAGAGAACCAGCTCCCTTTTTTCCCTGCGTTTTTTAAGCCGGCAGTTTTCCTATGGGAAAAGACTGCGGTGGGGCATACACACGGCCAGTTTTCCCGACCAATGCTCTCATGGCAGTTTTCCTGTCGGGGAACCCGGCCGTGTGTAGGGGGAAAAAGTAACCAAGCAGGTTCTTGGTTTTGCCCTCGGGTTTCCCAGCAGTAAAAAGTCTGCCGGGAAACCCGTACATGTGTACTAGGCATGAGAGAGCATGAGGAAGCAGCAATGAAAGTTGTAAACTGCAGTTTACTGGGGAAAGTTTATTTTATTTTACTAAATGTGTTAAACTAAATAACGATGAGGACTTACAAATTGATTAGCAGATAAAACAGATCTCCTATTTATTTTAACTGTGTATTTAGCTGGAGTTCAGCTTTAATATTGCTGGTGCTAAAAGTGCTGAAAATTGTTTGTAAAGTCATCAATAATTACCGATGTCTTAGGCCTCGTACAGACGACCGAACATGTCTGCTGAAACTGGTCCGCGGACCAGTTTCAGCAGACATGTTCGGTGGTGTGTACGGCCGACCGGACAGGTTTCCAGCGGACATTTGTCCACTCGACCGTTTTCGAGCGGACACATGTTTCTTAGCATGCTAAGAAACATGTCCGCTGGAATCCTGTCTGTCGGACATGTTCGGTCGTCTGTACAGACTCACCGTACATGTCCGAGCGGCCGCCATCCCTCGCATGCGTCGAATCACTTCGACGCATGCGTGGAAGCATTGACCTTCCAGCGGCGCGCACGTCGCCGCGTCATCGTCGTGGCAACGGCGCGGACACGTCACCGCGCTGTCTGTCCGCCCGGATTTCTGTCTGATGGTGTGTACAACCATCAGACAGAAATCTCCGAGGGGACATGTCTGCTGAAAACGGTCCGGCGGACCGTTTTCAGCAGACTGTCCCCTCGTCTGTACGAGGCCTAAGGCGGTCACATTTCTAAATATGGCTCCTTAGAGTACCATTGAATAAAGGCACACTCACAGGTAGGTAAGTGGAATTATGCTCATAGGTACAAGCTATTATTCTAACATGTAAGTGGGACCAGTGTGTTCTGTGGTGGTAAGTGTGAGATGAGAGGACAGTTACCAATGTCAGTAATAATCTGTAAATATTATACATACACATATATATATATATATATATACAGTATATCTAAAATTGAATTGGCTATGTCTCTGTTATTATGTTTACCTCTTATAATTTCAGCAGTGTAATGT
Organism: Rana temporaria; assembly: GCF_905171775.1. Taxonomy (NCBI): domain Eukaryota; kingdom Metazoa; phylum Chordata; class Amphibia; order Anura; family Ranidae; genus Rana; species Rana temporaria. The sequence continues at coordinate 96,744,191 of NC_053490.1, forward strand.
ATGTGTGTGCAATGTGCTGTGTAGCGGTAGGACATGATGTTGAGTATTTTATGTTTTATATTTAAAGCCATCTGAAATCTCATTTGTTTCAAGACTTTGTACAGAATGTCCCAACTCCCTCCTGTAATATCCATTACAATGCAATTATTAAAAAGATGTGTATTTTTGTACTTGCGGAAAAAGCTGCTAATTTTATGCTTCTGTTTATTGGTTTGTTATGACGTTAATGATATAAATATATGCATTCTATTGTATGAAGTAATATTATATCCTTTGTAAAGCAATGTCATAGGTTGATGTCTTCGGATCGAAAAGTGCTTGTTTCTGGGTGAACGCAGCCTTTGTCTGCCAGGAAGCAGCCAAAACATCATTTGTTGTACCACGAGACCTCTGACAATTTATGGATTGTCCTAAATCAGTACCATGCACTATGAATTATTAACAGACAAGCAATTTGTTTGCATATTATGTGTACAAACACAGACAGAAAGACGCTGAACTAGCATCAAGGAAGGCATAAATAGAAGATAGACAGTAGAATAGGATGGAGGGTAACTATCTATTATCTATTAAACCGCAAAGTACAGCTGCACAGTTACCGTTTTTGTATAGACCAGGGGTCTCCAAACTTTCTAAACAAAGGGCCAGTTTACTGCTCTTAAGCCTTGAGATCACACTGATGTGGTTGAGACACTACATATAATATGCACAGAAATCGCAGCACATTTCTGTGCGAATTAAATGCGGTATCTCTGGGATGCGATTTGTGACATGGATTTGTATGGCTCAAATGGCACCGCATTCGCACCAAACTGGTGCAGGACCCTCTTTTTTTGCTGCATTTTGGAACCCGATTGCATGGTGTCCTTGATTTAACACACCTTTCGTAATCAGTTCGTATGGACGGGATGCGATTTAGATGCAGTGCCGAATCCGCAGAAAATTTGTTGTGAATTCGCACTGCATCTAGTGTGAACCTAGGCTTAGACCTTGGGGGGGGGGGTCTGACTGTGGCCTGTGGGAGTAAGAAATGGTATCAGTGTAAAGAGTAGTGCCCCTTCGATGGTGTCAGTGAGAAGAATAATGTCCCATCTTTGCTGACAGTTGAGGAATAATGCCTCATCATTGGTTACATAGTTTGTCAGGTTGAAAAAAGACACAAGTCAACCATTAAAATAAATAAATAAAAAATAATATCATACAATCCCACATACACAATTCTATACCCATAGTTGATCCAGAGGAAGGCTGGGGAAGAAAAACCCCAGCAAAGGATGATCCAATTTGCTACAGCAGGGGAAAAAATTCCTTCCTCATTCCCGAGAGTCAATCGGATTTTCCCCGGATCAACTTTACCTATAAATGTCAGGACCCAATTAAATTATGTACATTTAGGAAATAATCCCAGCCTTTCTTAAAGCACTTTACTGAGCTGGCCAGAACCACCTTTGGAGGCAGCCTATTCCATATTTTCACAGCTCTTATGTCTCGTACACACAATCGTTTTTCCCGGCGCACTTTTTACTGCCGGGAAAACTGAGGGGAAAGCTGAGAACCTGCTTGGCAGCTTTTCCCCCCTACACACGGTCGATTTTCCTGCCAGGAAAACTGCCATGAGAGCTTTGACCGGAAATCCCGGCCGTGTGTATGCTCCACTGCAGAGTTTCCCCATAGGGAAACTGCCATGTTGAATCTCCCCAATAGGGCACAGACAAAAAAAAAGCGTTAAGCCCTGCCTGCTCTATCTGAAACGAAATAAAAGGTTTGGGCTATATATGCACTTTAAAGGGACAGTCCACTCATAACTGAGATTTTAGCTTTTGGTAGGTGCTGGAGAGTTAAAGCACATGACACAACTGCTATAGTGCCAAACTTCAGGGGGGCCCTTGTCAGATCGTCATGGCGGATCAGCCAGTCAGTTGGACAGAATTTTCTCTCTCATCCATGTTATCCAAGGCCTTCTCCTCCACCCGCTTACTGTGATTTGGATCTGGTGTCATGGGCTTCCACAGACTGATACCCACATTAATGCCATTATAGGCCTGCAGAAAACACAAAGGGTCTTTATTCTCTTAGCAGCTGTAAAAACCTGCAATCACCTCTGAGTGTGTCTGACATGTGCATTGTGGCTGCCAGTAGTACATACATCTGTCGATGGTCCCAGCGAGCCAAACCAAGCATGCAATCAGGAGCAGCATTTATGGCACATTGGCGCAAATGGAAAATGGGCATTTCCACTCAAAAGCAGTGTATGTGACAACCCTCCACTAACCATCAATTTGGAGAGGGGGCTTTTACACTGATGACCAATGTAATTGGTGAAATGTACTTTTATAAAGATCACCAATTCAAAGCAGCAGCAATGTAATAGGAATATGTACATTTACATAAAGTAGACCATCAATATGAAGGAGGCATTTATACTAACTGTGAACATAAATTATTATTTAAAGTACCGTATTTTCCGGCATATAAGACGACCTTTTGGATGCAAAAAAATGCATCCAAAGTCGGGGGTCGTCTTATACGCCGGTGACAGTCTCCGTCAGGCTGCGGACATTTATGTTTCAGGCTGCGGGCATCCATGATTTAAAAGCCGCGCCTCCTCCTCAGACAGTTCCGTGATAGGCGGAACACAAATTTTCCCAGCAGGGCCTCTGTTCAGTGTTCCACCTATCACGGATGCCTTCTCATCCTTGGACAAGAGGACATCCGTGATAGGCGGAACACTGAACAGAGGCACTGCTGGGAAAATTTGTGTTCCGCCTATCACGGAACTGTCTGAGGAGAAGGCGCGGCTTTTGAATCATGGATGCCCGCAGCCTGGAAGCCAGAATCTGCAACAAAATAAGGTAGGGAGATCGTCTTGGCCGGCACAGTGAGGGCAAGTGATGGCACAGTAAGGGAAAGTGATGGCACAGTGGGGGAAAGTGATGGCACAGTGGAGGCAAGTGATGGCACAGTGGAGGCAAGTGGAGGCAAGTGATGGCACAGTGGGCGCAAGTGATGGCACAGTGGAGGCATGTGATGGCACAGTGGAGGCAAGTGATGGCACAGTGGGGGCAAGTGATGGCACAGTGGGGGCAAGTGATGGCACAGTGGAGGCATGTGATGGCACAGTGGAGGCATGTAATGTAATGTAATGGCACAGTGGAGGCATGTAATGTAATGTAATGGCACAGTGGAGGCATGTAATGTAATGGCACAGTGAGATTTGAAAAAAGCATGTTCCTGTCAGTGGTTGTTCCGGCTACCCCTCAGCTTCCAGACAGACTAGTAGGAAGGGGTAGTCTTATACGGCGAGTATATACCAAAACCAACATTTTTCCTGGAAAAATAGGGGGTCATCTTATACGCCCAGTCGTCTTATACGCCGGCAAATATGGTAAACAAATGCAAAGTAAGCATTTACACTGATTTAAAATAAAGGGAGTTGATCCATCAATCGACTTGGGTACAAACAGCATGTTGGATTTTTACCTGCGATTATTGCCAGTGGCTATAGCCTCTAGCAATAATCACTGTGTTATGCCCCCTTTCTGATTTTTTTTTTTTTTTGCATATTTCTCACACTTAAATGATTCAGATCATTAAACTAATTTTAATATTACACAAAGATAACCTGATAAAATCAGAGACACAGTTTTTCTATTATTATTTCATTTATTAGGGGGAAAAAAGCTGTTCAAACCTGCCTGGCCCTTATGTGAAAAAGTGATTGCCCCCCTCCCATGTTGAATAATGAATGAACTGTGATTAAGCACAATTTTTTGGAATGTTGAGTTAAATTTCACTTGCCACACCCAGGCCTGATTACTGCCAGACCCGTTGAATCAAGAAATCACATAAATAGAAGCTGTCTGACAAAGTGAAGCACGTTAGATCCCAAAAAGTCACACATCATGCCACAATCTAAAAAATTCAAGAACAGATTATAAACAAAGTAATGTACATGCATTGGTCTAGAAAGAGTTTCAAGGGCATTTCTAAGGCTTTGGAACTCCAGTGAACCATGGGGAGAAACATTATCCACAAATGGAGATAACTTGGAACAGTGGTGAACATTCCCAGGAGTGTCCGGCCGACAAAAATTACTCCAAGAGCATGAAGACAACTTATCCAGGAGGTCATAAAAGAACCCAGAACAACATCTAAAGAACTGTGGGCCTCACTTTCCTCAGGTAAGATCAGTGTTCATTATTTAACAATAAGAAAGAGACTTGGCAAAAATGGCATCCATGGGAGAGTTCCAAGGCCAAAGCCACAGCTGACCAAAAAGAACACAAAAGCTCATCCCACATTTACCAAAAAAACATCTTTATTATCCCCAAGACCTTTATGCAAATATTCTGTGGACTGATGAGGTAAAAATTAACCTTTTTAGAAGTCCACCTCCAAACTGTTCAAACAAAGCAAAATGTAGGTTTTGGAGTGGCCTAGTCAAAGCCCGGACTTAAATCCAATTGAGATGCTTTATCATGACCTTACACAGGCTGTTCATGCTGGAAAACCCTCCAGTATGGCTGAATTAAAACAAAATGGTGAAAGACTCATTGCCAGTTATCGGAAACACTTATTAGGTTTAGGTTGCAAATACTTTTTCACATAAAGCCAGGTAGGTTTGGGCAGCTTTTTTTTCCTTAATAAATTAAACCAGTGTTTAAAAACTGCATTTTGTATTTACTAGGGTTATCTTTGTGTAATAATAAAATTTGTTTGGTGATCTGAGTCATTTAAGTGTGACAAATATGCAAAAAAATCAGAAAGGGGGAAATACTTTTTCACAACACTGTAGTTTTGGCTTCATTGTAAGCCAATAATGTGAAGTTCAATGATGGGATTTGTAGCTCCACAGCAACACGAGAATGAACATTCGGTATGGATACAAACTATTACATTTGCCCCAGGGCTCAGCAATTGGCTACTGCGTGTTCACAAATTGTTTTTGTGAACACTCACAAAAACTCACCTTCTTTATCTATATTATCTTTTGACTATTACAGTGTCACTAAACCCTCATCATAAAAAAACTATCAATAAATGGTATATTACATGCTGTTCATACTCACTCAGTCACTATGAAATTAGTTTTCTGTATTCGGCAAAAACCTGGTTGATCCTGCTTTTCTCTATCTCCCTCTTCTGTGCAGGTCCCCAAATCAGCTGGGGATTTTGTAGAGCAGTGTTGGCAACTCATTTGACAATGGAGGTTATTTACAAAAGGCAAATCCACTTTGCACTACAAGTGCACTTGGAAGTGCAGTCGCTGTAGATCTGAGGGGAAGATCTGAAACGAGGGGAAGCTCTGCTGATTTTATCATCTAATCATGTGTAGGCTAAAATTATGTTTTTTATTTTCCTTGCATGTCCTCCTCAGATCTACAGCGATTGCACTTCTAAGTGCACTTCCAGTGGATTTGCCTTTCATAAATAACCCCCAATGTGTGTTTAGTATTACTTTAAGAATTGGTAAGTTGCAACATATTTTTGTTCTTATAAGTCTTACAAGATCCAGATTTTACTTATAGTAAACCCAGTTTTTGGCTGCAAAACTCACCTCACTTAAGCAGTGTTAATGCAGTAATTATTTTCTACAGCTAGATGCCCTTGTCTTCTGGATTGAAAAAGGTCCTCTTTCATCCACCCCATAAGACTGAGGACATCCTGTGAGTGCTGGGCATGATGGACCCACTCCCTGAGGCAACATGACAACATACTGTGTTTCCACAAAAATAAGACTGGGTCTTATATTATTTTCTGCTACAAAAAACACACTAGGGCTTATTTCTAGGGGATGTTTTATCTATGTCCCATATCTTCTCTCCCCCACTCTTGTCATCATTATGACATCTCTAATCCCAAAAATATGTAATCCGTTTTGTGAAAATATTATATAATGTCCAGTGAGTCTCCCTTTGTAACTTTATTGTCAAAAATACCTAATTTACAGCGCCAATGGATGCTCAAGTGATCCGTCTGAGCTCTTCCTCCTCGCTCCGAGCGCTGCTTTCTTGATCATTTTGTTTTTCATTTTATCAAAATACCTAATAAATATGTTGAAACAAACAAATGTATCTCTTGGCCTTTCCAGCCTTCATATTCTCCCCACAAATCCAATTCTCCTGATAAGGGACGGTCAGGAAGTGTTACTGTGTTTGATGTAGCAATATTATGAACTGCTGGAATTTGGATAAAGAAGTTCCCATTGTGCATATAGCGGGCAGAAGGGCCTCTTTGCAGCAAAATGAAAAATAATGAGATGCATGTGTCTCTACTGGGAACACGTAACACTTCCACTAAGTAACAGCTCCTGATTCAAAGCGGCCCATTTATTCATATTGGTAAATGTTTAGTCATTTATCTTCAGTGAGTCACAGGGTCCAATCTGGACATCACCAGGGTGAGTGTTTAAAGGAAATTGTGAATGCAGATGCTCATTAAATTGATGTGCTGTTTACTGTGTAAAAGTTATTACCATATTTAACAAAGGTTAACTGCATTGAGTGCTGTTTTACAATATTACCCTCTCAGGCAGACCTGTTTTACAGGAAATCTACAATATTTTACCTTTTTATTTTCTTTGATATACGTGTGAATGTTGTTGGATTAAAGTGTCTCTATACCCAGGAACATGTATTTAATATAATGCAGTCCTTAAACCTGTCCTATGGCGACAACTCTCATTCACTGTACTGTATCTATGGATACAGTGGTCACACTAGGACAGGAAGTGTGTTAATATTTCACCTTCCCCTCCCCTCAGCTCCATAACATGTCTGGTCCTTGCAATATGGATGAAAATCATTGAGAAAAATAGCATGGGTTTCCCCCCACTCCCCCCGGGTCATTACAAGCCAATTTGGCCCTATATACTTTGAACAGCAGTTTATAGGCGGTGCAAACAAGACAGGGACTGTAGGTTTTTTGTTAAGTAGAATCTGTTTGTAATTGTGAACTGGTGCTTTTTTAAAGTGTAGCTCCAGCCATAAAATCTATTTTTAAGCTTTAGAAGGGTTATCACCCCTGTAAACATTTGTTTTGCTGTCTGGGCGCATCTGTTCAGAAGATTCTCAATTAACTTTCTGTCCCAATGACAAAGATTTTTTGAGAATTTGGGTTTTTTAGTGAAACAAGGATTGGTGATAAAGCATCAGTGGACAGGAGACACCTCTTACAGAAGAGAATTTCCCTTCCTAGTGTAGCGCCCCCTTACTTTCAGTATGGGTACTACGCTAAAGTTAGTGGAGAATGGGAGAGTTATTTTGCTCCCATTCACAATTTGCTAAATTTGGGCTGCTGTCATTCCTAAACTTACTGTAGGTCAGTCTGCGCTCCAGGGGTGCCCTTTCCAACCCTGGGCGACGGGTGGCACTAGAGGGGTTCTGGCAGAGCCACTTTTCCCCAGCAGCCAATCAGAGGAGTTTTGTCTCGCGGAGTATGCTGGGGGAGAGTATATCTGTGGCAGCCGCAATCTTTTGTGGTTCTTCGCGGGTTCCAGTTGCGGTACCCACCTTTAGGGTGTGCGCATCCAACGGACCTTGGCGATGGCCTACCAGGCCGTGGTCACACGCTACGCGGAGCTCCTTGTTGCTGAAAGGGGCCCCAGTGACTTGCTAGGTCCCCAGCTCTATTGAGGAGATCCAAGGCTGGGTGCCGTTCGATGGGGGGTCGGCTTGAGGAGAACCCGGAGGCAGGTTGTCCAATAGGGCTTGAACGAACCATCAGGGATCTGGTGACCGGGACATTGACAGGTACATTTCTACTGTCACCCGGTGACCCTACAACTATCTCTAAAACGGTATGTACTGCATTGATTTAAAAAAAAAAACACCTGATTGTGCTTCCCACAATTAGCCTCAATCTAATGTTAAAAATGTGTTTTTTGGGGCGAACCCCCGCTTTAATATGCCGATCTCAACAACAAACCAGCGGCTCCTGAGGGGGTAGCGCTACACTAGGTGTAGATTTCCTCTCACTTCCTGTTGTCTCCTTCCATTTGCAAGTAGGAGTCATTTGTAAGTTGGATGTTTGAAAGTAGGGGCCTGCCGTATGAAGTGGAATATGGGGAAGAATTACCGCGCTGCTATAGAAAGGTGAAAAAGCTGCTGGCACTAAACATACAGAAAGATATGTGACAGAATTGGAAGTGGGATATGTGTGGCGCTAATGGAGAGGACAACATCTAATAAACAGGTTTTGTAAAAGGAGATCAAAATATAGGCAAGTAAAACATGGTATCACACGATGACTACTTGAAATTAGCAAAAAATACTGAGTGCGTGAACAAACAGATGAGAATAACCAATAATAGTCCAAAGTAGACCTCAGATGAACATAGGAGTCTATTGAAAGACTGTATGGAGCAACAGATGACTACTTTAAAAGTGACAGGAATTGCTGAATGCGTGAGCACCCAGATGGGAATGACTAATGATAATCCAAAGTGAACCTCAGCTGATCACAGAAGTCCACTGAAAGACTGCACACAATATCAAATGGCCAGTCTATTCAACCATGTGGTGGATATTAGCAGATCTTCAAATTGATTGGAATAAGGAGAGACATAGGATGTGAAGACAATCCTAAATAGATCAATTGGACACTCTTACCATGTGGCGTGGACCCAAGTACCTTTCGGTCTGAGTCAATCGAGCAGAGGTAAGAATGTTGATGCGACCAGCTCTCCCGTCAGTGTCTCCCTTGGTGCTTAGTAGCTCCTCAAATTGCCGATCTGGATGGAATCCTCCACAGTTGTAGACTTCCAGCAGCTCATTAGTGTGTACTGAGGTGACAAAAGTTACTCCTCCACAGCTTCAGGGCATATAAAAGGCATGCAAGAAAGCAAAAAAAGCCTCCACATGGCATAGATCAGATTGACCAAAAAAGGGTTTATTAAAAACAGGAACCAAACAACAACAAAAAAAAAAAAAAAGTAGATAAAATAGTAAGCATCCAGCAATGGTTACACAGGGTGATCACAAGTAAAAGGGCGCAGTATCGGCAGCAAGCGTAGAACCCTATGCATTTCATCCTATAGGACTTCTACCCCTGTAGAAGTCCTATAGGGTGAAATACATAGGGTTCTATACTGGTGTTGCCACAACACTGTAAGCCCTCACAGTTAGTCTTAGTGGGCGCTGGAACGCCCTGCTGTGTGAACTATTTAATCAAGAACTGTAATTACATGCCATTGTTGAACAGTGGTAGACAAATTGGGCCTTTGGTGCTGGCGCTGGTGCCACAACACTGTAAGTCCTCACAGTTACTCTTGGTGGGCGCAGGAATGGGCCCTGCTGTGAAATATTAGATCAAGAATTGTAATTACATGCCCCTGTTGAAAAGAGGCAGAAAAATTGGGCCTTGTTGGTGGTGGTGGTGCTGGTGCCACAACTCTGTAAGCCCTCACAGTTACTCTTGGTGGGCACAGGAATGGGCCCTGCTGTGAAATATTAGATCAAGAATTGTAATTACATGGCCCTGTTGAACAGGGGCAGAAAAATTGGGCCTTTGTTGGTGGTGGTGCCCAGAACCAAAAATGTTCTTACAAGCTATCAGCATGATCATTGAGGAGGAAAAGGATAGTCACTCAGCATAACAGGATAGTCACTCAGCATCAGCATAGGCAGTCTTGAAGGGATCTGACATTTCAAAAAAAAATATTCAGTTACATCAGCATCAGGTGCTTGGTAGCTGGTGGTTATCCAAGCCTGATTCATTTTTATGAAGGTCAGTCGATCGACCAAGTCGGTGGAGAGGCGCACCCTGTGATCAGTTACAAAGCCTCCAGCAGCACTGAATGTGCGTTCTGAAGGAACGCTGAATGCAGGACAAGCCAGTAGCTCAATTGCATACTGTGCAAGCTCTGGCCAGTGATCCATCCTCAAGACCCAGTAAGCCAGAGGATTTTCGGTGGGAAAGGTGTCCAAGTCTGATCTTGCCCCTAGGTATTCCCACACCATGTAAAACAGACGCTGGCGATGGTTGGGGCTGCGGACTAAAAAATTGTCTTAACGCATCGGTCAGATGGCCACCTTCTCCACCGCTCCTTCTGTGACTGACCGAAGCCTCAGCAACACGTTGTCCAGGACCAGGATTTTGTAACCTCCCAGTATCTGGGAACGCGTTGCACAGACCTTTCTGCAAGACCTCCCGAAGATGTTTCATCTTCTGCTCCCTCTGTGCCGGCAAGATAAGGTCCGCATCCTTACTCTTGTAACGTGGATCAAGGAGGGTTGCCAGCCAGTAATAATGATCCCTCTCCTTGATAGCACGAATATGAGGATCCTTCCGCAGGCTTTGCAGGATCAGGGAGGCCATACAACGTAGGTTTGCTGAGGGATTCGGTGTGGAGTCCTCTTGGTCACTGAGGAAGACATGATCCGCAGCCACCTCGTCCCAGCCACGTACAAGTCCATGGGTTCCTTGGGACTGTAATTCATCCCTTGAAGACTGCTGCTGAGTGCTAGGCTCCACCTCCATGCTGACACAATCCTCCTCCTCCTCTTCCTTTGTGATAGGCAGGCAAGCAGGAACACTGTCTGGATAAAGGGGGCCTTCAGAGGTAAGGAAGTCCTCCTCTTTCTCCCTCTGTTCTGCCTCAAGGGCCCTGTCCATTATTCCACACAGCGTGTGCTCCAACAGGTAAATAAGAGGGACAGTCTCACTGATGCATGCACTGCTCACCATCCTCGTGGCCTCCTCAAATGGTGACAGGACAGTGCATGCATCCCTGATCATGGCCCACTGGCGTGGGGAAAACAAACAAAGCTCCCCTGACCCTGTCCTGCTGCCATATTGGCACAGATACTCATTGATAGCCCTCTGCTGCATGTGCAGCCGATGCAGCATGGCCAACGTATAGTTCCATCTGGTGGGCATGTCACAGATTAGGCGGTTCTTGGGCAGGTTGTATTCCTTTTGGAGGTCTGCCAGCCGAGCACTGGCATGATATGACCTTTGGAAATGCACACAGACTTTCCTGGCCTGCTTCAGGACATCCTGTAAGCCCGGGTACCTGCCCAAGAACCGCTGAACCACCAAGTTAAGGACATGAGCAAAACAGTGCACATGGGTCAGTTGTCCCTGTCGCAGGGCGGAGAGGAGGTTGGTGCCATTGTTGCAAACCACCATTCCTGGCTTAAGCTGGCGTGGCGTCAACCACCTCTGAGCCTGCCCCTGCAGAGCTGACAGAACCTCTGGCCCATTGTGGCTCCTGTCCCCCAAGCACACCAGCTCAAGCACCGCATGGCATCTCTTTGCCTGCGTACCTGCATAGCCCCTTGAACGCCTACAGAGCACCGCTGGTTCCGAGGACACATCAGCACAGGAAGTGGCCACAGAGAAAGAAGAAGAGGAGGGGGTAGAGGAGAGAGGTGTGTCACAACTAGTAGTAATATGCACCTTACCACTGACCACCCTGTCCAGCGAGGCATGGACATTGCCTTCCACATGCTGGTAGAGAGCCGGAATCGCCTTCCGTGAGAAAAAGTGGCGTTTGGGAACTTGCCACTGAGGTACCGCACATTCCACAAACTCACGGAAGGGGGCAGAATCTACCAACTGAAAAGGCAGCAGTTGAAGTGCTAGCAATTTAGCTAAGCTAGCATTCAACCGCTGGGCATGTGGATAGCTGGGAGAGAACTTCTTTTGGCGCTGCAGCAGCTGGGGCAGGGAAATTTGCCTGGTACAATCTGCCATCGGTGTACCAATAGTAGATTGCCTGCAAATACTTGGCTGTGACTCACCTAATTCTACACCTTCAGTCCTATCAGTGCAGGCTTCAGAGAGGACTGAGGGTATAGTGGGGTTGGAGATCCCAGCTGATGAGGAGCAAGGGGAGGTCCGCTTTGTTCTTTGGTGTGGGTCTTTGAGGTACGCTTGCCAACGAACTGCATGGCAGGTCGACATATGTCTGGTCAAGCATATGGTGCCCAAGCGGGTGATGTTTTGGCTACGCGAGATACGCTTGAGACATATGTTGCAAATAGCAGCGGTGCGATCTGATGCACTCGTCTCAAAAAAGGCCCACACCAAAGAACTTTTGGAATAACACTGAGAGACAGCAGCGCCCTGCACATGCGTAGCTCTGCGTTGTGATGCAGTCGGTGTGCTGCCCTTAAGCTGGTCCCTGGAGGGCATCCTGCCTCGTTGGAGATGTGCCTGTGCCTGTGCCTCCTCCTCCTCTCTCCTATCAGGCACCCACGTTGAGTCAGTGACCTCATCATCCCCTCCCTCCTCATCACTGTAGAAAACCTGGCAGTATGCTGCAACTGGGGGAACATGACTGCCATATTGCTGTCCTTCTCGGGGACCCCCTCTCTCTGGGCTCACGTTACTGCCTTCCTCTAGCTGTGTACCATCATCAGAACCTTCGAAACGCTGCGCATCCTCATGAAGCATGTACCCAACACTGTGGTCAAACAGTTCGGGGGACTCCTCAGGAGGACATGGTGGGGCTAGGGAACCCCTTCCCAGCCCCCTAGTGGTTAATCTCTTCACTGACAGTCACATTTACACAGTAATCAGTGCAGTTTTATAGCATTGATCACTGAATAAATGTGAATGGTCCCAAAATAGCATCAAAAGTATCCGATGTGTCCGCCATAATGTAAAATGTATAAAAAATAAAAACCGCAGAGGTGATCAAATACCACCAAAAGAAAGCTCTATTTGTGGGAAAAAGAACATCAATTTTGTTTGGGAGCCACGTCGTATGACCGCAAAATTGTCAGTTAAAGCGACGCAGTGCCGAATTGCAAAAGTGCTCTGGTCTTTGGCCAGCCAAATGGTTCAGGGCTGACGTGGTTAAAGTCACACCACTATTTCCTATTACTCACCATCACCATCTCAGCTGCCGGCACTTACATCTCTGGGATCTGTTCCTCCAAATCAGTAGACATGGTATACTAGCTGTATACCACTGTTCCGGCACACATAACAAACTTTATTGTTCCAGCAGTGTTGAGGACACGCCACTAAGCTGTTCTCATTTACATACTCCCCTACAGGGGCTTTATTATAATGGTACAGCAATGTGAAGCTTCCTACTACCTGTCAGGTGGCACAGGAAGCTAGGAAGTTAAAATAGGAAAATGTAGCATCACCTGCCTGGTTATGCAGTAGGACAGGAGTATGTAAATCACAAGATTGTTTGAGCAGAATAAGAAATCTTTTGGTAGGTATATGCATACAATACATATGTATACTATATGGCCAAAATTTTGTGGGCACTTGTCCATTACACCTACACCTTATGGCCAAAAAATGTACTTTTAATTCTACGGCACACAAAGACATTTAAAGGCAATTAGAAACCTTTCTACTTGCACTTTGCATAAGATGTGTATTGTTCATGTAGTTCATGTAGTATACTTTGTAGTCAGAAGTATCCATTTGTGTTCAAACATGAGGCATGCGGCATGGCACTGCACAGTTAATGCATGACCTCTGTCTGTAGTCCAATAACTAACACTTATTGTGAAGAAACTATATATCCCACAATCAAACAAAACATTACAAAGTGTACAATGACTATAAGACAATTGTGCACTTCAACCTGTTTGTGTTCCAGTATGACTTCGCCCCTGTGCACAATGCCAACTCCATAAAGACATGGTATGGTGAGCTTAGTAAAGAGGAACGGATTTTTAAAATGAAATCCGGGGACATATTTTTTCTTTACTAGTAAAGGCAACAATCAGCCTCTCAAGTCTTACTCTTCAGGCCCCGGCTACTACTGGATGGGGAGCGGAGGAAGATCACTCCGCCAGGGAATGCAAGGAGATAGGCAGGTGGCTGGCCAGGATTTGAGCCAACGCAGAAGAACATGCGAGCTGAATGGGCATGCGCCCAAAACTGAAGAAATATTCCCTCCGCTCCGACCAACACATGATCATCAGAAAGGGCCATAGATAATAGGAAAAATACAACCCCCCTATGCTAGTAGGCACAGCGGAGCAGGGATGTGTAATTCAAATTTTTTTTTATTTTAATTCTGCACTGATTGTCTTTGAAATTGCCCCTGTCCCCTATTAAATCCAATCTGGGGACAAAACCAGGGACAGACTTGGTCCGGGGACAGTGTCCTTAATCAGGGGACTGTCCCCTGAAACTGGGGATGTCTGGTCACCCTATTTTAGACTAAAGAAGGAGGGAGTTCCACTGGGATGAACCGTTTTACTAATTCCCTCAGCTATATTAAGCCTAGATTATTTATAGCTTCAGTTTAGTGGGGTTTTTTTGTGGTAGGAGGGGCATACAGCACCAAACACATTGTTTATGTCTACTTGCAGGCCGCTGCTTCTGGTAAAACCCTAAAACCCAACCCTTCTGCCCTCTCCACCATTCACAGGACTCTAACTATTATTTCCCCACAATGCATTGCATTCTGTGAATCGATGGTGGAGATCCTCTTGTACAACTGCCTGTAATTCACAGAAAGCAATGCACTGTGGGATTATAATAGTACAAGTTCCATGAATGGCGGAGTGGGCAAAGGGTGTGTGTGAGCGAAGCAACTTTTCTCAGTTGCAGCGACTGCTAACTATTACAGAAGAAGACAGCCTCCCTGTAAAGTGTCCTGCCGCTTTGAAGAAAGAGCAGTAGGGAGGATTTTCACCAGAAGGAGCTGATGGGATGCACACCATTATACATAACTAATGTATATAGTGCTGTTTCACCCCTCCCCCCCCCCCCAAAAAAACAGACTAAACTCCAGCTTTAATAGACAATGTTACTCTAGCACAGCGAGTGCAATAGGAAAAATGAATACAGCGTGCTGAGATAGGCACTCCAAAACTGGGTCAAGTATTTCTGCCGTGATGTAATCCCTCATTAAAATGCGCTGGCAAAATGCAAAGTGAGAAGAATCCTGGGTGAAGAAGAACACAACATAACAGGCTTTAAACCATTAGAAGAAATGTAATGTTGTTGCATTAACACCTGCAAACTGTGTTGTAGCCTTTATTAACCATCCATTAATTATTCATTATGCATTGTGCTAAAATATACAAAAAAATAACCAGAAAAGGAAGCATATGTCAGGGCAAAAAAATTAAATTGTTTTAGTACATCCCTGCAATATACATGCAATTTAAATGCAATTTGCACGTTTGATCCCTTTAAAAACCACTTCAGCCCCAGAGGATTTGGCTGCCGGGCCACTTTTTGCGATTCGGCACTACGTCACTTTAACTGACAATTGGGCGGTCGTGCAACGTGGTTCCCAAGCAAAGTTGACATCCTTTTTTTCCCACAAATAGAGCTTTCTTTTGGTGGTATTTAATCACCTCTGCGGATTTTATTTTTTGTGCTAAGAAAACAAAAATAGAGTGACAATTTTGAAAAAAAAGCAATATTTTTTTTATTTTTTCTATAATAAATATCCCCAAAAAATATATATAAAAAAATCGAATTTTTTCCTCAGTTTAGGCCGATATGTATTCTTCTACCTATTTCTGGTAAAAAAAAAAAATCGGAATAAGCGCTTATAGATTGGTTTGTGCAAAAGTTATAGCGTCTTCAAAATAGGGGATAGTTTTATGGCATTTTTATTAATATATTTTTTTACTAATAATGGCGGCGATTTTGTATCATGACTGCGACATTATGGCGGACACATCGGACACTTTTGACGCTATTTTGGGACCATTGTCATTTATACAGTGATCAGTGCTATAAAAATGTACTGATTGCTTTGTAAATGACACTGGCAGGGAAGGGGTTAACCACTAGGGAGGCGATCAAGGGGTTAAGTGTGTCCTAGGGAGTGATTCTAACTACTACTAGTTACATGACACTGATCACTGCTCCCGATGATAGGTAGCAGAATATGAGTGTCCTGTCACAAGGCAGAACATGGAGATGCCTTGTTTACACAGGCATCCCCCTGTTCTGCAGCTCCATGACACAATCCCTGGACACCGGCAGACATCGAGTCCACGGGTCCCGTGGACACGGTCAAGGAGCTTGCGGCAGGGGCGCACACGCGCCCGCACGGCGGCAAATTTAAAGGGACGTACAGATAAGTGCCTTTTACTCTCCGGGCCCCGGCTACTACTGGGTGGGGAGCAGAGGAAGATCACTCCGCCAGGGAAGGCAAGGAGATAGTCAGGCGGCTGGCCGGGACTTGAGCCAAGGCAGAAGAACATGCAAACAGAGCTGAATGGGCATGCACCCGAAACTGAAGAAATATTCCCTCTGCTCCGACCAGCTAATGATCATCAGAAAGGGGCATAGATAATGGAAAAAATACACCCCCTAAGCTAGTAAGAGCGGCGTAGCGGGGGTGTGCAATTCAGATTTTTTTTTTATTCTTCACTGACTGTCTTTGAAATTGCCCCAGCCCTTGTTCAAAACCGGGGACAGACTTGGTTCGGGGACAGTGTCCCCAATCTGGGGACTGTCCCCAGAAAACAGAGATGTCCGGTCACACTACTCTAGGGGGCAGAATGCATTAGGGTGAAAAACCTTGAGACTTTACAACCCTTTTGAGGACTAACTGAATTTGATGAATTCCGATCGTCCCATAGCACATTAACTGCTACAGGGCCATGCTGCTGCTCAGGATCACCTAAATACACACGATCCTGCACTTCCATGTATCAGGTGCGAGGGCATGCCACAGGCTTCTCTCTCCCACTGTGATTCTACACAACCTGAGCTGATTGGCAGGCACAGCGGACTCGATATCCACCTGCACCTTGCTGATCTTTCTGTACACAGGCAGATTGCCATTCTGTCAGTACAGAAGGCATAGATCCTTTTTGAGGGCTTGTTCACACAGGTGTAGATCAATGCCAGTCACCACAAGGGCACATAGGAAACAATGGTTTTCTGTGGAGCCTATTCACACTGCAATGGAAGCCCTGAGTACCGAGCAGTGCGGTGCAGAAAAATGGATGCAATATGCAGTGGTGGCCTCCTCTCTGTACTAATCCATGCACCCGGCCCCTAATCTACATGCAGGGCGCTGGATGCATAGATTGCAATGTGTTTTTTTGGGGGGGGGGTTTAAGCATGTGATTAGAGCCAGAGGCTCTAATTTGCTTAAAAAAGGGTGGGCTTGGGGCCTTTTTAATGGTCCCTAGGACAAAAAGGCATGGGTAGTTTGTTCCCCAGAGTTGAGCTTTAATTTCAACTTATCCATTCACAATCATATATACTGTAGAATGCACTGATATTAGGATTCAGATTTTTGCCAAAATTTCAGTGAAAAGGAAACTCATCCCTGGAAAAATGTTTTGTGCTAAAACTGTGCTAAGGGTTTTTCTGCCTAGCTGTCAGTCTGTGCAAGTTTCATAAGTTGAGGTTATGGTTAGTGCAGAGCAAATCAACAGATTTATTTAAAGTAAATGTAAACCCCAAATGGTCATAAACAACTGCTATTTTTGCGTTAGATAAAATACTTGCCTTCACCTTTTTTATATCTAATATCAGTGCTGCAGATCTCCTATAACCTTATTACAACCACTTCATCTCTATGTACACTCCAGTGATGGGTGTATGGCATTTTTCAGGGCAGATATCCTGGTAGTGACAATAGTGGATCATCAATGCATAATGTATGTAGAATCTGCCACTTGTAATCTACATGAAAAGTCTTTACAACCACGATTACCTTGTGCTTATTTATGCTGATACTGTAAGCAAACTTAAACTCTTTGATTTTACAAGTTATATATTACCATGTACAGGGCCGTTTGATGGAATTTGGGGGCCCCAAGCAAAATGGACATGGAGGCCCCCAAACCCCAGCCCCCCGCACGCACACACACAAAGCCTACAGGAACCACAGCATAGCGATACAGTTTAAGTTCACCCACACGTTATATGAATAAAAAATGTTTGCAGTGCAAATACTGCTGTTGCATATAATGTGCATAAAATTTGAACATTTTCAACAATTGAACATTTGCAAAAAACACCACCGCTTTTGCGAGCACGCTCCCGTGATACAGCGGCAGGGATAGCCACCGACTGTATCACTCGGCCCGCCCCTCGGCGCGCCGCGTCATCCGCTGTGATTGACAGCAGTGCCAGCCAATGGCTGCGCTGCTATCAATCCGTCCAGCCTAGCCAATCAACGGCCAGGCTGGGAACCGAAGAGGATCACGTGGACGCACGTGGGACTTTTGAGGGGTCAGGTAAGTAAAACAGGGGTTCAAGGGGGGCGGTACCGTTGGATGTTTTTTCACCTTAATGCATAGGATGCATTAAGGTGAAAAAACATTTACCTTTACAACCCCTTTAAGTAGGTAGGAGGCAGACTGCCTCCCCTTGGCATCTATCACTCTCAGTGTCATCACGGGGCCCCCAATTTCAGGGCAGTGTGGGTTTAAGGACCAGCTGCTTTGGGGAAAGTGCAGGGCCCCCCATGCAGCTGGGGCCCCTGGGCAGTGCCCAGGTGTGCCCTCTCATTAAGACAGCCCTGGTGTCCCCATCAGAGTCCCCCACATCAGAGGGTGTCCCCATCAGAGTCCCCCCACAGCAGGTGTCCCCATCAGATTCCCCCCCACAGCAGGTGTCCCCATCAGATTCCCCCCCACAGCAGATGCCCCCATCAAAGTCCCCCCCCACAGCAGGTGCCCCCATCAGAGTCCCCCCACAGCAGGTGTCCCCATCAGAGTTCCCCCCACAGCAGGTGTCCCCATCAGAGTCCCCCCACAGCAGGTGTCCCCATCAGAGTCCCCCACAGCAGGTGTCCCCATCAAAGTCCCCCCCTGAAGCAGGTGTCCCCATCAGAGTCCCCCCACAGCAGGTGTCCCCAGCAAAGTTGGGGATGAGGGGCTGTACTGGTGGGGGGTGGAATGCGTGTCAATGGTGGGGGGATTAGTGTCAGTGGTGGGGGGATGAGTGTTAGTGGTGGGGGGTAGGAATGAGTGTCAGTGGTGGGGGGTAGGAATAAGTGTCAGTGGTGGTGGGGGTAGGAATGAGTGGCTGTGCTGGTGGGGGGTGGGATGAGTGTCAGTGTAGGGATGAGTGGATGTGGTGGGGGGACTGACTGGATGGAATCAGCGGTGGTGGTGGTGGGGACTGACTGGGTACATTGGCAGCACTGGGTGCTGGAATCAGAGACACTTACTTTCTGTCAGTGTCCTCTTGGTTTCACCTGCATGGCTCCATGTCTCTCTCGGCTCCCTCTGCTCCATGTGTCTCTGCAGCTCCTCCCCCACGACCTTCTCTCACTTGGTGTCAGCAGTGTCTGCCCCGCCTCCCTACATTCTCTCTGTTCCTGGATAGGCGAGGGCGGGGCATTCCACAGTCTCAGGCTGCCTCTGCCTTCTCTCTCTCTCACCTCAGCAAACTAAAGCCCCCATTCCCGCGGCGGAAAGAAAGGGCTCCTGCTTGGGGGCCCCAGGCCAGCTCGGGGCCCCAAGCAGTTGCTTGTTTTGCCTGTCTCGTTCCGACGGGCCTGACCATGTACAATGTTATATTCTTCTCTACTTTTAATAAAGATTTGATTGTGGGGAAAAAAAGTATTTGTGGCAATGTAGGAACACATCTGGAAGAACAAGGGCTTTGTGGCAGGATCACCAGGCAGTACTTGCCATCTGAGGTATGTATAAGAAATTCCTGAAAGCAAGTAGTTAAAACCAGGATGATGGTTGCAGCTGCACCATTTTTTCAGCCAGCAATTGCGATTATTATTGTACAGAATTTACATATATTAACAGTTTGCACAGCGCTTTACAAAATGAAATATGTAAAAGTGATCATTTTTACAGAGCCCTTCCTTCCACCTTTGTCAGTGGTGGTCCCTGCGCTTTCCCATTTCCCCCGGGGAGCTTGGTCAGGACAGCTTCTTGCAAGGGGGATGATCTCTTCTGTGACCTCCTGATGTTGTCCTTTTTTATTTGCTTTTATTCCCTGGTTGCAACACAACCAGTGTTAGATCAACTGCTTTGAAGGTCAAGAGTCTAATAGACCCCTGATGTCTCTATAAAGAGTAAATGTCATCTGGCCAAAGCTATCACAAGGGGACTTGTTTTCCCCCTTGTAATAGTAACAAAGTTAAAGTGGAGCTCCACCCAAAAGGGGAAGCTCCGCTTCTTTGTTTCCTTTTCCCCTCTGCTGCCACATTCAGCAACTTTTGTGGGGGGAGTGGGTACCTGTTTTTGAGAGGTACTTGTCCCCACTTCCGGGAAACCTCCCCCTCCTCCATCCACAGTCGCCGGACCGTTCAGAAAGTGCAGCGTGCTTCACACATGCGCATTCCTTGTAAGGTTTCCCTTACAAGGAATGGTGACAGCACCCGACAGCCGATGAAAAAATTGTCTGGGGTGCTGACATTGCGGGATCCCTGGACCGGTAAGTGTAATTCAAATGTCGGAGTGAGAGTAATAATTCTAGGCCCCTAATTCACAATTAACTATAAACTGATCATTTCTAAAGGCTTTTACAGTGCCACCTATGGACAGTTTCAGGTACTGTAGTTTGTCACCATTTCATATAGTCGTGCGCAATTTTAAATCTTGACATGATTGGTACCTATGCAACAACATCTTTTATATTTTACCAAAATATTTGGTATTATATTGTTTTTGTGTGCACCAAAAAAAAAAAATGTTTGTTCCTGAAAACTTGCATTTGAGAAACAGCTACACAAATATCATGTGACATAAAAAAGTGCAACAGCCACCATCTAATTCTCCAGAGCTTCTGCTTTTAGAAAAAGTTTGGGGGTTCTAAGTGATTTTCTACAAAAAAAAATGCAGATTTTAATAAAATTCCCCCGGACAGCTAGCGGTAATTAAAGCTGCTAATTTTAAAACATGGGAAATTCATTTTGAAATGATATTAACTTCTTGAGACCCGCGCTATAGTCGAATGACGGCTACAGCGCGGATCTGAATATCCAACTGGACGTCAATTGACGTCCGTCCCTTTGGGCGTTCCCCGCGCACGCTACAGAGCGAGCAGCGGGGAAACTCTGTGTTGGCCGTGTCCCTTGGACACAGCCAATTACAGATCGCCGTGACCGGCCAATCAGAGTGGCCATTTGCGATGCGATCTGTGCGGCCAATGAGAGATGATCTCATATGTAAACATATGAGATCATCTCTCATTGCCGGCTCACACAGAGACAGCGTCCTGTCTCTGGAGAGGAGACCGATCTGTGTCCCTTGTACATAGGAACACAGATCGGTCACCTCCCCCAGTCACTCCACCTACAGTTAGAACACAATGCAGGGAATACATTTAACCCCTTCCTCACCCCCTAGTGTTAACCCCTTCAATGCCAGTCACATTTATACAGTAATTAGTGCATATTTATAGCACTGATCGCAGTATAAATGTGAATGGCGCCAAAAATGTGTCAAAAGTGTCCGATGTGTCAGCCATAACGTCGCAGTCCCAATAAAAATCGCAGATCGCCGCCATTTCTAGTAAAAAAAAAATAATAACAAATAATAATTATGTCCCCTATTTTGTAGGCGCTATAACTTTTGCGCTTATTGCGATTTTTTTTTTTTTTTTTACCAAAAATATGTAGAAGAATACGTATCGGCCTAAACTGAGAAAAAATATTTATTTATTTTTTTAAATTGGCATATTTATTATAGCAACAAGTAAAAAATATTGTATTTTTTTTCAAAATTGTAGAGGTGATCAAATACCACCAAAAGAAAGCTCTCCTTGTGGGGAAAAAAGGACGTCAATTTTGTTTGGCAGCCAGGTCGCTACGACCGCGCAATTGTCAGTTAAAGCGACGCAGTGCCGGAAGCTGAAATTTCACCTGGGCAGGAGGGGGGTATATGTGCCCAGTAAGCAAGTGGTTAACATGTTAACGTTTATATAAGATTTTTATGATTGGGTTTAAATATACTTTAATGTTCCCCTCCTGAGTAGAATACACTTATGCTGCGTACACACAACATTTTTGTAATTGGTCGTTAAAAAAGATCGTGTGTAGGCTCCAGAGCATTTTTCTCGACGCGAAAACTGGGCGTTAAAAATTTAGAACATGATCTATTTTTCTCGTCGTTTTTCACTTCGTCGTTTTTCTCGTTGTGTGTAGGCTTTAACGACGGTTTAACGATTTGCATGCTCAGAAGCAAGTTATGGGAAGGGAAATTTGCATAATCAGCCCAAAGGGTGGCGCCAATCGAATGGAACTTCCCCTTTATAGTGCCATCATACGTGTTGTACGTCACCACGGTTTGCTAGAGCATTTTTTATCACGATCGTGCGCATGCAAGGCAGGCTTGAGAGGAATCACATAGAGAAAAACAACGTTTTTTCCATGACGTGAAAAACGGTCGTGTGTACGCGGCATTATCCTCACTAGGCTCTTCCGTAGCTGTGCTTTACCACTGGAAGCGCAGAGACAGATCTAAAACATTTTGTTATTGGTGGCATGCAAATCACTTCCCTTCCTCCCATGTGACCGTGCTGATGACACTCATTTTTGTTTCAGAATGTCCATTCATTATTTTGTTTGTTTTTGACTGTAGTGATGAGGAACTTAGATGGAGCAGAATAGACATATTTTCTCAAAAAAAAACATTTTTAACTATGAACGTAGTTTTCATTTGGGGAACAAATCCTGCATATTTTAATGAAACCTGTTTAGTATGTCTGGGATTCCATTCAAGCAGTAGGTCTGGATGACATTTTAACCTATGTGGCTGTATACAGGTGTATTAGAAGAGGAGTGTTTAGAGGCTGGAAAAAATGCACTACCAGTGCATTTAAGAGAGAAGCTTTTGGGCAGACAAAATGCTGAATGCGCCTAAAAACATGTAAATGAGTATAAACGTGCCTTAACGCTAGCCGTGTAGATGGCGTGCAGCATGGTGTGGAGTGAATAATTCACACAGGCAAGTGCAATAAACTTGTATTGAAAAAATGCAGCAACAGTTCACAGCAAACCTGGGGGAAAGCCACCCCACTGGACACACTTACAGTTCAGTAGCATGACAGAGGTAGATTCCAGATAGAATTACAGCATCTGTTTAGAGGGGACTGAGTGCGACCTGATCGTCTGGTCCCAAGTCAGGAGAATGTCCAGAAGAGATGAGGCCCTTCTCTTTCCCTCCTCACCAGGAACCTTTCCCTTACACTAACACTGTCCCTCACAGACAGGGTACCTGTCTCTACTCTGTCCATTCACCAAAAGTGGGCCAAAACCCAGGAGCCAGTGCCTTAAATAGGCTCTGCCTGACCCAAGATGGCCGCTTGAGTCACATGGGACAGCAGCAACCAATGAAAAAGCTTCCCCAGGGACCCAGGAAACCATAAAGGAACCTTGTTTTTTCTGACTTCCTCTCCAGCAACAGTGCCACTACAACCAAGTGACACCTGCTGTGGAGAAAGCAGACTACACCTGCCTACAGGCGCATTTAGTGCTTAGGCGTTTATTCATTTCTATGGCCAGAATAAATTAATATTCTGACCAATGGTATCAATGAACACCCAAATGAACTCTGCATATGCAAAGCTCAGCTTTTGGCGTGCTTTTTTAAGCTGCTTTTTTTCCTGCCAGGGGCAAAGATGTCCAGGGGAGGAAAAAAATGTCTTGTGTGCATAAGGCCTTCCAATATTGCTTAAAATGGAGGTTGAGCGAAACAATATCATGTGACAAGCTCCTCAGCATTGTAAACAGCTTGATAGACTGAGGATTTTCTGCCTTGATCATGGTGGCATTGTCTCCTGAAGAGCACTAGCAGTGCACTTGTTTTTAGTTGCTGCCGGAGCTCCTGGATAATATGCCCTGTGTGTCCTTTCTGCCCTGCTGCTATTGGAACATGTCTTTGTTGAAGAGTGCTGAAAACAAATCTTTATTAGTAAACACTCTCATAATGAGACCCTCGGGGACTGTCCGCAATGGCTTTGTCGGTGAAGAGCTGTGATATGCCAAGCAAAACTAATTGGACTTTTTGGAAAGAGTATTAAACATGGGAGAGCGCTGCTTGGTGCCATCTGTATATTCACATTGTAAGCCTCAAGTTGAATTTGTCAGGCTTGTGGCAGTTTCAGATTTAAAGTAAGTACAGTGGGCCAGATTCACATACATTTGCAGCCGTGTAACGTAACCCGTTTTTTAGTGCCCGATCCACAAAGCACTTACCTGGAAACTTGCGGCGGTGTATCGTAAATACGTCCGGCGCAAGGCGGGCCAATTCAAATGGTCGTGTGCCATTTAAATTAGGCGCGCTCCCGCGCCGGACCTACTGCGCATGCTCCGTTTCGCAATTCCCGTCGTGCTTTGCGTGCAGTGACGTCATTTTTTCGAACGGCGACGCGCGTAGCGTAATTCCGTATTCCCGGACGGCTTACGCAAACGACGTTCATTTTAAAATTTTGACGCGGGAACGACGGCCATACATTCTACAGCAATACAATTGCTGTGTAAAGTTAAGGCACCAAAAACGACGACTAACTTTGCGACGGGAAACTAAACAAGACGTGGCTCCCAAACAAAATTTACGTCCTTTTTTCCCCACAAATATAGCTTTATTTTGGTTGTATTTGATTGCCTGTGCGCGCAGTGACGTATTTAGCTTTCTTTTGGTTGTATTTGATTGCTTTGCGCGCAGTGACGTAATTTTTTCGAACGGCGACGCGCGTGGCGTAATTCCGTATTCCCGTATTTAGCTTCCGGCACTGCGTCGCTTTAACTGACAATTGCGCGTCGTGCGGCGTGGCTCCCAAACATAATTTACGTCCTTTTTTTCCCACAAATATAGCTTTCTTTTGGTTGTATTTGATTGCCTGTGCGCGCAGTGACGTATTTAGCTTTCTTTTGGTTGTATTTGATTGCTTTGCGCGCAGTGACGTCATTTTTTCGAACGGCGACGCGCGTAGCGTAATTCCGTATTCCCGTATTTAGCTTCCGGCACTGCGTCGCTTTAACTGACAATAGCGTGTCGGGGGGCGGGGAAGGGGTTAAATGTAGGGGGAGGGGGTGACTGGGGGAGGTGACCGATCTGTGTCCCTATGTACAAGGGACACACCATCGGTCTCCTCTCTCTGACAGGACATGGAGCTCTGTGTTTACACACAGAGCTCCACGTCCCTGCTCAGTTGCTGGGCAATTGTGGGTGTCCGGCGGCCATCGCGGCCGCCGGGCACGCTCACAGTGTTTCCAGTAACGCGCCCCCTAGCGGCTTCTAATGACAGGACGTCATATGACGTCCTGTCAGAACAACAGAGTATTCCGCCCGCCGTCATTTGACGGCGTGCGGTTGTAAGATGGTTAAAGGACATCTGCTGAAATTTCATACTGAAAATGTTGGTTGTCATGCTCATTTTTTTGCCTCAGTACTTTGAGTCAATAAAATAATGCCGTAAGCTAGAAACAAGAAACATATACAAGATTCCTGCATCAGTAGAGGTAAAATAGTGTCCTGAAAAAGTATTCATATTCCTTGAAATTTTCCACATTTTGACATTACAATCAAAAACGTAAATGTATTTTATTGGGATTTTATGTGATAGATCAACACAAAGTGGCACATAATTGTGAAGTGGAAGGAAAATGATAAATGGTTTTCAACATTTTTTTTAAATAAATATGTGAAAATTTTGACGTACATTTGTATTCAGCCCCCCGAGTCAATACTTTGTAGAACCCCCTTTCACTGCAATTTCAGCTGCAAGTCTTTTTGGGGATGTCTCTACCAGCTTTGCACATCTAGAGAGTGAAACTTTTGTCCATTCTTCTTTGCAAAATAGCTCAAACTGTCAGATTGGATGAAAAGAGTCTGTAAACAAAAATTTTCAAGTCTTGCCACAGATTCTCAATTGGATTTAGGTCTGGACTTTGACTGGGCCATTCTAACACATGAATGTGTAGCGCCTGGCTACTTTCATAGCATGTGCTGCTGTAAATTTAGAGGGTGGCCAGAGAGTTAGTTGCCTCTGACCGTGTTTATTTGACGAAATTTTAGGGCCTCTATACCAGCTTTGGCTGTACTGTGTGTCCACTGTCATTGTCTGGGGGGTGTCACACCCCGGACCGACAGGTGGCAGCAGTGAAGTCAGGGTAGTGTGGATACTTCTCCTCGGCAGCCAATCACGAGGGTTGATCGCCTCGCTGTGCATGCTGGGGAGGGGTATTTAGGGGGCAAACGCCATTGGTTCGGGGTCGTCTTTGCCGCCATCCACCTGGGCAGTCGTCCCACCACCCCGAGTGTGGCCCCCATGGCTGGGGTGTGTGCTTTAGTGTTCCTGGCTCCGGGACCACGTTGGTCCGGAGTAAAGAATCTACCTAGCAGACTCGGTGTGTAGACTGAGTCTGCGGCTGCAGAATTGTCCTATGCTGTCCGTCCCGTGGAAGGGAGCTGACCGATGGAGAACATGTCTGTGAAATACCGAGCACGAGGCTGGTATCGAGAGAGAGAGAGGCCTACTGCTTCATTGAAGGACACTTCGTTTCTGAGAGGCTGGACGATGGTCGCCTATCAGTACCGAGATTACTAAACGCTGTTCAAGGGAGATCCGGATGCTTAATCTCCACCTTTGGGAAGGTCTGTGGCAGAGACTTTGCTAAAGTTCCGAGTGACACTCTGGCTGCTAGTCCGGTGAGAGCGGCTTATCCAGATCCACTATACCCACTCTGGATAGAGTGGCGACACAATTTGTCGTTGGAAGCAGGACTGCTTCCGGAACCCAGTTACAAGCCTGAATCCATTATTTACCACTTCTTCCATCATCTTACCTACTACTACTTTTACAATTTTTACCCCGTTGGGTAATAAAGCACAAGAAAAATATACCTACAGTGTGGACATTGACTTTATTACAGCTTTCATCCAGTACCCTAGACAGCGGAGAAACAGAGGTAACGTGCCACCCAAATCAAACCAGCAGCTCCTTCGTGGGTAGTGCTACAAATATGTTTTAATCTAAACCAAGGGTCTTTAACCACTTAAGGACCGGACCAATATGCTGCTAAATGACCCAAGGGGTTTTTACAATTCGGCACTGCGTCGCTTTAACAGACAATTGCGCGGTCGTGCGACGTGGCTCCCAAACAGCATTAGACACTGTAAAGTTTATGGTTCAGCAGTGCTGATTTATTGATGGCATGTCAGAGATAGCTTTGTCATCAGTGATATGTTTCTGTTGCTAGACTCTCTCAATTAATGCAAAATAGATACAGGTTTTCTGAACCATTAACCACTTCCAGACCGCCGCATGTATATGTACGTCGGCAGAATGGCACGTACAGGCACATTGGCTTACCTGTACGCCCCTGCCTAGACGTGGGTCCGATTGGGACCCCCCCCCCCGCTACATGCGGCGGTCGGATTCCCGCGGGGAGCGATACGGGACGACGGCGCGGCTATTCGTTTATAGCCGCCCCATCGCGATCGCTCCCTGGAGCCGAAGAACGGGGAGAGCCGTATGTAAACACGGCTTCCCCGTGCTTCACTGTGGCGGCTGCATCGATCGAGTGATCCCTTTTATAGGGAGACTCGATCGATGACGTCAGTCCTACAGCCACACCCCCCTACAGTTGTAAACACACACTAGGTGCACCCCAACTCCTACAGCGCCCCCTGTGGTTAACTCCCAAACTGCAACTGTCATTTTCACAATAAACAATGCAATTTAAATGCATTTTTTGCTGTGAAAATGACAATGGTCCCAAAAATGTGTCAAAATTGTCCGAAGTCTCCGCCATAATGTCGCAGTCACGAAAAAAATCACTGATCGCCGCCATTAGTAGTAAAAAAAAATAATAATAATAAAACTATCCCCTATTTTGTAAACACTATAAATTTTGTGCAAGCCATCGATAAACGCTTATTGCGTTTTTTTTTACCAAAAATAGGTAGATGAATACGTATCGGCCTAAACTTAGGAAAAAAAAATGTTTAGATATGTTTTTGGGGGATATTGCATTTTTTTCAAAATTGTCGCTCTATTTTTGTTTATAGCGCAACAAATAAAAACCGCAGAGGTGATCAAATACCACCAAAAGAAAGCTCTATTTGTGGGGAAAAAAGGACGCCAATTTTGTTTGGGAGCCACGTCGCACGACCGCGCAATTGTCTGTTAAAGCGATGCAGTGCCGAATTGTAAAAACCCCTTGGGTCATTTAGCAGCATATTGGTCCGGTCCTTAAGTGGTTAACCTACTGACATGCATTAAAACAAAACAAAAAACTTTTCTTGGATTGTGTACTGACAGTGTAGATGAGGTTCTCACATTGTCAACAGTTTATCTTTTGTCGCTTACCATAAATGATCCATTGCTGGTAGACGTTCTTGTGATAAGTGGAACATCTTGGGCCAGAAGAGCAATTGCAAGTGCCAGTCAAACTGTTCTCAACTCAAACACCAAAAAGAAGAATTACAAACCTAATCAGTGTTCACAAACCAGAGACAGTCCAAGGTCAAGACTTTCTAGTTATCCAAAACCAAGGACCAGGTCTTCAGAACCAAGGACCCTCAGTACTCCTCAGGTCACACTATGGCTAGTAGCTTTGGCAATTAGCGGTCCATGCACATTTTAGGTCTTTAGTGCAAGATTTAAAGGCATATGAGTGAAGTACATTTATTTTGTGATTTTCCATGCAACCCTTTATTTTCACCACAGTAAGTGAGGACACGTGAAGCCCAGCAGAAGAGTCATTTATTTGTCTTATAAGCTCTCTGTCTGCACCTAACCTGCATCTGTGCACCACCTGTGCCGCTAATCCACAACACATGGGATTCCGCAAAGATTGGGTATAGTTAGAACAACCTACTTCATTCTGTCCTATCAGCACTGTGTCACAGATCAAAGCACTCTGAGGGTCTACCAAAACAGTTGGGACTAAATAAACACCTTGTTAATATTATATAAACCTGCAGAGGATAACATTGTCTCATACATTACATATTGCACCATATTCCTTAGAGGTTTACTATAGGTGGATGTAAACCTAAACTGGATGAAATGTATTATGTTAAAGCAGCGTGTCTCATAATCAGCATGTTTTGTTTTTGTTTTTTGCTTTTAGAAAATACAGTTTTCATTCTATTTTGCATCCGAGTGCTGCTAAATTCCTCAAGCCTATGTAGCACTACCCCCGAAGGAGCTGCTGGTTTGTTTTGGGTCTACGCTCTGGTTGCCAACCACTGAAATTGTCTCAAAACCCTCCCTTGGCACAACTGGAATAGTGGGAGTTGGGGACCCTAATAGTTTGTTAGAGTGCACAATATCCTAACACACCACAGTAAATTATGTAAATAAGTGTTACCTTGAGTTGTGTGGAACCCACAGGATGACAGAGTACACACGTTCCAGCTTAACCCAATGTAACCCTTTACTTGAAAGAATAAAGCAAGAGAAACACAGGTAAAACAATAATAGACAGCTTGCAGAGCCATGCAAGAGTCAGAAACAATAATAACAAATAAATACACTTTAATTTATAATGGCTATGCAGACCTGTGTAAGCACGCAGCAAGGGGATTCCCCCAATAACGTGTCTATACTGAGGTACCTCCTTGCCAAGTCTCACCCAGCTCTCACTGGTAACAATACTCACAGTGTAATAGAACGAATTACTCGTTCAACGAGTATGAGAATGAATAAAACGATATGCAACAACTAAATAGGTAGTCTTTGAGTAAGATGGCTAACCAACGTGGTTTGGCGGGCCAGGCCAAACCTCAATATAAAGTATCTTAACAGTTCGTGCACGTATGCGTTGGCATGCGTTGGCGCGCAAAGAAAAAAAAACACAATTTGTAATCCAAGGAGAAAATAGTAACTGGTGGAAGTTTCCTGAACAGTCAAACCACAGTGATGAATATCAACAATCCACCCTCCTGCAAGACAGTCAATATGCTTGGGCAGGTCCCCGTCTCACCCGATCAGTTCAGGCCTTGTTCTGCAGAATCACTCCGTCCACGATCTCCGATCGCAATCCTTCTCAAAGACAACCTCCAGTTCTCAGACAAGTCGTAGGAAAATGATCACTCCGTCAGAGGTTCTGTCTTTCTCTTTCAATGGCGCTCCGCCCCGGGCATAGATAGGCCGCAATTCCAGCCTAGACTTCCGGGAAGACACCTCGCACAGGTGTCCTCCTGAGTTGAAGAGGCGGTCCAGAGAGAGCGCGCCAAACACGTGCTCTCCCTTAAATTACCTCTCCCAGCAAGCCATGCGGGGAGCTAAACATTCTAGGATTGTACAGTTGCTCTCTGGGTAATGTAGTCTATAACAAGCCAGGGCAAATGGAGTCTCTTTTCTCCCTGCACTCAATTTCCCAACATTCTCTGCGGTATCAGGACAAAAGTAAGCAGCAGATGGCTATAACACAATTCGGCCACCGGAGGGAGCTGAGATCCTTCTTGATCACCAGATGGTAGTCTTTTATATCACATGGAAAAGGTGAAATCCCGCTACACCTATTTGCAAGCATTTTCTGTCTACATGCACTCTTTCCAGTGACAGTTTCACCCCATTGTTCTGGGTGGGCTTCCTGATGGTGGCAACGGCAAAACATGCCTAGGTAGTGAGCATCAGCAAAGCTGCTCATTGTATCCACTAGAGATGTATGTGATAGGCTGGAAACACAGAAGAGAATATGGGAGAAAAGGACAAAACGCAGTCTTTCTATAGCAGGAAATTCTTTAAAAAGGACCTTCATAGGATGATTATCAGTCACTAAACGCTGTAGGATTATAAACAATGAAGAGAAGTTTTATCCCTTTACAACTGTGTAACACAAATATGCGGCATCCAGGAAGTGGGTTTATTTTTGGGCGCTGCAAATATGTCTAAGACCCCATAAACTCTATTCGATTTTCTGCAGATTTTTGTCTTCAGATAAAACATGTAGTGCAAGGGCCTGCCTGATTGCATACAAATTGGAAATCTTATGCCCCGTACACACGATCAGAATTTTCTTCGGGATAAACTCAGGCGGATTTTTCTGACGGAATTCCATTCAAGCTGTCTTGCATACTGTCACACCAAATTCTGACCGTCCAAAACACGGTGACGTACAACACTACGACGAGCCGAGAAAAATTAAGTTCAATGCTTCCGAGCATGCGTCGAATTGATTCTGAGCATGCATGTTTTTTTCTCCGTCGGAGTTCCATACAGACAAACAAAATTTCTGATATAAATTTGTTCTCTTTCATCGGAAATTCCGTTGGTATGTACAAGGCATTAAGGTTTGACCTCATATTATATGGTTTTGGTAAATCTGAAGAAAAAAATCAGCAGAAGATCTAATAGTGTGTATGGCGTCTTAGAGGTGCACCAAATGTAAATTTTGGCGCCAAAACCAAAACCGAAAATTCAAGATGCACTTGGACAAAACCAAAGATGACAGTTTCTAAAAATATATATATATCTTTATATATAATTATTATGTTATTATTATGTATTATGTTCCATTTCTTTATAATGTTAATGAATTTAAATTAATATGTATTTAATGTCCGCCATTATCGGCACCTCAAGAAAAATGCATCCCTTTAAATTCTATGTATGTCTTCACACTGGTCTGTTGCGTTTCCATTGTAGTGTTAAAAATCTTGTTTGCTGAATTTTTGGTCAGTTAAAAAAAAACGCACCAAAAATGCACCTCCCCCGTTGGAATGCATTTAGAACACATCCATAACACACGTGTTTTGTTTTTAACGTCTCATAACCTATTAAAAACACATAATAAACACAGTAAAATCATGGCAAAATCACGTGTGTTTTTGGTGCCATTATCGGCACCTTTTACTATATTGGCAAAATGGCAAAAACACAATTTTTGGCCACCAAAATGTTGGTGCATCTCTAATGCTGGCCATACACTCCATGAAAAATCGTCCAAACGAATTTTCGAAAAACGAACGTTCGGTCGTGAGCGCAAAACGATAGTGCCATCATGTAATGACCGATAAATCAGTCAGTGGACATAAATAAAAAAAATTTGGTTCGTTTTTTTTTACATATACCTAGTGCAGAAAGTTTGGATGGGAAACACATTAACCTTCCGATTTATCGTTCGTTCGGCAGAAAATTTCCAAATGTGTCCTTCGTTTTTTCGGCTCAAAAACGTCCCAGCGTTTATCGATTTTGTGCCCATTAACTGTTCGAAAAACGAAATCACTGTCTGAACGACCGAATTTCGGCCGAATTTTCATAATACTGTATGTGTTCTTGTGTTTGTCCTGGAAACACACTCCATTGTGCAGTCCCAGCACTGAGACCGAGCTGTTGGTGACAGCTCCTAGTCTCCTACAAATTATCTGGAGAAGGTAAAACCGGATCCCGGTCATGTGATCACTGTGAGTAGCCAATCACAATGCTCACTACTGTGATTGACAGTGTAATGCCTCCCCTGTAAAGTGGAGAAACAGCGAGGAGGAAAAGATGCAATGTACATTTTCCTGCTCTAGAGGAGAAGTCTGTATTAAAATAAATAAATAAAGGTCTGTTGGAAAACAAAAATAAAGATTACTTAAAGGGTCACTAAAGGAATTTTTTTTTTGTTAGCTAAATGGCTTCCTTTACCTTACTGCAGTCCTGGTTTCATGTCCTCATTGTTTGTTTTTGCTTTGATGTTGCTGTTATTCCTCTCTGTTCTGGACACATCCTGGTTGCCTGTTTCCTGATAACCACAGTACTGGGAGATTTCTCACGGTGGTCACTAATCAAGGAGGTGTGATTACTGTGTGTAAAACGAAACTGGATTGGTGCTGAGGAGTTTTAGACAAAGTATCACTGCTCTCTATTGGCTGACTGCCCTCTATTGGCTCTCTGTACATCAGAGAACCAGCAAACAACAGCAAAAACGAAACTACACTGCAGGCACATTATATGATTGTTTTTTATCTATTTTTAATCATTTTTAAAAGGAATCTGTTAACTATTATGTCTCTATACCCTGTAAACAGTCATTTCAGCTAAAAAATTGTTTTCCTTTAGTGACCCTTTAATTCAGGGCTTGATCTAGTTTAGTCAGTGTTAGTGTAAGAGTCGGTTCACACACGGGCAACACGACTTCCAGCATGACTTTGGGAGGGAACTTGGACACGACTTGAGTATGAATCATCAGGCAACTTACAAGGCAACTTCAAGTCGCCTCCAGGACAGGAGGCTTTCCAGTGGCCAATCAAACAACAAGCTCTGTGGGAGGGAGGGGGAGGGGTTTGCCTGAGAAATGTATGTTATCTTCCTGTATTGTTGCTTCAGTTAAGACAGTGATCCGACTTCTGAGGCAACTTCCATTAAAATCAATGGGTACAAGTTGCCTACAAGTCGGATTGAAGTAGTACAGGAACCTTTTCTGAAGTCGGAGCGACTTCAGTAGTGTACATTAAGACGGCTCCATTCACTTCCATTGATTTTCTCAACCGCGCGACTTGGGACGACTTGGGGAGACTTCAAGTCGGATCCCAGGTCGCCCCTGTGTGAACCGGCTCTAAGCGTCAGTTAGACCCCTTTCACACTGAGACGCTTTGCAGGAGCTATAACGCTAAAAATAGCACCTGCAAAGCACCCTGAAAGAGCCGATTCCCTTCAATCCAGTGTGAAAGCCTGAGGGCTTTCACACTGCAGCGGTGCGCTGGCAGGATGGTAAAAAAAGTCCTGCTAGCCGTGTCTTTGAGGCTAAAGCGCCCCAATTGAAATCAAAGGGCTGCACCGCCAAAGCAGTTTTTAACCCTTTCTCGGCTGCTAGTGGGAGTTAAAAGACCAAATCGAAAATCAGTGAGCCAAAAAAAACCGCCAAAAAAAAACCGAACAG
Source organism: Rana temporaria (assembly GCF_905171775.1). NCBI lineage: Eukaryota > Metazoa > Chordata > Amphibia > Anura > Ranidae > Rana > Rana temporaria. The sequence continues at coordinate 96,777,885 of NC_053490.1, forward strand.
TCAGCAGCTCTCCTCTTGGGGATCTGTAAGAACTGAGCCATCGGTGGTGTTCGGTGGCTTGGTTCTCAGTGTAGAGACGCCAGGGGACAAATGCAGCATTGGTCCCATGCTGCATCCACCTAGGTAAGTATAAAAGGGGAAACCTCCCCCCCCCCATACTTCTCTTTTAACATCACTTAATAACAATAACAATTATAATATAGTATAAAATTATAATGTTCTTTACTGCCAAGTCTTTCTCTCTTCAGTAGAAGCTAAGTTGGAATCATTTTGCTTTGTCTTTTCAGACATGAGGGGCTATCTCTTTCATGTATTTTTTAACAGATTAACTTATTTTCTGCCATTTCAATGTGGAACGGCTGTCCATGTGACACAAGTGTCTGTGATAATCCACATCACTGCAAATGGTCCTTGTGACCAGGACCATGTAAATCCAATTTAGCTCCACTAGTCATGAGGGGTGTAATTGAAATTAGCGCTACAGCAGGCTTATGTAATTACTACAATATAGGAGTTTACTACTTAAATAGCCTTTAAAAGTAAAAAGGTTAAAAAAGAAATAAAAAATCTAAAATGAGAACATCAGTTTTATTATTTTGTGCACAGTGACGAAGCTGTCTCTAATTTACAGAAATATGTCACGTACAGTACCGTGGATTTTAACATGCACATTGCAACTGTGCTGAAGCCAGAAAACCCACTCGGTTTACCAGCTCCTTTGGGTTCTTACACTCCATTGCACTAGATTTAGGGTGCTTTTAACATTTCTTCTGGGTGGTGGAGTCAGTTTATGATTTGAATGATAACATTTCATAGGGATTCTTGTTGGGGCCTCTTGTTGTATAATTTGGAAAGGTGTAACCTCCATCTTTGAAGACTATAGTGGATTGTGCTAGAACCAAGCTGTAAAAAAATGTGTCTGTCTTCTTTACTAGCTACATGCTTGTTCCTGGATAGGAAAAAGATTTTTGTTTGCAGCCATGTAGAGCAGAGGTTCTTAACCTAAGTCCTCAAGTTCCCCCAACAGGCCATGTTTGCAGGTTTTCCTTTATCTTGCATAGGTGCTTTAAATCAGCGTCAATGGCTTGGTATTTTGGACAGCTATATTATCTAAGAGAAATTCCCAAAACATAGCCTGTTGGATAAGGTGACCAGATTTTTAAAATGAAATCCGGGGACATATTTTTTCTTTACTAGTAATGGCAACAATCAGCGACTCCCCGCCCGTCGCCGCCCGCCTCACAGCCTCTCCCATTTTTACTCTTTGGGCCCCGGCTACTACTGGGTGGGGAGCTGAGGAAGATCACTCCGCCAGGGAAGGTAAGGAGATAGGCAGGTGGCTGGCCAGGATTTGAGCCAAGGCAGAAGCTGAATGGGCATGCGCCCGAAACTGAAGAAATATTCCCTCCGCTCAGCACATGATCATCAGAAAGGGGCGCAGATAATGGGAAAAGTACAACCCCCCTATGCTAGTAGGCACGTCGGAGCTGGGGTGTGTAATTCAAATTTTTTTATTTTAATTCTGCACTAATTGTCTTTGAAATTGCCCCTGACCCCTATTAAATCCAATCTGGGGACAAAACCAGGGACAGACTTGGTCCAGGGACAGTGTCCTCAATCAGGGTACTGTCCCCTGAAACTGGGGATTTCTGGTCACCCTACTGTTGGAGGTACTTGAGGACTGAGGTTGAGAAACACTGATGTAGCGTTCGACCCTGACTGTGCGTGTTTGTTTGTTCACCAAACCTTCAGCTGCTGCAGCTATAGTGGCCCTTTCACACTGAGGCGGTAAGTGCGTCACTGTTTTTAGAGGCGATTTACCGTTGATTTTGCTTCGCTATTTGGCCGCTAGCGGGGGCACTTTTAACTCCCGCTAGCAACCGAAAAAAGGTTAAAACTGCTGCAGCTGCGCTTTGCCGGCGGTATAGCCGTAGTACCCATTAATTTCAATGGGCAGGAGCGGTGGAGGAGCGGTATACACTGCTCTTTCACCGCTCCAAAGATGCTGCTACAGTAGCAGGACTTTTTCTACTGTCCTGCTGGCGCACCGCTCCAGTGGAGAGACAGCAGCGGCTCTTTCAGGGCACTTTGCAGGTGCTATTTTTAGCATTATAGCGCCTGCAAAGTGCCTCAGTGTGGAAGTGGTCTAAGTCATTAATTTAGTGGCATTACTACAACCATAAAATTAATGATTTTCTGCTGCTCGGTTGCTAGGATGCTGGCCGTCACCTACAACTATAGACACCAAGTGGGCTGACTACCTTCGTCCTAGCAAAAAATGACATTATTGGTTGCTAGGGCACTGGCAGCTGCACAGTCATTCCATGTTATGGTGTGACATAACAATAACTGACACTGTGCAAGTAAAAAAAAAAACACACGCTGGGTTCAACCTAAAAACTGAACCAGATCCTTATCCTACATGGGAATCTAGTATAGATTTTTAAGTGGCGACTCCCACAAAAAAATACAAAACCGCATGCGATCATCCTCAAAATTCATACCAGAACCTTTGGGTCTGGAATGAATTACAAAGCTGTACCCTAAGCAAAAAAGAAAAAGAAAAAAAACCCATATTTCTGTAAAAACCCACTCCAAGATCTATACCAATTCCTTGACTGAGCAGCAGCCTAAATGGCCATAAAATGGAAGGGCAGTGAACATACAGCCTCCTCCCCCACCCTGAACCATCCTGGGCAAGACATGCCTTGAACATGACAAGGTTATTTTGCCAGGCCCCCCTTTAAAATAAGGGGGACCCCAGATATCCAACATCCATACATAAGTAAGGTTGCTAATTGAAAAAAATATATACAAAGTGAATAAACACTTAACATTGTGACAAAATTACTTTTGAACTAAAATAAAAAATAATTTCCCACAATGCTAATCCATCTGAATCCCATCCTCTAGTGATGCAGATCCTCGTCAATCACAATGAACGACTCTTACCTAACCCACCAAATCAAAACACTCAGACTCACCAGGACAATTCTCTCCCCTCATGTTCTCTCACCACAAATGACATTTCCCTGACCGGCAGCTGCATGTAAACACAGGGGCAGGAATGATGGCTGGAATCATTGACAAAATGTGGTCTTGATCATATTTTGTCACTGATGTCTCTCAGGATCAGGGCTGCCAACCATCAGTAAATTCATGGACAGTTTGTCAAACTCGTGATTTTTACATTTCTCCATGAATGTCCATTGTAGATTGCATGTCCATAACGGACAGCTGTAAAATCCATGGATTTTAGCAACTGTCCAGAAATTTACTGACGGTTGGCCACCCTGCTCAGGTTTCTGCCCCTCCTGATGTTTTCTGGGATTTTATTTTATTTAATAAAGGACTTTGTCATGGTGGTGTGTGGTTAATATGTTACATTCTTTGTAAAGGAGTTACAATGTACCCCTATACTCATTCACATAGGGGAGGGGCCAGATATCTGGAGGCTTCTATCATTTAAAGGGGGCTTTCAGATTCTAAATAGCCCCCTGCAGAACCTCATATCCACTGGGCCAGGGTTGTGGGGAAGAGGCTCTTGTCCTCATTAACATTGGGACAAGTTGCTTTGCCATCTGAGACCCTCCTAGCAAGGTACCCTCCCCTTGTTGATGGCATGTGGCTTGGTATGGTTTAGGTTCACACTTCCTAACCCCTTGGGGGGCAGTATTTTTTTTTCTGTGGAGTTTCTCCCTTACAATCCATACCAGAACCTTATAAGGGTCTGATATAGATTTTTAGGGAAATTCCCAGCTGCTTTGTTTACAAACAAAAAAGAAGTGACTAGTAAATGTAATTTTTGTTTTAGTACACTGTAGAGGTGCATCTGTTCACATATAGTTTTAATGCAGCCCCAAGCAAGTTATTTAAAGTTATTGGGCTAGATTCAGATAGATTCAGATAGATTTCGGCGGGCGTATCGTATCTCAGATACACTACGCCGCCGTAAGTTAGAGCAGCAGGTCCTGTATTCACAAAGAAGTTGCGTTGTAACTTACGGCGTAAGCCCGCCTAATTTAAAATAGGCTGGTTGGGGGCGTGTTCTATGCAAAATACTAGTGACCCCACGTATTTGACGTTTCTAACGAACGGCGCATGCGCCGTCCGTGGACATATCCCAGTGCGCATGCTACAAATGACGTCGGCAAATCGTCAATGCTTTCAACGTGAATGTAAATTACGGCCAGCCCCATTCACGGACGAGTTACGCAAACGACGTTAAATTTGAAAAATTGGACGCGGTTCCGACGTCCATACTTAACATTGACTGCGCCATCTTTTTGGTGGTTTATCTTTACGCCTGAAAACCCCTTACGTAAACGGCGTATCTTTACTGCAACGGCCAGGCGTACATTCGTGAATAGGCGTATCTAGCTGATTTACATATTCTAGGCATAAATCAGCGTACACGCCCCTAGCGGCCAGCGTAAATATGCAGTTAAGTCCGAATCCGCGCTGTCGCAACTTTAAGCGTATGCTTAAACTGAGATACACTTAAATGTTGCCAAGATACGACCGGCGTAAGTCTCCTACACCGGTCGTATCTTAGCAACATTTAAGCGTATCTCAGTTTGAGCATACGCTTAAAGTTGAGACGGCGCGGATTTGGACTTACGATGGCGTATCTACTGATATGCCCGTCGTAAGTCTTTATGAATCTGACCCATTGTCTACTTTTAATGTAGAACTTTTAGTATTTTTAAAAGACTTGCTCCTTTTTGAACAGTGTTATAAGTTTTCTATTTTTTATTTTTGCATTGGTTTATGTCCCCCATGGCAGTGGCCAGCTACCCATGCATTTTTTCCCCCAAAATCTTGTGAATTGTCCTTAAAAATGGGCAGAAAAAAATGCAAATTTTTTTTTTCACTTGTACAGAACATCGAGCTAACTGAACTTTGCTTAGTTCCATCATCACTATTCCTGGTCAGTAACTCCAGAGACACCAGAGACAATTAGGCAAATATTGTTCAGCAAAATTCTTTAAAGCTGAATTCTAAGTAAAAGGCTTTTTTTGCAAAACATTTTCTGATTAGATGATGTCACCTTCCTGCCTCTCCACCTCGTTCAAACAGAGACTGACTTGCAAGATGTTCTGTGAATTTAAGATATTTTGTGAATGGCGGGACCCAGAAGATCACAAGGATCATGTTAGTAGAAATGACTAACTACTAAAGTGATTCTCTGCTTTGACAAGAATATCACAGGTAAGGCATATAAATATTTCCAAACTGGGCCAATGTAACTATGCAAAAAAGGGCATACCTGGAATTCAACTTAATAACTTGCATGTAGTCTATGCTCTTCTGCAATGGGAGAGCTATACAGTAGGCTCACAGTGTCCTCTTGTGGACAAGTCTTATAATACATGTGCAATACATAATCACAGTAATTATTTAAAAATTAAAACCATCTTTCAAATGAAAACTTTCAACAGGCAGTGTGAGTGTACAAATTTGTCAGAAAAATGCCAAATGCCGCATACACACAATCGGACATTCCGACATCAAAACCGTGGATTTTTTTCCGACGGATTGTTTGCTCAAACTTGTCTTGCATACACACCGTCACACAAATGTTGTCAGAAATTCTGAACGTCAAGTTAGCGGTCACGTACAACACGACAACTCGAGAAAAATTAAGTTCAATAATTCTGAGAATGCGTCAAATTGATTCTAAGCATGTGTAGGATTTTTGTGCAGCAGAATTGGCAAGAACTTTTGTTTTCGAAAAAATTGAGAACCAGCTCTCAAACATTTGTTGTCGGAAATTCCAACAGCAAAGGTCCGATGGAGCATACACGCGGTCGAATTTTCCGACAACAAGCTCACATCGAACATTTGTTGTAGGAAATTCTGACCGTCTGTACGTGGCATAAGAGTGACTAGCGTGTGCAGGGCAGCCATCACAAATTTTGGGGCCCCTTACACAGCTTTAGGCAGGGCCCCCCTGGAGCTCTTCTCTTTTCTCTCCTGCCACAAGATGATAAGTGGGACAGGGGTGTTGGTGCTGACGAACAAAAACAAAGTCAAGTCAAGTCTTCTCTTCTCTCTCCTGCCGCAAATTGCTAAAGGTGGGGGGTCAGATGGAAAAAAAAATGGGGGGGGGGGCTGGGCCTCTGCCGCGAGTTTATAAAGGTGAGGGGTCAAACGAAAAAAAAAAAATGAGGTGGGGGGCTGGTGACCATCGGGCCCCTTACAGGTGTAATGCCTGTACCCCCCTGATGGTGGCTCTGAGCATGTGTGTCATGCAGGTTTTATTTAGTTAGTAATGCAGCATATGTTTAAGATCTTACAGAACCATTTTTGGAGAAGCATAGCTTCACCTCCAAATTCCTAAACATACTGTAAGACATTAAATACAAAACACTACAAATGTCAAGGTAAAGAGAAATCAAAGACCAGAGGGGCCCACCTGGAACTTACTGGTCTTAACTTTTACTTTAGGAAACAGCAAGACTCAGGTCATTTTAGTGCACACTGGCCCCATTCTCACTAGCCTGGGGATTTTAGCATACTAAGCTCCATTGGCGTGTCCTCCAGGGGTCAGGTTGTGAGGACACAAGGCACTACCACTTGAGAGCAGCAGAAGGTACCACTTCCCTCTGCAGTTTTCTGCCATTTTTCTAGTGTCCCAGGCTTCTCCAGCAAAGGAACTAATTGGTTGACTGATAGGAGACAGCAGAGTGAAATAAAGATGAGCCTATCAGTCTGCTGCTTCAACTTGCACTGTCCAGTCACAGGTTCAAGACAAGTGTTACGAAACTGCAGCAAAAAAAAAATCAGGGCTGTGTTTTGAATCTCATGACTGGATGGGCAAAAATACAAATCCTTTGGCCTGTGAATCAGTTCACATGTGTATTTCGTTGGTGTACTTAGCTGCTTACCCAGAGTTTCGCTTTAAAGCAGAACTCCACCCAAAAAGGGAAGTTAAGTCCTCCTCCCCCCATCATCTGCCTCTGCAGATGAGTGGGGAGAAGCTTAAAATTTCCCGTACACATTAAAAATGGATTCTATATATGGTATATTTTCATATAGTTACATTGGTCCAGCTTGGACCAATGTAACTATGTATTCACAGTACCTGGCCAATGTCCCTGGAAGATGCAAATCCCCATTCTGTCACTGCAGGGAATGATCACTGGTGGCTGGAAGACATCAAGTGCACCCAACCCGCTGATTGTCTCTCCCGCTAGCCAGTGGGAGCGCGCGCAGCCGATGTACAATGACGGCGATTTGTGGGAACCAGACACATTGACGCAGTACCACTGCAACCGCTGGTCCATAAATGGTTAAAGGGAACCCCCATGCCAAAATAAAAAATCCCAAAATCCATACCAGACCCTTATCCAAGCGCACAGCCCGGCAGGTCAGGAAAGGAGGGGACGAGTGAGTGTACCCCCCTCCTGGACCATACAGTACCAGGCCACATGCCCCCCCAAATACATACCAGACCCTTATCCAAGCGTGCGGCAGGTCAGGAAAGGAGGGGACGAGCGAGTGTGCCCCCCCTCCTGGACCATACAAGGCCACATGCCCCCCCAAATCCATACCAGATACTTATCCAAGCGCGCAGCCCGGCAGGTCAGGAAAGGGGGAAGAGCCAGTGTGCCCCCCTCCTGCACCATACCAGGCCACATGCCCTCAACATGGGGGAGGGTGCTTTGGGGCAGAGGGGCTCTGCCCTCCCAAAAAGCACCTTGTCCCCCATGTTGATGAGGACAAGGGCCTCTTCCCTGCAACCCTGGGCGGTGGTTGTCGGGGTCTGCAGGCGGGGGCTTGTACCCCTACCCATTCACTCAAAAATTAAAACAGCACTCAGGTTTTTGACATAGTCCTTTATTAAAGCAGCTCCAGCGTCTCTACCGGTGATGTCTTCATTTTCTGTTTCTTCTCTCTGCACTGATGTCCTCTTCCTCTGCCGGTTCTTCCTTCGTTTATCCAGTTCTTCTTCTCTCCCGTCTTTTTTCTCTGCCGGTTCTTTCTCCGATCTTCTCCTGATGCTAGCTCCCGCTGTGAATGTTAGCGCCGGCATGTGTCATCACTTATATAGCCATGGGGTGTGGCCATCCGGTGACCTCTTCCATAGCCCCGTCCCCTTGTGACATCACCGCCCCATCATACCATGGGTGGTGACGTCACAAGGGGCGTAGTCTCTGGATGACGTCACCTAATGGCCACGCTCTATGGCTATATAATTGATGGCACATGCCGCAGGTAACATTTACAACGGGAGCTAGCATTGAGAGAAGATAAGAGGAAGAAGACTGCAGAGAGAAGAAGAACCGGATGAAGAACCAGAGGAAGAAGACATTAGCACAGCGAAGAGAACCAGAGAATGAAGACATCACCAGAGGGGGAAGAAATCGGAGGGAGAAAAGACACTGGAGCTGCTTTAATAAAAGACTTTGTCAAAATCCTGAGTGCTGGTTTTATTTCTTTGACACTTTTTAGGGGTGAATGGGTAGGGGTACAATGTACCCCATACTCATTCACATAGGGTGGGGGGTTGGGTTCTGGGGACTACCCAGGGTTTTCAGGAAGAGGCCCTTGTCCCCATCAACATGGGTGAGACGCAGAGGGCATGTGACCTGGTATGGTCCGGGGGAGTGGTCGCTCATCCTCCCCTTTCCTGACTTGCTGGGCTGCGTGTTCGGATAAGATCCTAGTATAGATTTTGGAGGGATTTTGGTGTGGGGTTCCCCTTCAAGATCCAAGTCGCATGCCAAAGTCGGATCAGTTAAGATGATGATCCGACTTCAATAATATTCAATGGGCTGAAGAAGAATCAAAGTCAGACCAAAGTAATGCAGGAACCCTTTTCAAAGTTGGATCGACTTCTGTCAGACCAGTTAAGAGGGCTCTCAAAGGGAACCATTGATTTATACACGTTATGCAACATGTGTTACCAAAGTCGGAGAATATGCCATACCAGTGTGAACCCGGCCTAAAACCTGGAAGCTGATTGGTTACGATGCATAGCTGCACCAGATTCGGTGTGCTTCAGTTTTAGTAAATCTCCCCCTCTGATTCTCTAAGATTCTCTTTTTATAGCCAATCAGGATACTGACCAGTTGCCAAATAATATAATTAGTTGCGAAATATTTCTCCTTGTTAGTACTACTTACTTTACCAGTTTTGTCGTTGTCCTCTCACAACTTTATTGAGACGTGTTGCTGACATCAATATTAAAATGACCTTTTTTTTCCTTAAAATTATACATTTTCTCAGTTTAAACATTTGATGTTTCCTATTGTGAATAAAATATGGGTTTGTGAGCTTTGCATTCAATTTTTTTGTAGATTTTTCAAAGTGTACTTACTGGTATTGCACAAAGCAGCCCCTTACCCTCTTACCTGCATCTACACGTAGGTAGATCCAGCATCGGTCCATTGCTGAATCTGTCTCCGCTGCCTCGCTTCTCGGTCTTCAGTGAGCAGAGAGACCGTCCGTCACCATTTGCTCTACCCCTCCAGCACATAGTAGAGAGCCAGGATGTGGAGGGGGCAGGAGCGGCTGGCTCAGGCTCTTAGTGGTGCATTCCCATTAAAGTCAGGAACACTGCAGAGCCTGGACTGGCTGAGTGACGTCCGCAGATTTTAGCCCACCATCAAATTAATATAGGAGTGCAGCACTAAGTGCACTCTTGTGACCCCCAGAACAAGTAGGTCCAAAATAGCTTTGGCCCTACTTCTCCTTTAGTTCAGGGAATGCATTAAGATAAAAAAAAATTATCTTTAGAACCACTTCAACAGTTTGGTTGATAATTTAAGCAACTTGAATATGACTATTTTGAAAAAACGTTAAATTGTTGGGTTTAGTTCCACTTTCAAAACTAAGAAATAGGATTGTTTTAATGCTTTACTGCACTTAAAGCAGAATTAAACGCATCGATTTAATGGTTTACCAAAAGTTGCATTCAAAGGCATACCATAAACGGTACCTGTCACAGTTGCTTGTGCTTTCAGCCGAGTTGCCAATCCATCAAATTGCTGGTGTCGTATTTGATCACACGTGCAGCACCTTGGCAACTGCAGATCTAACAGAGGCTAAGATGGCAGCTTCCCTGACTGTAATGGATAGGGAGGTTAGTTGCACTTTAACCACTTAAGGACCCCTTCACGCCGATATACGTCGGCAGAATGGCACGGCTGGGCGCATCCACGTACATATATGTGGCCCTTTAAGCCCAGCCGTGGGGTCGCGCGTGCCGCCGGCGCGCTCCCGCGACCCGGTCCGAAGTTCTGTGACCACAGCCGCGGGACTCGCGGACCCGATCACCGCTGGAGTCCCGCGATCGGTTCCCGGGGGTGAAAAACGGGGAGAGCTGTATGTAAACACAGCTTCCCCGTTCTTCACTGTGGCGCTGTCATCGATCGTGTGTTCCCTAATATAGGGACACACAATCGATGACATCACACCTACAGCCACACCCCCTACAGTTAGAAACACAGATGAGGTCATACATAACCCCTTCAGCGCCCCCTGTGGTTAACTCCCAAACTGCAACTGTCATTTTCACAATAAACAATGCATTTTAAATGCATTTTTTGCTGTGAAAATGACAATGGTCCCAAAAATGTGTCAATATTGTCCGAAGTGTCCGCCGTAATGTCGCAGTCACGAAAAAAAATTGCTGATCGCCGCCATTAGTAGTAAAAAAATATTTTTTTATAAAAATGCAATAAAACTATCCCCTTTTTTTTAAACTCTATAAATTTTGCGCAAACCAACCGATAAACGCTTTTGCGATTTTTTTTTTTACCAAAAATAGGTAGAAGAATACGTATTGGCCTAAACTGAAGAAAAAAAATAATGTTTTATATATTTTTGGGGGATATTTATTATAGCAAAAAGTAAAAAGTATTGCATTTTTTTCAAAATTGTCGCTCTATTTTTGTTTATAGCGCAAAAAATAAAAACCGCAGAGGTGATCAAATACCACCAAAAGAAAGCTCTATTTGTGGGAAAAAAAGGACGCCAATTTTGTTTGGGAGCCACGTCGCACGACCGCGCAATTGTCAATTAAAGCGACGCAGTGCCGAATCGCAAAAAGGGGCAAGGTCCTTAACCTGCATAATGGTCTGGGTCTTAACTACTTCCCGACCAGCCGCCGTCATTCTACGGCGGCAGGTCGGCCCTCCTGGGCGAGAGCACGTCATACTACGTCGGCTCTTAGAGCGGCCACTAGGGGCGCGCGCGCGCCCCCTGCTCGCCCCCGACTCCCGTGCGTGTGCCCGGCGGGCGCGATCGCCGCCGAGCACCCGCGATTGCTCGTTACAGAGCGGGGACTGGGAGCTGTGTGTGTAAACACACAGCTCTCGGTCCTGTCAGCAGGGGAAATGCTGATCTTCTGTTCATACAATGTATGAACAGAGGATCAGTGTTTCCCTTAGTGAGGCCACCCCCCCTCCTTCGTTTATCCAGTTCTTCTTCTCTCCCGTCTTTTTTCTCTGCCGGTTCTTTCTCCGATCTTCTCCTGATGCTAGCTCCCGCTGTGAATGTTAGCGCCGGCATGTGTCATCACTTATATAGCCATGGGGTGTGGCCATCCGGTGACCTCTTCCATAGCCCCGTCCCCTTGTGACATCACCGCCCCATCATACCATGGGTGGTGACGTCACAAGGGGCGTAGTCTCTGGATGACGTCACCTAATGGCCACGCTCTATGGCTATATAATTGATGGCACATGCCGCAGGTAACATTTACAACGGGAGCTAGCATTGAGAGAAGATAAGAGGAAGAAGACTGCAGAGAGAAGAAGAACCGGATGAAGAACCAGAGGAAGAAGACATTAGCACAGCGAAGAGAACCAGAGAATGAAGACATCACCAGAGGGGGAAGAAATCGGAGGGAGAAAAGACACTGGAGCTGCTTTAATAAAAGACTTTGTCAAAATCCTGAGTGCTGGTTTTATTTCTTTGACACTTTTTAGGGGTGAATGGGTAGGGGTACAATGTACCCCATACTCATTCACATAGGGTGGGGGGTTGGGTTCTGGGGACTACCCAGGGTTTTCAGGAAGAGGCCCTTGTCCCCATCAACATGGGTGAGACGCAGAGGGCATGTGACCTGGTATGGTCCGGGGGAGTGGTCGCTCATCCTCCCCTTTCCTGACTTGCTGGGCTGCGTGTTCGGATAAGATCCTAGTATAGATTTTGGAGGGATTTTGGTGTGGGGTTCCCCTTCAAGATCCAAGTCGCATGCCAAAGTCGGATCAGTTAAGATGATGATCCGACTTCAATAATATTCAATGGGCTGAAGAAGAATCAAAGTCAGACCAAAGTAATGCAGGAACCCTTTTCAAAGTTGGATCGACTTCTGTCAGACCAGTTAAGAGGGCTCTCAAAGGGAACCATTGATTTATACACGTTATGCAACATGTGTTACCAAAGTCGGAGAATATGCCATACCAGTGTGAACCCGGCCTAAAACCTGGAAGCTGATTGGTTACGATGCATAGCTGCACCAGATTCGGTGTGCTTCAGTTTTAGTAAATCTCCCCCTCTGATTCTCTAAGATTCTCTTTTTATAGCCAATCAGGATACTGACCAGTTGCCAAATAATATAATTAGTTGCGAAATATTTCTCCTTGTTAGTACTACTTACTTTACCAGTTTTGTCGTTGTCCTCTCACAACTTTATTGAGACGTGTTGCTGACATCAATATTAAAATGACCTTTTTTTTCCTTAAAATTATACATTTTCTCAGTTTAAACATTTGATGTTTCCTATTGTGAATAAAATATGGGTTTGTGAGCTTTGCATTCAATTTTTTTGTAGATTTTTCAAAGTGTACTTACTGGTATTGCACAAAGCAGCCCCTTACCCTCTTACCTGCATCTACACGTAGGTAGATCCAGCATCGGTCCATTGCTGAATCTGTCTCCGCTGCCTCGCTTCTCGGTCTTCAGTGAGCAGAGAGACCGTCCGTCACCATTTGCTCTACCCCTCCAGCACATAGTAGAGAGCCAGGATGTGGAGGGGGCAGGAGCGGCTGGCTCAGGCTCTTAGTGGTGCATTCCCATTAAAGTCAGGAACACTGCAGAGCCTGGACTGGCTGAGTGACGTCCGCAGATTTTAGCCCACCATCAAATTAATATAGGAGTGCAGCACTAAGTGCACTCTTGTGACCCCCAGAACAAGTAGGTCCAAAATAGCTTTGGCCCTACTTCTCCTTTAGTTCAGGGAATGCATTAAGATAAAAAAAAATTATCTTTAGAACCACTTCAACAGTTTGGTTGATAATTTAAGCAACTTGAATATGACTATTTTGAAAAAACGTTAAATTGTTGGGTTTAGTTCCACTTTCAAAACTAAGAAATAGGATTGTTTTAATGCTTTACTGCACTTAAAGCAGAATTAAACGCATCGATTTAATGGTTTACCAAAAGTTGCATTCAAAGGCATACCATAAACGGTACCTGTCACAGTTGCTTGTGCTTTCAGCCGAGTTGCCAATCCATCAAATTGCTGGTGTCGTATTTGATCACACGTGCAGCACCTTGGCAACTGCAGATCTAACAGAGGCTAAGATGGCAGCTTCCCTGACTGTAATGGATAGGGAGGTTAGTTGCACTTTAACCACTTAAGGACCCCTTCACGCCGATATACGTCGGCAGAATGGCACGGCTGGGCGCATCCACGTACATATATGTGGCCCTTTAAGCCCAGCCGTGGGGTCGCGCGTGCCGCCGGCGCGCTCCCGCGACCCGGTCCGAAGTTCTGTGACCACAGCCGCGGGACTCGCGGACCCGATCACCGCTGGAGTCCCGCGATCGGTTCCCGGGGGTGAAAAACGGGGAGAGCTGTATGTAAACACAGCTTCCCCGTTCTTCACTGTGGCGCTGTCATCGATCGTGTGTTCCCTAATATAGGGACACACAATCGATGACATCACACCTACAGCCACACCCCCTACAGTTAGAAACACAGATGAGGTCATACATAACCCCTTCAGCGCCCCCTGTGGTTAACTCCCAAACTGCAACTGTCATTTTCACAATAAACAATGCATTTTAAATGCATTTTTTGCTGTGAAAATGACAATGGTCCCAAAAATGTGTCAATATTGTCCGAAGTGTCCGCCGTAATGTCGCAGTCACGAAAAAAAATTGCTGATCGCCGCCATTAGTAGTAAAAAAATATTTTTTTATAAAAATGCAATAAAACTATCCCCTTTTTTTTAAACTCTATAAATTTTGCGCAAACCAACCGATAAACGCTTTTGCGATTTTTTTTTTTACCAAAAATAGGTAGAAGAATACGTATTGGCCTAAACTGAAGAAAAAAAATAATGTTTTATATATTTTTGGGGGATATTTATTATAGCAAAAAGTAAAAAGTATTGCATTTTTTTCAAAATTGTCGCTCTATTTTTGTTTATAGCGCAAAAAATAAAAACCGCAGAGGTGATCAAATACCACCAAAAGAAAGCTCTATTTGTGGGAAAAAAAGGACGCCAATTTTGTTTGGGAGCCACGTCGCACGACCGCGCAATTGTCAATTAAAGCGACGCAGTGCCGAATCGCAAAAAGGGGCAAGGTCCTTAACCTGCATAATGGTCTGGGTCTTAACTACTTCCCGACCAGCCGCCGTCATTCTACGGCGGCAGGTCGGCCCTCCTGGGCGAGAGCACGTCATACTACGTCGGCTCTTAGAGCGGCCACTAGGGGCGCGCGCGCGCCCCCTGCTCGCCCCCGACTCCCGTGCGTGTGCCCGGCGGGCGCGATCGCCGCCGAGCACCCGCGATTGCTCGTTACAGAGCGGGGACTGGGAGCTGTGTGTGTAAACACACAGCTCTCGGTCCTGTCAGCAGGGGAAATGCTGATCTTCTGTTCATACAATGTATGAACAGAGGATCAGTGTTTCCCTTAGTGAGGCCACCCCCCCCCCCCCCCCCCACAGTAAGAACACACCCAGTGAACATACTTAACCCCTTCCCCGCCCCCTAGTGTTAACCCCTTCACTGCCAGTGGCATTTTTATAGTAATCCAATGCATTTTTATAGCACTGATCGCTATAAAAATGCCACTGGTCCCAAAAATGTGTCAAAAGTGTCCGAAGTGTCCGCCATAATGTCGCAGTACCGAAAAAAAAATCGCTGATCGCCACCATTACTAGTAAAAAAAATATATTAATAAAAATGACATAAAAATACCCCCTATTTTGTAAACGCTATAACTTTTGCGCAAACCAATCAATAAACGCTTATTGCGATTTTTTTTTTACGAAAAATACGTAGAAGAATACGTATCGGCCTAAACTGAGGAAAAAAAATGTTTTTTTATATATTTTTGGGGGATATTTATTACAGCAAAAAGTAAAAAATATTCATTTTTTTCAAAATTGTCGCTCTATTTTTGTTTATAGCGCAAAAAATAAAAACCGCAGAGGTGATCAAATACCACCAAAAGAAAGCTCTATCTGTGGGAAAAAAAGGACGCCAATTGTGTTTGGGAGCCACGTCGCATGACCGCGCAATTGTCAGTTAAAGCGACGCACTCCCGAATTGCAAAAAGTGCTCTGGTCTTTGACCAGCAATATGGTCCGGGGGGTAAGTGGTTAAGAATACAAGTTTTTTATTATATTAGGAAAAGGTTGCATGGGTTAATCAGAAGCTGTAAGACTAGCGTGACCACTTTAAAAAATCTTCATGAATCATTTGCAGCAAGTACGGGAATTCACCCCCTTGCTAAAATACCAGCAGGTAAATAAAGAATTCAGTGGCACTGATGGTAACTAATATAATCAAAACAAATGCAGAGTCACAGAAATAATCCTCTTGATACAGCTCTGCTTTGGAGGGGGTTTACTGGCAGTTCTGGAATAAAACTTCTGTAATGAGGCTTAAAATGAAAACCGGCAGGATGAAGACACCAAAACAGATGACAGAAGCAGGGCCTCTGAAATGTTCCCCCTCCGGAGATGCAACTACAAAAGGAAAGAGCCCACAGGAGTGCCCGAGCAATTAGCTCACGATGATCTCATTACAGAAATAGAGAGAGTGACTCAGGACCGGTCAGCCATCTGTTTCTGCTCTCTTTCATCTCAATGATGACCAACTAAGTTTTGATAGCCTTGAACTTAGAGGTACATTGCCATCATGACTGTGTACACTTTAACCCAACAAAAGATTCTTAAGTGAAACCAGAAATGTACTTGGTTACATAACGAACCAAGGCAAAAGTTGGAACACCTTAAAAAACCCCTAAAGGGAAACATGAGCCAAAACGTTTCTTCTAGTTTTAGATACTATATACTGGAAGAGTGCTAGAACCTCTATCACAGTGGTTCTCAACCGTTCTAGTGCCGTGACCCCTTGATCCATTTTCCAAAGTTGTGGGGACCCCTAAAAAAGTAAAATTATTTCCGTAGCGTGGGTTGTCGGCATCCAAGGCAAGCCAAGTAATTTGCACCCCTAACCCATGGACATTTAGCACTCCCTGAGTCCCTTCCACAGTATTAAAACCCCTTATAGTACATTTTAGGATGTACCACTCTTTCTATTTGTTCTCATTTCTTTCCTTTTTATCTCTCTCTATCCTAATTTTATTTTTATTTTTTCCCCCCCATCCCTCTCTCTAGCCTTCTTTCTTGTTCTTTCTATTATTCTTTCTCTTCTATTTTTCTTTGTTCCTCCCCCTCTTTTTCTCTCCTTTCCATGTATTCTCTATTTGTATTCCTTCTCTTACTCCTCGGTGGAGGGAATTAGATCAGTGGCAGTGCTGGTGAGGGGTGGGATCAGTGGCAGTGCTGGGGGGAGTTCGGATTGGCCAACTTAGGTGCTCTTGGTCAAGGTCATCTGCTGATCTGAGAACTGTAGTGGGGACTTTTAATGGCAACTATAATCACAGGTAGTGTCGCTGTGTTTCTGGCTCGGTCGCAAAAAGGCTGGGAGAGTGGTGCAGGCTTCAGGAACAGCCCAGGATTCGGTGACCCCTGGCAAATCGCAATTCGACCCCCGAGGGGGTCCCGACCCCCAGGTTGAGAACCACTGCTCTATCAGATTTGAATTGCTGTTTTTTGTCCTCATTGAGAGTACTGCAAGGAAAGTGAGGGGAAATCACATCCCTATTTACAATGAATGACAGGCTGTTTTCGACCACCTTAGTAATCTGCTATTGGTTCTGCCACCTCATGAACCACACACTTTACTGCTGGTTATTTGAATTTTGAATCATGTTACTGGACCAACTTTGAAGTCCATTAACAATGTTGCCGATTCACCATGAACAGGACTGCTAAAGGGAGCCCTGACCTGCTTCCCTTGCTGGAAAAAACACTATAGAATCATGCCTGCCAATGGGAGGTAAGAAGAAGCACATATCTTGCTCATTTGGCCCATGAGAGAATGAGGCTTTAGAACAGCTACCGTGTATCCCCGAAAATAAGACGTACTCCTAAAATAAGCCGTAGCAGGATTTCCAAGCATTTTCGAAATATAAGCCATACCCCCAAAAATAAGACGTAGTGATGGGCGTGACTATGCGTAGCGGTAAACAAGACGTGATAGGCGTATGTACCGTAGTGTACTGGTGCGGAGCTGTAAAGAAGTCGTGCAGCCCTTCTTATCTGCTCCATCGTGACAGCTGCTACGGTATCTCTAGGTGACCGGAGAGGTGTCGGCAGCCCCATCAATAAGGTCGGCTCCCCCTGTCAGGTCCCGCTGAAAGTGAAAGTAAAAAGTCTCCTCAGTAAAGTGAGGACCAGGAGGCTCTGTCCTCAGGGGAAGAAGTAAAGCTGCTCCCCAGCACTGACCAGCAACAGTCTCTCACCCCACACAAACACCAGGGGATAGGGGGAAAAGCTTCAGCAAACAGTCTGCTACTGCATTTGAATAAATGTAGATTGTTGTACCATACTTGCCGGTAATAAAAATAAGACATCCCCTGAAAATAAGCCATAGTGTGTTTTCTTGAGGAAAAATAAATATAAGACGGTGTCTTATTTTTGGGGGAACACGGTAGGTGTTGTCCCTGCTCGTTTATCAATCCTGTCACGGGTGAATTATGGTTAGTTTGATGTGAGGTCTGCTCAGAGCCAGCAAGCCAAGAATTAAACCCTCCTATCGTTTTCAGCCAAGGAAGCTGCCATCTTAGCCCCTGTTTGAACTTCATCTGCCATGGTGCTGCACATGTGATCAGTTATGACACCAACCATTTGACGGTGTAGTTGAGAGCACAAGCAAATGTGACAGTTAGCACTCCCGTTACGTGCCAGAATGTAAATGTTTTTTGAAAACAGGTAAATCAATGGGTTTAGTTGTGCTTTAATAAGACCTGGGTTTCTTTGTTGCAGCGGCACTAAATGGAGATCAAGAGCTGCATCCAGGAACTCTTCATTGTGATGACAATCAATCTGTAAAATGTTTTTACCTTGTTTGGGTGAAGAGCCATATTTACAGGCATCCAGAAAGTATTCACAGCCCTTCTCTTTTTCCACATTTTGTTATGGTACAGCCTTATTCCAAAATGGATTCAATTCAAGGTTGTTAAAAAAAAATGGATAAAGCCTTTAATTATGATAAGATCATTGCCAATAGAGATGGAAATATCCCCCGCTTTTACAAACTGGGATCCTTGGATCCTCCTCAGACAAATTAAATGCTTGATAAAGCGTTTCACAATTTCTTGAGTGTTCTGTATCCTATCCTTTCCAATAATAAGCTAGAGCCTCTAATTCTCAGTTACCATTTCTTTGTGTTTTATAATCTTTGAACCAATACTGTACTTTATTAACGTGTTGAAAATACCTATGTACCAAGTATCCTTGTATATGTTACACTCCACATGCCTCAAGTTATTATGAAGGTCTGTTTGAAGGTACTTCTACTTACGTATTATATGTTTATATGCCTCTTCTCACATGAAAGATTGCCTCGCATTTTCTACCATTGTGGATTGTATTTTGGAAAATTTTCTCAGTAAAAAATATCTTGACCAAAATTGATTAAATTCATTATTTTCCTCAAAATACTCCAGACAATACCTCATAATGGATATAGGTATAAAAGAGGGCGCTAATGTGAGTGATCCTACCAATTAGGACACCCTCACTGGGAGGATCCTAATAGTATAAAATGTAATTGCTAAACAATAAAATAAACGCTCAATAAGTGACAACATTAACTACATCTCTTGAGAAGATGTCATGAGAGTGCACACAAAGTCCAAATTAGGACAAATAAAATATAACAAGCTAATATATAGACTCCACAAGCAAAGTCCAAAAGGTTGTGCAAAGTGAATACGATTAGAATATGCAACAAGGAGGGAGGGGGAAATGGAAGGTGGAAGAGGGGAAAGGGAAGGTCTAAAATGGTCAATGATGGTCGGGGGGGGCGGTGAAGGGAGGCGGGGTGGAGCTACTTGATCGCTCCGTTATTACCCCCAGAGTAGGTACATACCCACGGTGAATACTGGAGAAGGATCCAGTCTTGGGTATTTTTTTTTTTCCTTAGGGACATAGGGGGAGGAAGTAAAGAAGGGAGGGGGGGCTGACAGGGGTTTTTTTTTTTTTTTTTTTTTTCTCTCTCTTTGTCTCCCTCGCTCCTACTCTCGAGATGGGGACAATAAAAATAACCTCTCTGAACGCGAGAGGACTGAATACTCCTGAAAAAAGGAAAATGATTTTGAAGGACTTAAAGAACTGGGATACGGATGTAGCTTTTGTCCAGGAGACCCACTTTAGGGGGGGGAGTTTGCCATACCTCCAGAATAGATTTTTCCCTCACGTATACCACTCAATGAATCAAGAGGCGAAATCTAAGGGAGTGTCGGTTCTGATCTCAAACCGTGTGAACTGGACTCTACAAGATAAACGCTTGGACCCGAATGGCAGGTTCCTCTTCCTAAAGGGTAGCTTGGGAGGGGTTGGAGTTACCCTGGCCTCGTTGTATGTACCGAATACTAAACAAGATAGATTCATTAAAGAAGTTATTACAGAATTGATCGAATTCTCAGAGGGAAAATTAATTTTGGGAGGGGATTTCAACATTACGCTGGATCCCAAGATAGATACATCGTCTGGGACCTCTTCGACCCCAAGGAGGGTCAGAAGGGGGATAATAAAGAAATTGTATGAGGCACAACTAGTGGACGTGTGGAGGATTCTACATGAAGGGGAAAAGGACTACACCTTTTTCTCTAATCCGCATCAGGTTTACACCCGGGTAGACATGTTTTTTGTACCCCACTATTTGATTACTTCTGTAACAGAGACAGTAATTGGTAACATAACGTGGTCGGATCATGCCCCAATTAGTCTATGTCTCTCCCTTTCTAACGAGGCATTCGCCCAAGATAGAAACTGGCGATTGAACGAGGGGCTGCTGCAAAATCCAGAAGTCAGGAATGATGTGGCTAAGGAGATTGCGGCATACTTTCAGGTCAATGATATACCAGGAAGCAATCCAGGAATGGTTTGGGAGGCTCATAAGACAGTCATTCGGGGGATTTTGATAAAACATGGATCTTATTTAAAAAAAAAACGAGATAAACAGATCAGGGAGATATTAGTGGAAATTCAGAAACTAGAACTTCAACATAAAAAAAAACAACTACTAGAGACTGGGAGAAAGTTGGGGCAACTAAGGAGGCAAATTTCAGAGATTATGCGGTATAAAGCTAAGGCGATTATACAGAGAGGAAGGAAGGCCAATTATGAGTTGGGAGATAAATGCAGTAAGCTACTTGCAGGGAAACTTAAGGAAAAGAATAGGTCGGTCTATGTCCCACAGATCAAAGGGAAGGAAGGACAGCTTAAAAAAAAACCTAGAGAGATAGCTCAGACATTTGGGGATTATTACTCGGCGTTATACAATTTACCAACAGTAGGGGACAAACAGCCGGAGATAGAGGAATATTTATCTGGGGCAGGCATACCGAGACTACCATTCTCAGTCCGGAAGAAGTTGGAGAGCCCTATCTCAGTGGAAGAAGTAGGGGAAACCTTAAAAAAAATGAAGTTAGGGAAATCACCCGGCCCAGACGGATTCTCGGTAAGCTATTATAGGGAATCTTCCACGATATTAAATGGACAGATGGCAAAGTTCTTTAATGCAGTGGGAGGTACGGCGGTATTCCCCCCCGAGGCACTTCTGGCTCATATTACTGTCATTCCTAAAGAGGGGAAGGACCCGGCTGAATGTGGGAGTTATAGGCCGATTTCATTATTAAACGCAGACCTTAAACTTTTCTCCAAGATAATAGCGTCTCGGCTTCAACCATGGATAGCTGAATTAGTAGATATGGATCAAGTGGGATTTATCCCAGGAAGGGAAGCTAAAGATAATACGACTAAAATACTTAATTTGGTACACTATGTAGGAGAAAAAAAAATACCCTGTGTGCTTTTGAACACAGACGCAGAAAAAGCGTTTGACAGGGTGAGTTGGCGTTTTTTGGAGGAAGTACTGAGACAAGTGGGAATAGGTGAACAGATGGTCAGATGGATTATGAGTATATACACAGACCCACGTGCCTCAGTAAGGGTCAATGGAGTAATATCACCTCCTTTTAAAATTACAAATGGAACAAGACAAGGATGCCCCCTATCACCCTTGTTATTCGCTCTTACACTAGAGCCCCTATTAAATAGGATCCGACAAAATGTAGACATTCAGGGAATTCAGATGGGAGACCAGACACATAAAGTAGCAGCATATGCGGACGACCTGCTTTTTACAGTGACCAACCCTCATGTATCACTTCCTAATCTCGTAAGAGAAATAGAGGTATATGGTAGACTATCTAATTTGAAAATAAATAACATAAAATCTGAAGCTATGGAGGTGGCGATACCAAAACCTATGGGGGATATAATTAAACAGAATTTTAGGTTTAAATGGGGAAAGGTATTAAAGTATCTAGGCACATATATACCATCAGATATTAAAAATATTTATGCGTTGAACTTCCCCCCATTATATAACGAAATACGAAGACTGTTGGAAAAGTGGAGACATGGAATGCACTCCTGGTTCGGGAGAGGAAGTATAGTTAAAATGTGTATTTTGCCAAAGGTATTATATTTGTTTCAGGCACTGCCAATCCGTATACCAATGACCTTCCTTCGACAGGTAAATACCCTGTTTATGGAATTTATATGGGCAGGGAAAAAAGCTAGAATTAAAAAAGAATTGTTGAGAATGTCGAAAAAGGTAGGAGGGATGGCAGTCCCGGATATAATAAAATACTACAGAGCATCGCATTTAACTAGGCTGGTAGATTGGTGTAGAAACGGGGAGTCTAAACGCTGGGTAAACATAGAGCAGTACGTGAGTCAGATACCCCTGGCTAGAGCACCTTGGTGCTACGCGGTTCTTCCTAGATACCTTAAGAGACACCCTATAATTGGCCCTACACTGCAAATCTCAGCAAGAATTTGTCAAGATAAGAAATATACACCAAGTAAATCGCCATTGATACCTATAATAGGTAATCCTAATTTTACCCCAGGGATGGAAAAAAACATAAAAGAAAAATTTAAAGAAAAGGACCTCTGTCAGGTCTCAGATTTTCTGAGGCCAAATGCGTGGCCATCAATTAAGGATTTGACAGAAGTGGGAGGTACATTTGAACTTGCATTATGGCAGGCATTGCAAGTAAGTCATTTTTTAAGATCTTTGGGCCAGGTAACAGAATTTAATAGGAAATTGACAGTATTGGAAAAAGGTTGCAGCGGGGTGGAACCAGTTTCAAGGACATTATCTAAAATGTATGGGTTTTTGAACGTGCCAGCTGAGGATTATGTGATGCCAGGTATTCAGAAATGGGAAGAAGATCTGGGGAGAATATTCACCCCAAGTCAACGTAAACAAATAATATACCTGACATTCAACTCATCAGTATGCTCAAAAATGCAAGAAGCTAATTACAAGCTCCTTATACAATGGTACTACACTCCAGAAAGATTATATCAATTTGATAAAGAGGTAGATAAAAGGTGTTGGAGATGTGGTAGAGAACAAGGAACTCTGTTCCATATTTTTTGGTCTTGCCAAAAAATGCGACACTATTGGGAGGAAGTAAGAAGAATCTCTCAAAAATTTTCGGAAGAATGGATAGCGGACGATCCTGCTCTCTTCCTGTTACATAGCTCACAGATACCAGTGCAGAAATATAAGAAGTCGGTGGTGTGTCACATGATAAACGCGGCAAAAGTAGGAATCACGTTGAGGTGGAGGGATGTGCGCCCGCCATCTATTGCAGGGTGGCTGAAAAGGATTGATGAAGTAGGAGCAATGGAAGATTTGGTATATACAGCACAGAATAAGAAAACACAGTATGAAGAAACATGGTCGGGGTGGAAGGTATTCATTAGATCAGAAGAAGGAAGGAGGTTGTTAGAGGGAAATTAGAATCGTAGTGAGAAGGAAGTAGGCCAGAGGCAGATGAGAAAGTTCTGAGAGGTTCAAGTCCTAGTTACCGGGAGAGGAGAGAGGGAGGGAAAGGGAGGGGAGGGTGGACGGGGTGGGTTGGGGGGTTTTTTTTTTTTTTTTTTTTGTTTTTTTTTTTTTTGTTTTTTTTTTTGGGTTTGGGAAGGGAGGGAGGTTAAGAAGGGATATAAACGAAGAAGGGTTAGGAGGAAGGAACTGTTAAATGATAATGTGTAGAAGATGTATTTACAGTTGTAACATTTTGTGTTGTTTATTGGAGAAAAACAAAATAAAAGATATGTAAAAAAAAGAATATGCAACAAAAGAAAAAAGAAAAAAGTAGAAAAGTGTAAAAAAGTGTCTCTTGATTGCCACAGTGATTAACACCATTCATAGGAGATCGCTTTTACAGGATACTTCAATTGATGATCATGCAATCAGTTCTGATAATACTGCAGCCACCACCATCTGATTTAACTTTCACCCGATGTGCTCTTATAAAGGCATACTCCCCCCTGATGACGTGTAAACCACGAAACATATGTCGGCGGCGAGTCTGACAGCAACGCTCCCCAGCTGATCCCGCTCCTAGGTCCCTGCAGAGACGAATCCACGTCCAACAATACGGCAACACACGAGACCCAATTGGGGTATCATAGCCACGCATGCAATCCTAGTGCCGGGTAGGCACCTACAAAACGTGGCAGTCCTCAAGTGTGATGAATAGTGTACAGGCACTTAACCTGTCAAGCCTTGCAGACCTACTGTTTCACTAAAGTGGTCCACTTTTTCTGGTAAGCGCATGCCTTTATAAGAGCACATCGGGTGAAAGTTAAATCAGATGGTGGTGGCTGCAGTATTATCAGAACTGATTGCATGATCATCAATTGAAGTATCCTGTGAAAGCGATCTCCTATGAATGGTGTTAACGCTGTCTAAAGACCCAAGGTGTTTTTACAATTTGTCACTGCGCTGCTTTAACTGGTAATTGCGCGGTCATGCAATGTTGTACCGAAACGAAATTTGCGTCCTTTTCTTCCCACAAATAGAGCTTTCTTTTGATGGTATTTGATTGCCTATGCGATTTTTATTTTTTGTGATATAAACGGAAAAAGACCGAAAATTTTGAAAAAAAAAGATTTTTCTTATAACAAAAAGTAAAAAATATCGAATAAACTAAATTTTAGTCAAACATTTAGGCCAAAATGTATTCAGCCACATGTCTTTTGTAAAAAAAAATCGCAATAAGCGTATATTTATTGGTTTTCGCAAAAATTATAGCGTCTACAAACTAGGGTACATTTTCTGGAATTTACACAACTTTTATTTTATGACTGCCTATCTCATTTCTTGAGGTGCTAAAATGGCAAGGCAGTACAAAACCCCCCCAAATGACCCCATTTTGGAAAGTAGACACCCCAGGGAAACTGCTGAGAGGCATGTTGAGTCCATTGAATATTTTTTTTTTTTGTCCCAAGTGATTGAATAATGACAAAAAAATAAACATAAAAAAAAAATTACAAAAAGTTGTCACTAAATGATATATTGCTCACACATGCCATGGTTATATGTGGAATTGCACCCCAAAATACATTCTGCTTCTTCTTCTGAGTACGGGGATACCACATGTGTGGGACTTTTTGGGAGCCTAGCCACGTACGGGACCCCGAAAACCAAGCACCGCCTTCAGCATTTCTAAGGGCGCAAATTTTTGATTTCACTCCTCACTACCTATCACAGTTTCGAAGGCCATAAAATGCCAAAATAGCACAAAACCCCCCCAAATTACCCCATTTTGGAAAGTAGACACCCCAAGCTATTTGCTGAGAGGCATGTCGAGTCCATGGAATATTTTATATTTTGACACAAGTTGCGGGAATATGACAAACTGATTTTCTTTTGCACAAAGTTGTCACTAAATGATATATTTCTCACACATGCCATGGTTATATGTGGAATTGCACCCCAGAATACATTCTGCTGCTTCTCCTGAGTACAGGGATACCACATGTGTGGGACTTTTTGGGAGCCTAGCCACGTACGGGACCCCGAAAACCAATCACCACCTTCAAGATTTCTAAGGGCATAAATTTTTGATTTCACTCCTCACTACCTATCATAGTTTTGAAGGCCATACAATGCCAAGATGGCACACAACCCCCCAAATGACCCCATTTTGGAAAGAAGACACCCAAGCTATTTGCTGAGAGGCATGTTGAGTCCATGGAATATTTAATTTTTTTGCCCCAAGTGATTGAATATTGACCAAAAAAATAAATAAAAAATAAATTACAAAACGTTGTCACTAAATGATATATTTCTCACACATGCCATGGTTATATGTGGTATTGCACCCCAAAATACATTCTGCTGCTTCTCCTGAGTACGGGGATACCACATGTGAGACTTTTTGGGAGCTTAGCCGCGTACGGGACCCCGAAAACCAATCACCACCTTCTAGATTTCTAAGGACATAAATTTTTGATTTCACTCACACAAATCTTGAAGGCGGTGATTGGTTTTCGGGGCCCCGTACGCGGCTAGGCTCCCAAAAAGTCCCACACATGTGGTATCCCCGTACTCAGGAGAAGCAGCAGAATGTATTTTGGGGTGCAATTCCACATATAACCATGGCATGTGTGAGCAATATATCATTAAGTGACAACTTTGTGCCAAAAAAAATCAGTTTATCATATTCCCGCAACTTGTGTCAAAATATAAAATATTCAGAAAAACGATCGCTTAGTGACGCTGGCAATAGGGGGTGAAAGGGTTAACTCTAGGGGCAATCAGGGGTTAAAACCTTTATTAGAAAATGTATGGGGGTACCTAACGCTATAAAAACCTGGCGGGCGAACCTCAAAAAATAACTAGCTACCTAGCGGCACCAGCGACACTAATACAGCGATCAGAAAAACGATCGCTTAGTGACGCTGGCAATAGGGGGTGAAAGGGTTAACTCTAGGGGCAATCAGGGGTTAAAACCTTTATTAGAAAATGTATGGGGGTACCTAACGCTATAAAAACCTGGCGGGCGAACCTCAAAAAATAACTAGCTACCTAGCGGCACCAGCGGCACTAATACAGCGATCAGAAAAACGATCGCTTAGTGACGCTGGCAATAGGGGGGTGAAAGGGGCAATCAGGGGTTAAAACCTTTATTAGAAAATGTATGGGGGTACCTAACGCTATAAAAACCTGGCGGGCGAACCTCAAAAAATAACTAGCTACCTAGCGGCACCAGCGACACTAATACAGCGATCAGAAAAACGATCGCTTAGTGACGCTGGCAATAGGGGGTGAAAGGGTTAACTCTAGGGGCAATCAGGGGTTAAAACCTTTATTAGAAAATGTATGGGGGTACCTAACGCTATAAAAACCTGGCGGGCGAACCTCAAAAAATAACTAGCTACCTAGCGGCACCAGCGGCACTAATACAGCGATCAGAAAAACGATCGCTTAGTGACGCTGGCAATAGGGGGGTGAAAGGGTTAACTCTAGGGGCAATCAGGGGTTAAAACCTTTATTAGAAAATGTATGGGGGTACCTAACGCTATAAAAACCTGGCGGGCGAACCTCAAAAAATAACTAGCTACCTAGTGGCACGAGCGACACTAATACAGCGATCAGAAAAACGATCGCTTAGTGACGCTGGCAAAAGGGGGGTGAAAGGGTTAACTAGGGGGTGATCAAGGGGTTAAAACCTTTATTGGGGGGGGGGCTATCCTGGACCTAACAACTGCCTGACACTAACTGCCTGTCACACTGAAACTAAATGCAGTGATCAGTAAATGATCACTGCAATTTAGTGACAGTGTGACAGGGGGGGGCTGGTGGGGGTGATCGGGGGGTGACCGGGGGGGGGGGATCGTAAGCCTATGTGTCTGTGTGTCAGTGTAGTGCTTGTGTACTCACTGTGTGATGTCTCCGCTCCTCCGCCGGACGAATATACCGGCGGGAGGAGCGGTGACATCACTTCCTCCTCTGCCTGTGTTTACAATGCAGGCAGAGGAGGGCGGGGGAGGAAGCTGATTGGCTGGGGAGCGATCCGGAGGGGGCGGACAAAAACGAACCGCCGCCCCCGCATCCCGGATCGCTCCTGAAGATTACCGACCCGCGCCATGTACCGGGGGGGGGGGTCCCGATCGGACCCCCGTCAAGCAGGGCACGTACAGGTACGTTGATGTGCCTGTCCGTGCCATTCTGCTGACGTATATGTACATGAGCGGGTCGGGAACTGGTTAATCACTGTGGCAATCAAGAGACACTTTTTTACACTTTTCTACTTTTTTCTTTTGTTGCATATTCTAATCGTATTCACTTTGCACAACCTTTTGGACTTTGCTTGTGGAGTCTATTAGCTTTTTATATTTTATTTGTCCTAATTTGGACTTTGTGTGCACTCTCATGACATCTTCTCAAGAGATGTAGTTAATGTTGTCACTTATTGAGCGTTTATTTTATTGTTTAGCAATTACATTTTATACTATTAGGATCCTCCCAGTGAGGGTGTCCTAATTGGTAGGATCACTCACATTAGCGCCCTCTTTTATACCTATATCCAATTGCACAATATATCACTTTATATTTTGATTCAGAGGAGCAGCTTGATATTCTAAGTAGTTATTTATTTCATATGGTGATTTAATAAATTTACTTTTCACATTTGGTGCGAAAATACACCCCACATCCAATACCTCATAATGACAATGTGAAAGAAGTTTGTTTGAAATCTTTGCACATTTATCAAAAAAATAACATGTACATAAGTAGTCACAGCATTTGCCATGACACTCAAAATTGAGCTCAGGTGCATCTGGTTTGGAGTCCACCTGTGGTAAACTCAGTTGATTGAACATGATTTGGAAAGGCACACACCTGTCTATATAAGGTCCCACAGTTAACATCTGCATAGCACAGTGCATTTTAGAGCACAAACCAAATCATGAAGTCCAATGAGTTGTATGTAGAACTCGGAGACAGGATTGTATCGAGGCACAGATCTAGAGAAGGGTACAGAAAAATGTATGCAGCACTGAAGGTCCAATGAGCACAGTGGCCTCCATTATCTGTACAAAGGGGGTTATTTATGAAAGGCAAATCCACTTTGCACTACAAGTGCACTTGGAAGTTCAGTCACTGTAGATCTAAGGGAGACATGCAAGGAAAATAAAAAAACAGCATTTTAGCTTGCACATGATTGGATGATAAAATCAGCAGATCTTCCCCTCAGATCTACAGCAAGTGCACTTGTAGTGCAAAGTGGATTTGTCCTTCGTAAATAACTCCCAAGAAACCTAAGCCTACAGCCAAGATAACAAAGGAGTGGCTACGGGACAACTCTGTAAATGTCCTTGAGTGGCCCAGCCAGAGACCAGACTTGATACCGATTAAACATCTCAGGAGAGACCTGAAAATGGTTGTGCACCGACGCCTCCCATCCAAGCTGATGGATCTTGAGAGGTCCTGCAATGGGAGAAACTGCCCAAAAATAGGTGTGCCAAGCTTGTAGCATCATACTCAAAAAGACTTGAGGCTGTAATTGGTGCCAAAGGTGCTTCAACAAAGTATTGAGCAAAGGCTGTAAAATACTTAACGCACACGTGATTTTTTTAATTTTTTAATAAATTTGCAAAGATTTCAAACAAACTTCTTTCACGTTGTAATTTTGGGGTATTTGTAGAATATTAATGAAAATAATAAATCCATTTTTGAATAAGGCTGTAACATAAAATGTGAAACGCTTAATACTTTCCGGATGCACTGTATTAACAGTGCACTGGCAGGATGCTAAAAAAGTCCTGCTAGTCGCATCTTTGAGGCGCTGTAGGAGTGGTGTATACACCGCTCTTAAAGCGCCCCTACCCATTGAAATCAATGGGCAGCGGTGCTTTTAACCCTTTTTTTGGCCACTAGCAGGGGTTAAGGGCACCCCACTAGCGGCCGAAAAGCGATGCAAAAAATACAGTAAAGCGCCGCTAAAAATAATGCTGCTTTAGCGCCGACGCCTGGTGCTGCTCAGTGTGAAAGCAGCCTTACTTAGATGTTCTTTAGTAGGGAAAGTACTTAACACTGTAGAATGCCAGCAAATTACAGTTGCTTCAGATAAAATGCACATAACACAGTACGGGTGTTTCCTATGTAATTTTGTTTAAATCTAAACTCTGGTGGTCAAAAGTCCCCAGAAATGCTAAATAGTTAAAATACAGTAAAACCTCAGATTGCGAGTAACGTGGTTTACAAGCATTTCACAATACAAGCCGTTTTTTTGCGGTCTGCAAGCATTGTCGCGCAAAACAAGTAGGATTCAAACCTCTGGGGTGTGCAGTACCGCATTTGGCCAGAGGTGCAGGTGACACTTGTAGACACTCGGAAACACTCCGTTCCCAAGTGTCTCCCTCTCCTCCCCACCTCTGGCCACGTGTGTTACTGCATAGACAAGCAGTGGCTGTGGAGCGAATTACCTGAGTTTCCATTAATTCCTATGGGGAAACTTGCTTTGATAAACAAGTGCTTTGGATTACAAGTATTCTTCTGAAACAGAATATGCTCGTAATCCAAGGTACCACTGTAGCTTCAACCTAAAGAACTGTTGGAATCCTCTTTATCCTTAGATATAGAAACACAGTAATTACCAAATTCTGCGGTCACACTGTTGACACCCAGGTTTTGTCACAGCCTGGAATTCGAAATTTAAGACATATCATCTTGACACTTTGCCACACTTTCTTTTTCTGCTGTGTTTGTACAATGTTCATACACAAGGGGTTTCAGTTGTCTTGTATTTGATAGAGCTCTTGTGTGTCACTTATATGGGGTGATCTTTAGTTAAATGTTCCCTAGTAATTGTTGCATACATTATAATTTTGGCACCTTCTTGGATCATAGTAGAAACCAACCATGAAGAAAACCCTTGACTTGGTGTTTGGCTTCTACACAGATTTCCAACTGTAACCAACAGAGACTTTTAAGTCTCAGTTCAGACTGATGCAATTTGGCATGGCTGGTGATAAAATAAAATTCACTGAATCCACTTTTAACCCGCACAGGACCCTTTTTTTAAACCGGATCAGACTCGCACCGCATAGATGTGAATGGATAGCAAACAATGGGGGTCATTTACTAAAGGCAAATCCACTTTGCACTACAAGTGCAAACTGCACCTGAAATTGCACTTGGAAGTGCAGTCGCTGTAGATCCATTTTAGCTTGCACATGATTGAATGATACAATCAGAGCTTCCCCTCATTGCAGATCCACCCCTCAGATATACAGCGACTGCACTTCCAAGTACACTTTCAGTGCAATTTCAAGCGCACTTTGCCTTTCGTAAATAACCCCCAAAGTGAATCTATGCCTTTCAGATTGGAGCTAATCTGTATTGAATTTTCATCTGTATGAACCAGGAAAAAACGGTTCACACACCTCTGCAGCAACTCGGGTGCAAATTGCACAGGAGTCCTAAGCGCCTTTTGATCCATTTTTAGGCCTGAATTCAGCCAAAAATGTGTGCTGAAATCAGACATGAAACGGTGAATGGAGACACACCGGACTCCTGCTGTGAGCCGCTGCATTCTCCAATGTGAACCTAGCATAAATGCTAAAACCGGTAAAGTTTAGAATATAAAAACAAAAAAAAAAAAGACAATTTGGGCCCCAAATCATAATGTTGTAGTATGCATTACACTGGCGGAGCACAGTGCGCCTGTGGCGATGACATCGACAGTAGCAACAAATGTGAACATCTCCTAAACACTACATGTTTAGGAGATATTCACTGCACCTACAGGTGAGCCTTATTATAGGCTTACATGTAGGTAAGTCATAAAGTGGAGTTTACTACCATGTTAAAAGTTCTGCCGGCTAACAGCTATAACCCTATAAGGCTGTAATATTATATCATCAGTTTTAACTCTACTAAAATTAACCAGCATTTTTTTTGTTCACCTAAAGACCAAATTTTCATTGGGTGGTAAAATATGTAAATAGGCCTGTTTATCCGGACATGAAGTCAGTCAACCTATGAACTTGCCTTGAGGCAAACAACTGGACTTGATAAAGGAAGATTAAAATACGTAAAACTGCCCGAAATTTTTTCTGGGATTAATAACATGTCTAGATCAGGCATATATCACAGTATTGTTGAGTGCATTGATCAGATTAGATTTTGAACTTATGTCGATGTTGTAATTTTACAACTTTGGGTTGAAGGAGTAGCAAAATTTGCCTAGGCACCTTGCAGTTTTCACCTGTTCCATCTGGTAAAAAAAAAAAAAAAAGCCATAGAAATACTGTTTGATAATTCACAATACCAGTTTGAGATTAGATCATAAGGGTTTTTTTACTTGAAATTTTAAAAGTTTAAATTAAGGAATAATTTTTTTGACAAAGCCACCAAAAGATATGCTGCCGTTGAGAGGCCTTACATTTTGAGTGTCTATAACAAATTCATGGGCAGTGTGGATACGTTGGGATATATTTGCAGCAAAATATAAAAGTTTCCTTTGAAATGCCACCTCGGCTACATTTACATCTTCTGGCACACCATTATCATAGCTGTGATCAAGGCATGGCTTCAGTACAAATGGGACTGCAATTAATGCTCCCAAGAAAAAGATTCTAAAACAGGAAGTGGTTTCAAGCCAAGTTAGCATCCTCTTTCATTCTAGTCAGCACAACTGTCATAAAACTAAAGAGGGCGACTGGGTTTAATCCATAGGAGCCCAATTCAGCAGACATAGCCCCTTAAATTGATAGGAAGAGACCATCCACAGAAAAGGGGAGTCCTTCAAATGGAACTCCAGGCAAAAAGGTCAACTGTACATCCACCAAAAGACATTTGCAAGGACGTGTATGGACATTTCTCTATAAAAATATGTAGAGGGCGCTGCAGACAATGTGGTAAATGATATACCACTACACTTTGCAGCAAGTGCAATGTCCGCCTCTGCTTCTCAGAGGATAGGAACTGCCTTTGGGACCATCATAACGGAGCATGACTATACACATAGATAAACATAACAAATGTCAAAGTTTTCATTCAATGCAGTAGGTTTTGTAAAAAGTTTGAACATATTGTGTTATTAATAATTATAATAAAACTATGACTTGTATAATTATTTTGTGATCGTGTATAGATATATAGGCTACTGTTGAAAGACTTGATAAGCAGAATGCCCTTCAAATAAACCCTTTGTTGGTCTCTACAATTTGTTCTGACAGTAAGAGTAAAAATTATCGAAAATTCTGCTACCAAATGTTGCAAAATGACAACATTCGCCTAAAAATGCTCTAAAATGTTAAAACCCATCAATTTCTCTATTAGGAGGCCTCCTACAACATCTAAAAAAAAAAAAAAAAAAAAAAAAAAAAACGTAAAAAAAATTTATTGGCAGTTTTGTTCTATATTTGGGTCTTTTGGGGTTAATATTTCCAGTGTGCCCCAACAATGGAACTAGTACACAGATGTGGCATTGAGATTCTTACAGGCACAGGTTTGTAGAACCCAGTTACTTAATCTTGGCTTTCCCCATGTCAGACTGACATTTACTTACAGCTGCACGGGGACTTAGTCTGCCTGACTGCATTGTTTAGAAACACCCCTGTTGGCCCTCTTCCCCAAATCAAATTCTTTACCATTTATTTAGTTATCCTAAGTGCTACCTAGAACACAATAGAGCTTGACTTTGAGAATTATAATACAAAACTACCACAAAGGCTATTGGCCCTGCATT
The DNA here is from genome assembly GCF_905171775.1 of Rana temporaria. NCBI lineage: Eukaryota > Metazoa > Chordata > Amphibia > Anura > Ranidae > Rana > Rana temporaria. The sequence goes on from NC_053490.1 coordinate 96,811,002, forward strand.
GTACTTTATGACACCATTGTGCAACTGCAGCCCAGAACATTTTACAGAAGAGGCTTTGGGGGACTTGCTGCATAGATGGAGGGACCCTCTTGAAGCAAGTAGTAAAGTAATTATACCTTATTCATCGCCCCCTAAAGTTAACAAGCATTTAACTCTTGCAGTGCAGGGGAGAAAAGGCACTGCAAATGTATCTAATTCCCAGAGTTGAGCTTTCAGATAATCCCAAAGTGTACCTAAAAGCAAAAACAACATTTTTGGATTGGTTGGAGAGGGGTTAGAAGCACTGTCAAGGTTGTATTGCCAATTGTATCCCCCAGCTTGTGAGATTCCCCTATTTATGCTGTTCACCATTTTTTACTGGGACAAAATAAATTAGGGGAAATCACAAGTTTTGAGTCGTCACCAAAACAGCAACAGAATAGAAATGTATTTTCTGATTAATCTTTTAAAAGGAATAATTAAGCTAAAGTCAACAACCCTTTAAATCAATATTCCACAAAACAAGGAAAATGATTTTAAATTGGTATTTAGGATTATAAAGAGATTACAACTGTTTTCACCAATGCAATTCCATGCACTCTCATCGACCGAAATACAATAGTATTCACAAATAAAGTGTCTCGTGCTGCTTGTCGATCATCAGTCTTCTACCCTGGCTGATCAGCTCAGTTTGATCAAACCTGATCTGAATTGTGTATATATTTGATTGTTTGCATATTTGATAGTTTGCTTAAAATCGCACATCGATCGGATAAAAAAAAAAAATGGCCACCATAAGAAAGGTTTTTCCTTCCGATTTCCTCTTACCGCGTCAGGACAGGAAGTAAAGGATAATCTGATTTTTTTATGCAACTAGGCGAGATTATGTGATACATCTTTGATGCGGTTTGCATATTTCATGAGGCCAGAATCGTTTAGGAATCACATGAAAGTAGCACAGACCCTTTTCCAAAATTGCGCTTTGCTGCATTGATGAGAACCAGCACTATTGAAAACACTGATTTCCAGTCAGGTGATTCTGTGTGACATCTGAAAATCAAACTAGTGTAATCGAACGGAGGCCCTAAATGAGGCACAGATGAAAAGTAAAAAAAAAAAATTCATGTTTAAAGTAAACACACTTTATTTGCATAAAAATAATGTAAAATATTTGGTGAATTTTGAGGACTGGTCCAATTGTGAGCAACCAGCAATTTGGTGGATTTCAAACTGCTTTATGACATGTAGAAAAACCACATAAACATTACTAAACAGATTTATTGAAAAAAAAATATTTAATGCATTGTACTATTCTAAAATCAGCATCTATCATTTTATAGTACTTGATGGCTATTGTTTACTTTTCTCAAAAATCTTAATTACACTGTTAAATAAAAAGGTATAATCTTCCAACAACCAATTATCTTCTCAAGTAAAAAAATTACAGCAATTACAATTGTCCAAAAATCCAGTATTACAAACATAAGTATCCTATCTGATAAGGCAGAGAGCAGCTGAAAACTAGTAATCCACAGCCAAGCATTACTGACTGCAGTTAGGCGAAGTCTTTCTGAATGGCTCACTGCTGACAATCATATCTGCTTTTTCCATTTTCTTACCACAAAAAGGTATCAACATCAACGTGTACTTTTGTGGACCATGAGGCTGCAGTAATTTTGTGGATGTATGTATCATGGGTGGAAGCAGATAAGGACATGTCACATAGCTTGGATGGGGCCAGTGCTGTGACTCCTATAGGGGAAAATCTAGCATTTCCAGGCGTAGTTCTTGTACCTATAGAAGTCTCCCCTATTGCATAGATGTCTCCCCTATTGCACAAGCCAGCAGAAGACTTGCAGAATCAAAAGACATTGCAGTAAACGTAGACCAATGTCCAGTTGTGGAAAACTTCATGCAGGATTCAGGTGCCAGAGAGTCCAGGTTAGGGGCCACAGGTCATGTGCTTCAAATAGCAACCAATCAAATTAGAAGCCTCCAACCAACTTCCAATATTTTGGACAAATCCCAAGCTGTTAAAAGTTGACCTGCTGTGGCACTGCAATGTACAGGAAATCACAACTACATTCCAGTGAGTCAGAGTGGAGAAAACAGGTTGACAAAACTGGAAGATTCTAAATTATATTAAAAGGCATATTTAAAAAATACATTGTGTTAACAGGTGCTTAAAAGTATAACTAAAAAGGCAATTTTGTAAAATGTTTCCGATTTGAACAATGGTTAGAACCTTGTCAGGTTGCGATTGCCGTCTACGATTCACTTTCTTTAATTGTCCTGATCAAAGTCATCAGGAATAAAAGCGAGGGAAAAATGTTGTAATGGGGAACTTATTCCCATGACAAGGGAGGCCCCTTTCACACCAGAGGACCCTGTCAGTTTTTCAGGCAGACCCAAATCAGACCACCCATTGGTCAGCAGTCCGCTGACCAATAAAAAAATAAAAATAAAGGGGGTGAAGTGGCACTGCTTTCTACTTGTTGGGTGGTATAAAGATGGAATGAATAAATTGAACAAAATAAATAGTGTACTGTCACGTAAATAGCGAAGACACACTAATGAATAAGTGTATGAAGCGTGCAAGCACATACCTGCTGTATAACATCAATTAGTGACAGAAGATATAAATAAAGTGCCCAGAGTGCAAAAAAAAAACACACACACACACACACACACACACACACACACAAATAAAACAATTTGCAAAAAAAAAAAAAAAATCAGGTTTATAGGCACACAAGTGAGCATATTCAAAAAAGTGGCTGGAGCTTGAGTGAATACTGAAAGAAGTAGAAAATTGGTGAACTTTCATGCGCCCACCCCAGGTCCACACTCGCCAAAAAGATGTACCCCTGCAGGGGTGAAAAGCCTCACAATGGAGTCAACTCTTTGTCCTTTGTTTCCTTCTACTTTGCCATTTGAGGGATGCTGGGAAGTTTATGAAATCCAGCCAGTGGAATTCATTCATGTAGAGATTTTTTTTACCTCCTCGATGCTGGGATATGGTATATATTCGTCTCTCTCTCTGTATACAATCCACACTGTACACATACAGGTTGTGTGTGATCACCAAGCACAACATTTAGACTCCAGGCTGTATGGATGAGCTGTGCTCTAGTCTCTGTTTGCAGGCTCCAAGAAACTCGAGTCAGCTCTGCAGTGTGAGGAAAGTGGCGTTTTACCTTTGTGAATTCATGAAACGATTTTTTTGCTTACAGATTTAAAAAAAAAAAAAAAAAAAAATCCAAGAAACTGACATTACCTTGTTGTTTTGCACTACAAGTACTCTGAGCACTTTGTTTATATCTTATGTCACTAATGGATGTTATTAGACAGCAGGGTTGTGCCTGCACACTTCATATACTTATTCATTAGTGCGTCTTCGCTATTTAAAGCGGAAGTTCCCCCCCAAAAATTGAACTTCCGCTTTAAGTGCGGGTGACCCTCTGATATCACACATTTGGCATGTCATTTTTGGGGGGGTACCCTGCTTTTATGGGCACCCATCTCCCACTTCCTCTCCTGGCTCCGCAGTGCCAGAAGGAATTTCACCTCTCCTCCCCTTACAATCTTCTGGGACAAGTTTCAGGTCCCAGAAGATTGGCCGGCCATTCACATGGCACAGCACGGCTTGCGCATGTGCAATGCAAACAGCCGACCGCACACAGTTAGAATTCCGGCACCTCAGAGAGGAGCGGGGCTTCGTACACACGCATCGCTGGACCGTGGTTCAGGCAAGTGTCTGATTCTTAAAATTCAGCAGCTACACTCTTTGTAGCTGCTGACTTTTAAATGGCTGGAACTGCACTTTAAGTGACAGTGCACTATTTTATTCAATTCAATTTATTCATTCCATCTTTATATCACCCAATAAGTACAAAGCAGCACCTTACCCCCTTATTTTCTTGTTAGTCTCTACGGATGCAACATTTGTGGGCTTAGCTAGGGTGGGCAGCAGCTATTGCATCACCTTAGCACAGAACACCATACTTATTTCAATGAGTCCGCTGGCACCCGCCGGGCACCCAATCCCTTAAAAAAAAAAAAATGCTCATAATAGACATATGGCGATCCGTCCAGCAGGTCCGATTGCATGACAATCGGATGTAAATGGACATGTAGTCCGTTTCCATTCGACCGCCCCATAGAGGAAAGCATACTGTTAGTATCTGCTCTGCATAGTGGAGCAGACACAAACCTATTATTCGCCTGCTCAGCACAGAGATCCGCTCATCTAAAAAGGGGCCCAAGATAGATTTCCTCTACATCGGAAAGATATCCTTTCACTTCCAAGAGAGGCAGAAGTGAAGGGAAATCACTCTAACGAGACACAGATAGCGAGAAAACAGTAGTTTTAAGTACTAAGAGTAGTCTCCTACTCTTTAGAGATAATCATATGTAAGGAGTTGCATTAAAGTAAGAACTATTATAAAAATAAAGAAAAAAATATATATCAAAAGTTAATATATTGCTCCATATTTGGCATATTTCAAGAGCTCTTGCCCATATCCACTGTTTGTCGTACATCTGCTACAGATTCTGGGACTTTTACAGTCATTCCATTCATAAATGGCTGGAGGCAAATTTGGCAACCCAATCGTGACCTGCAAATGGGGGTGAAAAAAAAGAATCATTGTTAAATGAATGTTGGTAAAAAAATAAAAAACCAACACACACACACACACACACACACACACACACACACACAACATTTACGCGTAGAATTCGATCAAACGGTTTTAAATTTGAATCAAATTCATGTATGGGGGGGTATGCTAGTTGTTGGCCATTTTTGGGGAAGGCATTTGTTAGGGTTATATTTGGTTTGGGGTAATTTGCACACAATAGTAAATTGTTGAACATCTATTCATGGACTACCTCTCAGCACTCCACTGCATCATTTTAGAAGTTAAAAGTGTAAACACAGTTTACCAAAGACACTTTACAACATCACCATAATCCCATTGAAACCAATACAATTTAGCAATATACCTGCACATATACTCAGATTGGCAGGCAGTCCTAAAGGCAACTGTACTGCCAGTGGTTGTAGGAAAAAAAAAAAAAGAAGATTTTTTTTTCCCTAAAAATAAATAATTACATTTCAGTGAGTCCATAGGCAAGATCCAGCATGTCCATTTCCTCATCAGTGACTGGTTCCAGCTTCTGAAATATGTGATCTTCAAAGATGAGGTGACACGTAGAGCAGGCCAGCGTCCCCTCGCATGCACCTGTTGAAAATATTTCAGCTATTCAGTAGGGTGAGCATACAGCTAGAGAATACGATTATACAGTCAAATGCAAAACCACATTATTGTTAGGCGGACAAGTGATAAAACCCTACAGAATATAAGCTTCCCTTGTACAACTTTGTTAAAAGTGCATTTAAGAGACTTAGAATAGCATGCCATGCAGGATTATTGGCCCCTTTCAAAATGTCTGTACTATACATGCAAGAGGGAAACCGGTCCTAAAAATTTGAAGAAACCATTTCTTAAAGTCACCACTTTAATACATAAGGTCCAATTGTGGTGATACAAGTTTATTGTCCATGCAGACTCTGTACCTTACCAGAAGAAACAAGTGCAATATGCAGAGTCAAATCATTCACAAAGCAATGTGAATGTTTGGGGGTGGGGGGGGATGGGTCAAAGCTACAGTATAACCTTCATACTTCTACAGAAAACCAGAGGGAATTGGGGAATGGCCTAAGTTGCACACCTGCCTTCCACTTTACAAGGGAAGATGCATTTGTAGGTTGTTTGTACTGGCATGGCCCCCTCCATCAAAACACAGACATTGTGGATGGGATGGCCCTAATGTGCCCATTAAAATCCTAATGTCAATAGCAGGAATAGGTGGCCAAATCTGCCACCTTTCCTGGAGCCCCATTCTGCCTTAAAGCAAGGCTCCACCCAAAAGGGGTATGACCAGGTATGGTATACAAGTAGTTACATAGTTACACTGGTGTAGGTTGGACCAATGTATAAATATACAAATGCCTGTAATTCATCTTTAAGCAATTCTGCTTAGCCAGAAGGACAGAGGACCATGCTAGGGGCTTCATGAATTGAAAAAAAGACAATCCTTAAATGGCACAGCCTGCCTAAAAAGGTTTGACACGGCCAGTTAGAGACCCAAATAGGCTGTAGCAAATCTGGGTGTAAGGTTTTTTTAATCTGTTGACTTGCTTTTTCCTTTAAAGAGAAGAACCAATCATCTTTCATGTTGCTGTCCCCTAATATGACCGGGGAAACCTGGTTTCTCTATATCTAGGCTAAAAGCATGTAATCCTTGCAACTTGGGGGCCCCAATGCAAGGAGTAGTTTTTTCTTTTTTTCTTGTGCCCAAAAGTTAGGCATTAATGTAAACAAAAAAAAAAAAAATTGTATTACCACACACGGCTCTGCAGCATATGCGAAAATTGTAAAAGGGACCCTTTATTCCTGAACTCCAACCTTCATTCTGTCAAGTAATTCCACACATCCTACCTCAGCAAAAACAAATAGGTTATAAACATCCTAGCACAAGGAGGACCAGGCATAAGAATACACAGCAGGTATAATAAAAGGGATTAGCTTGTCACCAACTATAACATGGAGTTTTAGAACAGCTGAACAATGAAATACAGAATATATTAAACTAGATTCTATTCCTTTGCACAACCAATTAAATTGCACAATATGGCGATACTGCAGTTATATAAATAGTATGCAGAGAGGGAAGGAAAGAACATTTTTACACTGGATTTCCAGGAAACTATCACCCCACTGATTAGCAAGTCAGACCCCAGCACTACAAGCGATACTCCCATGCTGCTATCATTTACATTGCTTGGCAAACCAATGAGGAATGACGATACTTCCAGTACAACTCCAATAGGACTGTTCCCAAGGGTTGGGCTGAAAAGGCAATAAGTAATCAGAGAATCTTATAATAGTAAAATGTACCCTTTTTTCTGACCACTGAATACAGTCTTGGTGAAATGGCAGTGGACACAACCTAGCTATGAAGCTTTGGTAAAACCAGGCCCAATACCAAAACTAAACCGCCCTAAACCGCCCCCGCGAACTCTTCAATCTAGTCACCAGTACCATGAACCCAATCTGCCTAGAGGCCCCTAATTCTGATTCACAAGAATTTTGAAACAAATTATCGGATTATTTCATTAACAAAATTGAAAAAATCCGTGAAAGTATTCAGCAAAATAGAACCTTCAACGACCTCCCCCTAAATCACAGAGCAAATACCCACATAAAACCGCCGCAATCAAATAATTTCACTCTAAAACCCATTTCCATCTACGCCACAAAAAACGTCATCAGTACTCTGAGAACAGCACAGCGCCCAATGATATCATCCCCACCAAACTGCTGAAAGAATGTGCCGATATTTTGGCGCCAGCTATCACGCAGCTCATAAACCAGTCAGTCATTCAAGGAGGGCATAGTGCCAACCCTGCTGAAACAAGGCATAATCCAACCCATTCTAAAAAAAAAAAAAAAAAAAAAAAAAAAAAAAACACCCTTGACCCCAAAGACCCAAACCACCGTCGGCCCATAACAGCTCTAAATGCTCTCTCCAAGGTAATGGAGAAAGAAGTTGTACAACAGCTGCAACATCATTTAGACACCCATAAATTACTCGATCCATTCCAATCGGGTTACCGTCCTGGTCACAGAACAGAAACAGCACTTCTCAAAATATGGGATGACGCTCTCGAGGCAGCAGACGAAGGAGAATCTTGTCTTCTGGTACTGCTGGAGCGCAGCATTTGACACGGTAGACCACAAATTACTATTGACTCGGCTAGCTGAAGTAGCCAGAGTCACAGAAGGTGATCTATCTTGGTTCTCCTCCTTCTTGGAGAACCGATCACAAGTAGTGAAACTTGGTCCTTTCACTTCTGGAAAACGCACGGTGTCATGCGGAGCCCCTCAGGGATCCCCTTTGTCGCCTGTTCTGTTCAATATCCATCTCCGTCCTCTCTTTGAAATCATCAGTAACCAGAAGCTACTGTACCACTCTTATGCAGATGACACACAACTTTATTTTCGCATCTGTAATAAAAAGGATCATTATCTCGGACTTGAGAAATGCCTTACCCTGATAGAAAATTGGATGACCAAGAGTTACCTTAAACTCAACGGTTCGAAAACAGAACTTCTCCTGTTTCAAGCCAAGCGAAAGAATCATCCCGCAACAACTTGGACACCCCCGCCCATTCTGGGTGAAACTATCACCCCTAGCACCAAAGTTAAAAGTCTAGGAGTAATTTTTGACACCTACATGACAATGGATGCACAAATATGGTCAGTAGTCAGCGGATCCCATCATCTGCTGCGCCTACTACGCAGACTCATTCCCTTTACTCCAAAAGAAGACATAGCAGTCGTGGTGGGAACAATGATCAACTCCAGACTTGACTATGCAAATCCCCTTTATCTCGGACTCCCCAAATACCAAATCACTCGTCTGCAAGTCGTTCAAAATACAGCCGCCAGACTTGTGACTGGGAAAAAACCATGGGAATCTCACCTTCACTGAGATCCCTCCATTGGTGCCAGTAAAAGACAGAATCACTTTCAAGGCACTCTGTCTAACACAAAGTGTGTGCAAGGAAATGCCCCCCAATATCTATGCGAAAAACTATAAACTCACAACTCCAATCGCGTTCTGCGATCCACCAACCAAAATCTACTCCAGATACAAGTCCAAAGGAGAACGGAGATTTGCAGTCCAAGGATCCAGAGTATGGAACGCTCTACCAACCGGCTGGAGGCAAACCACTTGGCCTTCAGGAGAAAGATCAAAACCCATCTCTTCTGAGGGCCCGGGGAATGGATACCAAGCGCCCAGAGGCGATTCAGTTTGCATGTGTTGCGCTATATAAGTTTCTCACTCACTCAAATCAGAGAACAGCACAAACTTAGTAGTCTGTCTAAAAAGGACTAGAAAGCATCGTATTATATTTGTTCCCAAGCATAGATTAAGGCAGAAACTACTAGATTAAAAGCAAGCACTAGGGATAACAAACGGCGCTCTTCATTTATGGACAAATCATAAATAACAGCTGTAAAATAAAAAAATGTAAATGTTCATTTTTAATATTTTGTTGAGAATCCTTTACTGGCACCAACTGCCTGAAGTCTGGAACCCATAGACATTACCAAAGACTGGTTTTCCCCCTCTCTGATGCTTTACCAGGCTCTAACTGCAGCTGTCCTTAGTTGTTCTTTGTGGGTCTTTCTGCCTTTAGGTTTTGCCTTCAGCAAGTGAAATAAATGCTCAATTGGGTTGAGATCCGGCGATTGATTTGACTCGGACATTGCAGAATATTTCTCTTTTCCTTCAAAAGCTCCTGGGTTGCTTTTGATCATTGTCCATCTGTACCAAGAAGTGCCATCCAATCAACATTGCTGCATTTGGCTCAATCTGGGCTGATAGTATCTCTCTAAACACTGCAGATTTCATCAGGCTGCTTCTGTCATATCATCAATAAACACCAATGACCCAGTGCCACTGGAAGACATGCATGCCCATGCCATCACACTGCCTCCACCGTGTTTTACATATGATGTTGTGCGCTTTGAATCATGAGCTGTTTCAAGCCTTCTCCAAACTTTTTTCTTCCCGTCATTCGGATACAGATTAATCTTGGCCACTCCTAATGTTGCTGCTATCACTCTAATGGGTTTGTTTCTTTTTTGAAGCCTTACAATGACCCGTTTTCACTTGCATGGGCAGTTTTTTTGAACGCATGATGTAGGTTCACAGTAATAGATTCCAAATACCACACTTAGAATCAACGCCAGGCCTTTCAGACCCCTTTCACACCAAGGTGGTCTTCAGGCGCTTTAGCGCTGGAAATGGCCTCTGCTAAGCGCCCTAAAACCGCCTCCAATTCATTCAATTTTTTCGGGGTTAAAAGTGCCCCGCTAGCAAAAACGAGTGGCGCTTTAACACCAAAGGCCGTCGCTTGGACCCAATGGTCCCTTTTTAGATTCAAGTCCATGTGGGTTCTAGAACTCAATGCCTTCTTTGGAAAATATTCCACAAGTTTGACAGTTAATTTATTTTCAGATATACAGTTGTCAAGAATGCCAAATCCCTTTGGGACCACCCCAAATTGTTCACCGCTAGATGTGGTAGAGCTCAGCTTCCGATTCCCCCGTTTTGGCAATATATGTCACTACTGTGCATGGCATTGTCTAACAATATCTAGGCATGATGATTTAAAAGATCTAGAAAGGATATCAGGAGCTAGAGAAATCACTTTCACATCTTTCAGCTCCCCACTTCAACTAGACACGTGCCATTTCTGCACCCAGGTGTGCACCCCAGCTCCATGAACTTGTGTCTGTATTAGGTCTCATGGTTCCATTGTCAAGTTGTTTGGATTTCTCCACCACCAGAGGGATCTCTTTACCTGCCTGGGAAGCTTTCAATAATCCAAACATTTGGACTGCCTATCCTAAACTTGAAGTGCACCAGGAGGAGGAGGTTTTGATTTTCCCCAAGCTGTGGTGTGCAAAACGCAATTATAGACACTTAGATACTAGATAGGGTCAAAGGGACACCAAAAAAAAGTGTACTAAAAAACAGACCCCAGAATGGCAAAGAAGGTGAACAAAATTACAGTATCTCACAAAAGCGAGTACACCCCTCACATTTTTGTAAATATTTTATTATATCTTTTCATGTGACAACCCTGAAGAAATGAAGAAATGACACTTTGTTATAATGTAAAGTAGTGAGTGTACAGCTTGTATAACAGTGTAAATTTGCTGTCACCTCAAAATAACTCACTGCTATTAAAGCGGGGGTTCACCCGTACAATTTTTTCCCTTAGCTTCATGCTCGTTTTGTCTAGGGGAATCGGCTAGTTGTTTTAAAATATGAGCTGTACTTACCGTTTACGAGATGCATCTTCTCCACCGCTTCCGGGTATGGGCTGCGGGACTGGGCGTTCCTATTTTGATTGACAGTCTTCCGAGAGGCTTCCGACGGTCGCATCCATCACGTCACGATTTTCCGAAAGAAGCCGAACGTCGGTGCGCAGGCGCAGTATAGAGCCGCACCGACGTTCGGCTTCTTTCGGCTACTAGTGACGCGATGGATGCGACCGTCGGAAGCCTCTCGGAAGACTGTCAATCAAGAAGGAACGCCCGCTCCCGAAGACCTATACCCGGAAGCGACGGAGAAGATGCATCTCGAAAACGGTAAGTACAGCTCATATTTTAAAACAACTAGCCAATTCCCCTAGACAAAATGAGCATCCATCTAAGGGGATTCTTTGAAAAAATTGTTTTATGGGTGAACTCCCGCTTTAATGTCTAAACCGCTGGCACACCCCAAGTGAAAATATCTAAATGGGGCCCAACTAGCTATTTTCCCTACTGGGAATAATGCGACTCGTTAGTGTTACAAGGTCTCAGGTGTGAATGGGGAGCAGGTGTGGTAAATTTGGTGTTATTGCTCTTACTCCCTCATACTGGTCACTGGAAGTTCAACATGGCACCTCATGGCAAAGAACTGTGAGGATCTGAAAAAAAAGAATTGTTGTTAAAAAATGGCCTAGGCTATAAGAAGATTGTCAAGACCCTGAAACCGAATTGCAGCACGGTAGCCAAGACCATACATCGGTTTAACAGGACAGGTTCCACTCAGAACAGGTCTCACCATGGTTGACCAAAGAAGTTGAGTGCACGTGCTCAGCATCATATCCAGAGGTTGTCTTTAGGGGAATAGACGTATGAGTGCTGCCAGCATTGCTGCAGAGGTTGAAGGGTGGTGGGTCAGCCTATCAGCCTATCAGTGCTCAGACCATATGCCACACACTGCATCAAATTGGTCTGCATGGCTGTTTCCATCCAAACTCCCCAGACAGGCTTCAGACCACTATGGAAAATGCAAAGCATATAAATGACCCCATAAACATGAAAGCCATGTGAAGCACTCTGCTTTCCTAGGGATCACTGTGTCAGGCAAGTCTCACCACCACCCAGCCGTCGCTGTTGTACTCTCCTTGGTGAATCGCTGTCTTTGTACGTCTGCTGCTGTACGACCACTGTGGTGCGTGCCCGTGGCGCATGGCCTGCAGCCATGATGTCTGCCGGCCACCCACAATCACTCCTGAGAGAGACAGAACGGGGATCTGTCAATGTAAACAGACAGATCCCCATTCTGTCAGGGGAGGGGAGACAGAGCTGCTGTTCCTAGTGATTAGGAACAGCGGTCTCCTCCAGTCAGTCTCATGCCCCCCACAGTTGGAAACACCTCACCCCTTCCCTGCCAGTGATATTTATACAGTAAATCAGTGGCTACTTTTTTTTTTTTTTTTTTAGCACTGACCACTTTATAAATGCCAGTTGTCCCAAAAGTGTCAAATTTGTCCGCTGCAATCCCGCCAAGTATATGTATGAGAGAAATTTTAATTATATATATATATATTATATATATATATATATATATATATATATATATATATATATATATATATATATATATATATATATATATATATATATATATATATATATATATATATATATATATATATATATATATATATATATATATATATATATATATATATATATATATAATTTATTTTACACACACACACACACACAACCTGAAAGACAAAATAGAAAATACCCAATAAAGTGTAGTATACAGTGTAGTACATAAAATTGTGTAAAGTCCAAGAAAATATGTCATGCGATTCTTGTGTGATAATACTGAAATCGCAAAAATAAATATCATGTGGTACAAATACAAAAGTTCATAAATGTGTTGAAATCCAACAACAGTGACTCCCAAGTGCAGTGTAGAACACAGGTAAAGTGCTCAGCAGCTGCGATAACTGTCACCACATTTGAGATGGAGGTTTACCTGAAAGCCTGCGACCACCCTTACTCAGGGGGGGTCAAACAAAGCTTAGAAGAATCAAGAACAAATAGTACCCCTAGACAAAGCAGTGTGCTTTCAGTGCAGAGTGATTTGAAAAGGGCCAGGGGACTTTGTTCCCTAAGTTTCTGCAGATAGGCAAGCCCACTGAAATGAATGAGCCAAATGCAGCTGTACAGAAGTGAACCAAGGGCTTGTTCACACGCGAGGTTGCTGGACAGTGACCATGTGGTTAAGCCATATTTACCACCCCCAAAAGCTTCCCCCTTTAGCTGAGGCAGCAGCCAGGGGTTGAAGTATACACCAAAGGTGAACAGGGTCGTTCTGCAATAGCTCCACAACAGCATTGCACATGGCCCCGGCACAGCGATGATACATTTAGGGGGTCAAAACAAGCAGTGAGGAGGCAACATATTGCCCCCTTGATCGCCTGTCAAGCATCTCTGAAAAATGGTCCGAGTATGGATTTTCAGAGGAGGGTTGGGTTTGCCGCTATTGTAAATGAGCCCTGAAAAAAAAAAAAAAAAAAGAAGTTCCGACCATAAAGGATTACGGGATATAATTAGAAGTGAGATTTTCCCTGGTCCTAGCTACACGATCATGCTCTATATAGGCGAGAGCCCAGAGAAGAGTTTTCTACGAGGAAAGGTGAGAATTTCATCAATTTTTTACTGTCAACACCAACTGTTAAAAGGGTAACTCCACTTTCGTGGGGGAAAAAAATGCAAATAAAATATAGCATATACAATTGCGACACATTCATATTGTAATTGAATGTCATTAAAAATTAAATGCTTTCCTTTTCAATCTGGAGCCACTGTAGTTTTCTGTAAAATGCAATATGGCTACCTGGAGGTGTCCCCCGTGTGATTGGCTCATTGATTTTGCCAGAAGTCTGCCCTAAGATAAAAGTCAGATTTCAGGCATCCCTTGCAACAAAAATTTAATTTTTGGTGAGATACTACCAATAGGAAATCGCATCTAAAAAAGGGATGCAAACCCTGCAGGTGCACAGCTGATTGATAATTATGAAACCTCTCCCATTAGATTCACTTTTCCACATGGACACAGACAAACACACAGGGATTTCTTCAGAATAACAAAAAAGGTCAGAATCTGCAAAGGCTGTTAAAATCATAGCAATGTACACCCAGAGGGAAATGTTATGTTTTTTTTCCCTCAACAAAAGTGGAGTTTCACTTTAATGTACTTTTACGTTAACATTTGCACATAGGTTCATTTTATTACAAACTCCGAACCCAAGGAGCAAATACCTCTGGGACCTATGGATAAGTTAAGTGTCCGACTAAGGGAGTACACATACTTACCGAAACCATCAATGTCCAAGTTTTTCTCTACAACAAGATCCAGAAGTGACTCCCCAACTTTCCCCTCCGCTACAATTGTGCCTCCATCCCGATTGATAAACTTCACTGAGACCTTTCCGTCTGAGCTGCAGAAAAAAAAAAGAAAATCAAACAACTATTTTGGGGTTTAAAATACATATTAAACTTTGCTTCTTATGACACAAGTTTATAAAGCCATTCATAAAGAGAAATTATTCCAGCACACCTGTTACTACATTTACATTAAAATGAAGCACATCACTGCGACTAGTGTGTGCATAGGAAAAAACTGTACAAGTAGAGGATTGTGTCAGCCATGGCTGGGTGCCGCAGTCCTTGGGGGCCACAAAGCCTGTGTATATTATGCCACCCACACCAAAGTTATAAAAAGTGTGTGTTCTGCCTTGGAAAGTATCATAGATTCTATTTAAATTTGGCAAGTCCATAAGCCCCTGCCAACAGAGAACGTAGGTCAGTCATTTGTCAAATTCTGGAAAAGGGTGGTAGTAGTAGTTTTGACGATACAACCTTAAGCCTACCATACCTGTAGGGCAGCTCCTTTAAGAGCCATAGCAGGCATACACGCTGCGCGGCAAGGCACTCGATGCATGTGGCCAGTGGCCGTAATGTCGGCCGTCCATGCGCGATTGTGGGCACGACAGCCAAAATGGGGGATTTGTGTGTGTAAATTGTAATTGTTTTTAATGGTGCTAGTTCATGTCTATATGGTGTGTTGGCCCCAGTTTTTGATGCATGGACACAAGTCAAAAAGGATAAACGATGGCAATAGCAGGGCTTATCAAAACTTGACAACGTATGTGGCCAATGCAATTAAACAAAGCAGGTTAAACACAAAAATACATAGCTGTAAAGGCCGCCCTAAGACCCCTTTCACACTGAAGTGTTTTTACAGCGTTAAAAATATCGCTATTAAAACGCTCTCCATGCATCTCAATGGACCCTTTTTACACTGAGTCCTGCAAGCAGCATCTTTGGACGCTGAAAAAAATGCTCCAAAAACGCCCCTCTCCACTGAAATGAATTGAAAGCGCTGTAAAAAACGCCTTACCCTTTCACACTGAGGCACTGCAAAAACGCCCTAAAACGTTAGCAGTGCTTTACCAGAACATAGGGATTGCAGATGAGGCTTCATTCGAAAAACGCTCGAATAACGCCCCAGTGTGAAAGGGGCCTAAAAGAAAGCAAAAAAAAAAATAAAAAAGACAAAAAACAAGCACAAAGTTATCATTACTGTAATGCAGAGGAAAGGAGGAAATTTCCTGTTATGGGACAAAATGTAAACAATGAACAGATTTCATGACTATGGAAGCAGCTCAGTAACATGACAAAACGTTTATGCCTTGTACTAAAACGGTTTATGGAAAAAAAAAAAAAAAAAAAAGAACAAACAACTGATCATCACAATGCTGCAGTGTCATGGTATCAGAGTTCACAATATAGAGTGCACTCTTATCTGCGCAGCCAGTGTGGGAGGAACACTCAGCCCTGCAGTCAGTAAACCTTTGGGGCCCTGAGCTCAGCTTGTGTTATCTAAATAAGGCCCCTGTGTTCTTTACATAGAATCATGCCAGCAGAAGATCTGGTGTAAGAAGTGATCCATACTGCATTTTAACTCATACACACATGTTGTTGAGCAAAAGGTAACATGTCTAGTGTTGTAGACATACACTCAGTAGTCAATTTATTAGTTACAAACAGGTATAGTTAATCACGTGGCAGCAACTCAATGCATTTAGGCATCTAAACATGGTGAAGCCAACTTCAAACCTAACATCAGAATGGTGAAGAGGATTTAAGTGACCTTGAATATGGCATGGTTGTTGGTACCAGACGGGCTGGTCTGAGTATTTCAAAAGCTGTTGATATACACACACACACACACACACACACACACACACACACTAGGGTTTACAGAGAATGGTCAGAAAAAGAAAAGATCCAGCGAGTGGCAGTTGTGTAGAGGAAATGCCTTGTTCATGTCAGAGGAGAATGGGTAGACTGGTTTGAGATGATAGAAAGGCAACAGTAAGTCAAATAACCACTCGTTAAAACCAAGGTATGCAGAATACCATCTCTAAATGCACAACACATCGAACCTTGAAACAGATGGGCAGCAGCAGAAGATCACATCAGGTGCCACTTCCGTCAGCTAAGAACAGGAAACAGGAACGGAGGCTACAATTCCACAGGATTACCAAAATTGGACAAATGTCTGGTCCGACGAGTCTCAAATTTCAGCCGTGACATTCACACGGTAGGGTCAGAATTTGACATAAACAACATGAAAGCATAGATCCATCCTGCCTTGTATCAATGGTTTGGGCTGGTGGTGTAATGGTGCGGGGGATATTTTCTGGGCCTCTTAGTACCAATTGAGCATCGTTTAAACGTCACGGCCTACCTGAGTATGGTTGCTGACCATGCTATCCCTTTATGACTACAGTGTACCCATCTTCTGATGGCTCCTCCCAGCAGGATAATGCACCATGTCACAGCTCAAATCATCTCACCACTGGTTTCTTAAACATGACAATGAGGTCACTGAACTCCAATGGCCTCCACAGTCACTAAAACTCAATCCAATGGAGCACCTTTGGGATGTGGTGGAACGGAGCTCTGCATCATGGATGTGCAGCCGACAAATCTGCAGCAACTGTGTGATGAATGAGGAATGTTTCCAACACCTCGTTAAATCTATGCCACAAATAATTAAGGCAGTTCTGAAAGCTGGAAGGCTCACGGTACCATTTTGCTGGCCAAAGACCTGGCCACTTTTTACAATTTGGCACTGCGTCGCTTAAACTGACAAATGCGCGGTCGTGTGATGTGGCTCCCACACAAAATTGACATTCCTTATTTCCCCACAAATAGAGCTTTCTTTTGGTGGTATTTGATCACCTCTGCGGTTTTTCGTTTTTTGCGCTATAAACAAAAATAGAGCGACAATTTTGAAAAAAATTCAATATTTTTTTACTATAATAAATATCCCCAAAAATATATTTAATAAATAATAAATAAAAAAAAAAACGCAATGAGCATATATTGATTGGTTTGCGCAAAAGTTATAGTGTCTACAAAATAAAGGATAGAATGGCATTTTTTTTTTTTTTTTTTACTAATAATGGCGGCGATCTGCGATTTTTATCATGACTGCGATAGTTGGACACATCGGACACTTGACACATTTTTGGGACCATTTTATTTTTACTTCTCCCTCCCTCACCCTAAAAGATTTTCAACCGAGTTGTACAGTTTATAGGTCACATTAAGGGCTAGTTCACACCAGATGCAGTTCCGTGCGCATTTTTTCTGCACTAAAAATGCATGCACAGTGTCTTCCATGTATTCCAATGGCTCTAGCTCAAACAATGCAGTCAGTTTTCGGTGCAGAAACTGACTGCATGGTGTGAACTAGAGCCATTGGAATACATGGAAGACACAGAACATGCATTTTGTGCAGAAAAAAAATAAAGTGCACGGAGCAGAACTGCGGTGGAAAAAGTTCTGAAATTATTTATCTTTGTCTCAGTTTTTTTTTTCCCCACCATCACAGAAACCTGACATTTTAATAAGGGTGTGTAGACTTTTTATATCTATTGTATATGTACTGGGCAAACCTAAAATCAAAGAGGTTAAGTGATCAATTAGTACCATGCATTTAAAAAAAAAAAAAAAAAACAACAACAGGTCTATTGCCCAGCCAGGCAGACCTGTGTTGTGTGGCAGAGCTGTGGTAAAACACAGAACCGAATGAAAATAAATACAAATCCCATTGCAGTTATAACTGCCCTATATATTGAATGGGTATTCACCTGCTTGCAGCCCTGGAAGGATTTACCCACTTCCTGACTGGGCCATTTTTTGTCATACAGCACTGCGTCGCTTTAACCTGACAATTGCGTGGTTGTCCAACACTGTACCTAAACAAAATTTACGTCCTCTCCCCCCCCCCCCCCCCCCCCCCCCAAATAGAGGTTGCGGTTTTAATTTTTTGCGCTATAAACAATAAAAGACCGACACTTTTGAATTTTTTTTTTTTTTTAAAAAACAATATTTTTTACTATATTAAAATATCCCCCCCCAAAAAAAAAATGTATATAAAAAAAAAAAAAAAAAAAAAAAAAATGTATTTCTTCCTTAGTTTAACCCCCGATCAAGGGGGTTAAATGTATTTCCTTATGTGTGTTTCTAACTGTGGGAGGGGGGGTGGGACTGACTGGGGGAGGAGACCGATCACTGTTCCTAAATACTAGGAACAGATGATCTGTCTCTACTCCCTGACAGAACAGAGATCCATCTGTTTACATTGACAGATCTCCGTTCTGTCCTTCGCATTGGCTTCTGCGGCGCGCGCCCCCTATACTCCTTAAAGGTTTTACATAATGCAGCAACATCAATACATGTAGGACACCCACTGTTAGAGGTGATTTATTCTTCCAAAGCAAATACACTTTTGCAAACTGGTACTGACTAGTATTCCAGCATTTCTCTTCTCCTTCAGTGTCTCTCCATCACTTAGCTAATGAGACCCCAAAGCTGATGGAGAGGGGGAAAGGGAGGGTCAAACCAAAAATGATATGCAACCAACATCCTCCTTAGCAACTGATGTCATTGGTCATTAGGAGGTTGGCAGCTAGAAGGGTTTAATGGTGCACAAATGAAAATCTGTGGCTTTGTGTAACTAAAAGGGCAGGTTTCACCCACCCACTGGGTTCCAAAGTATTTTGGGCCAATTTTTAGGTATTTTGCCAGGGCACCCCTGAAGAAACCTCAAGGCACCCTGATTGAAAAAGGTTGGTCTAAGCTACCATGTAACTGATCACATTACCCTGACCAAACCAGTCTAACAGGCAAAAATTATTTGTCCCTTCAGTATTTTTTACTGTTTTGTATGGAAGGCATGCAGACCTAATCTCATGAGGGTTACATTACAAAATCTGATACGGCGCGAGATCAGACTGGGACCCGTGTATACTGGGCAACACATGTGTACTATACAAACGCATTTCTGAGAAGGGATTGGCCATCTATAATCTGCGCATTCAATTTACAAGTTTACAATTCCCATGTCCTTCACATGCACTCAACAATATAATACTTCAACCGATTCTTAACCAAGCCCTTAAATTATGGAGAAAAGCCTCTGCAAAAATGACATCTATTCTTGGTCAAAGTACAGCTCGTGCAAAAATTCTATATCCATTCCAGACTGTGAAATCTGGTATCATAACGGCATTATATAAATATTCCAAACAAGAGACAACCTAAAATGCATATGCATGTTTTCCTGTGTTTGAGATGTGGTACCAGTGCGTTTTGATATATATATATATATATATATATATATATATATATATATATATATACACACACACACACACACACACACACACACACACATATACATATACATATATATACATACATACACACACACACACACACACATATACACATACACAGAGCAAAATGCAGTGCGTTTTTCATGCATCTTCCATTCATTTCAATGGGCAGCTGCATTTTTGGTGCAGTTTTCAAAACCGCACCAGAGATGCAGCATGCAGGACTTTTTAAGACGTACCGCATCCGTAGCGCAGTTGGTGTAAAAGAGTCCCAAAGGATTTAAAGGGAAACCTTTTTCTTGCAAGGTGAAAAAGCAGGAAAAACGTATGCCCTCGATGTTAATGCCTTCCAACAACACAAAATTAGGAATTACCAAGTAAATATTTTCTCAAGATATATGAAGGTTTTGTCACTAGTATATCACAGACAAGTTTTCCCCTACATCTGGCCACACAAGGATGGAAATTTGACCAGTCCAGCAGGGATCAGTAGTGTCAAGGTCCATGTTCAGGTAGCACTGCCAGGCACTGACCTCCAGGACAGTCAGATTTCACCTACATGCCCAACCACCCTCGGCAGTGGTAGTCACCCATCTAGATATAATTGGCCCCTGAGAGCACACAGGAGTCTTACATAATATTCAGTCCAATGGTACAGAAGACTGTCAGAAACTGCAGACGGTGAAACCTGAAAGCATCACCTCACCTGTGGATTTAGAAAAAAGGGGTGGAGATAAGGGCCGTCTAATGTGAGCCACCCTCACTGCGCGTAGCTGGAGAATAAATGTGAACACTAGTGATATTTATAAAATAAATGAATAAATTAATAAATATGCAAGAGCTGCTGCTTTAAAAATTATAGAATCCAAAATAGTTAATATGCAAATACAGTGATACCTATTATAAATAAGGTGCCAAATGTGATATTAAACAGCGCTCAAAAAAATAGGTGAAAATGTAAATCAACAAATATAATATTGGTACAGTGACATAGTGAAAAATAAATAAATAATCCACCCTCTAAGTGAGTCAATATATAAGTGTCCAAAAATCCGTGCAAAAATCGCATCAAAAAATACCAGGTTGGCAAATAAAGTCCATGAACTGTCTAAGTGAACAAAAAAATATATATAAATAGTTCATAAATGGAGAGCAAAGGAAAAGAAAAAATCCTTCCCGATCTTCAATAAGTGCTTTCACCACACCACAGTGACTGCGTGCTTCCACCACCCATCAGAAATGCAAACTCACCGCAACAAATGGCCTGACACTTTCGTGTTCACCTGTGGATTGTTCGCTGTAGCTGGAAGCTACAATTATAAAATATATAATACAATATAAATATATATTTGTAAAATATTTGTATTCACATTCTTATATAGATATCCTTTTCTTCACGGCCCTTTCCTCCCCTGTGACATCATAAGGGGGGCCTCTATGATGCCCCAGGTACCCCACTTATGACCATGAGCCACAGAAGCAGCAGTCACTCAGAATGAAGTGGGACGTTAAAAGTAATTGCCTGCCAATGGATGACCGCCGGCACCCACCGATTGGCGAGGAGGAACACAGGACATGTAAACAATACAAAGCTATGTCCTGTCAGCAGGGATGTGACGGTTATGGTTTCCCTGCACAACAGGCAATAAAAATCCAGCACATCCCATAGTGTAAACACACACTGGGTAAAGGGGTTGTAAACCCCCCCCCCCCTTTTACTTAACTAAACCCGATCTTTCCATCGACAGGGACAAGCACAGCAACTCCAGCCGCTGTCGCGGGCCCTGATTGTATAGATTGATAGCAGCGCTGCCATGGGCTCCCGTTGCTGTGAATCAAACCCAGTGACACGTGGCGGAGCCGACTTCTGCTGTCTGTGTCAAAAGACGCCGCAGGACTCAGGAGCACGCGCGCACAGGTGTCCCCCAGGAATGCGGCTCATTGAGGGGGAATGCTGCTGGGGGACCCCAGGAGAGGAAGATCGGGGCCACTTTGTGTAAAACCCTGGCACAGAGAAGACAAGTATAACATATTATACAAAAAAAAAAAAAACACACAACACACACCACAAACCTTTCAAGCACACATTTAACCCTTTGATCACCCTAGGGTGTTACCTGTTCCCAGCCAGTGTCATTAGTACAGCGACCGTGCAGTTTTTTTTAGCACTGATCACTGTATTAGTATCACTGGTCCCCACAAAGTGTCAGTTAGTAGTTGGTGTCAGACTGCCCGCCATATTATTGCAATCCTGCTATAAAGTTGCTGATCACTGCCAATGCGAGTATAAAAAAAATAAAAATGCCAGTATATATCCCAGTGATTGTAGATGCTATAAAACTTTTACAGAAATCTCTCTCTCTATATCTATCTATCTATCTATCTATCTATCTATCTATCTATCTATCTATCTATCTATCTATCTATCTATCTATCTATCTATACACACACACACACACACACACACATATATATATATGTGTATATACACACACACATATACACACACACACACACACACACACACACATATATACACACACATATATACACACACATATATACATATATACAGGGCTCGACAAATCCCAGGCGCCAGGTCGCCATGGCGACTAGAAATAGGCTCCTGGCGACTTGGCTTGGAAGGGGGGGCAAAAAATTATTTTTTTTTTTTTTTTTTTTTTTGTGTGAGCTGGAGCCATCTGGCGGTGAGCCATTGGTATTACAAGTTAAACAGCAATTCTAATGTAATTTTTCACTATTTTCACTGCCATCTTCTTCCCTCTAATTAGAACCCCCAAACATTATATATATTTTCCTAACACCCTAGAGAATAAAATGGCAATCGTTGCAATACTTTCTGTCATGCCGTATTTGCGCAGCGGTCTTACAAGCTCACTTTTTTGGGAAAAAAATTACACTTTTTTTAATTAAAAAAAAAATAAGACAACAGTAAAGTTATCCCCATTTTTTTTAATATTATGAAAGATAATGTTACGCCGAGTAAATTCATACCCAACATGTCACGCTTCAAAGTTGCGTCCGCTCGTGGAATGGCGACAAACTTTTACCCTTTAAAATCTTCATAGGCGACGTTTAAAATAATCGACAGGTTGCATGTTTTGAGTTACAGAGGAGGTCTATAGCTAGAATTATTGCTCTCGCTCTACCAATCGCGGCGATACCTCACATGTGTGGTTTGAACACCGTTTACATATGCCGGCGCTGCTCACGTATGTGTTCGCTTCTGCGCGCAAGCTCGTCGGAACGGGGTGCGTTTTCTGGCTCCTAACTTTTTTAGCTGGCTCCTAGATTCCAAGCACATTTGAGATATATATATATATATATATATATATATATATATATATATATATATATATATATATATATATATATATATAACAAATGTGCTTGGAATCTAGGAGCCAGCTAACTATATATATATATATATATATATATATATATATATATATATATATATATATATATATATATATATATATATATATATAGTTAGTATTTTTTTTTAAACCAAAAATATGTAGCAGACTACATATTGGCCTAAATTTAAGATTTTTTTTATTTATTGGCTGTGTTCTATAAGTAAAACATTGTTTATTTTTTCAAAATGATCAGTTTGTTTACAGCATAAGAAAAAAATGCAATAATGAACAAATACCAAAATGAAAGTCAGTTTTTGTGAAAAAAAAATAAATAAAAAATTTCATCCGAGTACAGAGTTGCATGACCAAGCAATTGCCAGATAAAGTAACAGTGCCAAAAAGCAAAAAAATACCTGGCCATGAAGGGGGGTAAATCTTCCAGAGGTCAAATGGATATATAGGGCTGTGTAACAGATTCTATGTATAGTACAGCATTAGCCTCGCTAGAGGAAGCTGTATATATCCGAGAGGAACATGGATCTTGTTGTCCATCTTCGGTTGGTAGGTGGCTGGATGAGCAGCTATTTTTTTTGCACTTGTAGAAGAGAAATAATAAAATCCCTTCATTGGCATCTCTTACAGAACAGGAATGTATAGATAGACTTTCCATACTCTCTCCCCAGTGACTGTAATCATCACTACCACCTGCTGCACTGACAGCTCTCCACCACAAACACACACATGACATGGGGGGGAGGGGCAGAGGAACTTGAACTGTATACATCAGCCTGACTCCTCATATACACCAATCAGGCATAACATAATGACCACCCACCACAACCCACTGAGGCATGCCGTGGTATCTGGCACCAAGCTGTCAGTAGCAAATCATTTTGTTCTGCAAGTTGCAAAGTGGGTCCTCCATGGTTTGGACTTGTTTTTGCAGCACCTTCCACAAATGCTCGATTGGATTGAGATCAATAGAATTTGGAGGCCAAGTCAACATCAAACCATTTTTGAATTCCTCAGACCAGACCACCTTCTTCCATCGCTCCGTGGTCCAGTTATGATGATCACATGCCCACTGTAGGTGCTTTTGTCTGTGGACACGGGTCATCGTGGGCACCCTGATCGATCAGCGGCTACACAGCCCCATAAACAAAATGTGATGCACGGTGTGTTCTGACACTTTTCTTCGCTCCCCGGGTTCATCAATGAGCCTTGGCCACCCATGACTGTTGCCGGTTCTCCAGTTCTCCTTCCTTGGATCTCTATTGGTCGGTCCTGACCACTGCAGACCAGGAACACCCCACAAGAGGTGCCCAACCAACTAGCCATTACAGTCTGCCTCTTGTCAGAGTCACTTAACGGGTTACTAAAGGAAAAAAAATGTTTTTCTTTAAAATAACAAACATGTTATACTTACCTCCACTGTGCAGTTCATTTTGCACAGAGTGGCCCCAATCCTCGTCTTCTGGGGTCCCTCGGCGGCTGTCTCTGGTTCTCCCCGCAAGAACTCATCACAGTCATGCGAGAGAGCGAGCATGGTGATGAGTCCTTGCAGGCGCACTCCCGTGATACAGCGAGCGGCCCCGCGCCACTGGATGTGATGGACAGCAGGGCCAGCCAATGGCTGCGCTGCTCTCAATCCATCCGCTCTAGCCAATCAGCGGGGAGGCTGAGCGGCGAAGAGGATCTCGGGACCGCACGCGGGACTTTCGAAGGGTCAGGTATCATCAGATGTTTTTTCACCTTAATGCATAGATTTCAATAAGGTGGGGGAAAAAAATTCCTTTACAACTCCTTTAAATCCGTAAACTTGCATATTTTTTTCTGCTTTCAACACATCCACTTCAGGGATAACATGTTCACTTCCAGCCTAATATATCCCAATCATTTTCAGATGCCATTATAGTAAGATAATCAATGTATTCACGTTACCTGTCAGTAGCCATAAAGATACGGCTGGTTGGTGCAAGTATACTACTGAGCCAAGACTGACACTGATCAGCCCGTATTACACTACGCACACCTACAGACACTGACAGGGGCCCCCCCAACAGCCCCACCTACAGGCACTGACAGTGGCCCCCCAACAGCCCCCCCAACAGGCACTGACAGTGGCCCCCCAACAGCCCCACCTACAGGCACTGACAGTGGCCCCCCAACAGCCCCCCCAACAGGCACTGACAGTGGCACCCCAACAGCCCCACCTACAGGCACTGACAGTGGCCCCCCAACAGCCCCACCTACAGGCACTGACAGTGGCCCCCCAACAGCCCCACCTACAGGCACTGACAGTGGCCCCCCAACAGGCACTGACAGTGGCCCCCCAACAGCCCCACCTACAGGCACTGACAGTGCCCCCCCAACACCACACATACTGACAGGGTACTCCAACAGCCGCACCTACAGGCACCCAACAGGCACTGACAGCCGTCCCCAAACACCACACACACTAGAGGTCACACAGGGGCCCCCATGGCCTGCATGCAGGGCACTGTTACCTGTACAGGCGGGCCGCCCCGGGCTCCAGCCAGCTCCTAGTCCGCTGTACACCGCCCAGCCAGGCCCGGGATCCGGCCACAATACACCGACAACTCCCCAGTAACCGGACCGCCGCTGCCGCTGCCATCTCTGCTTAGTGTACGAGGAACAGACCAATCAGCGGCCAGTGCCAGACCTGGATGTGACGTCAGTGACCGGGAGAGGAAGCGGGTGGGGAATGTGAGGGCTAGAGAGGCGGGACTATACCTGTATACAGGTTGTGCCAGGAACAGAGAGGAGTCATACCTGTACAGAGCGTCTCCTCAGTCCTCCACACTGCTTTGTATGTCCTTCCTCCCTACTCAGCTCTGTGTGAGCCATGTCCTCCCCACTCGGCTTCCCTCTCACATACTGTACAGAACACCATAATACAAATCAATAATAAAGTGGGGGGGGTCTTGCTGCAATGTGAAGGTATACTCATGTCTTCAGGTGAATATACTAAAGCCACGTTCATATATGTCCTGGTTGGAACACAAAATCATGCTAGCGCACAAATTTTCACGTACGCCGATACGCATGGGACCGCAGCACCATGCGGTTGTGTGTGGCGTAAGTTTGCAAAAGGCTCTGGGGCTTTATTTGCACGTTTCTCATGCTTAGGGTAGTCCCTTGAAATGAACGGGCTGCTCTAAAGGAAATGGGCACATGCTCCGTCACACCTGCATGGCATGAGCCTTAAACACTTGACCTTCGGAAGATTTACCCCCTTCATAACCAGGTTATTTTTTGCAATACGGCACTGCGTTGCTTTAACTGACAATTGCGCGGTCGTGCAAAGCTGTGCCCAAATAAAATTGATGTCATTTTTTCCCCACAAATAGAGCTTTCTTTTGGGGGTATATGGTCACCTCTGCATTAATTTTTTGTGCTATATTAAAAAAAAAACGACAATTTTGAAAAAAAGAAAACAATAATTTTTACTTTCTGTTATAAAACATATCCAATAAAAAAAAGGAAAAAATCGAATTTCTTCATACATTTAGGCCAATATGTATTCTGCTACATTTTTTTGGTAAAAAAAAATCCAACAAGCGTATATTGATGGGTTTGCACAAATGTTATAGGGCCAGATTCTCAAAGGAGATACGACGGCGTATCTCCAGATACGCCGTCGTATCTCTGAGTCTGGGCGGTCGTATCTATGCGCCTGATTCTTAGAATCAGTTACGTATAGATTTCTATTAGATAACTGCATATTTATGCTGGCCGCTAGCGGCGTGTACGCTGATTTATGCCTAGAAATATGTAAATCAGCTAGATACGCAAATTCACGAACGTACGCCCGGCCGACGCAGTACAGATACGCCGTTTACGCTAGGCTTTTCCCGGCGTAAAGTTACCCCTGCTATATGGTGGCGTACATGCGGCGTACCAATGTTAAGTATGGACGTCGTTCCCGCGTCGAATTTTGAATATTTTACGTCGTTTGCGTAAGTCGTCCGTGAATGGGGCTGGACATCATTTACGTCGAAACCAATACGTCCTTGCGGCGTACTATGGAGCAATGCACACTGGGATATTCCACGGACGGCGCATGCGCCGTTCGTGAAAAAACGTCAATCACGTCGGGTTACAAGTTAATTACATAAAACACGCCCCCCTGTTCCAAATTTGAATTAGGCGGGCTTACGCCGGCCTATTTACGCTACGCCGCCGCAACTTACGGAGCAAGTGCTTTGAGATTACAGCACTTGCCCGTCTAAGTTGCGGAGGCGTAGAGTAAATAGGATATGCTACGCCGGAACAAAGATACGCCGATCTACGAGAATCTGGCCCACTGTGTCTACAAACGATGGGATCGTTTTTTGTTTTTTTTTTACTAGCGGCACTGCAATATTGCGGCAAACATTCTGACACTAACTGACACTTTTTAGTACCAGTGGCACTAATACAGTGATCAGTGCTAAAAATATGCACTGTCACTATACTAATGACACTGGCTGGGAAGGGGTTAAACATCAGGGTTAAATGTGCGCCTAGCCTGTGTTTTACTGTACTACGGGATGTTCTTTTTTTTTTTTTAAGGTTAACTTTTTTTTTTTTTATAAAAACATAACAAACAATCACTACACAGGTGTATGATCCTAGCGAGCTTCGCCTCAGTCAAAGTGCAATACAATAATCAGGTATACAGGTAAACATTGTGAAACAGCATACAGAAAAGTCATCACGTAGCACAATCTACTCTAGTCGGGGCCTAGGCATTGGCAGTTCTGGAACCAAGATATCTCCATTAAAAGCTGTACCCTAGGGGCCAGGTGGTATGGTACTATCTAAGTCAGGGGTGGGGAACCTTTTTTCTGCCAAGGGCCATTTGGATTTTTGTAACATCATTCGGGGGCCGTACAAAATGTGAGTTAAAGCAACGCAGTGCCGAATCGCAAAAAGGGGCAAGGTCCTTAACCTGCATAATGGTCCGGGGCTTAAGTGGTTAATTCGCATACAGTTCATACTCCAATTTTATGCACTTTCACAGTGGGGGTGCCACTTTGGGAACACATGAACAGAGGGCAGCAACAATGCTAGTCAGATGGCAATCATGGCTCATTTAAAATAACTCAAAACCATATTTTGCCTGCAGTTTTTTTTTTTTTATAATACACAGTAGTGGTCATTAACCTTGCCTCAGCCAGCTTCTTCTGCTGCCACCACCAGCTCTTGCCACCTTCTGCCACCATCACCTCCTGTCCCCACCAGCTCCTGCCACCTCCTGCCCCACCAGCTCCTGATAACATCACCATCTCCAGCTCATTCTGCCACCACCGTCACCTACTGACACCATCACCAGCTCCGGCCAGAAGCTCCTCCTGCCACCACCAGCTCCTGCCACCATCACCTCCTGCCCTCACCAGCTCCTGTCCTCCAAAGCTCCTCCTGCCATCATCACCAGCTCCTTCTGTCACCACCAGCTCATGTCCCTACCAGCTCCTTCTGCCACCACCAGCTCTTGCCACCTTCACCTCCTGCCCCACCAGCTCCTGCCACCATCACCATCTCCTGCCACCATCACCAGCTCATTCTGCCACCACCGTCACCTACTGCTACCATCACCAGCTCCGGCCAGAAGCTCCTCCTGCCACCACCAGCTCCTGCCACCATCACCTCCTGCCCTCACCAGCTCCTGTCCTCCATAGCTCCTCCTGCCACCATCACCAGCTCCTGCCACCACCAGCTCATGTCCCTACCAGATCCTCCTGCCACCACCAGCTCTTGCCACCTCCTGCCACCATCACCTCCTGCCCCCACCAGCTCCTGCCACCTCCTGCCCCACCAGCTCCTGCCACCTCCTGCCCCACCAGCTCCTGCCACCATCACCTGCCACAAGCTCCTCCTGCCACCATCACCAGCTCCTGCCATCATCACCAGCTCCTTCTGCCACCACCGTCACCTACTGCCACCATCACCAGCTCCTGCCAAAAGCTCCTCCTGCCACCACCACCTCCTGCCACCAGCAGCTCCCTCCACCTCCTGCCACCACCAGCTCTTCCTGCCACCATCACCTCCTGCCCTCACCAGCTCCTGTCCTCCATAGCTCCTGCCCTCACCAGCTCCTCCTGCCACTATAACCATATCCTTCTGCCACCACCGCCGTCACCTCCTGAGTCCTGCCACCACCACCAGCTCCTTTAGTACCTTGAGGCAAGGAAGTCTGAGAATGCAGGCTTGGCTTGCCATGAGCTGGCCTGGTCCGTTTCTGCTGTGGATGTCTGGGTAGCTGCTGGGCTGTCACAGGGCTGTCTGGAGTCCGGATAGACCACGGCCTGGAGCCGACACCAAGAAGGCAAGACTGCTCCATCCATTCCCTCTCGTGACTATTTTTAAAGTTTGGCGCGCCTGGCGGGATGCGCGATGACATCACTCGCATCGCCACCTCTGTCGAATCCGCGGCCGCCCCCTGGGCCTGGGGGGGGGGAACAGGATCGGAGACTCAGCTCGGGACTCGGGCAGCGCAGGGAAACTGCGCATGCGCAGTTTAAAGCCGACGCGGTCACGGCTTTTTTTTACGGGGAATCTTGTCCTATGACGGACATTAACGGACACGGAACTTGCGGCTGCGGGAGGGGGCCGGATGGAATGATTTTGCGGGCCGCAAGCGGCCCGCGGGCCGCAGGTTCCCCACCCCTGATCTAAGTCAACCCAGGAGTTCCATATTTTGGAGAACTTTTTTGGTTATCCTCTAGCTTTGTATGCTAACTTATATAGTGGTATCGCTTGGTTGACAATGGTAAGCCAAAGCTTTATCTTTGGTGTGGACTGAGATTTCCAGTGTATGGTAATCATTTTTTTTAGCGTAAAATAGCACTAGGATTGTACCTTTTTGGATAAATCTTCATCATCAATGTAGCCCAGCAGACATTTAAGAGGATTGCAAATATTAGGAATCTCAGCTACGGAGCTGATGAAAGCAGTAACATCCGACCAGAACTTACTTATCGGAGCACATTCCCACAGCAGATGGAAGAATGAAGGCCCCTTGACCCGCCCTGCATTAAAGCGGTTGTATACCCGCAATCATTTTTATTTTATTTTTACACCTGAAAGGCAAAAGGCATAATGAGCTAGTATGCACCGCATACTAGCTCATTATGAAATACTTGCCGTACAGGTTTAGGAGATATTCTTTATACCTACAGGTAAAACTTATTATAGGCTTACCTGTAGGTAAAAGTGGTAGTAATGACTTTACTACCACTTTAAGGAAAGGGAGTCTTGACTGCTGGATGCTTGGTAACCAAGAGGGGCGTCAACATAAGCAGGGAGTCGGAGCGGCTCCGCTGGGATTGGTTACAACGGCACGAGGTGAGGAGGTGGAGCCGGAACTCTAGAAAAGGCTAAGCAAGGGCACGTCCCACTACTTACGAGGCATTTGACGTCACAAGAGTTGCCCACCCACCCTCCCATGGTGTTTGTTCGTCACAGCTTTTATGGCGGTTTTACCTGGCCAGCAATTGGCATTACTTTATGGCTAAGCCCTTAAGTTGTATTACGGGGTCAGTTTAATGCCTGTCTCGCACTGATGGTGGAGACAGGCCTCTTAGACTAGACAGTTTGTTTAGATGCTCACAGTGTAACCGTGACTGGCATGGTTTTTTTGGATTGGAATTTTGTTATACCAATATGTTTTAATAAAGCTGTGGCCTTGCCCACTTCCAACTTTAAATGGTCTATGTGTAATTATTGGGGGGCAAGGTTTATTATGGTTTTAATTAAGTGGTATTTAAGTTAAGCCTAAACTTCTCAGCAGTCATGTGCCATGGGCCATTCCACATCGAGTGCACACAGGAGTGAATAATCTCTTTAATCTATATAACAAATATGGTGAAAAATATGATCTATGCAATAGTTTGGTCTGGATCACCTTGTCCCTTGAGGAGATGACAGAGGGCACCTGCAGGGGAAGAATCTCTCCCCAGATCTCCTCCGTCAGCTCAGGTATGTCTGCGCGCCATCTCTGTTCAATGGTGGTAAGCCTAGTTGTCGTGGTGTGGAGTAGAGACTTATAGTGAGACGAAACTATTTTGGTGTGGGAGGGGTCAGTCAGTAAGTTTTCCAGTGGGGAAGTTTGCATCTCTATAGTTCGTAGTCCGAATTGTGCAGCAGCGGTAAGTCGTATCTGTAGATATTGGAAGTAGGCCGTGTGTGGGAGTCCAAAGTCTGAGGGATGTTCTTTTACTAGGGGAAGATATGCTTCCATCCCTTCCCTCCTGTCCTGCTATCAGCAGCCATTTACTGTGATCCGTGGTCCAGAGGACCCGGCAGTCACGGATATTTGCGTGTCCACGGCCAAGGGGGCACACGATTCTGGGAGGACATCAATGTACGCCCTCCCAGAGTTATCCAACCTTCCTGTAGCCGTCATTCGGCTAAGGGCCGGTTGGTAAGTGGTTAAAGTCCCCCTGACCAAACTTTCTCTTTTTCTGTCCAAATTTGGGATGGAGGCCAAATTCTCATGGTGCCTTGGACCACGTAATTTTTTCTTACTGTACCTTTCAAATTCTTCTTGGGATGGATCAATTTGCCCATTAAGTTGACTGGATAGGGTGCACTTTCGTCTTCTCTTTTTATCTCTTTCCTTTTTCTCTTACTATTTCCTCTTTCTGCTTCTTCTTTTTTTCTTCTTGATACCTTAATACGGTCTCAGGCCAACAAATCTGGTTTTGTGTGTATTGACTGATGGTGATAGGATCACTCACAGGGAGAATGAAGCCTAGCCATTGCAACCTACATAGTTAAAAATATTAAAAGCCAGCAGCTACAAATACTGCAGCTGCAGACTTTTAATATTAGGACACTTACCTGTCCTGGAGTCCAGCGCCGATCGCAGCAGAGGACGAGCGATCGCTCATCACTCTGCTGCTCCCCCCGCCATCCCGCCTCCCCCCGGCTTCACTGCCCGGTTCCCTACGACGCATTCGCGAGTCGCGCCGCGTCCGGCGATTGGCTCCTGCTGTGTGCTGGGAGCCGAGTGTTCCCAGCACACAACGGGGGGGGGGGGGGGCGACGGGATGTGACGGAATGCCCGTCTTTTGCCCGTGAATGCCGGGCCGGAAGTGGGTGCAAATACCTGTCTTTAGACAGGTATCTGCACCCCCCTCCCCCCTGAAAGGTGTCAAAT
Organism: Rana temporaria; assembly: GCF_905171775.1. Classification (NCBI taxonomy): domain Eukaryota; kingdom Metazoa; phylum Chordata; class Amphibia; order Anura; family Ranidae; genus Rana; species Rana temporaria. Next base: position 96,843,166 of record NC_053490.1, read on the forward strand.
GTGACACCGGAGGGGGGAGGCTTTCGATCAGCGGGACTCCACTTTAGGGTGGAGAACCGCTTTAAAAGTTTTACCCACCCCTGCCCACTGTAACAGTGGAGTATGGAATGGCTCATTTCTGTTGAAATGCTGTATGCTGTTTATGGCTCCTATTCAAATGGGATAAAGAGGGAATAACACACACCTGGCCATGGAACAGCTGAGCAGCCAATTATCCCATTACTTTTGGTCCCTTAAAAAGTGGTAGGCACATATACAAACTGTTGTAATTCCTACACTGTTCACCTGATTTGGATGTAAATACCCTCAAATTAAAAATGAAAGTCTGCAGTTAAAGCACATCTTGCTTGTTTCGTTTCAAATCCATTGTGGTGGTGTATAGAGCCAAAAACATTAGAATTGTGTTCGATGTCCTAATATTTATGGACCTGACACAATTCGCTCGCCTACTGCGTGGCCTTGAAACGTTGCACTTTTGTGATGCTTGTTTTGCAATACATTTTTGGACGTAATCTACGATCCATGGTGCTGGCGAATATGTTCATGTGTTTGATGGTCCCAGTGCCCAGCTGGTGATCACTTCAGCACCCACTCTTTTTCTATGAGCCTTTTTTTTTTCCAGGAACGTGTGTGATTGGAATATTGACTTGACTGTATATTCTGACTGCTTTGTTTACTAGGTGGGATCACAGTCTCGTTATTTAATAGACACACCTATTATGCCATCAATGTAAGCCCAGGTGTAGTGTGTTATGTTTATTAAAATGTTAAGATGTAGAGCTTTTTGTTAGAAGAACAGACATGCTGCACAGTCTACACATTATGGCTAAAGTTCTGCCATAATGATGAGCTCATACCAAATACCTGAAAAACTAAAACACTGAAAGGGATTTTTTCTTATACTTCAAAATAACCAACAATTTGCTCTCTTGTTAATTTTTAGCAGGCTCGTTTCGAGTTTTTTTTTAAGGCCGCGTAATTCAAATGGGGCTGTTGGGGGCGTGTTTTATTTAAATTAGGCTTGACCCCGTGTATTTTACGTTTTTTTTAACAGCGCATGCGCCGTTCGTGAAAACATCCCAGTGCGCATGTTCGAAAATCCGCCGCAAAACGTCATTGCTTTCGACGTGAACGTAAATTACGTCCAGCCGTATTCGCGAACGACTTACGCAAACAACGTAAACATTTCCAAACTCGTCGCGTGAACGACGCCCATACTTAACATAGGATACGCCGCACATACCCCTCATATAGCAGGGGTAACTTTACGCCGGAAAAAGCCGAACGCAAACGACGTAAAAAAAAAGCGCCGGGCGGTCGTTCGTTTCTGAATCGACCTAAATATTAATTTGCATATTCCTCGCGTAAACAAACGGAAGCGCCACCTAGCGGCCAGCGTGAAATTGCAGCCTAAGATACGATGGTGTAAGGCCCCGTACTCACGACCAAACATGTCTGCTGAAACTGGTCGGCAGACCAATTTCAGCAGACATGTTCCGTCGTGTGTACAGCCGCGCGGACAGGATTCCAGCAAACAATTGTCTGACAGACCGTTTCTGAGCAGACAACTGTTTCCCGGACTTGCTTTAAAACAGTCCGCTGGAAACCTGTCCGCCCGGACATGTACGGTCGTCTGTACAGACCTACCGTACATGTCCTGCCGCCCGCCATCCCTCGCATGCGTCGAATGACTTCGACGCATGCGTGGAAGCATTTTCAAGGCAGGCCGCCCACGCCGGCGCGTCATTGTCGCGGCGACACCGCGTCATCGACGCGTCGACACCGCGGACACGCCCCGCGTATTGTTTACGCGCGGTCTTCTGTTCGATGGTGTGTATAGCCATCGAACAGAAGTCCCCGGGCAGGCCCCGGCCAGACATGTCCGATGGAAACGGTCTGCAGACCGTTTTCATCGGACATGTCCTGCCGTGAGTACTCGGCCTTAGACACTTACACCTGTCGGATCTTAGGGATATCTATGCGTAACTTGATTTTATGAATCAGGCGCATAGATACGACGGCTGGACTCAGAGATACGACGGCGTATCAGGAGATACGCCGTCGTATCTCTTTTCTGAACCCGGCCCAGTGGGTCTAAAATAAGGTATGTAATGAAAATGGAAAGTTTCTGATTGCGTCCGGGCCATCCCTAACCACAGGTAGCCACTTGGTTTGCAGATACATGCATACAGCAGAGGTTTCTCTTAGCCTTTCATTGCTTTGTATAGGGTAAGCAGCCACTGCTATTCTGTATACACCTGTCATTCCAGCCATAATAATCCAATGGTGCATTGTCTGTAAGAAATCACCCATGTGAAGGAGGCCTAAACCTCAGCTTAAAAAAAGAATTGTAATCAGTTGCAGATTGAAATGAAATGATAAAAGGCTATTGTAACAGGATGACCCGTGACACCCAGAGACTTTGTGAGGATGGGGGATACTCCTGTGTCAGCGTCACTGATAACTCTTGGGTCTGAGTCCACCCTGTGCCCTTTGGGCATGGGGTGGCAAGTGAATCATAATTCATGTATTACATGAGATGGGACATTAATAATAGTTCATATTGCAGGATCTTGAGAGATTGCAAGTTGTTGGTTAATTGTGACCCAACCAGTCAATAGTGACTCATTCTATGATTAGCCCTGACTAGTGAAATGCTAATTGAGTCAGGACCTGGAAGACATTTCATTGTCCTTGTGTAAAGGTGTTAATCCAGGTCTGCTCCCAGACCTCTAATTATGTATGCTAAATACTGTTTATGTGTGGAATGTACTTGTCGGAGACAGAACGTCTGCCTAGGGAACTCAGTGTGTGATGGTGTTTTGTTTGTTATGCTGTTAATGAAGGAATGTGCAGTGATGAGATCATGATAATTATAGGCCGGCGCCGACACGTCTAGAATGTTTAGTAATTAGCCTTGGTGTGTGATTAGGGGGGGTGGAGATCTCATTGTCCCTTTGAATACTGTCACATGATTGTAACTGCATAAAAAGCTGAGAAGAAACCATTAAAGTTATCATTACATTTGGGACAAGTACAGAGCTGTGCCTCGTCTTGATTCTGGGAAAATGGGATGCCTGCTGATTTGTCTGTGTGTCAGATGAGCTGTCGTAGTTGATGGAAGGTCGTAAACGGTGGTGACCGTTACAGCTATGTTAATTCAATGCTATACCAATTTTTTTGTTAAAGCGAAAGTAAACATCCAACATTACATTTTATCTATAGGTAAACTTATAATAAGGCTTACCTATAGGTAGCGTACCGTTTAGGAGATATTTAGTGTGCATGCAGCCAGTTAAATCACTGGCGCATACGCTTTGAAGGAATGCCGTGCTGTTCCCTCAGAGCCCTGTGCCGTGAATGGCAGCTCCCACGCGCAAGAGCGGTAGTGACATCATAGCGGCTCCGACCAGTCACAGAGCCAGTGTTCACGGACCCAGAAGCAAGGTGTCATGGTCTTACCTCCTTGCAGGCTTCTTATCACTGACATGTGCTGGCAGCCATCTTGCTTCCTGGGGTTTTTATAAACTTACCACGCCCTGCGGCTCCTCCTTCCCACTGGGAGGAGCTGGATGCTCAGCATATATATATGAGGGCTGTTACAGCATGTCTTTGCTTGGGCCTCTTGTTTACACATTCCTGTGATTGTGCTGCTTGCTCTTTGTTACCGACCCGGCTTCCACGGACGATCCTTCTGGCTCCTGATCCCCGGCTTCGTTTCACCACCTCTCTCTGACTACGGACTCTGGCTGGCTGACTCCCATTTCCTGGCTATCGACCCTGGCTCCGGTGGAAGACTCTGCTTACTGTTTGATCATCCGTTTGGACTTTAACCTTGCTGTTTGGTTTTTAATAAAGCCTTCCTATTTCATTTATCTGTTGTTTTACATCTCATTCATGCTTCCGTGACACAAGGCGGGTGAAGAAGAAAGCAGCCTCCAGTGATGACATCACATCGCTGGAATGCTTCATTTTCAGGTAATTTTCCCATAATGTGCTAGTATACGATGCATACTAGCACATTATGGCTCCACCTTACAGGTAAGAAAAAAAAACGCCCAGTGGTTTACAACCACTTGAATATATTAAAGCAAGAAGGTCTATATGATTGCCAGACAACCAGCATCCTTAGGTAAATTGGAACAATGTAGAGCTAATATCTGTGTAAAGATATGGAAAGAACCCACATCTAAAAGATGACAAACCAAATCTACATATATTAATACATGACAAAATTTTTAAGTGTCACCACGTGACCTTACTAAACATATAGGCCCAGATTCACAAAGGAGATACAACGGCGTATCTCCAGATACGTCGTCGAATCTCTGAGTTGTGCTGTCGTATCTATGCGCCTGATTCTTAGAATCAGTTACGCATAGATTTCTATTAGATCCGACCGGCGTAAGTCTCTTACGCCGTCGGAGGATCGTAACTGCATATTTACGCTGGCCGCTAGGGGCGTGTACGCTGATTTACGCCTAGAAATATGTAAATTAGCTAGATACGCGAATTCAAGAACGTACGCCCGGCCGACGCAGAACAGATACGCCGTTTACGTTAGGCTTTTCCCGCCATAAAGTTACCCCTGCTATATGGTGGCGTACATGCGGCGTACCAATGTTAAGTATGGACGTTGTTCCCGCATCGAATTTTTAATATTTTACGTCATTTGCGTAAGTCGTCCGTGAATGGGGCTGGACGTAATTTACGTTCACGTCAAAACCAATACGTCCTTGCGGCGTATTTGGTGCAATGCACACTGGGATATGTCCACGGACGGCACATGCGCCGTTCGTGAAAAACGTCAATCACGTCGGGTCAGGGTTATTTTACATAAAACACGCCCCCCTGTTCCACATTTGAATTAGGCGGGCTTACGCCGGCCGATTTACGCTACGCCGCTGCAACTTACGGAGCAAGTGCTTTGAGAATACTGCACTTGCCCGTCTAAGTTGCGGAGGCGTAACGTAAATCGGATACTTTACGCCCGCCTATAGATACGCTGCTGTACGAGAATCTGGCCCATAGTGTGCCAACATATAATAAAGGCTTACAAATAATAACAATGAATTGAGAAATTGCATAAAGTGACTAGAATCCAAACGAATGGAAATAAGGGTGACTTCACCACAGGAAAATGCACGAAGTGACTAGAGTCCAAATAAATGTGGATAAAGATGGCTTCACCATAAGGAGATCTTGAAGATGGAACAACAGCTTGACAGAAGTGCCACCACCAATGGTAGAAAAGGGGGCTTACCAAATATAAATGACTAGGGAAGGTATATACCGCCCAAGTCACCAAAGGCTTGTATCGATCACCCTGATCTAAACAGCTGGTCCTGGATCCAAACAGCTAATCGACTTGATGATCCCAAATCACAGCATTAATGATAACTTCATAGATGCTCGGTAACCACATGCCTTGCAAGAAATATTGAAAAGAACTCACATAGCGTGATACCGCATGAACAGTGCTGTTTATTAAAAGTAGGATAAAACTCACATGTTAAACGCTCATCATAGGCTTGTCAGATGTTATGGTACCAAAAGCAATGTTGTGGATGGGTCTAACCGGCGCGTTTCGACTAGAAATTTCATCATCCGGGGTCGAAACATGTCGGGTGGACCCATCCACAACATCGCTTTTGGTACCATAAGGGTGACATGTTAGGTATCTATTTATTCGATGTAACTTCATCTTTCACAATATAGAAAAACATTGGGCTAACTTTACTGTTTTGTTTTTTTAAAGCACAGAACTGTTTGTTTTCCAAAAAAAACGTGATCTAAAAATAAAAAATACTGTGTGAGATAAAAAGTTGCAACAACCTCCATTGTATTCTCTAGGGTCTTTGCTAAAAAAAACATTATATTTATATATATACAGTATATATATATATATATTAAGGCTCGGATTCATATACATCGGCGCATATTTATGGCGCCGTAGCGTATCTCCTTTACGCTACGCCGACGTAGCGCAAAGAGGCAAGCACTGGATTCACAAAGCCAGTGCTGCCAAATCTGCACTGGGTTTCCTAGGCGTAAGCCGGCGTATGTGGAAGTGGGCATGAGTCATGCAAATGAGGCGTGATCCCATGCAAATGATGGGCTGAGTCTCAGACAGATACGTATAATGAACGGTGCATGCGCCGTCCCGTGGACGCTTCCCAGTGCGCATGCTCAGAATCACGTCGGAACTACTCCCTAAGATACGCCTACGGCGTGAACGTAACCTACGTCTAGTCATATTCACGTCCTACGTAAACTACGTAAAATACGTCGGCTTGTGTTCCCTGGTGCAGCCATTTGCATGGATGCTGCTGACTTACACCTGCTTTATGGGGCATAACTTTACGCCGGACGTATGACTTTACGCGCACTGCGTCGGACAGACGTACATACGTTTGTGAATCGGCGTATCTCCCTCATTTGCATATGTGAATAGAAAATCAATAGAATAGAATAGAAAATCAATGGGAGCGCCAAATACGTCCAGCGTAAATATGCGCCCACTCTATGCCGGCATAGGAAAGTTACGTCGGTCGGGTGAAGCCTATTTTCAGGCGTATCTCAGTTTGTGGGCACGGCGCATATTTGCACTTACGCGGCGGATCTCTAGATACATCGGCGTAAGTGCTTTGTGAATCCGGGCCATAATGTTTTGTGGTTCTATGTAATTTTCTAGCAAATAAATGATGATAGAAATGTCAGAATTGGTCTGGGTGCTCCAGAACGCCTGATGGTGCTCCCTGCATGTTGGGCCTCTGTATGTGGCCACGCTGTGTAAAAGTCTCACACATGTGGTATCGCCATATTCGGGAGTAATAGCAGAATGTGTTTTGGGGTGTAATTTGTGGTATGCATATGCTGTGTGTAAGAAATAACCTGCTAATATGACAATTTTGTGGAGAAAAAAAAAGAAAAAAGGAATCTTGATTTTGCAAAGAATTATTAGTATTTGTACTTTTCTGCCATGTTAGGGTCCTCAAGAAATTACATATTTTTTCCTTTATAACGCAAAAAATAAAAAACCCAACGGTGATTAAATACCATCAAAAGAAAGCTCTATTTGTGTGAAAAAAAAGGACAACAATTTCATATGGGTACAATGTTGTATGACTGAGTAATTGTCATTCAAAATGTGAGCTGCCCCGAAAGCTGAAAATTGGTCTGGTTAGGAAGGGGGTTTAAGTGCCCAGTGGCCCAGTGGCCCAGTGGTTAATTATTGCTGTATTATTATGGGTTAGTTTTTGGTTGGTTGTTATACAAGGTCACAACTCACTGCCTGTAACAAATCATAGCCACCAGATGGCAGTATCTGAACAACAGTAAATAATGAGTTTTATGAAAGCACTTAAAAAAATGGATAAGCATAGCATTGAAAACATCTGCAGTGTTGACATAATTCTCTGCCCAAATATTTGCAGTAAGGTACACATTAGGGGCAAATTGGTTCAAAACTGTCAGATTCATTTTCTACTTAGAAGTATAAGAATATATAAAACAAAAGGATAACTAAAAGGTAAATCATTTATTTTTATTTTACTTATGGATAGCGAGGGATTATAAGACCTGTCAGTTTTTATTGCTGTCTGTGCCCACATTAGGAAGATTCACCTTTTCCATTTGCTCTGTTTACTGTTATCACCTAAATTGAAAGTGAAATTTTTGGTTTTCGCCAGCACAGAGAAGAGGTGAAGCCTTCCACTGGGGACACTAGTTCTGGTGAACATGATGACAACCAGGGATTCCCTCACTTTAGAGCAGGGGTGTCCAAACTTTTTTTCAAAGAGGGCCAGATTTGATGAAGTGAAAAATGCGTGAGGTCCGACCATTTTTGCTGACATTCTTTGAACCATCAAAATGAAATGTAAATTAACTAATACAAAAAGAATAATAATAATAATAATAATAATAATAAACGTACATTTTAAATAAAGAACCGTGAAGCAAAATAAGGGTTAGTGCCCATCAATGCAGCCTAATCAGTGCCCATCTAGAGCCTCACCAGTTCCATAAATGCAGCCTGACCATTGCAATGAATGCAGCCTCACCATTGCAATGAATGCAGCCTCACCATTACAATGAACACAGCCTCACAAGTGCCATGAATGCAGCCTCACAAGTGCCATGAATGCAGCCTCACCATTGACATGAATGCAGCCTCACCATTGCCATGAATGCAGCCTCACAAGTGCCATGAATGCAGCCTTACAAGTGACATGAATGTAGCCTCACCATTGACATGAATGTAGCCTCACCATTGCCATGAATGTAGCCTCACCATTGCCATGAATGCAGCCTCACCATTGACATGAACGCAGCCTCACCATTGCCATGAATGCAGCCTCTGAACGCAGCCTCACCATTAACATGAACGCAGCCTCACCATTGACATGAACACAGCCTCTGAATGCAGCCTCTGAATGCAACCTCTAAATGCAGCCTCACCATTGACATGAATGCACCCTCACCATTGTCCCCTATTTTGTAGGCGCTATAACTTTTGCGCAAACCATTTTTTTTTTTACCAAAAATATGTAGAATACAAAGTATCGGCCTAAACTGAGGAACATTTTTTTATATATATTTTTGGGGATATTTATTATAGCAAAAAGTAAAAAATATTGTTTTTTTTTCTCAAAATTGACGCTCTTTTTTGTTTATAGAGCAAAAAATAAAAACCGCAGAGGTGATCAAATACCACCAAAAGACAGCTCTATTTGTGGGAAAAAAAGGACGCCAATTTTGTTCGGGAGCCACGTCGCACGACCGCGCAATTGTCAGTTAAATTGACGCAGTGCTGGAAGCTGAAATTTTGCCTGGGCAGCAGGGGGGATATGTGCCTAGTAAGCAAGTGGTTAAGGACCGCCGCACGACTATATACGTCCTTAGTTTGAAGAGGAATATCTCGGTAACGGCAGCAGTTGCTGCCACAACTGAGGTGTCCATCTCTTCAGGCGGTGGTCCTGTAAACGATAATGTAGTCTCTGCAGGGGATCACCGTTATCGGCGGCGGGAGTAGGGCCCCTCTCCCGCCACTCTCCCGCACCCTCCGCTGCTTACTGGAGGCAGTCGGGTCGTTTCTCGTGCTGGGTATGGATACAAGGGGGAAGATGGCCCCCACCCATCTCCATACCATAGCAGGGCGGAAGCGACTTCAAAGCTTCACTTCCGCCCATACGTCTTAAAGAGACAATTTATTTTTGTAATTTATTCAAATTACAATTATTTTTGATTGCATTTTAATCTAAATATGATCTCATATGTAAGAGGACCTGTCATTCTTGTTTCTATTACAAGGGATGTTAACAAAAACCTGTTTTAAAAAACAGTGTAAAAATAAATGAAATCAAGTAAAATAAATAATAATCAAAAACAATTTTTAAAGCGCCCCGTCCGACTAGCTCGCACGCAGAAGCGAACGCATCAGTGAGTAGCGCCCGCATATGAAAACGGTGTTCAAACTACACATGTGAGGTATCGCCGCGATTGTTAGAGCGAGAGCAATAATTCTAGCCCTAGAACCCCTCTGTTACTCAAAAAATGCAACCTGTACAATTTTTTAAACGTCGCCTATTGAGATTTTTAAGGGTAAAAGTGTGACGCCCTTCCACCAGCAGATGCAATTTTGAAGCGTGACATGTTCGGTATCAATTTTCTCGGCGTACCATTATCTTTCACAATATAAAAAAAAATTGGGTTAACTTTACTGTTGTCTTATTTTTTTATTCAAAAAACTAAATTCTTTCTAAAAAAAAGCGCGCTTGTAAGAATATGTGTGACAAAAAGTATTGCAATGACTGCCATTTTATTCTCTAGGGTGTTAGATTTTTTTTTGGATGTTTGGGGGTTCTAAGTAATTTTCTAGCAAAAAAAAAATGCTTTTAAGGTGTAAACACTGAGTCTGAAAAACAGGCTCGGTCCTCGAGTGGTTAATTAAAGAAAATTGGCTTTAGAAACACTTTAGGTTTTTTATTTATTTGCAGGCTTTCTAAAACCTCATCCAAAATAGTTATAAAAAAAATTCTTAACATGTGTGCCAGATTACTAAACCTGATTACAAGAGACCACAAAACATTTAAAGTGTATGTACACCCTAAAATTATTTGCTCTCTTTTTGTCAGTTAAATATACCATTGAAAGTATTTTGATATATCTGTTTTGTAAGTGAAGAAAATACATTGACCTGATGAGCTTCTCTGCCTCTCCTGCACCCTAAGGCTGCATTCACACCTGAGCGTAGCGTTTTGCTGCGTTTTTTACCGCGATTTGCCGCGACAAAACGCAACGTTTTTTACCGCGATTTTTTACAGGTCTAGGGTCACCAATGTAAAACGCCCAAAAGCCCAAATTCGAGCGACAAAAAAGGGTCCAGAACTTGTTTGGGCTTCAGGCGTTCGGCGTCTGGCGTTTTGTAGTGGAGATGTGAACCATCTCCATAGAGAATAATGTATTTTTTGCCCTCTAGCGTTTTGGGGCGAAAACGCTCAGGTGTGAATGCAGCCTTATCAGTTGCCTTGTGGATTACAGAACACCTCCTCTTACTTTATGGAGGCGAGGAGAGATGTTTTGTAGTCCTAACATGCTTCCTGTCTAGACTATGGACTGGTAAGCTTATTAATATTACATTTTTGTACTTTAGATGACCTTTAACTGTGTAATGCATTGGGGATTAATTTATTCATGAATTAAAAGGAAGCTCTGCTTACTTGTATCACCCAATTATGTTCAAGCAAACATACTGGCCCAGATTCAGGTAGGGGCGCGCACTGGTACGGCGGCGCAGCGTACCGTTTTTACGCTACGCCTCCGTAAATTACTGGAGCTACGCTTCATTCACGAAGCATTTGCTCCGTAATTTGCGGCGGCGTTTCGTAAAAGGGGCCGGCGTAAGCGCGCGTAATTTAAATGATCATGTAGGGGGCGTGGATCATTTAAATTAGGCGCGTTCCCGTGCCGAACGTACTGCGCATGCTCCGTCGGGAAAATTTCCCGACGTGCATTGCAATAAATGACGTCGCAAGGACGTCATTGGCTTTGACGTGAACGTAAATGGCGTCCGGCGCCATTCACGAACGAGTTACGCAAACTACGCAAATTTTGAAAATCGCGACGCGGGAACGACGTCCATACTTACCATTGGCTGCGCCTCCTAATAGCAGAAGCAGCCTTACGGCGAAAACGACGTACGCAAACGACGTAAAAAACGAGCGCCGGCCGTGCGTAGGTTTGTGAATCGGCATTAGTATGCAATTTGCATACTCTACGCTGACAACTACGGGTGCGCCACCTAGCGGCCAGCGTCAGAATGCACCCTAAGATACGACGGCATAAGAGACTTATGCCAGTGGTATCTTAGGCTACAGTCGGCGTATCAAGCTTTCTGAATACAGAAAGTAGATACGCCGGCGCTACTTAGCAATTACGCTGCGTATCTATGGATACGCAGGCGTAATTGCTTGCTGAATCTACCCCACTGTTCTTTTTTTCAAATTTTCTGAGCCTAATTGGGTATTATTTTCACCAAATTCACTAAGATAAGTGGAAAATCTCTTGCAAAGTGTGTTGGGCCCTTTTCCCCAACAACATGGGGGAATCGGCATGCCATGGTCCTATTTTGTAATTTCTAGTGTTTGCATGATGACACCATATAATATGTGAGTTGATGCCCTCTCATGGCCGGAGGCAAAGCTGTTTCACCAGGCCCCACTCCAAAAGGATAATGTCCTTTTTCCCAGCAGTGACACCTATGCCTGCACTGACTACCAAGCTATGTCAAGGAAGATTGCATAGAACACTATGGCCCAGATTCTCCTGATACGCCGTCGTATCTCTGTTTCTATCTATGCGACTGATTCATAGAATCAGTTACGCATAGATAGCCATAAGATCCGACAGGTGTAATTGTTTTACACTGTCGGATCTTAGGATGCAGTACCGCGGCCGTCGCTGGGGGGAGTTTGTGTCGTAAACCAGCGTCGGGTATGCAAATTAGGAGTTACGGCGATCCACGACGGATTTTCGCGTTCGCTACGTCGCCGCTAGTCTAGTTTCCCGTCGCAAAGTTAGTCGTCGTTTTGGGTGCCCTAACTTTAGTCAGCAAACGTATTGCTGTCTAAAGTATGGCCGTCGTTCCCGCGTCAAAATTTAAAAATGAACGTTGGTTGCGTAAGCCGTCCAGGAATACGGAATTACGCTACGCGCGTCGCCGTTCGAAAAAATGACGTCACTGCGCGCAAAGCACGACGGGAATTGCGAAACGGAGCATGCACAGTAGGTCTGGCGCGGGAGCGCGCCTAATTTAAATGGCACACGCCCATTTGAATTGGCCCGCCTTGCGCCGGACGTATTTGCGATACACCGCCGCAAGTTTCCAGGTAAGTGCTTTGTGGATCGGGCACTAAAACTGGAAACTTGCGGCGGTGTATCGTAAACGGGTTACGTTACACCGGCACTCTTGTACGTGAATCTGGCCCTATCTTCCTCCATCAGTTCTTTAACACATGTTACACTTTACACTTGACTCTTCAACCCAAAGGCACTAAGGGAAACTGGTATAGAATTTGCGATGCCTTGCACATTTGTGGTCCAGGTCCAGTCCATAGGAGGGTTCTACTATGCAGTGGGCCCTAACTGAGGGTTTCTGCCACTAGGAGGGTAGACCATACTGCCACCAATCCACCCTTCATCAGAATCTCCTTCACTGGCCACCACTGTCTCCTCTCCTCGACTCGCTGCTTCTCCTCCTTTTACCTTGCTCTTTCCATTACTCAGAAGTTTATGTATAAGCAGACATTTTGTTCCCCATCCCCCTGCACCAGGGGTGTCCAGCTGTTGCAGAACTACAAGTCCCATCATGCCTCTGCCTGTGGGAGTCATGCTTGTAAATGTCAGCCTTGAAATGCCTCATGGGACTTGTAGTTTCGCAACAGCTTTGAGGGCCAACAGTTTGAGACCCCTGCTGTAGGATTTCACTCTTTAGTTATTTTCAATAAACAGACCAGAGGATTCACTTAACCAGAAACTCCATTTACTGAGCAAGAATGTGGCAATACAACATCTGCTATACCATGGCTCAAAATTTGAAGTCCTGAGCTACTAGTCAGGCCTTAAGAGTTACTTGCCACAAGTTGCCCCACCCAACGCCTACCCTGCCCGCCCCTAAACCTCCGCCCTATTAAATTATAATATTTTATCCTTATTTATTTATCACAGTCAGATCAATGAGATATTATTATTTTTTTGTTTCATAATAATGAGATATTATTGCCATTCGCTGGTATTAGTTATTGATATTTTTTCCTTATTCAGTGTAATAAGTACAAATTATACTGAGGGCAGACAGGGCAGCCATGAGAAATTATGGAGCCTCTTACACAGCTTTAGGCCTGCTGAACCCCTGCCCCCCCCCCCCCCCTGGGCTGTACACACTCAGCCCCCCCCCCCCTCATATCTGTACATACTCAGTCCCCTCTGACACACACAAACACACAGAACACACCACACATAACACACACATACAGTATCTCACAAAAGTGAGTACACCCCTCACATTTTTGCAAATGTTTTATTATATCTTTTCATGTGACAACACTGAAGAAATGACACTTTGCTGCAATGTAAAGTAGTCAGTGTACGGCTTGTATAATAGTGTTCATTTTCTGTCCCCTCAAAATAACTCAACTTCAAATGGAAGGTGGAGAAGCGCATGGTCTCTAAGATCCACCAGCTCTGTGATGTCATAATGGAGGAGGAGAAGAGGACTCCAGTGGCAACCTGTGACGCTCTGGTGAACTCCATTCCCAAGAGGTTAAGGCAGTGCTGGAAAATAATGGTGGCCACACAAAATATTGACACTTTGGGCTCAATTTGGACATTTTCACTTAGGGGTGTACTCACTTTTGTTGCCAGCGGTTTAGACATTAATGGCTGTGTGTTGAGTTATTTGTTATACAAGCTGTACACTCACTACTTTACATTGCAACAAAGTGTAATTTCTTCGGTGTTGTCACATGAAAAAGATATGAAAAACATTTACAAAAATGTGAGGGGTGTACTCACGTTCGTGCAATACTGTATATAACACACGCACAACTCTGGCCCCCCTGTACACAGTCCCTTCCCTCACTTATACACATAGGGCCAGATCCACAAAGAAGTTACGTTGGCGTATCTATTGATACGCCGCGTAACTTCTAGAATGCTCCGGCGTATCTTTGTTTTGTATCCACAAAACAAGATACGCCTGAATGGGGGCTAGATCCGACTGACGTACGTCTTAGTACGCCGTCGGATCTTAGGTGCACATTTACGCTGGCCGCTAGGTGGCGCTTCCGTTGATTTCCGCGTAGAGTATGCAAATTAGCTAGATACGCCGATTCTCAGAACGTACGTCCGCCCGGCGCTTTTTTTTACAGCGTAACGTTACCCCTGGGTCTATAAAGGGTACGCAATGTTAAGTATGGACGTCGGGACAGCGTAAAATTTTCCGTCGTTTACGTAAAACGTTCGCGAATAGGGCTTTGCGTAAATTACGTTCACGTCATCTAGGCATTGAGCGGGCGTCATTTAATTTGAAAAATCGATGTGATACTGAGCATGCGCGCGCAAGCACCGTTCGAAAAAAGCATAATTTACGTGGGGTCAGACTTAGTTTACATAAAAGACACCCCCCTGTTCCTCATTTGATTTAGGCGCGCTTACGCCGGAACATTTACGCTACGCCGCCGTTACTTTAGAGGCAAGTGCTTGCCTCTCAAAGTTGCGGCGGCGTAGCGTAACTACGATACGCTACGCCCATTTAAAGTTACGCCTATCTATGTGGATCTGGCCCATAGATTCTACTTGTAAAGTAGGCCATCCTAGTGCCAGCTCGTTTCCACACAGCTGACACATGTCGCTGAGATTTAGGCTCCTTTCACACTGGGGCGGGAGGCGCGGTGGCGGTATAGCGCTGCTAAAAATAGCGGCGCTATACCGTCGGATTTGCCGTGGGATTCGGCTGCTAGCGGTGCGGTATTAACCCCTGCTAGCGGCCAATAAAGGGTTAATACCACCCGCAATGCGCCTCTGCAGAGGCGCATTGCGGCCGGTATTGGCGCGGTTTCCCCATTGTTTTAAATACACGCCGCTCCAAAGATGCTGCTGGCAGGTGATTTTTTTCTCTCCTGCCAGCGCATCGCCTCAGTATGAAAGCCCTCAGGCTTTCACATTGAGTATGCAGTGCAGGAGTTTTTAGCGCTGTACCGCCTGAAAAACTCCTCAGTGTGAAAGGGGTCTTAGAGAGGAGCTGCAGCCGATCACAATGCAGAATACAGTAAAAGCAGCACTCACATGAGGAGTGCACATGCAGGATACAGCTGCAGGTGTCAGTAAAGAGCCCAATGTGAGCAAAATAACAGAGCAGCAGCTGCCAAATGAATGCATAGAGAAAGACAGGTGCCTTCTTGCCCTGCTCGATGGTAGTTCCCCCCTGATGGCGGCCCCAAGGGTGGGTTACGTGTTCCTAGGACAGAACAGAGAGGAGGAGAAGGGACAGGAAGCCCCCACGGCCATCTTTTTTCCTGACAGGTGTGCCAGGTCCCCCCTCTGACGTGGCTCTACTCTTTCTCATGTTATTTCTACTCGCCAAATGCGAGCAGGCAAGTGAAAATTTTGAGGGCTGTTCTATACGGTTCCATTCAATATTATTAAGGCAGTTCAACAATCGTTACGTACATTGTGTTCTCCTTTAACATATGGCAGAGTCTTTATAGGACTGTGCTGTGGTATCCATACCTTTACTTGTAGCAATTCCCAATAAAAGTAAAGGGGTTCACTAACAGTCTAGCTTCAGGGTCGCGCCAAGAGTTGACCCACTCCAGTGTAGTAATACATCTCTCCATGTACGGTGTCAGGAGTCTAGTTGGAGGCCAAGGTGCTGAGAGGGCTCCCCTTGTGGCTGAATGCAGCACAACCCTGAAGGTAGAACAGGGAATGCAGTACCCAAAGAAGCAGGGTTTGCTGGTGGATGTTGCCTGATGACTTGATCACTGTGGAGCACCTGAAGCAAGCTGGATGCACTGGGTGGCAGGCATGCTAGAAAGGAGCCAGACGTAGCGGGTAGCTGGGAAATCCAGTAGGAGAACCAGAAGCCAGGCCAGGGGCCATACACAGTGAGATCAGTCCTTAAGCAGATTCTGGATTTAGGTTGGGTCGCTGGAACAAGCCAAGGTCATTCAAGGTAAGACAGGCAGAAGCAAAGTTGTGAGCCAAGCCAGGATCAAGCAGTGGAGCAGGCAGAAGTAGGTCAGAATATAAGCCAGGGGTCAAGCAAGGAGATCAGGATAAGCGGGTAGAAGAAGCCGGGTCGTTCAATGGGAAGTCCAAGATCAGAATGCAGGAGCACAGGGAACACAGGGGAGATGACGATAATCCAGCAACTCAGGGATCTCCGCAGTGGGTTTATATAGGCAGGGGACATCAGCATTTATCACAACCTGCACCTCAGGGTTTCCAACCACCAGTAAATTTACTGACAGTTTGTAAGAATCTGTGATTTTTTTACAACTGCCAGTAAATATCAGGGGCTGATAATTTCATGCTGTGTTGACTTTTTAAGTGTATATCAAGCAAATTACTTTGATATAGGTATCAGTGTCAGTGTTTCCATATCATGTTTATACTGTTAAAATATTCACTGTGCTAGTTTTCAATAGGAGTTGTGTAATTTCTTAGGTTGCCAGTAAAAAATGTGCTCCGCCAGTACATTTTCCATGTTTTTTCAGTAAAAAATGCTGCAGGATGTTGGCAACTCTGCTGCACCTGCACACTCCCGTTAGTGCCATTGCGCATCTGCGTACGCCTATTAGCGCTATCGCGCATCTGTGTACGCCAATACGCCTGGAAGTTTGTCTGGTGAAGTCATGATGAGTACTGGCGACATTGCCAGTCCTATGGTCATTTCTCCTTCCAAAGACCAATCTCCAAAAGAAAGCCCTAGAGGCCCACCCCCTTATGCTTATATAACACAACTATGGGTCAAACAGTGGACACTCCACAACAATACAAGCAGCAACTCACAAATACAGTGCACCATTAATACAATTGCCACCTGTCTACAAGTGAACATGCTCTATTCTTTTAGTAAATCAACCCCACTTGAGTCAGCTAAAGTCTGATGGTGGTATTTTATGTCATGACTTGAAGATGACTGTGTCTTCTGACACTAATGCTCCTTACTGGAACACAGACACAGGGGTTATTGGGATACAAAACAATATGGGCAACCCCCTCAGATTTTACTAGTGTCAAAAAAGTGTAGATTTGTTTTCCAGCTAAATACTGATATTTTGCAGACCACAGAATTGCTATGAGCCTTTGCCAAGCTATTTGGCTGATTCTGATTAAATTGGTAATTGCTATGCTTCATACTGGAAACACTGTACTTCTTTCTGTAGAATAATGATTGTCCTAGAAAGGAAATGAATGATTCACAGCCCAGCATAGAGCAATCCACAGTCTGTGTTTCATTTTCTACAGAACATATGTAAATGATCAGGTCAAGTCAGTCCTGATAAGTAAAATAAGTCACATTATCTCTGCAGTGAAAGCCTCCTGTTTATTCTCAGAGATAGCAGCTTGCTGCACTGATAAGGCTGCAAAGATTTCCTGTAATTGCCTCTGTATATAACACAGTGCTTACACAAGGGAAGACATTAGACCACAGTGGACAAGGCTACAGCTTTTATGGGACACTAATGAATCTGCTGATAAGAATAATTACCTTTAATTGTTTTACTACTCTTTAGTCACAGTAACCTACTCAAGCATAGCATAGCCAGGGACATTCTTTTAAAGTATTTGACACTAGGTGACTGGTGGAAGCGCCCCTGGTAGCATTAAAGCGGCGTTACGGCAAAACAAATAAAAATTAAAAGTCAGCCACTACAAATACTGCAGCTGCTGACTTTTAATATATGGGCACTTACCTGTCCTGGGCGCCCGCGATGTCGGCACCCGAAGCCGATCTGTCCCTCAGCTCTCAGGTGGAGGTGCCGCCATCTTCGGTAAGGAAATCAGGAAGTGAAGCCTTGCGGCTTCACTTCCTGGTTCCCTACTGTGCATGTGCAAGTCGCACTGGTCCCTGCTGTCTTCTGGGACCTGTGTGTCTCCCAGAAGACAGGGGGGGAGGAGGCACCGGATGTGGCGTAGGTTGCGAGCGGCGCTTTAGCGATAACGACGGGCGCTATCAGTGTGAAAAGGGTCTTACTTCCTGGTTTTTAGGCCTAGGCAAATGATGTCATACATCCAATCGGGACGCAGGTATTAAACCTGTTTCCCAATTGACCAAAACATCAGGCGATCCTATTAGAGGAGACACCATGGAAGCTGCTCCAGGAGAGGACCTCGAAGCAGCTTTCCCCGAGCTGGAAGATGGCCACATCCGACCACTGATCTCACATCCAGGTTAATGACAGTGGGTGGTGGTTGTTGTGGGGGGAGGGTGTGTTAGTGCCACGCCCCGGGTGTGCTAGTGTCGCTCCACCGGTGGCTGGGAGGGGGGTTGTTTTCCACCCCCCCCCAAAAAAAAAACACCAGCCACCACTGGATTTCACACAAAGCAAGCAATACAAAAAGAACAGGATACTTTCTCATACAAGTACATGGTACAGTACTGTGTGCATTTCCCACATTGCCTTTGAAGTCTGCTGCAGGTCCCAATACATTGTTAACAGCAACCCAAGCACAGATATAAACACAGTGTTTTGCTGTCCCCAGATTGGTACCACAATTAGTGCATTATTAAAAAGTAGTGCATGCTCTGCTTTTTGTGCGATCCAGTACAATTTCAGAGCATTCAAATGAATGAGATGAAAATCTCCCTGCAGGGGAATGCACAGGAATCTAACAGGAACTGCACTTAATAATTCCCCCTTTTCCTATGTGTGTGTGTGTGTGTGTGTGTGTATATATATATATATATATATATATATATATACTTAATGCAAATGATGTACAGACTGATGGAGACACGCTATAGATCAGTGCATGCAATGGTACACATTACCTTGGTTCTCCCCTATTGTTCCTCTGGAACACAATATTACTTTAGCATCCATAAAACAATAAACGGCAAAGGTGACTGTACTTATTGTAATCATGGGTAAATATTTTTCCAAGTTAGCCTTACTGATAAATAGAGCGTGAATGGAGAAAGCAGGAGTAGTAGCACAGAGATCACTGGGAACAGTAGATCCCTGTCATGTCATCTGTCACCTGTCATCTGTTTACATTGGAGGTTCCTTGTTCTGCCTGTAATAGGTGATCGCGGGTCACCCACAGGCATGCTCCTGCGGTGTGTGCCCGCCCGGTATCGCGCATGTGTGAGACGCAGGACAGCCGACCTGCCACCGTGTAACGCCGGCAGCTGGTCGGCAGTCGGTTAAGGCTTACCTATAGATAGTGTAAACGTCTCCTAAATATGCACCATTTAAGAGATATTTACTGTACATGCAGCCAGTGACATCACTGGCACATGCGCTCTGAAGGAACAGCTACCCAGGCCATTCCTTCAGAGTCCTGTGCCGTAAATTGCGGCTGTCGCGCACATTCGTGGGAGTGACGTCATCACGGCTCCGGCCAGTCACACGGCCGGACTCCACGAACCCGGAAGCAAGATGGGTGAAGATGAAAGCGCATGCAGCTCTGACATCTCGGTGCTGGAAGGACTTTGTTTTAAGGTAAGTTTAACATAATGTGCTAGTATGCAATGCATTATATTATGCCTTAACCTTGCATGGTACAAAAAACATCCAGCAGTTTAAAAAATAAAAAAACATAATATATACCGCAATTATTTTGTAGAATATGAAAGATGAGGTTAAATTGAGTAAATAGATGCCTAAAATGTATTTCAAATTGCGAACCCTCGTGGAATGGCACCAAACTACGGTACTTAAAAATCTCCATAGTTGACCCTTTAAAAGATTTCTACAGGATAGCACTTTAGAGTTACAGAGGAGGTCTAATGCTGGAACTATTGCTCTTGCTCAGATGTTCACAGTAATACCTCACATGTGTGGTGCAAATACCATTTACATATGTGGGCGTGACCTACGTATGTGTTCACCATTGCATGCGAGCACGCAGGGATGGGTCGTTTTAAAAAGAAATTGTTTTAAAATGTTGTTTTATTTCATTTTTGCGCTGCACCTTAAAAAATATATTTTTGATCACTTTTATTGTTATCGCAGGGAATTTAAGCATAACTTGCGATAGCAATACAGCATGATAGGTCCTCTTTATGGAGCAAAAGCAAAAGATAAAAAAACGTTTGACCGTTTTCTTAAAAAAAATGGCCTTGTTTACATGTGACCGGAAACGTGATGTCATGACATTGCTCCTGTCCTCCTAGGGCATAGAGGGCCAGATTCTCATAGAATCGGCGTTGGCGTAGTGTAAGCCATTTACACCACGCCACCGCAACTTACTGGAGCAAGTGCCGTATTCTCCAAGCACTTGCTCCATAATTTGCGGCGGCGTAGTGTAAATGGCCCGGCGTATGGCCGCGTAATTCAAAGGGGGCGGCTTGTATTTAAATTAAGCATGCCCCGCGCCGATCCAACTGCGCATGCGCCTGGCGGAAAAATAGCCCAGTGCGCATGCTTCAGCTCACAACGGAAAACGTCAATGACGCCAACGTGAGCGTCATTGACGTAAAGTCGTATTCAAGAATGACTTAGTAAAACAACGTAACCGACGGAAAAAGACGACGCTGACCCGACGCCATACTTAACATGGTATACGGCGGACTGGCGTAAGGTTACCCTTCATATAGCAGGGGTAACCTTACGCTAACGGAAACGACGACGAGGCGGCGCAAATTCGTTCGGGAATCGGCGTATCAGGCTCATTTGCATAGTCAAATGAGACCTGAACGTTAATGCCACCTAGCGGCCAGCGTAGTATTACATTTAGGATCCGACGGTGTAAGTGACTTACACCAGTCGGATCCTAGCCTAAGTCCGGCGTATCTTGTTTTGAGAATACAAAACAATGATACGCCGGCGGGAATTTCGAATTACGCCGGTGTAACTGTAGATACACCGGCGTAACTCTTTTGAGAATCTGGCCCAGAGATCTTTCCTTTGCTCATTTTTATGCCTAGCCGCCGCCAGCACCAGATGGGTTCCCGGAGCTACTGATCGGCTAGGTAAGTCCATAACTCCAGTATTTAATGTCAAAGTAATTATGTATTTTCTCAGTTAGGTCAGCAAGAGGTAATTAAAACAAAACAGTACTGTATCCTTCTCTACACAAAATTTCCAGCTCTCCTTACCAGCTCCAACACACCCTGACAATATGGGTGCTGTGAGCCAACTATTTCATAGAATGTGGGCTGAGTTATCCATTTTCTCAAATTTTGCCTCTTGTGACTCATCTAATCAGGGAAAAGGTTATGCACTTCATTATTATGTATTCCTTTTTTCTGGCAGGGAACATTTCGCCAAAATGTTTACACTTTTCACATTTTTGGGATTCACTGAGACCCCCGGGGAGCCGCTGATTAGATTTGGGATCGGCGTATTTAAGTTACCTCTTTACTGTGTCTAGGGGTGATGGTGGTGTTTAGAGCAATAAGAGAATGTCCAGGACCGTTAGTTGACGTTTTCAATGCTTTTATTTTCTGGTCAAACACGACCAACATACAAACTTGAGGTGGACAGGATAGGTTGGTGAAGGAAGAGCAACTTCACAGAATCAGGCTATGGATAGTAAAGGCAGTCCTGCCTTCTGTAATTGTATTCGTCTACGTCGCCACTCCAGCCGGAGTGGGTAAAGTGCCCCTGGACAGTCCTCTCTCACAGGCCTGGCAGCCAGAGCGCCACTTAAAGCTTCTGGGAGGAACAAGTCTCTGCCACCGACTTGGCTCCAATTAAATTGAGATGTTAGATGAGGCCTCTGCCACAGGCCTAGCGCTGAAATTGAGAACGATAGAGCGAATCCTCCCAGTATGTCCTTTTTGGGGTTACCGACTGACAGTCTAAATGTACCCTGTCAGTGTCCGGTCACCCAGATCCCCGATGGTTCGTTCAAGCCCTGTTGGATCACCTACCTCCGGGTTCTTCTCAGACCGATCCCCCACCAAACAGCACCCAGCTTGGGATCTTCTCAATAAAAGTGGGGACCCAGTAAGCCACTGGGGCCCCTTTGTAGCATTGGTTGCTCCGGGCTATGGGAGCCCAGAGTCAGGAACTCCGCGTAGCACGCGACCCCAGCCTGGTAGGTCATAGTGGTGGGGCCCATGATGTGTGCACACCCTAAAGGTGGGTGCCGCACCTGGAACCAGGAACCCGCGAAGAACCCCGAACAACGGCCTCCGCCACAGAAATACCCCTCCCCAGCATGCCCCGCGAGGGAAAAACTCCTCCAATTGGCTGCTGGGAAGAAGCGGCTCCGCCTTGACCCCTTTGACGCCACCTGCCGCCCAGAGATAAAACTGCATCTCTGGAGCACAGACTGACCCACAGGACAATCCAGATTTGGCGACAGCCAAATTTAACAAATCAAAGAATGAGAACATAACTCTCTCATTCTCCCACTAAATTTAAACATAGCACCTGTACAAAAGTACACAGGCGCTACAGTAGCAACCAGTGGTGGCTGGTGCTCCATTTTATTTGGGGGGTGGCAAACAAATCCCCCCGTTGCAGCCGGGTCCACACTTACCCCATCCACGGTCACAGCTTCCCCTCCCGGCCAATCCGGTCTTAAGACCTGCCTCCTGTCCTGTTTGGCTGGGAGGAGGAGTCACCTGTGCAGCCAGAGGGAGGGATGTCACCTGTGCAGCCAGAGGGAGGGATGTCACCTGTGCAGCCAGAGGGAGGGATGTCACCTGTGCCCCCCATGCTTTGTGCATTAGGAAGGTAAATATTGATGTGTGGGTGGACCTACCTGGGTGAACCATGGTGCTGGTGTCATTCCCAGAGCCCACATTGTAGATGAGGACGGCCGAGGATCTTGTCCCTACACATGCAGGAACTTGGTGGCAGGGTCGCAAGCCAGCCTTTCATGCAGTGGGGGGGGGGGGGCTGCCAAGCCCCAGGCATCCTGCTTAAGGGAATGCTCCCCGTAGCGGCCGTGTCGTCTCCGACTCTTCTCCATCCTGTTTGTGCCATTGGCCGTTTCAGGTGATGTTGGCAAAGGCCGTGTACCATGCCTCCTTCTTAGCCACTGTGTAGTTGTTACGTACCTGGTGACTGAGCCCGACGTGCAGGGAGAGGCAGCCCTTGCTTCTCTGATCCCGGGACCCCTGATAGAGCAGACAGGGAGTTCGGGAATGCAGAGTCACACAAGTGCCTGGTGCAACGCTGGTGCTGGGGCTGCGTGAAGCTTCTGTAGTCTCTGGGGGTGCGTCATGAGAGCTGATGCAGGCTGACGGTTGCAGGTAGAAGGCAGAGGCTCTGGAAGCGGGAGCAGCAGCAGAAGCGGGGGAGGTGTTCCGTAGTACAGGTAGGAACAAGCCCCAATAGGTAAGTCCACAAGCTGGCTGGTGGATCAGATACAGCTGGCTAAGGCAGGGTCAGAGTTCAGGCCGGGTCAGCAACTGGCGGGCAGCAGGAAGTACAGAGGATGAGGCAGAGGGATGGTCAAACAAGCCGGAGTCAGGGCAGGCAGAAGGCAGGAACAAACAGGTACAAGCCTGGTCTTCAGGAATAGGAACAGTAGAGGTAACAGGAGCAAATGATCACAGGGAACACTGTAGACTGGACAGCAAGAGGCACTGGGATCAGACCCCTTTTAAGTTCAGATTTGGCGCCAGAACGGCGTCCTCAAGTGCCCGCGCGCCACCGCCAGTGCCCGTGCGCATAACGGTACCGCGCGCCGATGCGCCGTTGTCACGAATGCCCGCACCCGTGCATGCCGATGCGCCATCTGGTGGACAAGGCTGTTCATGACAGAAGTCCATGCACAGCAGATAAGCGAAGCAGTAGGAGAGAAGCCAGCTGGAGACTGCATGCTCATTGGCTGCTGCTAGCTCCCCCGCTTCCTTCACATCCTCTGCTCCTTTACTCCTCCTCTCTGCTGATTATCCTCGCCAACACCCGCCGCACACATCACACAAGTGGGTAGGCTCAGGGCCCAGTGCTCTGCGCCCCGAGCCCACCCTTTTTTAAAGGCGATTAGAGCCTCAGGCTCTAATCATTCAAAAAAATATACCCTATTGAAATCCATCCGGCGCCCTGCATGTCGATTAGGGACGGGGCACATGGATTAGTGGGGCAGCGCCACTGGTAGCAATGAACCAAAACCTTATCTCCAGACAGGAAGTCCTTAGCCCTGTTTAAACTCTAACAAGCCCAATTTGGAGCTTACACATGGCTATCACTATGAGATTGTGGTGAAATGTCACTTTTCAAAGAGTACCAATTCACGTGCAAGGAAAATTAAAATGATTGGATAATGGAAGTCAGCAGAGCTTTACCTCATTCACTAAGCTCTGGGGAAAACTCCCCTGCGAAGTGCAACTTCCATTGCAAAGTGAACAGCCTATTTGCCTTTAGCAAATCAAGCCTAATGTATCTGGCTTTTCCAGAAGGTCATCCAGCCACTACTCAGACAGAGCTTAGACATGTAATTCTCTATGACTGGGGCTTCAGATCTGCTCACTGAACAGCCCAGAGGTCTTATGTCTTCTAGACCTCCACCTTAGGCCTCATTCATATACACAGTGTACTAGCACATTTAGACACACTTGGTGATATATAAGGTCAAAGCTCCACAAATCCACTCCATTCCCTCTGATGCAATGTTATCTTGCTCCTCTTCTAGGTCATTTGTCTTTTTTCTTCACCCAATGGGCACTCACTAATGATGTAGCTCCCACACATGCACACTGCAGTCTACATACTCGAAGACCAATTGCTATAGCAGTTGAATACAGGTATACAGACAGTCACTTTTGGCAGATGACACAGGCTCATCTGAGGTGCAGAGTCTAAGTGCTAACCGGTGTTCAACATCCATCTCCTGATGGTGGAGATGGATGTTGCTGCGTGTTAGCACCAGGTCGCGGTCCTCAGGATCGCCCCACCAGGAGGTGAGCAAGCTGGGGTCCAGTAGCGGATAAGCACATAAGGATCAAACAGCGTGGTCAGTAAACAAGCCAAGGGATCAATCACGAGTGGCTGCAGGTTGGGATCAAGCAGTAGAGTAGTCAAAGAACAGGCCAAGGGTCAAACACAGGGGGTTGCAGATTGGGATCAAGCAGTAGAGTAGTCCAGGAACAGGTCGAGGGTCAAACACGGGTGGTAGCAAATACAGATGGCAGCTGGGCAGACAAATAGCAAGGCATTGGCTGGGGAGGCACAATAACCTGGCAAAGAGGAAGTGCTGAGACAAGGCTTTTATAGGAAATTCATGGGAGGAGCAAGGGGTTCAAGGTTCAACAGCAATCAAGACACAAGGCAGGGTTGTCCAACGGATCAGATAGGTTTGTCCAGCAGACCAGGCAGGGAACTGTCCAGCATCCCAGATAGCTCAGTGGGAAGAGACAATGCCAGACACAGAAGAAGTCCCAGGTTTAAGCCCAGGTCCTGACATTGTCTCTATTACCGCCATCTGTCAGGGCAGCCATCAAATGCCAGTATTGTACACTGTACTGTTCATGTGCCACAGTCAGCATACTGATTAAGAAATTGCTGGCAAGTAAAAAAAAATTTTGTGCACAAAAGACTTATAACTTCTCCTCTACCAAAGACCTTTATCTAGGTGAGTATAAATGTTTTTTTTTTCTTTCAGATCCCACACTTCTCTTTTAAAGTGACGTGCAGATTTATTTTATTCAGTATCAAACACGTGGCAGTGTAACAAATCTGGAAGGTTTCCATCATAAATTGATACATATCTTTTAGAAGCGAAAATGTTTCAGTATTGTGAAATGTTTCTGATCTACGCAGTGGATTCCACAGATGTTTCCTTTACACTGCTTTCTTTGTGACACAAAACTTGCCATTTGCTCTGCAAATATAAGGCAAGCTACTAAATGATGTTCCAAATCAAATGTGAAAAAACAGAACCTCTCAGACATACCATCTCCATAGGAAACAACCTACTTAGTTCTCCATCAATAAACTATAACCTGGCCTGTATATAATAAAGTTTGAAGAAGACCTACAGCTACAGTTCACACCTGAACAAAAAGAAAACATACTCATCTTCACAAAATAACAAAAGTCCAGTTTTAATTATCTTCTTGGATAGTATAGAAAAATCTTAGGTGCTCCACCACATGATCTCAATGACCCCTCATATACTGGAGATGTGGACTAGCCATTGGAGACATTTTACATGTCTTGTGGACTTTTGATAACATGAAGCCTAATGTGCTGCGTACACACAATCCAAGAAAACCATGGATTTTTTCTGACGGAATGTTGGCTCAAACTTGTGTTGCATACACATGGTCACACAAATCTTGTTGGAAATTCTGACCGTCAAGAACATGGTGACGTTCAAGACATCCGACAAGCCGAGATCAATGAAGTTCAATAGGCATTTTGGCTCTTCTGCTTGATTCTGAGCATGCGTGTTTTTTTTGCACTTCAGAATTGCATACAGACAAGCAGATTTTCCCATAGGAACTTTTTCCATCGGAAAAATAGAGAACCTGCTCTCAATCTTTTGCTGGCGGAAATTCCGACAGCAAAAGTCCGATGGAGCATACACACGATTGGAATTTCCGACCAAAAGCTCACATCGGACTTTTCTTGTCGGAATTTCTGATCGTGTGTATGTGGCAATACTGGGAAGTGGTCTGATTCATCTTCCAAACATTCATAGACTTCACAAAATCCATTGAATCAGCCCTCTTCCTTTTTTTTTCCTTCTTTTTAAAAAATTATGTATTTTGAGATAAGTGTAATATTCATATATATATATATATATGTCTACAAATTTTATTATACACAGTTATGAATAACAAAGATGTGGATAAACAGTATAGAACTATACTGTAGCTCTAAAGATAAACCTCCATGCTAAAACGCTATCTTTTGTGACTGGTTCAGTTCAAGTACCACCCGTTTCTAACAATTTAGAAGATAGGGTAAACCACAAGGAAAGGAAGAGGCCTTCTTCCTTTTAAAGAGGAAGTAAACCCTCTGTTTTTCCTTATTTTTTAAAATACACCTGCAAGAGAAAGTCATCATGAGCTAGTATGCACAGCATATTAGCTCATTATGTGTCACTTACCTGAGTGAGTGAGTGAGTGAGTGAGTAACTTGTATAGCGCAACAAATGCGAACTAAATCGCCTCAAGGCGCTTCCCGTCCAGAGTCATTCCGGTCCTTCAGAAGAGGTGGGTCTTTAGTTTTTTCCTAAAGGCCTGATGGTTTTCTTCCAAGCGGATTGTAGAGGGTAGAGCATTCCAGAGCCGTGGTCCTTGGACCGAAAATCTACGTTCTCCCTTCGATTTGTAGCGGGATTTAGGAATTTGGAGAAGGTTTTGGTCGGTTGACCGGAGAACGCGCTTGGTGACGTAGGGTTTTATTTTCTCGCTTAAGTATTGGGGAGCGGTCCCCTGTATACATTTGTGGGTGAGGCAGAGTGTCTTGAATGTCACCCGGTCCTGTACGGGCAGCCAGTGGAGGGATCTCAAGGCTGGGGAGACTGATTCCCACGGCTTTTTACCTGTTACCAGTCTGGCTGCCGTGTTCTGGACGACTTGTAGACGTGAAATCTGGTATTTTGGTAGTCCTAAATAGAGGGAATTTGCGTAGTCGAGTCGTGAGTTGATGATCGTTCCCACAACTACTGCCGTGTCCTTTTCTGGAATGAAGGGGATGAGTCTACGTAGCATTCGGAGCAGATGATGAGAACCGCTGACAACTGATCCTATTTGTGCATCCAACGTCATGTCAGAGTCAAAGGTGACTTCGAGGCTTTTGGCTTTATTGCTTGGTGCGATGGTTTGTCCGAGGATGGTGGGTGGTGTCCCGGTGGTCCTAGAAATGGATTTCCTATTTGCGTGAAGGGTGAGTTGTTCTGTTTTGGATCCGTTAAGTTTGAGGGAGTTTTGAGATCGAAGCCCCCAAAGTCCGCCTCGGTCCCATCCACCACCGCCGCCATCTCCCCTTGTCTCTATTTCCTGTTATCATGGCTATAGGGCAGCGATTGGCCTGAGCGGCGATGATGTCACTCCCGCCGTAGACCGTGGGCCGTTTCTGTGAAAATATCTCCTTAAAGCGGTGGTTCACCCTAATTTGCAAGTTCTGCTTGTTAAAAACATCTGCCATGGTACACAATGTGTTCGTTTGTTTAATTTTTTTAATCGGCCTCCTTACCTTAAACGAGGCCCTTTTGTGAGCTGTCACTCACTATTCCCCGCGGGAGTGGGCGTGGTTTTCTAATATCCCCCATCAGCGCTCCCTCCTGGTAGCGTCTCCTGAGAATTCAAGGAGACGCGCTGTGTCGAAATCCCGCGATATCTCGCGGGTCACGTGACGTCTGGCGGGTCATGTGACTTCGCCAGCGTGTCAGGATTCGCCGCATCCCGGAAGAAGAACGAGCAGGGCTTCACAGTGCCCACAGTAAAGATGGTAACGTCCATCTTCGGATTTTATAAAAGATCGTTTTATCGCGATTACCACTGCAGCGGGCTGAAGGACTGGGACAGATGAGCTTTTACCTACACAAGGTAAGAGCGCCAGAAAACTTAAAAAAAAAAAAAAATTAAACCCGCGGAACCCCCGCTTTAACCGTGTAGGTTAAGGAGATATTTCTTGCACCTACAGGTAAGCCTTAATCTAAGTTACAAGAGTGGGTTTACAGCCACTTTAAATCATAACATATTAAGGAAAACATACAAATGATCAGTCCTTCCACACCTGATTACCGAAGCCACTAGCTGCATTTCAAAGCTGTGGAAACAACCCCATGCCCTCTCCATCTCACTGTGGATAGGCAAAAAAAAAAAAGAAAGAAATCAAACAAATGGAAGACCTGATCTCCTCAGTACAGGTACACATGTCAAATTCTGGATATAGTTTTGCTGGAACAAATTTTCCTCCACCACCGAGTATAAAGCCCTCATGAACAACTACACCTCACAATCAACAGAAAAAGGCCTGTACCAGTGATGGTGAACCTTGGCACCCCAGATGTTTTGGAAACGACATCCCCCATAATGCTATATTACACTGCAGAGTGCAGGAGCATCATAGGAAATGTAGTTCTGGGGTGCCAAGGTTCACCATCATTGACCTATGCCATGCAGTGGATCTGCAGGATTGTGAACCTGGACGTAAGAGAGTTCTACCCCTTCCCTCATTCCTTCCTTTTATCATTCTCTACTAATTCCCCCCTACACAACCCTTCAGACATACCGCACTTATAACCACATTTAGGGAATTTTTGAAAGAAGAGACTTCAACACAATATCAAGGTCAGTATATGCACTTGATCGCTATAAGTTTGTATTACAAACACATGGATGTCACATTGCATTATGCTATAATGTTTTGATCTTTGCAGCATGTGCGTTGTATGATGGTTATTGACATGTTTCCAGTGTATGAACCTTTTTCATAATAAAATTTAAAAAAAGACGCTGAAACTCTGATGAGGAGGTTGTTTCTTGTAACCATCAGTAGTAACACTGTAATGCCTCTCTACAGAATAACATTACATACAAAGCCAGATAGTAAAGTCAGGCCTTCTGGAACGCCTGAGATGTAATCTAAACAAAAATGACAGGAAGTATTTAAATGGTAGTGGATTTGTGGAATTGTCTCCAGATGTTACAGAAGTCAGGGCTAGACGATTGCTGTTGAAGCATACAGCAGCGAGGAGAAAGTTTGTAAATCCAAAATATCTGTATTTCTTTCTTTTCTTTTTTAACAATCATACTTAGTTGGATGCAGCATCGGTCCGATACTGCATCTATCCCCTGGCGCCTCTAAGACTTAGAACCGAACACCGTTGATCGCTCAGAAGCAGCTGGCTCAGGCTCTCAGAGACTTGCAGAGAGGCTGAGCCGGGTGCCGGTGTTCTGTTGAGAAGTGCCCCATTGAAAAGTGCCTGCGCATGCGCAGGACAGAGCCGCACTCCTGCTGAGTTGCCGATCAGCTGGAGTGACGTGACCAGGGCGCATGCGCACATCGAAGGAGGTATCTCTCAATGGGGAGGAGCCAAGACAGCCGCCAAGGGACACCAAAAGACGAGGATCAAGGATGCAAAACAAACTGCACAGTGGAGGTAAGTATAACATATTTGTTTTTTGTTTTTTTAAAACGAAGCCTTACAACCACTTTAAGGAACATTATTCTCAAATTGTTCAACACATTTTAAATGCAGCTTTTCATAGATTGGTGAACCTCTGTCCATCTTTACTTCCAAAACACTTGGACTCTCTAAGATGCTCTTTTTATACTCAATCTTGTTACTGACATGTTGCCAATTAACCTAATTGGCTGCAAAATTATCTTCCAGCTCTTCCTTATTAACCACTTGCTTACTGGGCACATAAACCCCCTTCGTTCCCAGGCGAAATCTCAGCGTCCGGCACTGCGTCGCTTTAACTGACAATTGCGCGGTCGTGCGACGTGGCTCTTAAACAAAATTGGCGTCCTTTTTTCCCCACAAATAGAGCTTTCTTTTGGTGGTATTTGATCACCTCTGCGGTTTTTATTTTTTGCGCTATAAAAAAAAAAAAGCAACAATTTAAAAAAAATATATATTTTTTTTACTTGTTGCTATAATAAATATCCCAATTTTTTTTTTAAAAAACTATTTTTTTTCTCAGTTAAGGCCGATACGTATTTTTCGACGTATTTTTGTAAAAAAAAAAAAAAAAATCGAAATAAGCGACTGGTTTGCGCAAAAGATATAGCGCCTACAAAATGGGGAACAGAATTATGATTTTTTTTATTATTTTTTTTTTTACTAGTAATGGCGGCGATCTGCGATTTTTATTGGGACTGGGATATTGCGGCGGACGTATCGGACACTTTTGACACAAATTTGGCGCCATTCACATTTATACAGCGATCAGTGCTATAAAAATGCACAAATTACTGTATAAATGTGACTGGCAGTGAAGGGGTTAACACTAGGGGGTGAGGAAGGGGTTAACTGTGTAGCCTGGGTGTGTTATAACTGTGTGGGGGGAGGGGGGTGACTGGGGGAGGGGACCGATGCTGTGTCTCTATGTACAAGAGACACAGATCGGTCTCCCCTCTCCCTGACAGGACGTGGAGCTCTGTGTTTACACACAGAGCTCCACGTCCCTGCTGTCACCTGCCGAGTCACCGACGATCGCGTGTACCCGGCGGACATCGCGGCCGCCAGGTACACGCATCGGGTCTTCGGCGATGCGCCGGGACAGTTTTTACCCGCCGCGCGCCACCCAGTGGCGCGCGCGGGTAATGCACATAAAAGGCCGTGTTTAAACGGCCACTTGGCACTTGAGAGCCGCGCTGCGGACGTATTTCGTCTATAGCGCGGATCTCAAGTGGTTAATATCAGTCACTTTGCCAGTTTTTTGTTGCCCTGTTCCAACTGCGGACGTATTTCGTCTATAGCGCGGATCTCAAGTGGTTAATATCAGTCACTTTGCCAGTTTTTTGTTGCCCTGTTCCAACTATATTGAAATGTGTTGCTGTCATCATTTTCAAAATATCCTTATTTTCCTAAAATGGTACATTTCCTCAGTTTAAACACTTACATCTTCTACTATCTAGTGTGAAAAAATGGATTTATGAGATTTGCAAATCATTGCATTATTTTTCTGTAGATTTTACACAACGTCCCAAATGTTTGCAGGCTTTTTTGTGCATCATCTTTTTTTTTTTTTTTATTATATATTACAAACAAGGATCATCACTTCTACATAAAAATTACATAGTGCACACATTTAAAGTGACATTTATCCTGTTGCCTGTATGTATAATGTCTTACCCGCATAAACCCTCCCCCCCCCCCACACCTACCCCCCTTCCCCCCCCCCCCCCCCCCCTCAGGCAGCACCCGTGTCGTCTTAGTTCAAAACAAAAGCAGAAGGAATCGGGAAGGAAGGAGAGAGAACAAAAAAAAGAAAAAAACGGAAAAGGGACAGAAGAGAGCGGAATCTAACTCGTATATGGCTTGTTGTTATATTTAGCTATTTGAGGTTTCCCGGCTAAAATAAGTGTAGGGGAATTTCCCGTGCCAACAAACTTTTTACTTCTACATCGGGAGGCCTATATGTTTCAACCAAGGTCCCCACACTTTTTCTAATTTTCTGTGATTTCCTTGTTTAATAAATACCACTCTCTCACACTCTATTAGCCTATTTATTGTTTCAGTCCAATGCCTGACACATGGGGGATCCTGTGCCTGCCATCGCTGGGCGATTAATTTACGTGCCTGAAATAGGCCTCTCAGCACCCCCTCCAATGTCCCCTGGGGAAGACTGTCGTCTTCCATGTCTCCCAAGAGACAGGTTCTAGCCTCTAGCATCAATGAGGTTCCAAAAACATCATTGAGCTTATTGATGACCTCAGTCCAGTATCTAAAGAGTTTTGGACATCTCCAAAACATATGGACGAGGTCACCTGTATCATTACATCTAGGGCATCGTCCGATTTCCAGCCAAGTTGGTGCATTTTTTTTGGGGTGTAATATGCTCTGTGCGTCAGAAAGAGGTGGGACAGTCTCTGCGCAGGAGCAATAGACACTAATACTCCTTTGTGCATCATCTTTAGAAGAGGCTTCCTTCTGGGACAACCAATTTGATGCAGTGTGCAGCGTATGGTCTGAGCACTGACAGACCCCCCCACCCCTTCAACCTCTGCAACAATTCTGGCAGCACTCATACGTCTTTTTCCCAGTAGGGAAATAGTCTTGGCAATCTTCTAATAGCCTAGGCTATCTTATAACATATTTTTTTCAGATCCTCAGAGTTCTTTGCCATGAGGTGCCTTGTTGAACTTCCAGAGACCAGTATGAGAGAGTGAGAGCAATAACACCAAATTTAACACACCTGCTCCCCATTCACACCTGAGACCTTGTAACACTAACGAATCACATGACACCGGGGAGGGAAAATGGCTAATTGGGACATTTTCACTTAGTGCTGTACTCACTTTTGTTGCCAATGGTTTAGACATTAATGGCTGTGTGTTGAGATATTTTGAGGAGACAGCAAATTTACACTGTTATACACGCTGTAGACTCACAGCTTTACATTATAGCAAAGTGTAATTTCTTCAGTGTAGTCACATGAAATATATATATATATACCGTGTTTCCCCGAAAATAAGTCCGGGTCTTATATTAATTATGCCAACAAAAGACACAGTAGGGCTTATTTTCGGGGTAGGTCTTACCATGTAATGTACTGTCTTCTCTCCCCCTCTGCCTGTCAGGAATCCCCAGTGTGAACTGAGTTAAAATGCTTGTAAAATCCTATAATCCACTCTATTACAGTATTATATAATGTACAATGTGTGCGTTTCTGTAATATAATTGTGCCAAATACATTTGTTATAGCGCCGCTCTGCACTTCTGTTACCCGCCGGAGCTCTCTTCCCTGCAATTATATTACAGAAACACACACATTGTACATTATAAACTACTGTAATAGAGTGGATTATAGGATTTTACAAGCATTTTTAACTAGGGCTTATTTTCGGGGTAGGGCTTATATTGCAGCCCTCCTGGAAAATAACGCTAGGTCTTATTTTCAGGGTAGGTCTTATATTTGGGGAAACAGGGTATATACTGTATATTTAAGCATCAGAGGGATCTCATTGTTAAAAGGTATGAGTCAGGAGAAGGGTACAAAAGAATTTCCAAAGCAGTCATCATCAAGTGGAGAAAATATGACACAACAGTGACATTACCAAGAACTGGATGTTCCTCCAAAATTGGTGCAAAGACAAGAAGAAAACTGGTCAGGGAGGATGCCAAGAGGCCTACAGAAACATTAACGGAGCTTCAGGAATATCTGGCAAGTACTGGCTGTGTGGTACATGTGACCACAATCTCCTGTATTTTTCATATGTTTGGGCTATGGGGTAGAGTGGCAAGACTGAACCCTTTTCATATGAAGAAACACATCCAAGCGTGGCTAATTTTGCAAAAACAAATCTGAAGTCTTCCAAAAGTATGTGGGAAAATGTGTTATGGTCTGATGAAACCAAGGTTAAACTTTTTGGCCATAATTCCAAAAGATATGTTTGGCATAAAAACAACACTGCACATCACCAAAAGCACACCATACCCACAGTGAAGCATGGTGGTGGCAGCATCATTCTTTAGGACAGTTTTCCTTCAGCTGGAACAGGGGCCTTAGTTTAGGTAGAGGGAATTATGAACAGTTTCAAATACCAGTCAATATTGGCACAAAACCTTCAGGCTTCTGCTATAAAGCCAAATATTAAGATGAACTTCGTCTTTCAGCATGACAAAGACCCAAAGCATAAATCCAAATCAACAATGGAATGGCTTCACCAGAAGATTACATTTTTGGAATGGCCCAGCCAGAGCTCAGACCTGAATCCGATTGAAATAATGTGGAGTGATCTGAAGAGGGCTCAGGAGATGTCCTCGCAATCTGAAGGATTTGGAGTGTTTTTGCAAAGAAGAGTGGGCAAATATTGCCAAGTCAAGATATGCCATGCTGATAGACTCATACCCAAAAAGACTGAGTGCTGTAATAAGATCAAAAGGTGCTTCAACAAAGTGTTAGTTTAAGGGTGTGCACACTTATGCAACCATATATTTATTTATTTATTTATTTATTTTCCTTCCACCTCAAAGATTTTTTTTTTTTTGTTCAGCTAGGTTGTACAGTTTATAGGTCACTAGACATGTGCGTTCCTGTTTGTAACAAATGGATTTCCATACGAATTTGTTAGTATTCGTACATTCGGATCAATTCAAACATCCGAAAAGCTGAAAGAACCAAAATACGAAAATTACGGAATTACGAATAAGTAAAATAACGAACAAGCGGAAATACGAACGTACGATTGGACAATCTTACTAAAATACAAAACACCGAAACTGCAAGAGAACGAAAATGACATCTATAACGAACGATTTGCATTCCGTATTTTAAATCCTTTGTCTGTTCGTAATTTCGTATATTCGTATTTTCATTCGCATGTTCGCATTTTCATATGTGTGTTTTGTAAAACCGTTTCTTTGTCTGTTCGTAAATTTGTGTACTCGTATCGTTCTTTCGAATGGGCACTGGGCAGTGTAGCTAGTGAGTAATGTATATTAATATCTTAGCCAATCAGCCTATCTCTTTTGTGCTGAGTCACATTGTACAGTGTAAAGCCTCGTACACACGATCGGACTTCAAACAAACTTTTCCGTGGATTTTTGTCCGAAGGGAGTTGGCCGGACCTTTGAAACCAAAAAAGTTTGTCCGATCATTTTGGAAAATTATAATTTTGAAGTTTGTTGGCAAAAAGTCTGACCGTGTGTACGCGTACTAAGAGAAATATGGATTAGCCGCTTGTTGAAAATTAAACTAAAATTACGAGATTGCGAATGACCTCGCCGCAATGTATTTACGAAAGTACAAAATTACGAATCCATTAAACGAAAATTATTATCCAACAAAATTACGAATTTCGAATTAACGAAAATAAATTAGACAGAATTACGAATCATTCAGTATAAACGAAAATAAAACTGTTACGAAAATACGAACGGGTCTGAATAGGAAAACTTACGTCTTACGAAATACGAATGGGTCCGAATAGGAAATCTTGCGTCTTACGAAATTACGAATCTTTACGAAACTACAGAACAAGACGAAACTAAACCAAAAAAAAAAAATTTTTTTTGTTGTGCACATGTCTATAGGTCACATTAAAGGTGGAAAAGGATCTGAAATGATTTATCTTTGTCTCATTTTTTTACATCACAGAAACCTGACATTGTAACAGGGATGTGTAGACTTTTTATATCCACTGTGTATATATCTAGTATATAGATGGAGAGGTGTAGTGACAGTGACTGGACATTATATCTCTCTTTCTCTCCCTCTCTCGCTATAGCTATATATATATACTGTACAGGGCCGGATTAACAAAGGGGCTGATGGAGCTGCAGCTCCAGGCCCCTTTCTCAAGATAGGCCCATTTGCCCCAAAAAAAAAAAAAAAAAAAGATCGACTTCGGGGGTTGTAGCTCGACGACCAGAGGTCGCAGAAACCCCACATTTGGGGGGGTATGCAGTTGAAGACCTACCCCACAACTGATCAAAATATGGGACGGCTATCATTTATGGTTCCGGAGATACGGGCCTGCTTGCACAGCCTGTCAGAAGCTACATTCAGAGCGGCCAATATAAATACAAGCTGACACACTGCAGCAAACTGATAGGATCACAGGGCTTATAATAATTATTTGTATATTACTCATGGTAATTAACCCCTTGCCACCCAGGCGGATTCTGACACTTTTCTACTACATGTAAAAATCATCATTTGTTTTTTGCTAGAAAATTACTCTATGGTGGTCTTTGCACTTTTTATGTTGCGCGGTATAGAGCTGCACGATTCTGGCTAAAATGAGAATTGCAATTTTTTTGCTTAGAAGATAGATCACGATTCTCTCACGATTCTTGCGGCGTAACATCATCTTTCACATTAAAACAAAAAAAAATGGACTAACTTCATTGTTTTGTTTTTATGGTTTTTATTATTCATTGAAGTGGGAAAATGCAGTGTGACATAACATATTGCAGCAATAGCCATTGTATTCCCTAGAGTCTCTGCTAAAATATATATAATGTTTGGCGGTTCCAAGTAATTTTCTAGCAAATAATATTGCTTTTTAACTTAAGAAACAAGTGTTGGACTTTAAGTGGTTACATTTCCTGCATTTACACACAGAAGTTTGATCTAAGAAGGACGTTAGTTACAATGTTTAATTTTGTTTACAAACTTGGCAGACTGCCCAGATTTTTTCTTTACACACAGAAGTGTATCCCTTTGATCTAAGAAGGAAGCGTTAGTTACAATGGGGTAGATTCAGAAAGCAATTGCGTCTGCGTAACCATAGTTACGCAGCGCAATTGCTTAGTTGCGCCGGCGTATCGAGTGCTCCTGATTCAGAGGGCTCGATACGCCGACTGCAGCCTAAGATATGACTGGCATAAGGCTCTTATGCCATCGTATCGTAGGCTGCATTCTTACGCTGGCCGCTAGGTGGCGTTCCCGTAGTGGTCAGCGTATAGTATGCAAATTGCATACTAACGCTGATTCACAACCCTACGCGAGCCCTGCGTACGCATTTTACGTCGTTTGCGTTCGTCGGGTTCTGCGTAAGGCTGCTCCTGCTATTAGCAGGGGCAGCCAATGCTAAGTATACCCGTCGTTCCCGCGTCGCGAATTTAAAATTTAACGTCGTTTGCGTAAGTGAATCGTGAATGGCGCTGGACGCCATTTACGTTCACTTTGAAGCAAATTACGTCCTTGCGACGTCATTTGCCGCAATGCACATCGGGAAAGTTTCCCGACGGAGCATGCGCACTACGTTCGCGCGGGAACGCGCCTAATTTAAATGATCCACGCCCCCTACGGGATCATTTAAATTACGCGCCCTTACGTCGGGCAGTTTTAAGGAGCGCCCGCGCAAATTACGTAGCTACTGCTTCATGAATGAAGCGTAGCGCAGATAATTTGCGTAGGCGCAGGGTAAAAACGGTACGCTGCGCCTCCGTAAGAAATGCGCAGCGGTACCTGAATCTACCCCAATGTTTCCTGTTAAAAACTTGGCAGACTGCCCAGATATTTTCTTTTGATAGCTGAAAGTCTTTCCACTTGTTATATGAAAGAATCGGCAAACTCTGCATTGGAGATCGTCAGGGGGGTTGAATCGAGATCACGATTTTTTTTAACGATTAATTGTGCAGCTCTAGCACGGTATTTGCTCAGCAATTTTTCAAACATTTTTTTGGGGAAAAAAACTGTTTCATTCATTAAAAAAAACACTAGTTAAGTTAGCACAATTTTTTTTGGTATCCTAAGTGATGCTTTAAATTTTTTTTAGGTTACATGTTTAGAGTTACAGAGGAGGTCTAGTACTAGAATTATTGTTCTCGCTCTAACGATCGTGGCGTATGTAACCTGTGTGTATCTGGCTCTGATACTAGCCAGTGCCTCACCAGCCACTGACTAGTATCTCTCCCCAGCCTGTCCCCACACACCCTCTCACCTGCTGACCTGTGGATGGGGGAATCACTCCTGCGTTTCGATCAAACGGCGCATGCGTCGTCCGTGGACGTATCCCAGTGCGCATGCACCAAATGACTTCGGCAAATCGTCATGGTTTCGACGTGAACGTAAATTACGGCCAGACTCATTCACGGACGAGTTACGCAAACGACGTAAAAAAAAATTGAAAAATTTTACGCGGTTCCGACGTCCATACTTAACATTGGCTGCGCCATGTTTTACGCCTGAAAACCCCTTACGTAAACGGTGTATCTTTACTGCGACAGCCGGGCGTACGTTCGTGAATAGGCGTATCTAGCTGATTTACAGATACTAGGCGTAAATCAGCGTACACGCCTCTAGCGGCCAGCGTAAATATGCAGTTAAGATACGACGGCGTAGGAGACTTATGCCGGTCGTATCTTAGCAATATTTAAGCGTATCTTAGTTTGAGAATACGCTTAAATATACAACGGCGGGGATTCGGACTTACGACGGCGTATCTACTGATACGCCCGTCGTAAGTCTCTATGAATCTACCCCATACTGTATATAGATAGAGAGGTGTGGCGACTGGACATTATATCTCTCTTTTTATCTCTATATTTATATACTGTATATTGATGGAGAGGTGTGGTGACAGTGACTGGAAATTGTAGCTTTATAGCTCTCTCTATATACTGTATATAGATGGAGAGGTGTGGTGACTGGACATTATAACTCTCTCTATATACTGTATATACATGGAGAGATGTGGTGACTGTGACTGGACATTATATCTCTCTCTATAAACTGTATACATATGAAGAGGTGTGGTCACAGTGACTGGACATTATATCTCTCTCTATATACTGTATATACATGGAGAGATGTGGTCACAGTGACTGGACATTATATCTCTCTCTATATACTGTATATACATGGAGAGATGTGGTCACAGTGACTGGACATTATATCTCTCTCTATATACTGTATATACATGGAGAGATGTGGTGACAGTGACTGGACATTATATCTCTCTCTATAAACTGTATATACATGGAGAGATGTGGTCACAGTGACTGGACATTATATCTCTCTCTATATACTGTATATACATGGAGAGATGTGGTGACAGTGACTGGACATTATATCTCTCTCTATAAACTGTATATACATGGAGAGATGTGGTGACAGTGACTGGACATTATATCTCTCTATATACTGTATATACATGGAGAGATGTGGTGACAGTGACTGGACATTATATCTCTCTCTATAAACTGTATATACATGGAGAGATGTGGTGACAGTGACTGGACATTATATCTCTCTCTATATACTGTATATACATGGAGAGATGTGGTGACAGTGACTGGACATTATATCTCTCTCTATAAACTGTATATACATGGAGAGATGTGGTGACAGTGACTGGACA
The DNA here is from genome assembly GCF_905171775.1 of Rana temporaria. Lineage (NCBI taxonomy): Eukaryota > Metazoa > Chordata > Amphibia > Anura > Ranidae > Rana > Rana temporaria. The sequence goes on from NC_053490.1 coordinate 96,882,795, forward strand.
TTATATCTCTCTATATACTGTATACATATGAAGAGGTGTGGTGACAGTGACTGGACATTGTAGCTTTATAGCTCTCTCTATATACTTTATATAGATGGAGAGATGTGGTGACAGTGACTGGACATTATATCTCTCTCTATATACTGTATATACATAGAGAGGTGTGGTGACAGTGACTGGACATTATATTAAGGTGATCAGATTTTTAAAATGAAATCCGGGGACATATTTTTTCTTTACTAGTAATGGCAGCAATCAGCGACTCTCTGCCCGCCGTCCGCCTCACAGCCTCTCAAGTCTTACTTGTCGTCTCCCTCGGCCCCAGCTACTACTGGATGGGGAGCAGAGGAAGATCACTCCGCCAGGGAAGGCAAGGAGATAGACAGGTGGCTGGCCGGGATTTGAGCCAAGGCAGAAGAACATGCGAGCAGAACTGAAGAAATATTCCCTCCACTCCGACCAGCACCTGATCATCAGAAAGGGGCACAGATAATGGGAAAAATACAACCCCCCTATGCTAGTAGGCACGGCGGAGCGGGGGGAGATGTAATTCAATTTTTTTTATTTTAATTCTGCACTGACTGTCTTTGAAATTGCGCCTGCCCCCTATTAAATCCAATCTGGGGACAAAACCGGGGACAAACTTGGTTCGGGGACAGTGTCCTCAATCAGGGGACTGTCCCCTGAAACTGGGGATGTCTGGTCACCCTACATTATATATCTCTCTATATACTGTTTATACATGGAGAGGTGTGGTGACACGACATTATATCTCTCTATATATACTGTTTATACATGGAGAGGTGTGGTGACACGACATTATATCTCTCTCTATATACTGTTTATACATGGAGAGGTGTGGTGACAGTGACTGGAAATTATAGCTCTCTATATACTGTATATACATGGAGAGGTGTGGTGACAGTGACAGGACATTATATATCTCTCTATATACTGTTTATACATGGAGAGGTGTGGTGACAGGACATTATATATCTCTCTATATACTGTATATACATGGAGAGGTGTGGTGACAGTGACTGGACATTATAGCTCTCTATATACTGTATATACATGGAGAGGTGTGGTGACAGTGACTGGACATTATAGCTCTCTATATACTGTATATACATGGAGAGGTGTGGTGACAGTGACTGGACATTATAGCTCTCTCTTCATACTGTATATACATGGAGAGATGTGGTGACAGTGACTGGACATTATATCTCTCTCTATAAACCAGGGCTCAAGTCCTGCGGGAACGCGTGGGAACGGAGTTCCTGCACTTTTTTTCACAGCAGAAACTCAGTTCCCTTTGCAGGACTAGAGCAGCCGAGAGCAGCCGAGCCGCCCGAGCCAATCCTTTACTAAGCGGCGATGCCCAGCTCAAGTCACTGTTAGGGGCAGGCGAACCTTAGTAATCCTTTATGTTACTGGCTGCTTCCTGTATATGGATTCATCGGGTAGTGTGTGGGTATTCCGTCACTTCCTCGATGCCGCAATGTCTCCTGGGAGCTTTTGCCATTGTTCCCAGGAGACATTGCGGAGGTCTGCCGCGAGTTATTGCGGGATTTAGAAAGAACTTGCTTATTTAAAAAAAAAAAAAAAAAAACATGCGGTTTAATAATTATGCATATGAGCATATCTATTTTTTTTTTTGGTGGGGGAGTGGATCTTGGGTGGGAGTTCCCACACTTTTTTCCCCAGGACTTGACCCCTGCTATAAACTGTATATATATGAAGAGGTGTGGTGACAGTGACTGGACATTATATCTCTCTCTATAAACTGTATATATATGAAGAGGTGTGGTGACAGTGACAGGACATTATATCTCTCTCTATATACTGTATATACATGGAGAGGTGTGGTGACAGTGACTGGACATTATAGCTCTCTATATACTGTATATACATGGAGAGGTGTGGTGACAGTGACTGGACATTATAGCTCTCTATATACTGTTTTAAACATGGAGAGGTGTGGTGACAGTGACTGGACATTATATCTCTCTCTATAAACTGTACATATATGAAGAGGTGTGATGACAGCTGGACATTATCTCCCTCTCTATATACTGTATATATATAAAGAGGTGTGATGACAGTGACTGGACATTATAGCTCTCTTCATACTGTATACACATAGAGAGTTGTGGTGACAGTGACTGGACATTATCTCCCTCTCTATATACTGTATATAGATAGATGGAGAGGTGTGGTGACAGTGACTGGACATTATCTCCCTCTATATACTGTATATATATGTGTGGCGACTTGTTGCTCTCCATATACAGTGTAGTCGGAATGAGAAGTTGTGTGTGGTACTTCAAACTCGGAGTATGATGAGGGGGAGGGGCTCGGACATCTCCTCACACTTGTTGCTCTCTATTACACATGGCGGGTCTATGAGACGAACACAGGCCGGTATAGGAGGAGAGTTGCAGCCGGTACACGAAGTTAGTATAGTGAGGAGGGGGAGGCTCCCCTATGATGTCCCCGGCTAATGAGGTGGCAGGAGGGGCCGGGCAGCCATGTTGTGTGTCCCTCCATCCTCCTGTAGCGGTCTGAGCCGCCTCCTCCTCCATCTGCCCTCCTCTTCTTCCTCCCCAGGGAGACTGCGCGGCCCCAGCCCACCCAGACACAGCTGCCCAAGTAACGGAGCCTGCAGGAGGAGGAGGAGGAGAGTGACCTAGAGCAGGCCTCCTGCAGGTAACCAGGGCCGGATTCCCGCCTGAGAGAGGACAGCGGACCGGGGACACAAGTTTACTGAGAGGTGAGGTGTCCTACATGCTGACATACTGGCGCTGTGGGGTGAGGTGTCCTCCATGCTCACATACTGCCACTGTGGGGTGAGGTGTCCTCCATGCTGACATACTGGCACTGTGGGGTGAGGCATCCTCCATGCTGACATACTGGCACTGTGAGGACTCCTCCATGCTGAAATACTGGCACTGTGGGGTGAGGTATCCTCCATGCTGACATACTGGCACTGTGGGGTGAGGTGTCCTCCATGCTGACATACTGGCACTGTGAGGACTCCTCCATGCTGAAATACTGGCACTGTGGGGTGAGGTATCCTCCATGCTGACATACTGGCACTGTGGGGTGAGGCATCCTCCATGCTGACATAGTGGCACTGTGAGGACTCCTCCATGCTGAAATACTGGCACTGAGGGGTGAGGCATCCTCCATGCTGACATAGTGGCACTGTGGGGTGAGGCATCCTCCATGCTGACATAGTGGCACTGTGGGTGAGGACTCCTCCATGCTGACATAGTGGCACTGTGGGGGTGAGGACTCCTCCATGCTGACATAGTGGCACTGTGGGGGTGAAGACTCCTCCATGCTGGCATACTGGCACTGTGGGGGTGAAGACCCCTCCATGCTGGCATACTGGCACTGTGGGGGTGAAGACCCCTCCATGCTGGCATACTGGCACTGTGGGGGTGAAGACCCCTCCATGCTGGCATACTGGCACTGTGGGGGTGAGGACTCCTCCATGCTGGCATACTGGCACTGTGGGTGAGGCATCCTCCATGCTGACATAGTGGCACTGTGGGTGAGGCATCCTCCATGCTGACATAGTGGCACTGTGGGGGTGAGGTGGACTCCATGCTGACATAGTGGCACTGTGGGGGTGAGGTGTCCTCCATGCTGACATAGTGGCACTGTGGGGGGAGGCGTTGGGTGACCCCTCCTCCATGCTAACACTGTGGGGTTGAGGACCCCTCCCTCTATGCTGACATGCAGGGGTCCCCACCTTACATGGCTGGTCCCGACTTCCCCATGCCATGTCCCCACACAGGTCCCAGTAGCAGCACACCAGGTCAGCGGTAGTGATGTCCCCTGTGCTTTGATCTCCAGTATGGTGTCACCTTCTATGGGATCCGGGCCTTTCCTCCCTGTGTTGGTTTCTGTAGATGAAGTGACAGATCCTGGGTGTAGCTCCTGTGCAGTCTGGGGTGGGATGGATGTGTTGTGGAGCTCGTCGTTATTTCTACAGGGTGCTGGGTGAGAATACTTCTGTATAGACAGATTGTGTGTGGGCCTCTGTAGGATCCCGCACTATGGAGGGAGGGCCGCGCACTATGGAGGGAGGGCCCCGCACTATGGAGGGAGGGCCCCGCACTATGGAGGGAGGGCCGCGCACTATGGAGGGAGGGCCGCGCACTATGGAGGGAGGGCCGCGCACTATGGAGGGAGGGCCGCGCACTATGGAGGGAGGGCCGCGCACTATGGAGGGAGGGCCGCGCACTATGGAGGGAGGGCCGCGCACTATGGAGGGAGGGCCCCGCACTATGGAGGGAGGGCCCCGCACTATGGAGGGAGGGCCCCGCACTATGGAGGGAGGGCCGCGCACTATGGAGGGAGGGCCCCGCACTATGGAGGGAGGGCCCCGCACTATGGAGGGAGGGCCGCGCACTATGGAGGGAGGGCCGCGCACTATGGAGGGAGGGCCGCGCACTATGGAGGGAGGGCCGCGCACTATGGAGGGAGGGCCGCGCACTATGGAGGGAGGGCCGCGCACTATGGAGGGAGGGCCGCGCACTATGGAGGGAGGGCCCCGCACTATGGAGGGAGGGCCCCGCACTATGGAGGGAGGGCCCCGCTGTGACATTTGTGGGCTACAGAGACAGAAATGTAAGGTAAATCTAGAGTTTCTAGTGAGGACCATGGGAGAGAACTGCAGCCTCGTCTTGTTTAGTGTATTTGTACCCCAGACCTTTTTTATTGGATAGAAAGGGGAAAGGTTAGAACCCCCATCAGCGTTTACTGCCATCTGGGGCTCTGTAATAGAGATTTCCTGTCCTGAGGACACTTTTTTTTTAACCAGACAGGAAAGGAATTTCGCCTCAGACTGCAGTAAAATAAGGTTAGACTTCTAATCCCCTCCTGGCTCTATCCAAAACGAAAACTGAAGTTTTGGTTACAGGTACACTTTAACTGTCCCTGTGACATCAGCCACCTCCTCACTGAGGATTGGATGTCAGAGGACATTGCTCCTGTTCTATGTACACTGAGTATTGCTGGCTGTGGTGATGCATCTGGTATTTCTGGGGATTGGCTCAGCAGTAAAGTGGAGTACATGTTCAGTATATACCCCCCCCCCCCCCCCCCCATTACCAGCACCACCACAATGCACTGCTGGTTTTCCAGCAAGATCATTGGACAGAAGCCAGTAGTTTAGACCAGCTTCTGCTGAACAGAAAGTCGTCTGGCTCTTGCTGCACTGGCCAGCTTTATACGTGTGTAAGCCAACCATCCTGGTGCCAACATTGTTTACTTTTTAGGAAAAATATACATTTCAGGTACAAATGATATGTAACAGATTTCCTTCTGTATTGTTTACTTTGTAGCTGAAGTCTGAGTACTTGAGTGGTTTTGGTATGAGGACATTGTACAGCGCAGTCTGTGCAGACACTCCTGTCATTGTTAAAACTTTTGGCTTGGGAACATGTTCACACCAGCGTGGTGCTGTCTGGCAGTGCTGGTGCACCAATCTCGGCACATCGCCCTGTTCACTTTTTTTTATAAAACAAACTTTATTGAAATGTCACACAGACCTCTTATGACGTTCAATTGGCCACCGGCTGGTGCAAGGCAGTGGATTGCTTCACACTGCACTGTGCTGAAAAAAAGTAATGCACAAAGTAACGTTTTATTTTTCCGCAAACCACCACAACGTAGTGGTAGGAGACACGTTTTGGATAGTCACCCTGTCTCTCTGACCTTGTGGTCATTGTCAGAAGACAGAAGGAGATGAGAAAGCCAGACTTAACAGTTGTCAACAAGGACATTCTAATTCTCTGCCTTTTGTAGAGATCCCATGTCACTTACTGTAGCATCTCCTGGTCAGGATGGGAAGAACTCTACTCTATACAAAACTATCTATACATCCACATTAATTAAAGTCTGTATGTGTTACAAGCTGAACACCAGTAAAGTGAATGCCCCATTCAGTGACATGACACATTATTTTCACATTTGTTGCAGAACAACAACAGTATACACTTGAATGGGATGCTCTGTGTGACAAATGTGCCAAAGTAGCTCCTGTACGTGTTGTGCTATTTTTTATTTTGAAATGAGCCTCACGTTTCCCAATGTGTGTTTTTGTTGTGTGACTGCTATCCATGTTAAAAATTAAATGGCAATGCCAGTGCGGTGGCTTTTTTTTTATTTTTATATGGGAGTGAACGGAACTTAAGTCTTGCCTTGCAGTTAGGCTGGGCCCGTGTTGCAAGGTTTAACTGCTCATAGAAGCCTAGGGGACCATTTATAGTAAAGCAGCTTTACCTATGTGATCCTCTACTCTTGTTGTCCCCACAGGGCAGTTATGGCTGGCGGCTGCTGCTGCCTGTCCCCACAGGGCAGTTATGGCTGGCGGCTGCTGCTGCCTGTCCCCACAGGGCAGTTATGGCTGGCGGCTGCTGCTGCCTGTCCCCACAGGGCAGTTATGGCTGGCGGCTGCTGCTGCCTGTCCCCACAGGGCAGTTATGGCTGGCGGCTGCTGCTGCCTGTCCCCACAGGGCAGTTATGGCTGGCGGCTGCTGCTGCCTGTCCCCACAGGGCAGTTATGGCTGGCGGCTGCTGCTGCCTGTCCCCACAGGGCAGTTATGGCTGGCGGCTGCAGCTTCTGCTGGCTGTCCCCCAGGGCAGTTATGGCTGGCGGCTGCTGCTGCTGGCTGTCCCCCAGGGCAGTTATGGCTGGCGGCTGCTTCTGCTGGCTGTCCCCCAGGGCAGTTATGGCTGGCGGCTGCTGCTGCCTGTCCCCCAGGGCAGTTATGGCTGGCGGCTGCTGCTGCCTGTCCCCACAGGGCAGTTATGGCTGGCGGCTGCTGCTGCCTGTCCCCACAGGGCAGTTATGGCTGGCGGCTGCAGCTTCTGCTGGCTGTCCCCCAGGGCAGTTATGGCTGGCGGCTGCTGCTGCTGGCTGTCCCCCAGGGCAGTTATGGCTGGCGGCTGCTGCTGCTGGCTGTCCCCCAGGGCAGTTATGGCTGGCGGCTGCTGCTGCTGGCTGTCCCCCAGGGCAGTTATGGCTGGCGGCTGCTGCTGCTGGCTGTCCCCCAGGGCAGTTATGGCTGGCGGCTGCTGCTGCTGGCTGTCCCCCAGGGCAGTTATGGCTGGCGGCTGCTGCTGGCTGTCCCCCAGGGCGCGTAACCCGGCCAGCGCTACACCAGAAGCATTGGCTCTCTTCTTCTTGTCAGTGGTTGGACACCCCTGTCATAGGCGGGGGGACTCCTGTGCTATGCACTTTCTGTGTTTGGGGGATGTGCCTGTCAAAGTGTTGGTCTCAATTTTATTTTGGTTGGAGAGCCCATTCAATCCAAAATTACTATTGTAACAATTCTTGTAGGCCTCAAGCACACTGGTTGTTTTTACGGCTGTTCCTAGGGGCTTCTGATGTGGTGTTTTTTCCCTTCCTCTCACCACCCCTCCATGTTGGTCTATGTGTCCATGCACACATAGGCTTTACCGTCATTTAGCGGCAGGAGCTTTTGGAGGCAGGAAAACCCCACTTCCAGTGTGTCCAGGAGCAGCAGAGTGTTGGCAGAAAAAAAACGCTTGCCGCTTGTAAATGCATCTGAATGTGCTTTTAGCGCTTGATCTTGAATTAATTTTAATCGCCAGCATAAATCATTATTCTGGCCAACTAAATGAATTCACGCTCTAGCGTTTGATACCTGTAAACACTTCTAAAACTATTTTACAAGAACCAGATGTTTTTTTTTCTACCTAAATATATACAGGAGGAAAGGCTTCTAGAAAAGTTTTACCAAAATGCCAAGTGTGCATAAATCCTTACAAGGTGTCCCCTAAATGTGATCATTGACAATATATTTTGTTTTGGAGGACTTGGATGACATATTTACTTTCCCCTTTTTTGATCCAGCTGTTTCTCCGAATATTCCTTTACTGCCTGTGTCAGGCCGACAACAGTGATCAGCTGCTATTGAAATGGCTCTAGCGTTGTTGGGACCGGGAAGCAGTGCTGCCTCATTATTATTCAGGATCCCCAGAGGCATGTCTGATGATTCTTCTATTGCACAAGTGCCTACAAGTCTACGGGACTGAATTGGAGGAGGTGGACTATGAGGTGGCAATATCACTTTGGATCTTGATGTCAATTCTTGGGGGAGGGGTCTGCTGATCAGAAGGTACACAGAGTGAGGAATAGTGGTCACATGACTGCATAGAAAAGCAACAATAAAAAAGTATTTAATGTCAATTTTGTTCTGATAGAACAGCTTCTGAGAACTGATATACAGTATATTGGTTGGTCTGTTGATGTTCTGAGTTTCCATTCACTTTAAAAGTGTCTTGGATTTAGACTTCAAAGTGTCAGTCATGTAAAGTGCAATATTTTCCCATAAAAGCACAATGGGTAACATCAAAGCTGGCATTGGTGTTGCTGTTTTTAAAAATGTTACAAATAGTCTTTGTAATTTTTTTTTTTTTTTTTTTTTAAATGGTAGTAAGTATACTTAAAAGTGGAGAGGGGTTCAACCCCCTTGTCTTTTTTTTCTGTCTGTCTGTGAGAGATTCTCCCTGTTTGACTTGGAGAGTAGTGATGGAAAATTTAAATTCTACAGTTGTCACAGGAATAGGAGAAATCCTCCAGTGGGGACACCCGTCGCAGTGACAATTATCCAAGAGGGGATTTTGTGACTCGATTCTTGTTGTGTTTTTAGGAAGGTAAATCTTTCCGATGTTCCAGAATGGTTTGTAGCAACCAATCAAACTCCTTCTTACAATTAGGCCCTGTGTATGAAACATATTAAGGTTTCTTCTGTTACAATGTCAGAATCCTGTCAATCCTGTACATCTTCACAATATATTTTGTGGTCAAGCAAAACAAACGAGAATGAAGCGATTGAATTGTACTGGAATTTTGGTTAATCAATTCCCATGTACATGTGAAAGTTCTTATCTTATTGATATCTGTATTCAGTAATGGGTTTGCTGAGCAGTGTGTTGATATCTGCATTATTCCTGTTTGTATACATACTGTATCCATAGAAATGTGTGGATGTCAGTCTATAGCTAATGGAATAGGCACACACTTACATTTGTTTACATTTCATATGCAGTATTTGCAATTGTGTTCAGTGATGTTCCCATGTGTCTGTGCAATAGCTAGAGAGCAGAAAATGTATGCAGGAATTCCCTTTCATTGTTGGATATACTTGTGAGAACAGAATTTCTGCATGTCTGCATTTTTCTGTTTACAAAAATATCAATTTTCTGCTGAATCCTTTTTTCAGTGATGTATTGATATAAACACATACAAGAAAATATGTCTTCCGCAGTATAGTTATGGAGGTGTTTAATTTGATGTAAGATATTTAGTACATGGTGTAGCAGAGAATTACTGTATGTCCCACACTAATGGCCCATACACATGATCCAAATATCGTACGAAAACTGACGTCCGATGATGAAGAATCGTACGATAATCGGATCGTTGGTACAGAGCTTTCGAGAGCCGATCATGACAATTCATCCGATATTAGATCGGACAAGCACGAAAAAATTTCCTTGTACGATACCTTTTATTTAGTCAGTACAGTTGCCATCCAAAAATAAATATAATACAAATAAACTACAACGCATGACATCACTTCTGTGTTTTTTTTTTTTTTTATATTTTTATGTCGTACGAGAATTTTTGTGACTTTAGTAACCTATTCAATCTCTACTTTTTCGGATAGTTTTGTACGGAGCATAAGGCCTGCTCACAATCATCTTTCCTGTATCCCTGAAACATGGGTCTTCAAACTACGGCCCTCCAGTTGTTCAGGAACTACAATTCCCATCATGCCTAGTCATGTCTGTGAATGTCAGAGTTTTACAATGCCTCATGGGATGTGTAGTTCTACAATAGCTGGAGGGCTGTAGTTTCAGGATCCCTGCTCTAAAGCCTCAATTACACATGCAGTGCCTTCTGCAGAGTAATGCTCGTTCAGGACACTCTTCAGAGGGCATTTGCCAGACGGTGAGGAAGTGTTTATCCCCAACACTGCCGCCTATTTTAACCCTTTAAAATCCACACCAGACACCACAAACGGGTGCATTTCATGCAGGGGCCGGTTCCCCCCATTCAGTTGAATGGGTTCTGTTTGGTAGTTTGCGTACTGAACATGACAGCAGAGATCATTTTTCATGGAAATGGTTACCGTTATATCCAATTCTGGATTTTTTTTTTCAGTTTTGGACAGAGTGGGGAAGGTTAGAACTGTTGTCAAGTTTTAATTTCAATCTATGTCCCCACTGGGAAGATTTATGCCCCATGCACACAGTTGTCCAGCTCTCCTAAATGTCTTTCCCATTTGCAGAAGTGTTTTCTCAGAAGAAACGCTATGTGCGTTTAGTTGGGTCAAGCACTTGGGTGTTAATTATTTTTATAGACCTGAATATTTATTCTGACCATTGAAATACAGTCACATGCACAGAAAAACATTTTTTTGCGTGCGATTAGATGGTAGAAATCAACAGCACTTCACCTCTCTTTACCTAAACAACGTGACCGAGATCACCCGCGTTCGGCACCTGTTTTATTTATAAAAATGAACTATAAATATTGCCTAACTTATAAGCGGACGGTGTCTGGATGGTGTCTGTAGGGCAGTGGTCGGTGCTGAAACAACACTACTGCAGGTCAGCTTGCCTATTCAGACCCCAATCCACACAGCAAGTGCAGGAATGGTTTGCTTCTGGATGGTAATGGAAGTGGATCACTGCACACCAATGTAATGGAAAATATGCAATTTAACTACCCCTTCCTTTTATGAATGAACACAGTGAGTGATCATAACTATGCTTGTTTGTGAATGAACAGGGAGACTATGCAGAGCTTTTCCTTCATTCGTTCTGTGCAGTGGAGACTGCAGATAGAGAGACTGAGGCATATGTCCTCAATCACTTTCAGATGTCAAGGCTCTGTTTACAGTGCCCTACAGATAGTAACCTCAGGTTATAAGTAAGCACTTCATGCTTCAAATGAGTTAACCAGCCTGTCTCTTGGAGGTTTGTCATGATGTTTTCATCCTTACAAGATTGAATAAAGTATCCAATTTTCTAGCCCCAATCCCCTGTGGAAGCTGGCAGCGCTGCATGGAGCAAAAGGAGGGGAAACCTGGACAGGAAGGTCGGAGGGGTGCAGGTGTAGTTAGTTACTGTAAATGATCCCCTGTGTTTTCCTCCTGCAGCAGCTGAGGGTAGGGAGAGGAGCAGAAGCAGGCTTTCAGCTGCTGCAGGATGAAAACACAGGCAATCAGTTCCAGTAAATGCTACTCCCGCTCCAGGTTCACCAGCCTGCGGTCGATAGAGAGATTAGTTTAGTAATATCTAAGTTTTATATTGATACGATCATTATGGGAGGACTGACTCGCATCGCTGGAACCCAGAAGAAACTCTGTGGAAAATGTCAGCCGTCTCAGCGGTGTGCGGGCGCCACTGGAAGGCTTCGTTCTTTGGTAAGTATTTCATAATGAGCTAGTATGCCTTTTGTCATACAGGTGTTTGTAAACTTTATTTTTTTTTAACCTCCTTTAAATTTTAAGTAAAGACAAAACTTTTTTTTCATTTGGATAAGATAAGAGAGTTATAACCCCCTTCTCTTTTTTTTTAATATGCATTATTGATCTGGTAACAACCCCAAATTGTGGGATTTTCTCATTAATGGTGAACAGGACAAATGGTGAGGGAGCATCTCCCTAAGACGAGCAGCAGTAAAATCATGCCCAGTGTTGTCTAAACTATAGTCTGGGTTCCCATATGTGCGACCACGTGTCACAGCTTGGGGTACGGTGCAGTTCTGTTCGCAGTTCAAGTGCGATTCAGGTTTGAATCTTTGCCTGAATTCGCACCTGAACCAGACCCACGCGTACAGAACCCTATTAGGATGCAGGCAGCAGCCGCCCCAGACCTGTGTGAACCGGCTCCTTTGAGAAACCCGCATCCAATTTTCACATGTGAACCCGGCCTTAACAAAATATATATATTTTATATTGTCATTTACAATTTAGGTTTTGTGTTGCTGAGTGTTTAGTCCTTGGATCCTGTAAGAGTCGATCAGTGCTATGTATATAAGCCAAGCCACTGAGCTGACAAAGAAGTTTCCAACGTGGGATGAGATTGCTTTGCCTCTGAGATGTGCGTATTTTGGGAAATGGCTGCAGACAAACAGTTGTTGCTTAGTAATGGTTGGCACTGGTACATATACTATACATATCCCAAAGTAGAATTTGAAGCTGGATGTGCAGTGCGTTTTTTAAGAAATATTGTAGATTTACGGGATGGCAGCAATGAATATTTATTGCTGTGAATAAATAGTTTCTGCATTAGGTTGACCATACTGTTTTTAACACAAATGTTACCTCATGTGTTCTGTATTGTGGGGGTTAAAAGTAAATTATACTTGTGAGGATGTGATGAAATTCTGTGGTGCCTGATTTTCAAGAAATCAAGTTGTTCTGTCTAATATACCTGGTATTCCCCTTTCCTTATTTCCTTGTTGGACTGTTGGTTTTGTCAGGTATTGTAAGGCTTCATATACTGTATTTGCCGGCGTATAAGACGACCCCCTATTTTTCAATTGAAAACATTTGCTTTTGGGCTATACTCGCCGTATAAGACTACCCCCCCCCCCCCTTCCAAGGCAACACCATTTAAAAAAAACATTGGATTCCACCACATATTCACCACCGACCTAAGTGTAGACACATGAGCATACACAATAATCATCGCTATTCCAACAGACGTTAAAGTCTCTAGTTGACTGACCACAATGCACTGGGAATTATTAAATGAGAGGTCCCAATACTATGAGCCCTCGGATTCTTATTTACAGTCGGGGACTCGCCGGCATTGTCCTAGCCAATTCCTCAATCGACAACTTTCTCCATGACACCTACTACATAGTTGCCCAGTTACACTGGATGTAGCTTTGGCTACATACAGTACCGCTGAGCCAATCCCAGTAAACAATGTATTCTATTAATGAATACAAAGCCTGCTCGGATTGGCAGGGGCTGTGACATCATCAGCCCTCTAATCTCTGACTCTCAAAGCCAATCCGAGCAGGCGATACTGTATGTAGCCTGCTTGGATTGGCAGGCTCTGTATTCACTAATAGAGTACATCGCTCGCTGGGATTGGCTCAGCAGTGTATACTGTATGTAGCCCTAGCTACATACAGTATTACAGCACATCCAGCGGACATCCGGCGGGCTGACATCCAATGTGCGGCATTTTATACCCGACGTATAAGACGACCACCGATTTTTTGGGAGCGTTTTTTTTTTTTTTTTTGTGCAAAAGGTAGTCTTATACTCCAGAACATACAGTACATTGAACGTTGTTTAACCACTTCCATACAGGGCACTTATACACCTTCCCGCCCAGACCAATTTTTAGCTTTCAGTGCTGTTGCACTTTAAATTACAATTGCGCGATCATGCTACACTGTACCCAAACTAAATTTTTATCATTTTGTACCCACGAATAGAGCTTTCTTTTGCTGGTATTTGATCACCTCTGGGATTATTTTCTGCAAAAAAATTTAAAAAATGACCAAAAATTTTGAAAAAAAAACAAACATTTTTTTTGTTTCCGTTATAAAACATTGTAAATAAGTACATTTTCTCCTTCACTAATGGGCACTGATGGTACTGCACTGACTGGCACTGATAAGGTGGCACTGATGGGCACCGATGAGGTGGCACTGATGTGGTGGCATTGATGATGGGCACCAATATGCGGCAGGGATAGGCGGCACGGATGGGCAGGGATAGGCGGCACGGATAGGTGGCACGGATGGGCACGGATAGGTGGCACGGATGGGCACTGATAGGCGGCATGGATGGGCACTAACTAATGTGTTGTACTAATGGATGCCAATCAGTGCCAAACAATGCCTGCCAATCAGTGATGCCCATTGTGGGCACTGATTGGCATCAATTATGTGTCATCCCTGGTGGTCTAGGGTGGCATACCTTTGATTTAAATCCCTGGTGATCTAGTGGAATCCCTGGTGGTCCAGTGGGCATCCCTGATGGTCCAGTGGGCATCCTCAGGGGGGGCTGTGCTGATAATCGATCAGCACAAACCCCCCCTGTCAGAGGAGCAGCCGATCGTCTCTCCTCTACTCGCGTCTGACAGACGCGAGTGAGGAAAAGCCGATTACCGGCTTTTGCTGTTTACATCGTGATCAGCCGTGATTGGACACGGCTGATCACGTGGTAAAGTGTCTCCGTGAGAGACACTTTACCTAGATCGTTGTTGCAGGGTGTCAGTCTAACGATCGCCGCGATGCGCGACCCCAGGGGCGAGCAGCGGCTCAGAATCCTGAGGACGTCATATGACGTCCAGTCAGGATTCTACAACCACTTTGCCCCCGTCAATCTGTCATTGGCGGGCGGCAAGTGGTTAACCTCTCCTGAACGATTTAACTTGACAGCTAGAATCTGACATTTTGCCGCATTTGCATTTTAGGAGCGTTGTAAAAAAAAGTCTGTAAGCGAAATGCTGCTAAACTATGATTACTGCGTTTAGCAGCTGTTACAGACATTTGGCGTTTCAAATGCCTCTGAATATCTGTCCAAAAATGCTTTTTTTTTTTTTTTTTTGCTTTAAAAAAAATGCTTTTAAACTCAACTGCCTAGAAACGACTGTAAACGATTCTATGTACTGATAAGATCATATAGAGGAGAGTTCAGAGGCAGCAGAATAAAATGCCCAACTGCGCCTAAACGTCTGTTTGCCAGCAGCAGTGTACATGAGGCCTAATGAACAGACATGCCTGGATTCATTTTCTTCCTGTGTATTTGGAGCCTAATGAAGGCATGCCGCGCTCACACATGCTCCATTGCATCAGAGATACTACATATACAGGCCGTCCCCGGGTTACAAACACAATAGGAACACAAACTGTAGGTTTGTTCTTAAGTGGAATTTGTGTAAGTCAGAACACTGCAATTGTGCTGGGATGTGGGATGTTCTGGGTGTTTCTGGGCATGCAGTCATAGTATTTGGAGCTCTTCTGGCCATGCAGTACTGCAGTGTGGGATGTGTCCAGCGCTGCAAGATGGCTGGGCGGTATCCAGGACGAGCGCGGAGCACAAGCGGCTGGCATTGAGGTCCGTTCGTAAGTAGGAGTTGTTCGTAACTCTGGGACTGCCTGTATACAGTATGTCACAAAAGTGAGTACACCCCTTACATTTTTGGAAATCTTTTATTATATCTTTTCGTGTGACAACACTGAAGAGGCATTTCCCTGTTCTGCCTAGTGACATGACAGGGATCTACTGCTCCCTTTCATCGGGAGCAGTGATCGCAGTCATGTCAGTGGTAGCCTATCCCCCCCCCACAGTTAGAATCACTCCCTAGGACGCAATTAACCCCTTGATCGCCCCCTAGTGTTTAACCCCTTCCCATGCCCGTGTAATTTATAAAATAATCGGTGCATTTTTATAGCACTGATTATAGCACTGATCGCTGTATAAATGACAATAGTCCCAAAATGGTGTCAAAAGTGTCTGATTTGTCTGCCATAATGTCGCAGTCGCGATAAAAATCGCAGATTGCCGCCATTACTAATAATAAAAAAATTATAACAAAAATGCCATAAATCTTTCCCCTATTCTGTAGACGCTATAACTTTTGCGCAAACCAATCAATAAAGGCTTATTGCGTTTTTCTTTTTTTTTTACCAAAAATATGTAGTAGAATGCATATTGGCCTAAACAGAGAGAGAGAGAGAATTATTTCTTGTGGGTGGGTATTATAGTAAAAAATTCTTGCTTTTTTTTTCTTCAAAATTGACGCTTTTTTTTTTTTTTTTTTTTTGTTAATGGCGCAAAAAATAAAAACTGCTGAGGTGATCAAATACTACCAAAACGAAAGCTCTATTTGTGGGGAAAAAAGGACGTAAATTTTGTTTGGGTGCAACGTCGCCAATTGTCCGTTAAATGACGCAGTGTCGTATCGCAAAAAGTGCTCTGGTCAGGAAGGGGGTAAATTCTTCCGGGGCTGAAGTGGTTAAGGCGATTGAGCCACCACACTTTTTGAGGGTTGGTGTCCCTGGAAACCCTTTTTAGGTGTGTATTGCTTATCTCTGTAGGACACTGAGGGCTGGAAATATGGGTATCTAGAGGTAAGTGCCATATTACATTTATTTCTGTTGATGAATTCCAGCAGAGCTTTTGAAACAGCAGAAGAAAATAAGTTAAAATGTTTTGTTTATAGACTTCTGTGATTTACAACAAGCTCAATCTGTAGATGTACTTTAATGTGGTGTTTGCAAGATAAACCTTGTTCCATTAACGTTTGGTCTTCTGCTGAGGCATTATAAACTCGTCAGGTCTTCTTATAAGGTTAATAAACCCCCAATGACTCTGGATAGAAGGTTTCAGTTTCCACTGTGAAATTGTTTAGCATAGAATCTGGTTCTATGTGTGTGTGTGTTTTTATTATACACATCACATGTTTCATGAATGGTCTAGTTAGAGATGCACTGAAAATTTTGGCGGCCAAAAATTGTGGTTTTTGGCATTTTGCCATTGTGAACAAGGTGTCAAATGCACGCTATTTTACTGTGCTTATGGTGTGTTTTTCATAGGTCACGTGACTCAAACGCATTAAAAACTTAACACGGGTGCGTCCTTGCTGTGTTTTTAAATGCATTTCAACGGGGAGGTGCATTCTTGTGTATTTTCTTTTTTTTTTTTCCTGATCAAAAATTCAGCAAGCAAGATTTATAACGCCACAATGGAAGCACAAGGGACCAGTAAAAAGGCATGCATAGAATTGAAAGGGATGCATGTTTCTTGAGCTTTTCTTGAACTAAAGGTGCCGTTAATGACTAACAATAAAATCATATTAATTTCAGTTCATAATATTTAATTAAAAAGTCGAACATAATACAATTATATAAAAATAATAATTAAAAAATATATATATAATACATTTTTCAAAAAACTGTCATTTTCGGTTTCGCCACTAAAATTTTAATTTGGTGCATCTCCTAATCGGGAGATGTAGGGGTCGGAAGTGCGCCTGCTTGGGTGCCCCCACAGCAAGCTGCTTTCTGTGGGGGCACCCGGCAGGAGGTAGTGGCCAAGAGCGCCGGCGTGGCACACGAGGACGATCTGGGCTGCTCTGTGCAAAACCACTGCACAGATCAGGTAAGTATATAACATGTTTGTTATTTAAAACAACAACAAAAAAAAAAAACGCAAGCCTTTAATACCTGGTGCTTTCATACATATGGGAGTGGGTGATCTTATGCTTCAGCCAGATTAGCCAGTCACTAGGTCTAATTGTCTGTAAAACATTAACTCTGTTGGCTCCACCACCACCTTACAACAGGTAGGTGCTCCCGCAGGAAAGGAGCTGCAGGGCAATACAGAAAAGGTTGAATATCAGGGTGTGTGAGATTATTTCTTACGAAAGGACCGGTCACTTTTGAATGGACAAAGTGCTGTTTTAAGTGACGTCAAAACTGTCTATTCTTAAATAAGTTCTATCCATAGCGCTGATGTTTAGGGCTGACAGTAAGGATTCAGCATACAACTCGGTAGTAGTGTGTCGGGGGATTCTTGTAGTGCAGAGCAGCCTGTGTAATCTCTTCCGGTGTCCTCCTTGTGATGAATGTTCTCAGGCTGGAACATTGGCTTAACATATGAGCATGCAGTCTGATGTTTCAGCCCACCTAATGGCTACTTCCACTTTGCCTCCACTCCCTTTCTCTTTTATCTGAAAAGTCTTTAATTCCTTCTAAAAGCTATTAATTATGTGAGCTGGAAATACAGCTTTTTGAAAGTTGCATGCTGTAACCATTTCCCATAAGAGACCCTTGATAGAAGGGGATTATGGTTCTTCCTGTCCCACAAAACTAAAGCCTTGTTTATACACGGATGGCAATATTAGAGCCTATTCAGTAGTTCCAGCATTTCTGTACACTTCCTTATTGTAGGATTTAAAGTAATTGTAAAGTCTTGTGTTTTTTTTTAAATTTAAATAACAAAGCTGTTATAGTTGCCTCCCTCTGTTGTAGTGGATTTGAACAAAGCAGCCCCGATTCTCCTCTTCTTGGGTCCCTCTTCTGTGATCCTGGCCCCTCCCCCCTGTTGAGTGCCCCAGAGTCAGCAGCTTGCTATGGGGGCACCCAAGCCGAGTCACAGCTCCCTGTATTCATTCAGACACGGAGCCTGACCCCACCCCTCTCCACTGATTAGCTGACTTTGACAGCAGTGGGAGCCAAGCGTGCCACTGTTGTGTGTCAGCCAATCAGGAGGGAGAATCTCGGACGGCTGAGACACTCGTGGATCTCAGGAAAATATTAGGGGGACTGAAGGGGGCTGCTGCACACAGAAGGCTTTTTATCTTAATGCATAAAATGCATTAAGATAAACTTCTGCCTTTACAACCACTTTAAAGTATGAGTTCACTTGTTCATAAAACAAGAAAAGATGACTGAACATCCTACCCCCTATTTTGGTGGGGTTAGTTGGACAACCTTTTGTTTTATACAGCCTTTAGTCTGTTGGGATATGTCTCTACTAACTTTGCAAATTTTGACTGTAATATTTGCCCACTCTTCTTCGCAGAACTGCTCGAGATCAGTTAACTACTTGCCGACCGCAGCACAACGATATACATCAGAATGGCACGACTGGGCATATGGATGTGTATATATACGCCCCCTTTAAGACACGGCATTGGTGGCCTGCTGCGAGCTCCGTGAGTGTGACTGTGGGTCCCACACACTCGATGTCCGCCGGGAGTCCTGTGATTGTCTCACGGGGAAATGCTGATGTAAACAAGCATTTCCCCATTCTGCCTAGTGACAGGACACTGCTCACTGCTCCCTGTGATCGGAAGCAGTGATCAGTGTCATGCCACACGTAGCCCAGCCCCCACACAATTAGAACCCATCCCTAGGACACACTTTACCCCTTCAGCGCCCCCTACTAGTTAACCCCTTCACTGCCAGTCACATTTACACATGATCGCTGTGTAAATGTGAATGGTCCCAAAATAGCGGCAACAGTGTCTGATGTATCCACCATAATGTCACAGTCACGATAAAAATCGCTGATCTCCGCCATTATTAGTAAAATAAATTATTAATAAAAAGCCATAAAACTATCCCCTATTTTGTAGACGCTATAACTTTTGCGCAAACCAATCAAACACTTAATGGGATTTTTTTTTCTTTACCAAAAATATGTAGACGAATACATATTGGCCTAAACTGAGGAAAAACATTTTTTATATATTTTTTGGGGAATTCAGTATAGCAAAAAGTAAAAAATATTGCTTTTTCTTTTTTTATAGCGCAAAAAATAAAAACTGCGGAGGTGATCATATACTACCAAAAGGAAGCTCTATTTGTGGGGAAAAAAGGACGTAAATTTTGTTTGGGAGCCACGTTGCACGACCGCGCAATTGTCGGTTAAAGCGACACAGTGCTCTGGTCATTGGGCAGCCAAATGGTCCAGGCCTGAAGTGGGTAAAGCGGAGTTCCATCGACATATTACAATTTTTTTTCTAAAGGCAACTGTTAGTATCATCCAAATGTACTGCTGCAATCACTAATCTTATTTATAGCGCTGCTATATTTCTTATTTTACTCTGAAGTGCTGTTCCATCTTGCTTGTGGGCATGTAAAGCCCACTAGTATACTCTTCCGGATACGATACTGCTGCACTGGCAGAGCTCGCCCATTATCCACAACTCGCAGCGCAGGAAGCTTCTCTCGTAATTTTGCGCACATAGCAGCGGATGGGAGAGACAGGAAGTGCTTATAAACAAATAGAATGTGTGTGTGTTGGGGGGGGGGGGGGAAGATGCCCATTGCAATGTGTATATCGAGCTCTGAAGCGGATGATGTAGCGATAGAAAAGTGGGTGGGACTCGGTTTTAAATTTGATGGTCACCGTTTCACTGCAGTCTTCAAGTCTTTCAATGGGGTTTAAGTCTGGGCTCTTTAAATAGGCCATGCAAGGGCATTGACCTTTTTTCTCCTTCAAACAATGTGTGGTTATTTTTGCTGTGTGCTTTGGGTTGTTGTCATGTTGGAAGGTACAGTGCATCCGGAAACTATTCACATCACTTCACTTTTTGCACATTTTTATACAGGACTATTATAGCGCCAACAGTTTTATTCCAAAATGAATTACATTCATTTATTTTCCTCAAAATTCTACAAACAATAGCCCATGATGACAACGTGAAAGAAGTTTGTTTGAAATCTTAGCAAATTTTTTAAAAATATAAATAAATCCCATGTACATTAGTATTCACAGCCTTTGCTCAATACTTTGTTGAAGCACCTTTGGCACCAATTACAGCCTCAAGTCTTTTTGAGTATGATGATACAAGCTTGGCACATCTATTTTTGGGCAGTTTCTCATATTTTTCTTTGCAGGACCTCTTGAGCTCCATCAGGTTGGATGGGGAACGTCGGTGCACAGCCATTTTTCAGATCTCTCCAGAGATGTTCAATCGGGTACAAAACTGGGCTCTGGTTGGACCACTCATGGACATTCACAGAGTTGTCCTTTTTATTATCTTGGCTGTGTGTTTAGGGTCATTGTCCTGTTGGAAGATAAATCTTTGCCTCAGTCTGAGGTCCAGAGCACTCTGGAGCAGGTTTTCATCAAGGATGTCCCTGTACATTGCCGCATTCATCTTTCCCTCCATCCTGACCAGTCTCCCAGTTCCTGCTGCTGAAAAACACCCCACAGCATAATGCTGCCATCACCATGCTTCACGGTATGGATGGTATTGGTCAGGTGATGAGCAGTGCCTGGTTTCCTCCAGACATGACACTTGCCATTCAGGCCAAATAGTTCATTCTTTTGTTTCATCAGTCTAGAGAGTTTTGTTTCTCATGGTCTGACAGTCCTTCAGGTGCTTTTGCTGAGTAAGCTCCAGGTCGGCTGTCATGTGCCTTTTGCTGAGGAGTGGCTTCGGTCTGGCCACTGTACTATACGGGCCTGATTGGTGGAGTGCTGCAAAGATGGTTCTTCTGGAAGGTTCTCCTCTCTCCACAGAACAATGACGGAGATCTGTCAGAGTGACCATCGGGTTCTTGGTCACCCCCCCCTGACTAAGACCCTTCTCCCCCAATTGCTCAGTTTGGCCGAACGGCCGGCTCTAGCAAGAGTCTTGGTGGTTCCAAACTTCAATTTACATATGATGGAGGCCATTGTGCTCATTGGAACCTTCAATACTGCAGACATTTTTCTGTACCCTTTCTTAGATCTGTGCCTGTATACAATCTTCTCAGAGGTCTACAAACGATTCCTTGGACTTAGTTTGTGCTCTAACATGCACTGTAAATTGTGGGACCTTATATAGTGTACCTTTCTAAATCATGTCCAATCAACTGCATTGACCACAGGTGGACTCCAATCAAGTTGTAGAAACATCTCAAGGATGATCAGTGGAAACAGGATGCATTGAGCTCAATTTTGAGTGTCATGGCAAAGGCTGTGAATACTTATGTACATCTAGATTGTAAGCTCTAACAAGCAGGGCCCTCTGATCCCTCCTGTATTGAATTGTATTGTAACTGTACTGTCTTCCCTGATGTTGTAAAGCGCTGCGCAAACTGTTGGCGCTATATAAATCCTGTATAATAATAATAATACATGGAAAAGGTGAAGCGCTGTGAATACTTTCCTGATGCACTTGTAAACCTTCTTCCCATTGACAACTTTCTGGCAGAGGGCAGTAGATTTTCCTCAAGAATTTTATGGTCTTTTTTTTTTTTTTTTCTTTCCCGTCCATTTAGTTATTTTTCTATCCTGACAATTGCTCCAGTCCCTGCTGCAGGGAAACTCCTCCATAACATATTACCACCTCCATGTTTTACTGTAGGAATGGTGTTATTTGGATGGTGATCCGTATTGGATTTCCCCTGGACACATCGTTTAGTGTTGAGGCCAAATAATTCAATTTTAGTCTCATCTGACCACAACTCATTTTTACATGTGGCCTCAATCTTCAAGGTGCCTTTTGGCAAAGCTCAGTAGTGACTGCATGTGGCCTTGCTTGTGGCTGTATATTGTTAATTGTATACACAGGCTTTGTTTTTTGCCTGTTGGTTCTGCACACACTGTTGTGCCTCACTGATCCTTTCATCTCATTACAGGTCTAGAATACAGAGAATACAGAGCCTGTCTGAAAACAATAGACTTTTTATTTAGCCTCCAATAAGATAACACCCCCCCCCCCCCCCACACACACACACACACACACACACACACACACACACACACACACACAATATTCCTGGTTCCAGCTCTAGGTGATATCAGAAGGCTCTGTCCCCCAGAAATCTGCTGGTCTTGTGCTTATCTCCCTTTTACAGGATTATTCTGTATGTGACCGAACACCTTACACAGTGCAATGTAGAGGGAACAATGTTTATGTTCCTAAGTCACTCAGATTCAGGATACTTTATTAGTTCCAAGGGAATTATTAACCACTTTAGCCCTGGAAGGAATTACCCACTTCCTGACCAGGCCATTTTTTGCGATACGGCACTGCATTAATTTAACTTACAATTTCGGGGTCGTACCTAAACTAAATTGATGTCCTTTTTCTCCCCACAAATATATACATATTTTTTTGTGGTATTTGATCACCATCTGTTGTTGTTGTTTTTTTTTTTTTTTTTTTGCACTATAAACAACAAAAAACAGACCCATTTGGAAAAAATAAAACATTTTTAGTTTCTGCTATAACACATATCCCCAAAAAAGATATAAAGCAAATGTATTCATCAGTTTAGGCCAATATGTATTCTGCTACATATTTTTGGTTAAAAAAAAAACCACAATAAGTGTATATTGATTGGTTTAGGCAAAAGTTAGTGTCAGCAAAATGGGGGAAAGATTTAGGGACTTTTTTTTTTTTGCGGGGCTGCCACATTGCGGTGGACAAATCTGACTGTATAAATGTCACGGCCAGGGGTTAACACTAGTGGTGATCAAAAGGTTAAGTGTTCCCTAGGGAGGTGCTTTCTAACTGTTAGGGGGGCGGGCTCACTAGGAGTAGTGGTGGTAAATGACAGCTCACTTACACTCTCCTCCTCCATGCCCACTGACCAAACACAATGGGGTGGGGTGGGATATTACATGTAGATTGATGGAGGCTTCACCTCCCTCTTATATTAAGATGCAGGCTGGAGGGGCGTGACACAGCCTGTGACTGGCAGACATCCGCCCACACCATGTTTTTGCCAAAAAATAACACTTTAATAGATAGATCTATCTATTTATATTTTTTATTTATCTATCACTTCTCACCCAGTCTATAGCAGATTGACGACTGGTAAGTGGTTCTGTTATCCTGATTGGGCGTCATCCAGCAGGTGGGGCAGCATGGCGATTGCAGCGTGTCAGTCTGACACCCCTCATCTGACACCCTGCATCTCCGATCGTGGTAAGAAGCGTCTGACAGGCTTCTTACCACGTGATCAGCTGATCATCGCATGAACCAGGAAGTGTCGGTAAATGCCATTCCTCAGTTTGTGCTGACAGGGGGAGCCGATCGACGCCTCATTCTGTCGGTGGGGGGGGGGGTCTGTGCTCATAATCAACACATGCACGGCCCCCATCAAATGTACCCATCAGCTGCCAATCGGTGGCCCATCATAACCCCCCCTGTCAGGTACCCAATAAAGTGCCAATCGGTGTCCATCCAGTACCTGCCCAATCAGTGCCATCTATTAGTGTTCATCAATGCCACCTGTCAGTGTGAATCGGTGCCACCTTATCGGTGCCCATCGGTCCTGCCACATCAATGCCGACTCGTCGGTGAAGGAGAAAACAACATTTTATAAATGTCGGTCTTTTTTAGTTAGTTTTAGCAGAGGTGATCAAATACCACCAAAAAAAAGCTCTATTTGTGGGAAGAAAATTATAAAAATGTAGTTTGGGTACCGTGTTGCATGACCGCGCAATTGTCATTCTAAGTGCAACAGAGATATATATGTGTATATATATATATTTGTGTATGACAATTTAAAACCGTTTATTGATATTATTTTTTTTTTACTCTGTATTCTAAAGGCCGGCTGTTTATTTTTTTGAACGTGTGACCAGCAGCAGAGGACTAGAAGCTCCTCCTGCTTTTTGTTTCCCTGCAGACAGGCTGGGAAAGAGCCGAGTCATGTGACGGCTGTATATCGATTAGATAAAAGGTACTTAGAATTTTTTTATTAGAATAATTACAGCGCTATTATTCATATACAGAAATAGAAGGGATAATGTAAATAGTGTGTGTTTTAGTATCACGTTAGGACAGGGTTTGACAAATTTGCTTGGAATCTAGGAGCCAGCTAAAAAAGTTAGGAGCCAGAAAACGCACCCCGTCCCGACGAGCTTGCGCACAGAAGTGAACACATACGTGAGCAGCGCCCGCATATGTAAACGGTGTTCAAACCACACATGTGAGGTATCGCCGCGATTGGTAGAGCCAGAGCAATAATTCTAGCCCTAGACCTCCTCTGTAACTCAAAACATGCAACATGTAGATTTTTTTAAATGTCGCCTATGAAGATATTAAAGGGTAAAAGTTTGTCGGCATTCCATGAGCGGACGCAATTTTGAAGCGTGACATGTTGGGTATCAATTTACTCGGCGTAACATTATCTTTCATAATATTAAAAAAAAATGGGGATAACTTTACTGTTGTCTTATTTTTTTATTAAAAAAGTGTAATTTTTTCCCAAAAAAGTTCGCTTGTAAGACCGCTGCGCAAATACGGTGTGACAGAAAGTATTGCAACGATCGCCATTTTATTCTCTAGGGTGTTAGGATAAAAAAATATATATATAATGTTTGGGCGTTCTAATTAGAGGGAAGAAGATGGCAGTGAAAATAGTGAAAAATGTAATTAGAATTGCTTTTTAACTTGTAATGCTTAACTTGTAATACCAACGGCCACCACCAGATGGCGCCAGCTTACACAAAGAAGAGCTGGGGACTTCACACAATTTATTTTTATTTTTTTGCCCACCTTCCAAGCCAAGTCGCCAGGATGCTATTTCTAGTCGCCATGGCGACCTGGATTTGTCGAACCCTGCGTTAGGATAGTTCTGTTCCCTTCTCCACAAGTACATAGTAGTTCACATTTTTTAGATCTTTTATCTGTGTTTGGTTGACAACCCAAGGGATAGAAACTTCCTAAATAGAATGTTCTTTTCAAAGAAGTGGTGTTTTTTCTGGAATGACATTGGACTTATACTATGTGACAAATTGCTATCCAGCTAGTAGTGTTTGATGTAGCTCATTAGGCTTTAGAAGTTGGTGTATTATTATGAAATGGTGGTTAATAGTTTTTAGAAGGTTTCCTCGCTAGTGTATATGTACTTTAAATGCTGAATTGCCCCCAAGGTGTTTAGTCTGGTTCGCTATCACTGCTCTGTTGTCCTCTCGCCGGTTTGGTCATGTCTGATCATGCAATAAGACAGAACCAATACGCCTTTCTGAAAGGATATCTGTCCTATGTGTCTCCATGCCCGTTTAAAAAAGAAAAAAGTCTGAATTTATCTTGAGTAAAAATGCAGACAGATTTCATATTCTGACTTCTCTAATCTATTTGTGTCATTTTACCTATTTTCAGCCAGGTAGGTTATATTTGGTGGAGAGTTTGTGAAAGGAAGGTACCCCCATGCATAATCTCTTGCAGGGTACCAAACCTCACCCACTACTGAGGGTCTGAGAAAGTCTGGAAATTGGACAGAGAAGGCTTCTCCTTCAGAGGATGAGGAGACCAATGATCAGGTTTTAGCCACAGCCCACACCTGAATAGTCCTAGTAGGACCCGGTCAATCTATGTAAGTCCCTAGAGCAGAGGTCGACAAATTTTTTTTTTTTTTTTTTTTTTGTGAGCTGGCACCATCTGGTGGTGAGCCGTTGGTATTACAAGTTATTACCACCAGATGTGTAAGCTGGCGCCATCTGGTGGTGGCCGTTGGTATTACAAGTTAAGCATTACAAGTTAAACAGCAATTCTAATGTAATTTTTCACTATTTTCACTGCCATCTTCTTCCCTCTAATTAGAACCCCCAAACATTATATATATTTTTTATCCTAACACCCTAGAGAATAAAATGGCGATCGTTGCAATACTTTCTGTCATGCCGTATTTGCGCAGCGGTCTTGCAAGCGCACTTTTTTGGGGAAAAAATTGCACTTTTTTAAATTAAAAAATAAGACAACAGTAAAATTATCCCCATTTTTTTAAATATTATGAAAGATAATGTTACGCCGAATAAATTGATACCCAACATGTCATGCTTCAAAATTACGTCCGCTGTTTTGAGTTACAGAGGAGGTCTAGGGCTAGAATTATTGCTCTCGCTCTACCAATCGCGGCGATACCTTACATGTGTGGTTTGAACACCGTTTACATGTGCTGTCGCTGCTCACGTATGTGTTCGCTTCTGCGCGCAAGCTCGTCGCGACGGGGCGCGTTTTCTGGCTCCTAACTTTTTTAGCTGGCTCCTAGATTCCAAGCAAATTTGTCAACCCCTGCCCTAGAGCAGGGGTAGGCACCCTCAGCCCTCCAGCTGTGGTGCAACTACAAATCCCATCATGCCCCTGCCTCTAGGAGCCTGTGATTGTTGGGGTCTTGCAATGTCTCATGGGACTTGTAGTTTCAAAACAGCTGGGGGGGTCGATGTTGCCTTCCCCTGCCCTAGAGCATCTAAAGACCAGATTGCTTATTTCTGAGAGGGACGAAAAAGAGTAATTCATCTTTAAAACCTAGCTCTAGACAAACTTTCTTTTTGCTTTGTACAGTGTGTGGAAGGGTTAACATCTCTGTCAACTTTTATTAATGGGTGTCAGAACAGAAGGTGAAGATAAATCCTCACAACATTGGGAGCACAGGCAGCTGTACCAAAAACACCTTTCATAGTAGAGTAAGATTTAGAACTTTTCAGAATGTTGTTGTTGTCTGTGTCACCACCAGATTTTTCCTTTAATGGTTCAGTTCGCGGAAAAGGAAGAAAAAATATTTTTGGGGATACAGACAGCATTTAACCCTGCGCAAAATTCCCTCCCCCCCTCCTCACACCCGTGCCTTAACACTAGTTCTCACCCCTCCCTGTAACTTTGTATTCACTTGTATTTTGGCGTTGTTTCCTGAAAAGCAGTTCTGTAAGCGAAGGTAAAAATATTTGTGCGTTCATAGAGTTGTACTATGAAGTCCTTGTTTGTAGTAGTCGATGATTAACCATTTTAAGGATTGTGGATGCTAAATATATAGTCTTGCTTCCTCTTAAAGAGGTGGTAAACCTCTTTGTGGAAGTTGTACCTATTGTAAGCCTTATTCTAGGCTGGCCTATATGTCCAGTATGCATGAGGCCTAAAACTGCAAGTGATTCTCTGTCCCTAAACTGTGCAGGATTGTCATATGAATTTTAACCACTTCCATACAGGACACTTATACACCTTCCTGCCCAGACCAATTTTCAGCTTTCAGCGCTGTTGCACTTTGACAATTACGTGGTCATGCTACACTGTACCCAAACTACATTTTTATCATTTTGTTCCCACAAATAGAGCTTTAAAAAACAAATGTTTGTTTTTTTTCGTTACAAAACTTTGTAAATAAGTACGTTTTCTCCTGCACTGACGGGCACTGATAAGGCTGCACTGATGGGCACCGATGAGGTGGAATTGATGGGCCCTGATAGGCGGCACGGATAGGCGGCATGGATGGGCACTGATAGGTGGCACGGATGTACTGTAATATATTGTACTGATGGATGCCAATCAGTGGCAAACAATGCCTGCCAATCAGTGATGCCCATTGTGGGCACTGATTGGCATCCCTGGTGGTCTAGGGTGGCATACCTGGTGGTGGGCATCCCTGGTGGTCTGGTGTGGGCATCCTCGAGGGGGCTGGGCTGATAATCGATCAGCACAAACTCCCCCTGTCAGAGGAGCAGCCGAACGGCTCTCCTCTACTCATGTCTGACAGACGTGAGTGAGGAAAAGCCGATCACGGCTCTTCTTTACATCGTGATCAGCCGTGATTGGACACGGCTGATCACGTGGTAAAGAGTCTCCAGACTGACACCCCGCAACGACGATCGCCGCGATGCGCGCCCCCGTCTGGTCAGGATATTGAAACCACTTTGCCGCCTTCTTTTTGTAATAGGGCGGGCGGCAAGTGGTTAAATTGTGACCAATTCTGATATCCTGTGAGATCACAGATTGATGAACATGTGTTATTCAGCTGTTAATAGTTTATGAAAATATATACAGTAAAAACTTGGTTTTAGAGCGTTTTGCAAGACGAGCAACATTTTTAAATAAATGTGGACTTGATCTAAGAGTAGCGTCATGTCACAACTAAGTATAAAAGAGAAGAGAGGCGCCTCTAAGTGTAGCAATATGTTACGTTTAATGATGCTACATTACATAGAAACTCACATGGTTAATGAATAAAACGGGCACATCTAAGTATGAAGGCATCCAGGGTAAATCTGTCCACATCGACCATCCTTCTCACCGCCATTCATGTCATCCCTTCCACGAGCGATTCAAGCCTCGCTTTTGGATCGCTCTACTGGAGGGTAGTCTTCCCGGTCATGATTGCAGACTGATGGTTGTTATAGCCGGCGGTGAGGAGGATGGTCTATGTGGATCACTTTACCCGGGATGCCTGCATACTTAGATGTGCCTCTTTTAATCATTAACCATGTGAGTTGGTAAATGTTGTACCTTCATTAAATGTAACCATATTGCTACACTTAGAGGCGCCTCTCCTCTCTTTTATACTCTGTAGCTCCTGCTGGATTTTGCTTCTAATCCCCTTGTGGAAGCTTCCATTTGGGGATGGACATTTTATGGTTGCACGACCTATCGCATTGCTATAATCTTTTTATATGGACTATAGACTGAAGGACTTATGAATAAATGGTTGTGGAACGAATCGTTTGAGTTTCCATTATTTCTTATGGGTAAATTTGCTTTGATATACAAGTGCTTTGTATTACAAGCATGCTTCCGGAACGAATTATGCTCAAATTCCAAGGCTTTACTGTATCAGATCTCATTACACCAGACCCCCGGCTCTTTAGTATGGTTACCTGGACTAGTGTAGGGATTGAGCTGTCTGGTTAATGTCTGTGTTGTGTTGAAGGCTGACTACTGAACTGTCTGAATATTGACCACACCATCAAGATGGGGTGTAATGATATGTCGGATGACACTGGTATGGGTATATGATCTTATGGCACCCTTCCACTGAATGCCTACCATTGTCACTAACCGCTGGACAGTTTGATATGTTGCTGCAATTTCTGAGGACCTCCAATAGGCTGAATTGGTATAATTTTTAATTTGACAGTTGTCATTTAAACTACTCACACTAGTGGGCCCATTACATGTTTATATGAGGGTATGGGGAAAATATACTGTAGATCGGGGGTGGGCAACCCATCGATTGCGATCTACCTGTGGCCCGCGGGCAGTTGAGAGGTGGATCGTGAACAGGGCCCCATGTTGCCGACCCTGTGTTCTACCCCACAGCTACCAAGCACACAGGTGCATGCTCAACCAATCCCTGCCTGCAGAGACAGCCCCCGCCCCTTTGCCTACAGTGGGGAAAATTGATTTGATCCCTGCAGATTTTGAAATTTTGCCCACTTACAAAGAAATGGTCTATCATTTTTATCATGGGTGTATTTTAAATGATAGAGACCGAATATCAACCAAAACAAATCCAGAAAAAACACACAATACAAATGATATACATTAAGTTGCAGTTCAGTGAGTAAAATAAGTATTTAATCCCCAAGCAAAACATGACTTCATACTTTTTGGAGAAACCCTTGTTGGCAAACGGAGGTAAGATGTTTCTTGTAGTTGGCTACCAGCTTTGTACATATTTCACAAAGGATTTTGGTCCACTCTTCTTTACAGATGTTATCTAAATCCTTAAGGTTACTTGCTTGTCAACTTGAAATTTCAGGTGGAAACATTATGCTTTGGGGCCATTTCTCTGCTAAATGTACAGGCCGACTTTGCCATGTATTGTAAAATCTTGGATGAGCACCTTCTTCCCTCAGCCATAACACTGAAGATGGGTCAGCCTGACAATGACCCAAAACATACCGCCAAGGCAACAAAGTAGTGGCTCAAGAAGAAGCACATTAAGGTCATGGAGTGGCCTAGCCAGTCTCCAGACTTTAATCCTTTAGAAAATTTATGCAGGGAGCTGAACCTTTAAATTGCCAGGCGACAGCCAATAAACCTTAAGGATTTAGAGAAGATCTGTAAAGAAGTGTGGCCCAAAATCCCTCCTGAGATGTGTGTAAACCCGGTAACCAACTGCAAGAAACGTCTTACCTCTGTGCTTGCCAACAAGGGTTTCTCCACCAAGTACCAAAGTCCTGTTTTGCTCATTTTACTCGCTGAACTGCAACTCCATTTGTATCGTGTGTGTGTGTGTGTGTGGGGGGGGGGGGGGGGTTGTCTCTGTCATTTAAAATACACCTATGATAACAATTATAGACCCTTTTATTTCTTTGAAAGTGGGTAAACTTTCAAAATCTGCAGCAAAATATGCAGCATGTCAAATCATTATTTTCCCCACTGTGCGTGCAGCTGCAGATAGGGAAAGGCTCCGAAATGGCTCGATCAGCTTTGGGCTCTTGGCAGAACACGTCCGAGCTCTTCCACGTTTACCACTGACTGCAGTGTGCATCTCCACACTGCCCCCCCACACACCATGCACTCCTAACCCCTCAGTACTGTACCTTCCTGACCCCCTGTCGTCTGCCCTACCGATCCCTATACACTGCTCTTCATACTGCTGACCTCTGTACTCTGCCTTAACTACCACAGAACTCCTGTGCACTGTCCTACATACTACTGACCCCTGTACACTAGAGCTGCATGATTAATTGTTAAAAAATAAACCTCCAGTGCAAAACAGAGTTGTCAAAAAAAGAAATAAAAAAAGAAGCCAACAAATGTTTATCGACATTCCTCAACACTGAGAGATAGAGAAGATACAATGCAGCATTTAGTCATTTTAGAGATCAAAGGGATGAACTTTGGTCTGTAAATTAAGTCTGTTTAACCACTTAAAGGCTAAACCTTTTTCTGATACTTGTAGCTTACAAGTTTAAATCTGTATTTTATGTCACGCTGTATTTGTGCAAACGAATAAAAAAACGAAACCGTTAAGTTAGCCACTTTTTGTATAATGTGAAAGATGTTACGCTGTGAGAATCGTGAGGGAACCGTGATCTTTATTCTAAGCAAAGAAATTGTGATTCTCATTTTATCCAGAATTGTGCAGCTCTACTGTGCACTGCCTTGCATCCTTTTTGACCTCTGCGCATCTGCCTGACATCCTTTTTGACCTCTGCGCCCTGCCTTTCATCCTTTTTGACCTCTGCGCCCTGCCTTTCATCCTTTTTGACCTCTGCGCACTGCCTTGCATCCTTTTTGACCTCTGCGCCCTGCCTTACATCCTTTTTGACCTCTGCGCACTGCCTTGCATCCTTTTTGACCTCTGCGCCCTTCCTGACATCCTTTTTGACCACTGCGCACTGCCTTGCATCCTTTTTGACCTCTGCGCCCTGCCTTGCATCCTTTTTGACCTCTGCGCACTGCCTTACATCCTTTTTGACCTCTGCGCCCTTCCTGACATCCTTTTTGACCACTGCGCACTGCCTTACATCCTTTTTGACCTCTGTGCCCTGCCTTGCATCCTTTTTGACCACTGTGCCCCTTTGATCTGCCATGTTGTCCGGGTAGATCTCCACCCCTCAAAGGTTGCCTACCCCTGCTGTATATAGTTAGTTCCATGAGAAACAAACGTTTGGGGAATCCAAGCCATTTATACACCCCAACTACCGCTAGAGATAATTGTGGGGATGGTAGGAACAGTGTTGTCTATAAATAGAGAGGAAGTCAGAAGACGGTATTGTTAGGGCTATTTACAGTGTCTGCTATATTAAGCTTTCTGTGAAACTGGAGGCCATGCCCTTTCTGAAGTCCAGGAAGAGCTTTGTGGGGCCCGTGGAGAAATAAGAATTATTAGAATTCTGAAACCTTGTGGCTCTTCTAATTTATGAAGAATTCCCATGTGTGCTACACAGCCATTACCCTGTTTGTAATGGATTGGATTAGCTAGTTGGCGCTTATTAGCAGAAACATTCCTCATGATCATTTAAAGAAGAAGTAAACTTTTTTCCCCCTGTAAAGTAAATGCATAATGTGCTAGTATGCATCTCATACTAGCACATTATGAGACACTTGCTTGCAAACTAAGCCTGTGTCGTCCCCACTGCAGACGGCATCCATCTTCGCCTGTCTTCCTTCCGGGGCTGCGGATTTCGGCTCTGTGACTGGCCGGAGCCTCGTGACATCACTCCCGCACGTGCGCTTGGGAGCCGCCGATCACGGAACAGGCTCCTGAAGAAACTGCACCAGAGTGCAAGCAAAAATCTTTTAATTTTTTTTTTTCCTTTCAAGTGAAGCTTTACCTCATTTACTAAGATCTGAAGCACGTGCCCTTTATATTTTGCCTTTAGTAAATCATCCCCAAAGTGTTCAGTAATCTAAAGCGTGAATATATATATATATATATATATATATATATACACCCATAATATATATATATATATATATATATATATATATTATGGGTGTATCTATTCATTCATACATACATACATACATACATACATACATACATACATACATACATACATACATACACCAAGGCTTGCTTTTGGATACTC
This sequence comes from Rana temporaria, assembly GCF_905171775.1. Lineage (NCBI taxonomy): Eukaryota > Metazoa > Chordata > Amphibia > Anura > Ranidae > Rana > Rana temporaria. The sequence goes on from NC_053490.1 coordinate 96,915,590, forward strand.
GTTGGATGAAAAATGTGCAATTGATTGAGGCCTTTGTGGGATGTCCCACTTCTGTGAGTTCTGATCACGATCTGACCATTATACGCTGTACATGCTGACTGATGCACCTGTGGACTCTTCTGCCACTGAAATATATTTGATGCCTTCAGTGTTTGTACTGTTCTAGCCCATCTCAAACTCCAAATGGCAAACCTTTGTTTAACCACTTAAGCCCCGGACCATATTGCTGCCCAAAGACCCAAGGTGTTTTTACAGTTTGGGACTGCGTCGCTTTAACAGACAATTGCGCGGTCGTGCGACGTGGCTCCCAAACAAAATTGGCGTCCTTTTTTCCCCACAAATAGAGCTTTCTTTTGGTGGTATTTGATCACCTAGGCGGTTTTTATTTTTTGCGCTATAAACAAAAATAGAGCGACAATTTTGAAAAAAATTCAATATTTTTTACTTTTTGCTATAATAAATATCCCCCAAAAACATATATAAAAAAAATTTTTTTCCTCAGTTTAGGGCGATACGTATTCTTGTACCTATTTTTGGTAAAAAAAAATCGCAATAAGCGTTTATCGATTGGTTTGCGCAAAATTTATAGCGTTTACAAAATAGGGGATAGTTTTTTTTTTTTTTTTTTTTTTTTTTTTTTTTTTACTACTTATGGCGGCGATCAGCGATTTTTTTTTTCGTGGCTGCGACATTATGGCGGACACTTCGGACAATTTTGACACATTTTGGGGATTTTTGTCATTTTCACAGCAAAAAATGCATTTAAATTGCATTCTTTATTGTGAAAATGACAGTTGCAGTTTGGGAGTTAACCACAGGTGGCGCTGTAGGATTTGGTGTACACTGTGTGTGTGTGTTTACAACTGTAGGGGGGTGTGGCTGTAGGAATGACGTCATCGATCGAGTCTCCCTATATAAGGGATCACTCGATCGATGCAGCGCCATAGTGAAGCACGGGGAATCCGATCGGACCCCCGACCCACGTCTAGGCAGGGACGTACAGGTACACCAATGTGCCTGTACGTGCCATTCTGCCGACGTATATGTACATGCGGCGGTCGGGAAGGGGTTAATAATGATTTTTATCATAACTGCAGTTCCCCTTGAAAAATCATGTGTGCTTTCTGCCTTTTTTTTTTTATACCATGATATGGTATGTAATAAAAATATCAGGTGTGAATGTCATTGCAGAAATCTTATACAACCACCATTCATAAGTGCTGATTGTTGCTCGTATTTTAATCCCTTTTATGGATAACAAGCAATGCTGAATTTCATGCTGTTTTGCCTTTAGTATTTATGGCCACAGTACGGATTTGGGGACTTTCAGGGACAGCTCCAGGTTTTAAAAACAAAAGGCTACTTCTTAAAAATGTAACCACTTGATCTCCAGACGGTTTAACCCCCTAGCACTACGCTACTTAAACTGACAATTGCTCGGTCATGCATCACACTACCCAAATTACATATACAGTGGAACCTTGGATTACGAGCATAATCCGTTCCAGGAGAATGCTTGTGATCCAAAATACTTGCATATCAAAGCGAGTTTCCCCATTGAAGTCAATGAAAAATAAAATAATTTGTTCGGCATTGACTTCACTGCCATGCAATACCACATGCGGCCACAGGGGGGGGCCTTCGTAAACACACTGAAAGGGCTGAGGACACCTCGGCTGAACTCAGGAAAACCTTGGGAACTGATTATTTCCGCGATTTTCCGAGCATTTCCAAACTGCTCCAAATGGCGCAGCTCCGGCGCCTCTCCACCTCAGGCCAAAAGCGGTATTGCACACCGCTTTTGCTTGAGTCCTGCTTATTTTGCAAGACAACACTCGCAAACCGAGTCAGTTTTTTTTTTAAATACAGTGCTCGTTTTTCAAAATGCTCGTTAACCACGTTACTCGCAATCAGAGGTTCCACTGTAATATTTTTTTTTTATTTTTTTTTTACACAAATCAAGCTTTCTTTTGGTGGTATTTTGATTTCCACTGGGTTTTTATTTTGTGTGATATACACAATTTTTTTTAAATGGGCCCTGATTGTATTCATCCCAGGGTTGTAAGAGAACTTTGAGATATAGTTGTGGGTACTTATTTCAGATGATTGTAAAATGAGCAAACAGTGTGATTAGGCAGTGAGAAAGGCAGATAGAATTTTAGGATGCAACACTAGAGTGGTCACCAGCAGGAGGAAGGAGGTTCTGATTCCCCAATATCGATCTTTACTGAGACCTCATTTCGAATACTGTATCCAGTTCTTGAGATCTCGCTTACAAAAATATATTGATAAAATAGAACGAGTCCAGAGACGGGTAACAAAAATGGTGTAAGGTTTGTGGAATGAACAACAACTGCATTCTGCTCACATAATTTGTAATAAAAATATTTTTGCCATTCTGAACCTTCCCTCCAACCAATTTGCATATTATTTTATGTACTGTATATACTCGAGTATAAGCTGAGTTTTTCAGCACGTTTTTTGTGTGCTGAAAATGCCCCTCTCGGCTTATACTCGGGTCACCTTTTTGCGACTGATCTTCTGGATTTGGAGACCCGGTACCGGCCAGCCATAGACTCCCATGTTAAACGTCAGTCTAGGCATGGGCACAGTGAGGCATTCACATGGGCACAGTGAGGCATGCAGATGGACACTCTAGGCTTATACTCGAGTCAATACGTTTTTATTATATATATATATATATATATTTGTGTGTGTATACTGTGATTCTGTACTTGTCAAATATGCTGCATTTCCACAGAGGCACACCTCCAGCTCTGCAGCTCTCATTTTCTCTCCTACGACTCACCCCTCCTTTCCTGGTAAACAGAGAGAGAGAGAGAGCTGTGCATGATGTCATAAGCCTAGACTTTTTACCAGACAAACAGGAAGAACCTGTTCTTGACTTTGTGTTTTTTTTTCATCAAAAAAAATTGCCCCCCTGAACCTTATTCACCCCCTTGATGTGTTTAATGGTTTCAATCATGTCTCCCCTTTACCTGCTTTCCTCCAGACTGTACATATTAAAGTGGACCTTCAGTCTATTTTAAATCTGCCCTTGTTTTAACTTTTTGGATAGTAAGGGTACTTGGGTACACTGGGGCGGTGGTCTGTTGGTGGTAAAATCGGTAAAGGTGCCAATTTTAGCTTTGTTTTACTGTCGTTTTTAGTGACGCCTTTCAGCCACTAGCGGCCAAAGAAAAGGTTTAAAAGCACCCATGTTGTGGGGCTTCGGCAGTGCTGCCCATTTATTTCAAATACATGGGCAGGGCGTTTTGGGAGTGATTTTTATTTTATTTTTCTTTTGGTTCTAAAACACATCGAAAATAAAATCAATTCACTAAATGTCTTTTTGTTAAGAAAAAAATAAAACTCCAAGTGTTAGTTGGTTTGTGTGAAAGTTATAGCATCTACAAACTATGGTGTGTGTGTGTGTGTGTGTGTGTGTGTGTGTGTGTATACTGGTTGGGAAGCTGTTAACTGTGTGCCTAATGTGTTCTGCTTTTACTTTTCTATCTGGCTGTTTTTTCTCTCTCATTCTCGATAGGACATGGTCCAGGGAAGGAAGGTTAGGAATACAACCAAAACTTTTTGTCCCCTATGTGATTGAAAAAAAAAAGAAAAATAAAACTCCTTTTTTACAATAAACCCCCGTATTAACCCCCGCTAGCGGCTGATAAAGGGTTAATACGGCCCGCAATGCGCCTCTGCAGAGGCGCATTGCGGGCGGTATTGCCGCGGTTTCCCATTGTTTTAAATAAGAAGGAGCGGTATACACGCCGCTCCTCTCACCGCTCCAAAGATGCTGCTTGCAGGAGATTTTTTTCTATCCTGCCAGCGCATCTCCTCGGTGTGAAAGCCCTTCCGGCTTTCACATTGAGGTTGCAGTGCAGGAGTTTTTCAGGCGGTATAGTAGCACTATGTTTAGCTTTGTACCGCCTGAAAAACTCCTCAGTGTGAAAGGGGTCTAAAGCTAAACTGATGACCTATAGGTGGCTTTTAAAGCACTGCCTATAGAAAATGTGGTTTGTTGCCACTTCACGGGTGCACACAAATGTAAGGTTTGATATGTTTGGTTTCTATTTACTTGTTACAACCTCTTTCTTTTTTATTTTTACAAAAAAAAAAATGGGTAATTTATTGTATTTTTTTTTTTTTGTGCCCCCTAAAATATATATATTTTTTTTTTTACTGAAATTTGTGGTAACATTGTGTGACCTACAAAAATTAGAACTACTACGATTTTATTTTCTAGGGAGTCTGCTTTCAGAAAATAGATAATGTTTGGGGGTTTTATGTAATCATCGGCCCTAAAATAGATTTTTAAATGTGCAAAAAAGGCTGTGAAAGGGTTAAAGGATAAGTTCACCTTCAGAAACATGTTAACATGTTCACCCTGTAAGCTTTGTTGGTTAAAAAAAAAAACTTTGTAAATTTGTCGAGCCCTGCTATACTTTTTAAATCGCATTTGTATTAGCACTGCATTTATGTGAATAGCCTTCTCAGAAACTCATGTTATTTCACTTTTCATGCGTTTCTGGGTGTTCTGGAAAGTATCGGCAATCGCATCATTGTGAATCAGATCTAAACCCCCTGTTCACATCGGCACGATGACATGGCAAATCGCAGCCTATGGCAGGTAACAGCGTTGTCCCAATCGGTGTGACACCGCAACGATTTTCAAAAGTGGTTCCTGCACTACTTTTTGGCGACTTCGGGAAGCGAGTTTTCAATAGACATCTGTGCATGAACCTGCACAGATGTCTTTCAAATCGCCCCCGAACTCGCACTGAAACGCGGGTTTGAAATTGTGCGAGTGTGTGGACAGGGCGAAGGGCTTTTGCAAACTGGTGGCAGAGACTTTGCAAGAAAAATGTGGGCGTCTCTCCCCACACCTGGGAAGACAATCGGCTTCAGCTGCAACCACTGATCAGTGTATTCTGACAGCAAGTGCACCAATCTATCCCCCCCCCCCCCTCCCTGAAAACAATCTTTACATATTGGGAAATCCTTTTGAAGTTGGGCCTGTAAGTCAGTGAAGTCAGTCATGGAATGAGCAGCACTCTGTCTGCAATTCAGGAAACTGTGGTAGAAGATTTCAGCACTTGCTGTAAGTCATGACAACCATTCATCTTGGGTTTATGTATGTTTCAGATTGTCACTGAACTTGAATGCCTTTAAGTTTGATGTGGTTTGTGGTTTGGCATTTCTTATTCATCTGTAACAAAAAGTCTAAATGTTCAGGCCTGTGTCTTTACAGCTTGTTGGTTTGCTACCCTGCATTGCACACCACACGGTAATAGCAATGCTTTTCAATACAGCCTGCTGTTGCATTAGCTCAGGGTTTGGTATTTAGCTGTGAAAAAATCCATCATGTTGCAGGTTTTGTTGCCCTCATTGTCCCAATCAAGTTATTTGATTAGAATCCTTTCAAATCATAGGACATTAGAAAATATATGATGACGCGTGTTGCTGCATACATTTATAGTGCCCTTCCATGGGGTCAATGTATTGTCAAAACCAGGGGAATACTGGGTTGCCTATTCTGTTTTTGGTTGTAGTCTGGCAGTAGCTGTCTTTGCATTGTAACAAATAAATTGCTGACGTGTTTGGGTGCCAGAGATCACATGATGCAAAAGCCGCATTCAATATCCCAGCAGCTGTGTTTTGAAAAAAAGTGCAGGGAACTTTTTCCTGTGTGTCCAGCAGGTACAGCAGCCCATTCAAGTACCGTATATACTCTGAGTATAAGCCACGTTTTTCAGCACATTTTTTTTGTGCTGAAAATGTCCCCCATGACCCGAAACTTGGCACACATGGAGCCCCAGTTCTCCTCTATAAAGTGTGCAAAGTTTCCTGTCTGGGGGACCTACGGCCGGGGAGCACCAATTTTTCATAATCAGGCACTCCTTCTGTATACTCCCATGTTAAACGTAACGTGAGTCTAGTCATGGGCACAGTGAGGCATGCACATGGACACAGTGAGGCATGCACATGGACACCCTAGGCTTATACTCGAGTCAATACGGTTTAAAATTTTTTTGTGGTAAATTTAGGTGCCTCGGCTTATACTCGAGTATATACGGTAATATAAATTCAAATCTGGGATGAACTGAATGCATAGGCGTGAATCTAGTGTAAACCCAAGACCAAAAATGTAATATATTGCAGCTTACCAGTCTTTAGATGTGATGACTGATATATATATATATATATATATAATTTTTACCATTTTCTTCAAGTACAGAAAATGCATGTTGGTTCTGTCATCTCAAGCAATGTTAACGTTACAATCTATCTACTATGAACTACAAAGAGAAAGCCCCTCTCTGATAGAGGAGGAAATGTTAGTAGCCTAAGTCGGCTTAGACTAGACGTGACAACATGAGTGACAGCATTGTGGTCATAGGGTAGGAAGTGTGTTACTGGCAGGGTATCCAGATAAAATTAAAGAAAACAGCCCGGGGGAAAAAAAGGAATTAAAAAGGAAGTAAAGTGCCTTGTTTTTTGTTTCCCCCCTGACCTGCAAAATAAGGCTCCATGCACACTGGCGTAAAAATCGCTGCTTAGAGCTCACTGGCAGAAAAATGTAAAACTCTCCTAGACCCATCTAAACTTTGTACAAAACCTGCTCTATTTGGAGTAAAAAACGTTCATATAGAACAGGCGTTTTTTTTTTTGTTTTTTTTTTTAAGCCCAGTGTGCATGGAGCCATAAGGCATAATGTGCTAATATGAAACGCATACTAGCACATTATGTGAAACTTGCCTGCAAATGAAGCCCTCGTTGTCACCGCTGGAGGCCGCATCCATCTTCACCCAGTCACCCGGTTTACATGTACCTGTTTCTTTGTGATCAGTGTCTGTAACTGTGTAGTTGTGCATTAGTTCCCATAACTGGAATCGATGCACACAGGGCTCAATATATTTGGAATCCAGTTTCAGCAATGCTAAAAACTGTGTTCTGTTGTGTTTTTTTTTTTTTTTTTTTTAAAGCAACCTTTTGGCTGCCTGTAGGTTTGGCGAACTGGCACGGACGGCTTCCTTCCTTAGCACCCAAGATGTTCTGTGTACAGTGAATTGTGAACAGGCTTTCGCCCACACCTTGCCACCTGCGCCTTCCTATTAGCCAAAAATATGATGGCTGACCACCCTGGCAATAGGAAGGTACATGTGGCAGAAAGGAATGGCTACACAGTGACAATGCATGATTTAGTTGTAGTTTTGAAATTTTAGATTACCTAAATGTTTTAGGGCTAGGGGAGCAGAGTGAACTGCGTTTGTAGGTATCAGAAGGTGCCAGCTATCCAAGCTGTCAAGCCACAGGTTCACTTTAAAGCGGGGGTTCACCCTTAGAGGGCACTTTTCCCCTTAGATTCCTGCTCGTTTTTACTAGGGGAATCGGCTATTTATTTTAAAATATGTGCAGTACTTACCCGTTTACGAGATGCATCCTCTCCGTCGCTTCCGGGTATGGGCTTCGGGAATGGGCGTTCCTTCTTGATTGACAGGCTTCCGAGAGGTTTCCGACGGTCGCATCCATCGCGTCACGATTTTCCGAAAGAAGCCGAACGTCGGTGCGCAGGCGCAGTATAGAGCCGCACCGACGTTCGGCTTCTTTCGGCTACGAGTGACGCGATGGATGCGACCGTCGGAAGCCTCTCGGAAGGCTGTCAATCAAGAAGGAACGCCCGCTCCCGAAGACCCATACCCGGAAGCGACGGAAGAAGATGCAGCTCGAAAACGGGTAAGTACGGATCATATTTTAATACAAATAGCCGATTCCCCTAGACACAACGAGCAGGAATCTAAGGGGAAAATAGAAAAAAAAAAAGGAATTGGGTGAACTCCCGCTTTAAAGTGTCTCTTCTTACCAAATCTGAAACTAGAGCTTGATATTTGCCTCCCCTGCTGACTGTACCAATGATCACTGTGCTCTGGTTTCTAACACTGGCCACTGTGTCACTAAAGTGGTTAAAGCAGATCTTCACTTCATCTGAGCGCCGCAAACCAAAAACACTACTGAATTCATTTTTAATATTTTAAAGCAAACCCTCTATCCACCCATGTCTTCATGCATTATTTTGTTGAGAAATCACTTTTAAAAACAACCCCCTAGCATGGCCATCTTGCATAAGGGAAAATTATGTGTGTAGCCGTTACTTCCTTGCATCCATCTGCCCTTGGCTCAAGCATGCATGCAGGATGTTCCGTCAGATTTGGCAACAGAAGTGACATTGCCAATGAAAAATGCTTACTGCACCTGTGAAACGCTATGCATTCCAATAGTTTTGCTATTCTGACATTAAGGTGGCAGCAGCCATCTTGTTGCATCCAGGCAAGTCTGGAATTTCACACTTGTTTTAGCAGTAAAGTCAGCTTATATACTTCTGCGCTTAGACGCTTCCCTGACGGGTCAGTATTTGGCGCATTACAAATCCATTAAATCAATCAATCAATCAATCAATAGAGTAGTTTTTACGTCTGTGTGACTGTTTTCATGTTGACTTTGAAAATCAGCAGCAAGGCTGCAGTCTGCAAGTGGTGACGGCCATCTTGGTTCACCCTGCACTGCTCAGCGCAAAATTGATAGTTGATATACTATATTTCTGTGTAGTAAGGCTTTGTTTACTGCTAAAATAAGTGTGACATTCAAGACTTCGCTGGGTGTAACATGTCCGCTGCCGCCTTCGGTTTCTGTCAGATTAGGAAACCTATTGGAACGCATAGCGGCCATGCTGGAATGCATTGCGCATGCGCAGTAAGCTTTTTCCAGCGTTGGCGTCCCTTCCATTCCCAAATCCGACGGGTCGCCTAATCTGACGGGCCACAGAAGAATGTGCTGAGAGAACCTCTCCTCCCCTCCTGAAGACTCCTGGGATACATGACATGATTTGCCTAGGCTAGAAACCAGAAAGTAACTGAGGAAATGTAAAACAAGTAATATCATGTACTTTCCTATTTTCCTAATGCTAGTAGCATAGGGTTTAAAGCAGCGTTCCACCCACAAGTGAAACTTTTGCTTTAAGCACTCCTCGCCCCCTTACATGCCACATTTGGCGTGTCATGTTTTTTTTTTTGGGGGGGGGGTACCTAGTTTTGATGGGTACATAGCTCCCACTTGCTGTTCTCATCGCCTCCCCCCCCTAGGCGGCGGCGACTCCTCCCCATCCCTCTCATCAATCTTCTGGGACACGTCGCAGGTCCCAGAAGAATGCCTGGCCGCTAAGAGAATGCAGCGTGACTCGTGCATGCACAGTGTGCACCTGGCTGTGAAGTTGCAAGCTGTTACAGCTGGGCACCCACACTTGCAATGCTGGTGCTGCGGAGAGGAGCGAGGGTTTGGGTTGGCCGCATCGCTGGACTGTGGACAGGTGAATGTTTGTTTATTTAAAGTCAGCAGCTACACTTTTTGTAGCGGCTGACTCTTGATAAACGTGCAAATGAGTGGAACTCCGCTTTACAAATATTCATTAATGTTGATTGGGAGAGTGAAGCTTTGTTTTTACGACTGCATCAATTGGCAGCGCAGATGGGACTATGGACGTTTTTTTGCAGGGAGCCCCTTGGTTGCTTAATAGTGAACCTATACTGAGACCATTGCTGACCTACTACTGAAGGTGTTTCCGGTTTCAATACATTTTTGTGATTGCTTTCACATGTTGAGTGTTTGTTTTTGGTTGCTTTGCATCTTTTTTGAGCGTTTTGAACAGTTTTTTTTGTGATATCTAAGGCCCCATACACACGATAGAATCCATCCGCTGAAAAATCCCAGCGAATGGGTTTCAGCGGATAGATCCTATGGTGTGTACACTCCAGCAGATCTGTTTCCGCTGATATTTATCCCCTGGGATGGATTTCCAGCGGATAAATATTTGATGACATGCTATCAAATCTATCCGCTGGAATCCATCCCAACGGATGGATCCGCTGGTCTGTACAGACTCACTGGATCCATCCGTCCGAAGGGATCTCCCGCATGCGTCGTAATGATTCGACGCATGCGTGGAATTCCTTATATGACGGCGCGACCCGTCATCGCCAGAGGATTTCGGCGCGGATTTCGATTCGATGGTGAGTACACTCCATCGCATGGAAATCCGCGCAAATCCTCGAGAGGATTTATCCGCGGATACGGTCCGCTGGACTGTATCCGCGGATAAATCCTCTCGTGTGTATGGGGCCTACGGTTTGAGCATTTTATTTTAATTGTTGGTTAATGGTAAGCCTATTGCTAGGTGAAAAAATACACTGTGTGTTTTTGCATTATTATTATTTTTTTTTGGCATGCCTGTTCGGGCCAAAATGCTTGATGCTTGTAGCTCTTAAGAAGCTCATGTACAGGTTTCAAGTGACCTTATGCTCGGATGTGAACGGGCATATAGGATTTTGGATGTTGAGCGTTTTGAAGCTTTGAGCTACAGAATGCTTGGGTGGGAATATGCTTTTAGGTATTAAATCGTCTCCTGATCAAGCCAATTGTATGGGTGAGCTTCTTCATTGGCGAGAAGCCACCTACTATTTGGGTAATGGCTGATCGGCTAAGGTAGAAATTATTCCCTTGTTGCTTTTGTTATGCGCCAGTGCCTTCTCTTTCCATGTTCTGTAGAAGTGGAGCGTATTAATTTGTAGTGCGGATATGCCATTGCGGATCTGCATTCTTATTTATTTATTTTTTTATATATTTTTTTTCCTATTTAGCACTTTTGCTGTTTTTACAATCGGTAGATGGTGAGTTTGAAGCTTTTGCAGCATTTCTTAGACCCCTTTCATATTGAGGCAATTTTCCGGCGTTTAGCACTAGAAATAACGCCTGAAAACGCCTGAAAAAGTCCTGCAAGCAGCATCTTTGGGGCGGGGTTGGAGCGCTGCAAAAAGATCTTCAAAAACGCCTGTGCCCATTGAAACAGTTTTTTTTTGAAGATCACGATTTCCACATGACCTTAAAAAAAACACCCTGTGAGCGCCCAAAAAGCACCACAAAACGACCAGTGTTTTAGCTCTACTTTAGTGTGAAAGGGGTCGAATTCAAGACTTATTTACTGCTATATCACCGCAATTATCATTTTTTGGGAATAGACCTGTATAGCAAGAGATCAGTTTACAAACTCGGAGTGCTCGCTACTGTTGGAGTTATCAAGACTTATTTACTGCTATATCACCGCAATTATCAACTAAGCCCCCATTCACACCTAGGCGTTTTGTCGCCTGTAGTGTGCCGCCAGAGGGATGAAAACACATTTCCCTCTATGGAGATGGTTCACATCTCCACGCCGAACGCCTGACGCCTGCCGCCTGAAAAAAGGTCCCGGACCTTTTTTTCAGGCGGCTTTCGGCGTTCGGCTAGGAGATGGGAACCATCTCCATAGAGGGTGTAATCTTGGGGCACATCTAGGTGGACAATACCGGTGTTTTGTCGCCGCAAATCGTGGTACAAAACGCCGCTGTTTGTACCGCGATTTGCGGCGACAAAACGCTGCGAATTTGTCTGCCTAGGTGTGAATGGGCTCTAAGTCACACAGGCCTTCTGTTTTTTTTTTTTTTTTTGCATTTCTATGCGTTTACACATTTTTAGGTGTGTTTAGAGTATCTTATCTGCTCCTGGATGCACAGAAATATTTTTCTGTAAACACAAGTAAACTGAATGCATATAAACATACTGGGGTTGATTTCCTAAAACTGGAGAGTGCAAAATCTGGTGCAGCTGTGCATGGTAGCCAGTCAGTTTCTAACATCAGCATGTTCATTTAAACTTTGAATAAACCTGGCAGCTGATTGGCTTCTATGCAGAGCTGCACCATATTTTGCACACTCCAGTTTTAGTAAATCAACTCCACAGTCTGAATTACACCATGTAGAAATCATTACCCCATCATGACTTAATAAATTCTCAAGTGAGAACTCGAACAGCTGCTGGAGATGTGGAGAAGAATGCGGGACATTGTTACATATATTCTGGTCCTGTAAAAAAATAAGAGAATACTGGTCGGTGATCCTAAGAACTGTCCAAAAATTCTCTGACGTTCAGTTAACTGACGGTCCCGCATTCTTCTTACTCCACTGCTCGCAAATTCTGGCTCAGAATCCCCTGCATTGGAGAGATACTAGGTCCCCATCGATATCAGACTGGCTAAGTAGGGTGAGAGAAATAGAGGCTATGGAAGACCTAGTCCTCTCAGCTAAGAATAAGAAAAACCAATATGAAGAAACATGGAAGAGTTGGAATCTTTTTAGGAACTCAGAGGAGGGTAAGAGATTACTGGAAGAGATAGTAGAACAATGAAGAGTAAATAGGGAGTTACACATGCGTGGGCGAGCATGCTCGTGTGGGTGTGTGCATAGATGTATGTAAACACACAGTTGTAAAAAGAGGCGTACACAGCACAAAGTGAAGGATAACCGTCTGCTCCTCCATCTCTCTGGAAGGGGTAAGGGTTTTATTTTGAGGGGGGGTTAGGTTAGGTCCTTCCCCCTATCTCTGTGTGAGAGAAGGGGGAAGGAAAGGGGGTAAGAAAGAGAAGGATAGGAAAGGAAAGGGGCTATAGTGGAAAGATGGTTGGCCTACCAGTAAAAAACCCTGTCAGTTAGTAGTATAGAGTAGACCAATGAGGAATAATAAGAAATACACGTGTACAGAATTAATGGATGCGCTATAACCATAGGGGATTGTCCAGAGGATCTAAAAGATATTAAAGCAGGAAGGAGAAAGGGTCTGGATGAATGTATTGAAGCTTTAGGACCTGTAATTTTTATTTCAATATTCTTAATTGTTATTCCTTTTTATGTTTTTCCATTTTACAAAATAAAAATAAAATGTGAAAAAAAATCATTACAAATGTTTTAGCAATGTCCTATGAATGCAAATATTCATGTATCCGTGTGAACGAGGCCTTGCAGCAGGCTTTATTCAGGGGTGCCTTTGCAAAATGCCTAAAAATTTCCCAAAAACTGTATACAAACCAGCTGGTGGATTAAGCCTACCATTTAGTTACACAAAGCCATATTTTCACTGTGCAGCATTACAACCTTCTAGCCACCAGCATCCTAACCACCAAGGACATCATTGGTTGTTTAGCAGGATGTCAGATACTAAACACACACTGTAATTTTATATTGTTCCTTCTATCTCTGTGGATGATGGCACTGCAATTATTTTGATCCAAGTACCCAGACATTTCCCAACCTGTCTGTAAGGAAAGCTTAGCAGGAGGAGCGGTGGCGGTATAGCGCCTCTATTTTTAGCGGCGCTATACCGTCGTAATTGCGGCGGTGTTCAGCCGCTAACGGTGCAGTTTTAACCCCCGCAGAGGCGCATTGCCGGCGGTATAGCCGCGGTGTCCCATTGTTTTCAATGGGAAGGAGCTGTGGAGGAGCATTAAACACACCGCTCCAAAGATGCTGCTGGCAGGACTTTTGGAGCAGTCCCGCCAGCGCATCGCCTCTGTGTGAAAGCACTCAGGCTTTTACACTGAGACTGCAGGGCAGGAGTTTTTCAGGCGATATTTTTAGGGCTAAACCACCTAAAAACAAAAAAACAAAACTCCTCAGTGTGAAAGGGGTTTTAATGTAATTTTAAGCTGTGAGGGGTAGGTGCAGACTGGCATTGAGTCCACTCCCTCCTGTAGAAGATGATGCAAGTCTAAAAAGGAGGGTTACACACTGCTGGGATCATCAACAAGAAACTTTATTGCAGATTGCTTGGGCAGAACATGGTTCTGCTATGCCGAGGATAAGCCTCTCTGTGGCTGCATGAAGGAGTGCATGGTCTGGCAAAGGAGTTCTGTCCTCTGCTGCTGACTGCGGAGACGAGGGGGGTGCCACGGCTGCAGGAGAGGTGCGAGAGCCACATGAAATGGCCAGGCGGGCCTTGTGTTTGATTTGTGCTATAGTAGGTCCAGCAGATAGGTACAGCAGCAGCCTGAGGCCAAGTGGTTCATTGACAACCATTTTTTCCAGTAGCAAGGAGACAGAACTATTAGGAATGAGTAAAATTTCTTCCTATAAGGCCCCTTTCACACGGGCGTCTGTTCTGTCGCTGTTAAAAGCATTTTTTGTTATTTGAAATTCCAAGACTCCAGGCACAGCGATCACTTGCATTTGTACGTTGCGATTAGCGGCGTTTACTTGCGTTTTTACATGCGGCTGCGTTGGAACATTCTTGCCATTTTTGATGTGCTTCCTGTTTTTCTTTCCTTATTGCAGCTGATGTCTGTCGGTGAAATAGTACACTGCGATTACCTGCAGTTATGTGCAGATAGCTGTAATAAATCGGTCCTGGACGCAGTCAAATAAATTTTTTCTAACCGCACCAAACCTCATGTAACAAATCCGTTGCTAAATGCTGTGTGTGAATAGGGCCATAGGAAAGCATTATCTGAGTTTAGCTGCGGGAGAACTTGATCTGTCTGTAGCTAAATTCTATCCGCCCGTGTGAAAGGGGCCTATATGTGGCTGATAATTCTAACTGTTCTGTCACGTGGCATATTGTTACCTGTGCAGCGTGGTGCCCTCCTTCACATGCTGCCGTGTCCTTCTGTATTTGGACTGTACTGAGCAATTTAATGGGGGAGAGCACAGTGTTAGTTGGAGAGGTAAATGTTCTCATCAGCAGCATGCAGAGTATATATTTAGACACTGCTGGTATTTATCTGCCCTGTTCTGTGTAAAGGTTAAAGTAATAAGTCTCTCCTGTAAGTCGGAATGAGAATTTTCAGAGAGGAACACAACCCAAAAAAGCAGGAGTGCCAGCTTTAAAGTGATTTGAAAGCCTCAGGCATTTTTACCTTAATGCATTGTATGCATTAAGGTGAAAAACCTTCTCCCCCCCCCCCCCCCCCCTTCTTACCTGAACTTGATCGTTCCAGCGACGAGCACATCAGCTCCAGCCGCTGTCTCGGGTCCTCATTGGATAGATTGATGGCTGTTGTCAATCAAATCCAGTGACCCAGGGGGCGGAGCCGAGTCCTGCTGGCTGTCAATGGATGCAGCAGCAGGACTCGGAGCGTGCCCACATGGGTGCCCCCATGGAATGCGGCTCTCCGTGGGGACACTGGAGAAGAGGAGGAGCCAGGAGCACCGCTATGGGAACCCTTGCACAGAGGAGGCAAGTATTGATATGTTTGTTATTTAACCACTTCCCACTCTCTTTATAGCAATATGATGTTGGGAAAGGGGTTCTGTTATCCTGACCAGATGTCATATGACGTGATCAGGATAACAAGCCACCACGGTGATCACTGTTGTGTGCCAATCTGACACACCGCTACTCCGATCTAGTCTCTGACTCTTTACCACGTGATCAGCTGTGTCCTATCACAGCTGATATCAATGTAAACAGAGCCATGTATCGGCTTTTCCACTCTTGCGTCCACCAGGTATGCCCCCCATGGCCACCAGGGATGACATTGGGTGCTCACATATGATGCCAATCAGCAATACCCACCAGTGCCTCCATAGCAGTGGTGGCCGTCGGTGAAGGTGAAAACCTTTACAACCTTTTTATAACCTTAAAGGGTCACTAAAGGAAAAAATTTTATCAGCTATATAGCTTCCTTTACCTCATTGCAGTGCAGTTTTCATTTCCTGCTTGTTCGTTTTTCCTCTGAATTCTGAGTTCTGTCTTGTCATTTCTCTCCACTTCCTGGTTGTGTAGATAAGAAAATGATCACTGAGCGAGGAGTTCTCAGTGTGGTCAGTAACGTGCTCGCTCCCTCTGCTTAGACTACAGGTCTGCGTGAGAACGCTGTGCACGTCTGTGTAGACTAGAAGGAGCTGTGAGATCGTGGGTGTGTCTAACACTCCAGCACCTCCTCTCTATCTGAAAGATTCGTTTCAGGCTCTGCCCTGCCTGGATCCCGCCCCCTTTGCTAAGAGGAAAACTTCACTAAAGACACTGACTTTCCAAGCAGCTGCTGAGGGAGGACAAACGTTGCAGAAAAGCCAAAAAAAAAATGGGAAATCTTTCACTCTGTTTCATCATCAGATACAATATCATTGCAATATAAAACTTATTATCAAATTTATGTTGCTGGTTTTTCTCCCTATGCAATAATGTATGTGCCTCCTAATCCCATCCCATCCCTCTCTCACCTCAATATGACCTCCATCCATCCATCCGTTCATCCCATCCCTCTCTCACCTCAATATGACCTCCATCCATCCATCCGTTCATCCCATCCCTCTCTCACCTCAATATGACCTAGATCCATCCATCCGTCCGTTCATCCCATCCCTCTCTCACCTCAATATGACCTCCATCCATCCATCCGTTCATCCCATCCCTCTCTCACCTCAATATGACCTAGATCCATCCATCCATCCGTTCATCCCATCCCTCTCTCACCTCAATATGACCTCCATCCATCCATCCGTTCATCCCATCCCTCTCTCACCTCAATATGACCTAGATCCATCCATCCGTCCGTTCATCCCATCCCTCTCTCACCTCAATATGACCTCCATCCATCCATCCGTTCATCCCATCCCTCTCTCACCTCAATATGACATCCATCCATCCGTCCGTTCATCCCATCCCTCTCTCACCTCAATATGACATCCATCCATCCGTTCATCCCATCCCTCTCTCACCTCAATATGACCTAGATCCATCCATCCATCCATTCATCCCATCCCTCTCTCACCTCAATATGACCTAGATCCATCCATCCATCCGTTCATCCCATCCCTCTCTCACCTCAATATGACCTCCATCCATCCATCCGTTCATCCCATCCCTCTCTCACCTCAATATGACCTAGATCCATCCATCCGTCCGTTCATCCCATCCCTCTCTCACCTCAATATGACCTCCATCCATCCATCCGTTCATCCCATCCCTCTCTCACCTCAATATGACATCCATCCATCCGTCCGTTCATCCCATCCCTCTCTCACCTCAATATGACATCCATCCATCCATCCGTTCATCCCATCCCTCTCTCACCTCAATATGACCTAGATCCATCCATCCATCCATCCATTCATCCCATCCCTCTCTCACCTCAATATGACCTAGATCCATCCATCCATCCATCCGTTCATCCCATCCCTCTCTCACCTCAATATGACCTCCATCCATCCATCCGTTCATCCCATCCCTCTCTCACCTCAATATGACCTCCATCCATCCATCCGTTCATCCCATCCCTCTCTCACCTCAATATGACATCCATCCATCCGTCCGTTCATCCCATCCCTCTCTCACCTCAATATGACATCCATCCATCCATCCGTTCATCCCATCCCTCTCTCACCTCAATATG
This sequence comes from Rana temporaria, assembly GCF_905171775.1. Taxonomy (NCBI): domain Eukaryota; kingdom Metazoa; phylum Chordata; class Amphibia; order Anura; family Ranidae; genus Rana; species Rana temporaria. The sequence continues at coordinate 96,932,850 of NC_053490.1, forward strand.
ACCTAGATCCATCCATCCATCCATTCATCCCATCCCTCTCTCACCTCAATATGACCTAGATCCATCCATCCATCCATCCGTTCATCCCATCCCTCTCTCACCTCAATATGACCTCCATCCATCCATCCGTTCATCCCATCCCTCTCTCACCTCAATATGACCTCCATCCATCCATCCGTTCATCCCATCCCTCTCTCACCTCAATATGACATCCATCCATCCGTCCGTTCATCCCATCCCTCTCTCACCTCAATATGACATCCATCCATCCATCCGTTCATCCCATCCCTCTCTCACCTCAATATGACCTAGATCCATCCATCCATCCATTCATCCCATCCCTCTCTCACCTCAATATGACCTAGATCCATCCATCCATCCATCCGTTCATCCCATCCCTCTCTCACCTCAATATGACCTCCATCCATCCATCCGTTCATCCCATCCCTCTCTCACCTCAATATGACCTAGATCCATCCATCCGTCCGTTCATCCCATCCCTCTCTCACCTCAATATGACCTCCATCCATCCATCCGTTCATCCCATCCCTCTCTCACCTCAATATGACATCCATCCATCCGTCCGTTCATCCCATCCCTCTCTCACCTCAATATGACATCCATCCATCCATCCGTTCATCCCATCCCTCTCTCACCTCAATATGACCTAGATCCATCCATCCATCCATTCATCCCATCCCTCTCTCACCTCAATATGACCTAGATCCATCCATCCGTTCATCCCATCCCTCTCTCACCTCAATATGACCTCCATCCATCCATCCGTCCGTTCATCCCATCCCTCTCTCACCTCAATATGACCTCCATCCATCCATCCATCCGTTCATCCCATCCCTCTCTCACCTCAATATGACATCCATCCATCCGTTCATCCCATCCCTCTCTCACCTCAATATGACCTCCATCCATCCATCCGTTCATCCCATCCCTCTCTCACCTCAATATGACATCCATCCATCCGTCCGTTCATCCCATCCCTCTCTCACCTCAATATGACATCCATCCATCCATCCGTTCATCCCATCCCTCTCTCACCTCAATATGACCTAGATCCATCCATCCATCCATTCATCCCATCCCTCTCTCACCTCAATATGACCTAGATCCATCCATCCATCCATCCGTTCATCCCATCCCTCTCTCACCTCAATATGACCTCCATCCATCCATCCGTTCATCCCATCCCTCTCTCACCTCAATATGACCTCCATCCATCCATCCGTTCATCCCATCCCTCTCTCACCTCAATATGACATCCATCCATCCGTCCGTTCATCCCATCCCTCTCTCACCTCAATATGACATCCATCCATCCATCCGTTCATCCCATCCCTCTCTCACCTCAATATGACCTAGATCCATCCATCCATCCATTCATCCCATCCCTCTCTCACCTCAATATGACCTAGATCCATCCATCCATCCATCCGTTCATCCCATCCCTCTCTCACCTCAATATGACCTCCATCCATCCATCCGTTCATCCCATCCCTCTCTCACCTCAATATGACCTAGATCCATCCATCCGTCCGTTCATCCCATCCCTCTCTCACCTCAATATGACCTCCATCCATCCATCCGTTCATCCCATCCCTCTCTCACCTCAATATGACATCCATCCATCCGTCCGTTCATCCCATCCCTCTCTCACCTCAATATGACATCCATCCATCCATCCGTTCATCCCATCCCTCTCTCACCTCAATATGACCTAGATCCATCCATCCATCCATTCATCCCATCCCTCTCTCACCTCAATATGACCTAGATCCATCCATCCGTTCATCCCATCCCTCTCTCACCTCAATATGACCTCCATCCATCCATCCGTCCGTTCATCCCATCCCTCTCTCACCTCAATATGACCTCCATCCATCCATCCATCCGTTCATCCCATCCCTCTCTCACCTCAATATGACATCCATCCATCCGTTCATCCCATCCCTCTCTCACCTCAATATGACCTCCATCCATCCATCCGTTCATCCCATCCCTCTCTCACCTCAATATGACCTAGATCCATCCATCCATCCGTTCATCCCATCCCTCTCTCACCTCAATATGACCTAGATCCATCCATCCATCCGTTCATCCCATCCCTCTCTCACCTCAATATGACCTAGATCCATCCATCCATCCATCCGTTCATCCCATCCCTCTCTCACCTCAATATGACATCCATCCATCCGTCCGTTCATCCCATCCCTCTCTCACCTCAATATGACATCCATCCATCCATCCGTTCATCCCATCCCTCTCTCACCTCAATATGACCTAGATCCATCCATCCATCCGTTCATCCCATCCCTCTCTCACCTCAATATGACCTAGATCCATCCATCCATCCGTTCATCCCATCCCTCTCTCACCTCAATATGACCTAGATCCATCCATCCATCCATCCGTTCATCCCATCCCTCTCTCACCTCAATATGACATCCATCCATCCGTCCGTTCATCCCATCCCTCTCTCACCTCAATATGACATCCATCCATCCATCCGTTCATCCCATCCCTCTCTCACCTCAATATGACCTAGATCCATCCATCCATCCGTTCATCCCATCCCTCTCTCACCTCAATATGACCTCCATCCATCCATCTGTTCATCCCATCCCTCTCTCACCTCAATATGACCTAGCTCCATCCATCCGTTCATCCCATCCCTCTCTCACCTCAATATGACCTAGATCCATCCATCCATCTGTTCATCCCATCCCTCTCTCACCTCAATATGACCTACATCCACATGTGCGAAAGTGATTTGATGAATGGATGGATGGATATAGGACAGTCTGATCCGTGCATCAAATCACTTTTGCACGTATCAGACTGTCCTCTCCATCCATCCATTCATCAAATCCCTTTAGCTCTAATCATTCTGACCTACATCCATCCATTCATCAAATCCCTTTAGCGCGTATTAAACTCTCCTCTATTTATCCATCCATTCATCAAATAACTTTGGCTGTTATGAGTTTGTTCTACATTCATCCATCCATTCATCAAATCCCTTTCACATGTAATAAACTGTCCTATATCCATCCATCCATTCATCAAATCTCTTTCGCACGCATAAGACTGTCCTATATCCATCCATTCATCAAATCCCTTTCGCTTTTATCAGTCTGACCTACATCTATCCATTCATCAAATCACTCTCTCAATTCAGTCTGACCTACGTCCATCCATCCGTTCATCAAATCTCTATCGCACGTGTGGATGTAGGTCAGACTGAGCTGTGAGAGGAATTTGATGAATGGATGGATGGATAGAGGAGACTGATACGTACGAAAGGGATTTGATGAATGGATGGATGTAGTTCAGACTAATAAGAGCAAAAGGGATTTGATGAATGGATGGATAAATAAATAGAGGACAGTTTAATACGTGTGAAAGGGATTTGATGAATGGATGGATAAATAGAGGACAGTTTAATACGTGTGAAAGGGATTTGATGAATGGATGGATGGATATTAGGACAGTCTGATAACAGCGAAAGGGATTTGATGAACGGATCAGACTGTCCTATATACATCCATCCATCAAATCCCTTTCGCTCTTATCAGTCTGACCTACATCCAGAGACAGCGGACAAGGTACAGGAGGTGGAGGACAGGGACAGCGGACATGGTACAGGAGGTGGAGGACAGAGACAGCGGACATGGTACAGGAGGTGGAGGACAGAGACAGCGGACATGATAAGGAGGTGGAGGACAGAGACAGCGGACATGGTACTGGAGGTGGAGGACAGAGACAGCGGACATGGTACAGGAGGTGGAGGACAGAGACAGCGGACATGATAAGGAGGTGGAGGACAGAGACAGCGGACATGGTACAGGAGGTGGAGGACAGAGACAGCGGACATGGTACAGGAGGTGGAGGACAGAGACAGCGGACATGATAAGGAGGTGGAGGACAGAGACAGCGGACATGGTACAGGAGGTGGAGGACAGAGACTGCGGACATGGTACAGGAGGTGGAGGACAGAGACAGCGGACATGATAAGGAGGGGGAGGACAGAGACAGCGGACATGATACAGGAGGTGGAGGACAGGGACAGCGGACATGATACAGGAGGTGGAGGACAGAGACAGCGGACAAGGTACAGGAGGTGGAGGACAGAGACAGCGGACATGATAAGGAGGGGGAGGACAGAGACAGCGGACATGATAAGGAGGGGGAGGACAGGGACAGCGGACATGATACAGGAGGTGGAGGACAGAGACAGCGGACAAGGTACAGGAGGTGGAGGACAGAGACAGCGGACATGGTACTGAAGGTGGAGGACAGAGACAGCGGACATGATACAGGAGGTGGAGGACAGAGACAGCGGACATGATACAGGAGGTGGAGGACAGGGACAGCGGACAAGGTACAGGAGGTGGAGGACAGAGACAGCGGACAAGGTACAGGAGGTGGAGGACAGAGACTGCGGACATGGTACAGGAGGTGGAGGACAGGGACAGCGGACATGGTACAGGAGGGGGAGGACAGAGACTGCGGACATGATAAGGAGGGGGAGGACAGAGACAGCGGACAAGGTACAGGAGGTGGAGGACAGAGACAGCGGACAAGGTACAGGAGGTGGAGGACAGAGACTGCGGACATGGTACAGGAGGTGGAGGACAGGGACAGCGGACATGATAAGGAGGGGGAGGACAGAGACAGCGGACATGATAAGGAGGGGGAGGACAGGGACAGCGGACATGATACAGGAGGTGGAGGACAGAGACAGCGGACAAGGTACAGGAGGTGGAGGACAGAGACAGCGGACATGGTACTGAAGGTGGAGGACAGAGACAGCGGACATGATACAGGAGGTGGAGGACAGAGACAGCGGACATGATACAGGAGGTGGAGGACAGGGACAGCGGACAAGGTACAGGAGGTGGAGGACAGAGACAGCGGACAAGGTACAGGAGGTGGAGGACAGAGACTGCGGACATGGTACAGGAGGTGGAGGACAGGGACAGCGGACATGGTACAGGAGGGGGAGGACAGAGACTGCGGACATGATAAGGAGGGGGAGGACAGAGACAGCGGACAAGGTACAGGAGGTGGAGGACAGAGACAGCGGACAAGGTACAGGAGGTGGAGGACAGAGACTGCGGACATGGTACAGGAGGTGGAGGACAGCGGACATGGTACAGGAGGTGGAGGACAGCGGACATGATAAGGAGGGGGAGGACAGGGACAGCGGACAAGGTACAGGAGGTGGAGGACAGAGACAGCGGACATGGTACTGAAGGTGGAGGACAGAGACAGCGGACATGATACAGGAGGTGGAGGACAGAGACAGCGGACATGATACAGGAGGTGGAGGACAGGGACAGCGGACAAGGTACAGGAGGTGGAGGACAGAGACAGCGGACAAGGTACAGGAGGTGGAGGACAGAGACTGCGGACATGGTACAGGAGGTGGAGGACAGGGACAGCGGACATGGTACAGGAGGGGGAGGACAGAGACTGCGGACATGATAAGGAGGGGGAGGACAGAGACAGCGGACAAGGTACAGGAGGTGGAGGACAGAGACAGCGGACAAGGTACAGGAGGTGGAGGACAGAGACTGCGGACATGGTACAGGAGGTGGAGGACAGGGACAGCGGACATGATAAGGAGGGGGAGGACAGAGACAGCGGACATGATAAGGAGGGGGAGGACAGGGACAGCGGACATGATACAGGAGGTGGAGGACAGAGACAGCGGACAAGGTACAGGAGGTGGAGGACAGAGACAGCGGACAAGGTACAGGAGGTGGAGGACAGAGACAGCGGACATGGTACTGAAGGTGGAGGACAGAGACAGCGGACATGATACAGGAGGTGGAGGACAGAGACAGCGGACATGATACAGGAGGTGGAGGACAGGGACAGCGGACAAGGTACAGGAGGTGGAGGACAGAGACAGCGGACAAGGTACAGGAGGTGGAGGACAGAGACTGCGGACATGGTACAGGAGGTGGAGGACAGGGACAGCGGACATGATAAGGAGGGGGAGGACAGAGACAGCGGACATGATAAGGAGGGGGAGGACAGGGACAGCGGACATGGTACTGAAGGTGGAGGACAGAGACAGCGGACATGATACAGGAGGTGGAGGACAGAGACAGCGGACATGGTACTGAAGGTGGAGGACAGAGACAGCGGACATGATACAGGAGGTGGAGGACAGAGACAGCGGACATGATACAGGAGGTGGAGGACAGAGACAGCGGACAAGGTACAGGAGGTGGAGGACAGAGACAGCGGACATGGTACTGAAGGTGGAGGACAGAGACAGCGGACATGATACAGGAGGTGGAGGACAGAGACAGCGGACATGATACAGGAGGTGGAGGACAGGGACAGCGGACAAGGTACAGGAGGTGGAGGACAGAGACAGCGGACAAGGTACAGGAGGTGGAGGACAGAGACTGCGGACATGGTACAGGAGGTGGAGGACAGGGACAGCGGACATGGTACAGGAGGGGGAGGACAGAGACTGCGGACATGATAAGGAGGGGGAGGACAGAGACAGCGGACAAGGTACAGGAGGTGGAGGACAGAGACAGCGGACAAGGTACAGGAGGTGGAGGACAGAGACTGCGGACATGGTACAGGAGGTGGAGGACAGCGGACATGGTACAGGAGGTGGAGGACAGCGGACATGATAAGGAGGGGGAGGACAGGGACAGCGGACAAGGTACAGGAGGTGGAGGACAGAGACAGCGGACATGGTACTGAAGGTGGAGGACAGAGACAGCGGACATGATACAGGAGGTGGAGGACAGAGACAGCGGACATGATACAGGAGGTGGAGGACAGGGACAGCGGACAAGGTACAGGAGGTGGAGGACAGAGACAGCGGACAAGGTACAGGAGGTGGAGGACAGAGACTGCGGACATGGTACAGGAGGTGGAGGACAGGGACAGCGGACATGGTACAGGAGGGGGAGGACAGAGACTGCGGACATGATAAGGAGGGGGAGGACAGAGACAGCGGACAAGGTACAGGAGGTGGAGGACAGAGACAGCGGACAAGGTACAGGAGGTGGAGGACAGAGACTGCGGACATGGTACAGGAGGTGGAGGACAGGGACAGCGGACATGATAAGGAGGGGGAGGACAGAGACAGCGGACATGATAAGGAGGGGGAGGACAGGGACAGCGGACATGATACAGGAGGTGGAGGACAGAGACAGCGGACAAGGTACAGGAGGTGGAGGACAGAGACAGCGGACAAGGTACAGGAGGTGGAGGACAGAGACAGCGGACATGGTACTGAAGGTGGAGGACAGAGACAGCGGACATGATACAGGAGGTGGAGGACAGAGACAGCGGACATGATACAGGAGGTGGAGGACAGGGACAGCGGACAAGGTACAGGAGGTGGAGGACAGAGACAGCGGACAAGGTACAGGAGGTGGAGGACAGAGACTGCGGACATGGTACAGGAGGTGGAGGACAGGGACAGCGGACATGATAAGGAGGGGGAGGACAGAGACAGCGGACATGATAAGGAGGGGGAGGACAGGGACAGCGGACATGGTACTGAAGGTGGAGGACAGAGACAGCGGACATGATACAGGAGGTGGAGGACAGAGACAGCGGACATGGTACTGAAGGTGGAGGACAGAGACAGCGGACATGATACAGGAGGTGGAGGACAGAGACAGCGGACATGATACAGGAGGTGGAGGACAGAGACAGCGGACAAGGTACAGGAGGTGGAGGACAGAGACAGCGGACAAGGTACAGGAGGTGGAGGACAGAGACTGCGGACATGGTACAGGAGGTGGAGGACAGAGACAGCGGACAAGGTACAGGAGGTGGAGGACAGAGACTGCGGACATGGTACAGGAGGTGGAGGACAGAGACTGCGGACATGGTACAGGAGGTGGAGGACAGGGACAGCGGACAAGGTACAGGAGGTGGAGGACAGAGACTGCGGACATGGTACTGGAGGTGGAGGACAGGGACAGCGGACATGATAAGGAGGTGGAGGACAGAGACTGCGGACATGGTACTGGAGGTGGAGGACAGGGACAGCGGACATGATAAGGAGGTGGAGGACAGGGACAGCGGACATGGTACTGGAGGTGGAGCACAGGGACAGCGGACTTGGTAGTGACAGCCAGGCAGACTGGTATTGTTGGTAATGACAGCCAGGCAGACTGGTATTGTTCGTAGTGACAGCCAGGCAGACTGGTATTTTTGGTAATGACAGCCAGGCAGATTGGTATTGTTCGCAGTGACAGCCAGGCAGACTGGTATTGTTGGTAATGACAGCCAGGCAGACTGGTATTGTTAGCAGTGACAGCCAGGCAGACTGGTATTGTTGGTAATGACAGCCAGGCAGATTGGTATTGTTAGTAGTGACAGCCAGGCAGATTGGTATTGTTCGTAGTGACAGCCAGGCAGACTGGTATTTTTGGTAATGACAGCCAGGCAGACTGGTATTGTTAGTAGTGACAGCCAGGCAGACTGGTATTGTTGGTAATGACAGCCAGGCAGATTGGTATTGTTGGTAATGACAGCCAGGCAGACTGGTATTGTTGGTAATGACAGCCAGGCAGATTGGTATTGTTCGTAGTGACAGCCAGGCAGACTGGTATTGTTTGTGGGTAATGACAGCCAGGCAGACTGGTATTGTTTGTGGGTAATGACAGCCAGGCAGACTGGTATTGTTTGTGGGTAATGACAGCCAGGCAGACTGGTATTGTTTGTGGGTAATGACAGCCAGACTGGTATTGTTATGCAGCACATAAAAGAGCTGGATCACCTGCATGTAACACAGACACCATTCTGTAAACTTGGAGGAAGGTTAGTGGGCTGGAGGAGGCGGGAATATGTGTGGGAGGAGAGAGGAGATACTAATGTGTATAGGCAGAGGGGCGGGAATATGTGTGGGAGGAGAGAGGAGAATCGAATGTGTATAGGCAGAGGGGCGGGAATATGTGTGGGAGGAGAGAGGAGATACTAATGTGTATAGGCAGAGGGGCGGGAAGGGGTGTATACTGGGGGTGGTTTGGGCGGAGTGCTGCTAAAGTGTGCATGAGAACTTTGCTCGTTCTCATCCACACTTGGAAACTAAAAAATCGCTTCTGCACATGCGCGAACCGCTAAGCCTAATGGGAACTGTAGTTCCCATTAGGCGGTGATGTTTAGAACAAGAACGCGCACCGCAAAACCAGCATGTCAGGAGAAAGAAAACTCAGGACGGACGGAAGATACAATGAATGTCCTTTTAAACAGGTACAGCAAGATTTTAAACAATAATTATGACGTTTTTCGTTCACATATGTGTGAAGACTATATTTTAAACCAATAAAAATTTTTCCTTTAGTGACTCTTTAACAAAAGCTTTTTTTTTTTTTTTTTTTTGCAAAAAATAAAAACCCCTGAGGTGATCAAATGCCACCAAAAGAAAGCTCTATTTGTGTGAACAAAATGATAAAAATGTTGTTTGGGTACAGTGTTGCATGACCGCGCAATTGTCATTTAAACAGTGACGGCGCTGAAAGCTGAAAATTGGCTTGGGTAGGAAAGGGGGAAAGTGTCTGTCTGGTATTGAAGTGGCGAAAAAAAAAAACTTAACAACCCCTTTAAATGCATTAGGGTAAAAAGCCTTCTTTGTGGCAGGATTCTCCCCCCATTCTTGCCTGATTCGATCCAGTGACGTGCACAAGGTCAGCAGCTCACTGCTTTCTCTTTCCTCATTGGCCAGATTGATAGCAGTCAGAGCCATTGGCTTCTGCTGCTGTCACTCAAATGCTGTGGCGGGGCAGGGCCGAGTTGCCTGGCCAAAGAGAAGGGACCTGGAGTGTCAGAAGGGGCTCTGTATCGGGGCTGCTCTGTGCAAAGCCATTGCACAGAGCAGGTAAGTAATAATATGTTCTGTTATTTAAAAAAATAAAAGCGTAGGTTTAACATTACTTTGAGAATGTAACAGAGTTGTGTTCAGTGTCTTCCTGCACTCTTCCCAGAAATGGCTTTGTTTCCCAGATCAAAGCTTTTTATATTATTATGCTTTCCTGTGTATTCTGATTTTCTCATTGCAAAGCCTTTATGAAAACAACATGTCCAATATTTCCATCCAGTATGTCCAATATATCCATTCAGAATGTCCAATATATCTGTTGTGGTAAATTGGATACGGTTTTAAAGTGGTCGTAAACCTCCGACATGAAAAATGACCCAAGCATATCCGCATTTAGGCTATGTGCATTTAGTAATTTTCAATAATTTTTCCTGACACCAGGCAATCCTGGGAGACTGCTCCCCAGCACATAGGTAATTGACGGCCTCAGTTGTGCATATTTCCCTATGAGACTGTGTGTGTGTGTGTGTGTGTGTGGGGGGGGGGGGGGGGGGGCTTTCCCTTATTTTAGGCCCCAGATTTACAATCGGCTTATTGCTCTATGCTCTGCAGTGTGACATTAGACCCCACCCCCACCTCTCGGTGAGCTGAGAAATAGCCTTTCATCTCTGTGTTTTTTAGAGGGCTGTAGAGAAGATAGGGCTGCAAATAAACAGGTACAATGTATTTAGGAGGATTTGTTTCAAATATTTGTATCACCTATGGGCTTGCCTATTCAGTGGGTATATGTAAGGGTTTACAACCACTTTAAAATGTGCAGCTGTTAAAGGCCACATGCACACTGGACATTTTACGAACTCTGCTAGTAGTCCTTTTGGTGAAAAAAACATGTTTGTAATGCACTTAGGCGCTCAAACGCTTGGGCATTAATTCATTTCATTGGCCACAATAATAATGTATTCTAGCCCGTGAAATGAATGAATGCTTCAGTGCAAAATGTGTCTAGCATTGGCAAGTGTTAAGGCACAGTTGTTGGCATCAAGAATTTCTTCTGCCAAAACTCTTCTGCTCCTGGATGCCCTGGCGGTGGGTTTTTTCTGCCTCTAAACTCCTCTAATGCCGCGTACACACGACCATTTTTCATGACGTGAAAAATGCCATTTTTTAAATTGGTCATTCAAAACGGCTGTGTGTAGGCTCCAGAGCTTTTTTTTCTCGACGTGAAAAATGGTCATTAAAAATTTAGAACATGCTCTAATTTCTGGCGTCGTTTTTCACAACGTGTGTGTAGGCTTTAACGACGGGAAAAAAACACACATGCTCAGAAGCAAGTTATGAGACGGCAGCGCTCGTTCTGGTAAAACTAGCATTTGTAATGGAGATGGCACATTTGTCACGCTGTAACAGACTGAAAAGCACGAAGACTGAAAAGCGCGAATCGTCTCACACCAAACTTTTACTAACATGAAATCGACAAAAGCAGCCCAAAGGGTGGTGCCATCCGAATGGAACTTCCCCTTTATAGTGCCGTCGTACGTCCCTGTGCTTTGTGCGAGCATTTTTTTTTTAAGATTGTGTGTATGCAAGGCAGGCTTGACAAGAATCACGTAGAGAAAACTTAGTTTTTCCATGACATGAAAAATGGTTGTGTGTACGCGGCTTATGGCCCGGTTCACACTGATGCGAGTTTATAAGAATGTGATGCGTCAAAAACATTCTAAATTTGTATGTCATCCATACGGTCATTATTTTCAATGACGTTCGTTCACATACATGCGTTGCGATGCGATAAAAAAAAGGGTCTTGTGCGAGTTTACAGCGTTGCGAATTTAGTCTCCATAGACATCAATGTAAATCGTTCTGAAATCGCATTGATGGTTCACATATGTGTGAATTCCACCACAAAAACCACCAGGAAGTTAACACCTTTTTATTTATTTTTTTCTTAACATTATGGTTCCATTGGTTAGAACATCAATAGCAGCTATGTCCAACTCCTGAAAATCTATGTAAATTCGCACCTCACACAGGACAAGAAACTGCGCAGCAGTGTGAACTGAGCCTAAAGACCTATGTGTGCATGGGCACACAGGCTAACATGCAGAGGGTTTTAGAGGCAGAAAAAAAACCTGAAAACACTCGAAGGATCTGCAGATTTATTTTTTTTGTTAGTTTGCATGAGGCCAAAATCATAATATATGAGCACTTTTCCTGCCTTTTACTTAAAATGGAAGAGTAGATACACTGCCGTGTGAATTTGGAAGGCACTAAAAAAACTTCTCTGTGCTCACCCCCTCCACCATGCAATGCTATTTCACAGCATAGCATGATGTGTAAAGCTGGTTTCTTTTTTTCCTAGTCTATGGTGTACTGAGAAGTAATAATACCTGGTGGGAAATTGACAGACTAGGGCACACCAAAAAAAGTGCCAGCTTCTATATGCCTGCCTAGTTAACACTTTCTGTGATAAATGAATAAATGGGACGCATACCCGTCCTGTACATGCTACTACTCTGCTGAACAATCTGACATTGCTGCATAATTTTTGGTAAATGTCTTCTGCTGCCATATCTTTAAACTTCTGTATTTAATGCTAGCTCTATAACAAACACTGCAAGAGCAACATTACTGGTGATTTGATTCTCAACCCTATTCGGCTTGAGTGATTGAGAGGTAATTAGCTTTACGACCCTAGCCTGTGTCTGTAGCTGGTCTGGTATTGGCCATCTCCTCACCCATATTCAGGTGTCTCAAATCTGACCCTATAATGACCAATTGAGAAATGCATGCCTGCTCAGTCTCCCTATAAATTTAAAGCAATCTGTGAGGTGGCGCAGACACCATGGCTCTGTCACGGGTAATGAGCAGTTTCACCGCCGCAGTTTATCGAAAGCAGGATAACTAAAGCTGGATGAAGATGCAACAAGAACTCTGCTCCACTCTGAAAGACAAGCAAACCAGCATTTGACATTTATTTTATATGAAGTCAGATTCCCACTCTATGTCCACTAACATGCTCCTTCTTTTCTTCCTTCTCACATCAGTATCTTCTATCCTCAAATTATCCTTACTCTACCCCTCCTCTCTACCCTGCAGCATGCACATATCACCCTCACTCCTACCCTTTCCCTACTACTGTACCCATCATCTCCTGCATTTGTTGCACCCACATGCTGACATAAACACTAGAGCCATTAGACACGTGCACTCATGCACATCCCACTCCCATCTTGCCTTCCTCACCCTCCTCCTCCTCCTAGTCTCAGGTGACATTTCTTCTAATCCTGGTCTGCCATTTTCCAACTGCAAGCCACATATCCAATACCCCTTCTCCCCTGGCAACCACTGCAATCAACTCAGTTTAATTTCTATCCCCCTGCTTCCTCAAAGCAGCCCACCAATCTAATGCACCCTCTGGAATGCCCATTCCATCTGTAACAAGCTAACATCTGTACATGACCTCTTCATCTCTCATGGCTTTAACATACTCACCATAACCGAAACCTGGCTTCAAAATTTTGACTGTTTCTCCTGCTGCCCTCTCCCATGGTGGCCTCCATTGGACTCACTCCCCCAGACCTAACGGACAGAAGGGAGGTGGAGTTGGATTCCTTCTATCCCCACAATGCACCTTCCAAGTCCTTCCTATCCCTCCCTCTCTATCCCTCTCTTCTTTCGAGATGCACTGTATCCGTCTGTTTTCTCCCATTTTTCTGAGGATTGCAGCAATTTATCGGCCTCCCGGACCAGTATCGCGCTTTCTTGGCGACTTTGCTGCCTGGCTACCCTACTTTCTCTCCTCTGAAATACACACTATCATTCTTGGCGACTTCAACATTCCTGTCAATGTTAACAACCCAACTACAGCTAAACTTCTCAACTTAACCTCATCTTTTGACCTAACCCAATGGACACATACTTCCACTCACTCCAATGGTAATACCCTTGAACCTTGTATTCTCCCCTCTCTGGAATCCTTGCAACCTCACCAACACCCCCTTTCCTCTCTCTGATCACAACCTCATCAGTTTCATTGTATCCTTGCCTTAAACCACCCATCCCTCCAAGCAGCAATTACTTGTAGGAACCTTCGCCACTTTAACCCTTCTCTTCTCTATTCTGCTACTGACCACCTATATGACATAATCTCTCTCCTGTCCTGGCCACCTCTGTCTACAACAATTAACTTTCATCATCACTAGATGCACTACAACCGTCTTGGCTCCTACCTCAAAATAAACTTGACCCCTTACAGTCTGGCTTTCGCTCCCAGCACTCCACGGAAACTACCTTACTAACAACTCAGACTCCTTTTACAGCTTGTGTGAATCCTTATTCTGTGTTGTTCCAAAAAACAGAGCGCATACCTGGATTATACTACCGTTCGTTGTGGATGGGAGGCTATCTACAGGTGCACGCCACGAGTACTGACATGTGCTGATCAGATCTCTCTCTCTCTCTCCTCAAACAGCATCAGTCTGCCCCAGTCAGCTCTTTAGAGCGGGCTGCGGGAGTACAAACTCTGAGCGACACTATGACAATACTTATTAAATATATCTTCATAAAGTTTCCACAACACACTTTAAAGCGGACCTCTGCTGAAAAAAAAAATATTAAAAGCCAGCAGCTACAAATACTGCAGCTGCTGACTTTTAATATTAGGACACTTACCTGTCCAGGAGACGAGCGATCGCTCATCACTCTGCTGCCCCCCGCCATCCTCGGTGAGGGAACCAGGAAGTGAAGCGCTCCGGCTTCACTGCCCGGTTCCCTACGGTGCATGCGTTACGCCTGTTGATTGGCTCCCGCTGTGTACTGGGAGCCGAGTGTTCCCAGGTCAAGGGGGCTTCCATACCGTTGGAATGGAAACAGCGCCCAGAGGCGATTCAGTTTGCATGTGTTGCGCTATACAAGTTTCTCACTCACTCGGGGGGACGGGAGGTGACGTCATGCCCGCGACTGTGTAGCCGGAAGTGCAAGTGCAAATACCTGTCTTTAGACAGGTATCTGCACCCCCCTCTCCCCTGAAAGGTGTCAAATGTGACACCGGAGGGTTCTGATTAGTGGGAGTTCCACTTTAGGGTGGAGCTCCGCTTTAAGTGTGCATGTTGGTTAAACAAGATAATTGCTGAATTCCTATGAAACTATTTTTTTCATTTCCAGGATTCCCCTGTTAATTTTACTGTTTGGTCTTGTTTTAGGCAGCCCATACATTGGTCTTCTTTTTTTTCTTTTTTTGTTCAACCAGTGGATTGACCAAAAAAAGACTCGATTCCCCCATCCACACAATCGATGTGGATGAGGAAATCACTCCCACTGAACTATTGTGTTCTGATGGCTGGGAGACTTCCCTGCCATCAGAGAACGTTGATCAGCGCTGTTGGTTATAGCTGGTGGCGCTGATCGTGCAGACGTTTTCTTACAGGCTGGTGGTACAGAAGGTAATCGGTAGGGTACAAGGGAGTTCAAATTGGCAGGTATTCCTTGCTGGGAAAGAGCGGGATGGGTTTAGGTCATCAAGAGGTACTGTCATTTTGCTGTGAATGAGCAAAGTGACCATTTTTTTACTTTGCTGCTAATGGATTTTGTAGTAGAATTTTTGTAGATTCATGTCCAATACAAGGAGAGGAGTTAGAAGTGTTTTTTGTATTTGGGGATTAACTCTTAGACCATATCCAGCTTTTTCCATTAAAAAGACTTCTAAGAACATGGGAAAACACTCGTATGTCACATACAGCTTAATCCTTTCCTGTCCATTTTCCAGTGTTGTCAAAGAATGTGCTAGGATGGTGTCACCCTGTTCTATTTGAACTTTCATTACCTGTTTCATCTCATTCTTCTTTGGTGATGAAAGGGAACAAAAGCATTAGCCATTACTGTATATGAGAGGGCAGCAAGGTGTGTAGAAGACTTAGGATGTTTATACCTGTAGGTAGAATGCACCCGTATACAAATTCTCACTGTGTACACCACTTGTATGCCTTGACAGTTGTGGATTTCCATATATGATCTCATAGCACTGACTGGACATGTTTTCTTTTTTCTGCAGGAAAGGACAATCATTTACTAGCCTAGTGTGAAGAAAACGCAAGCAAGATGCCGAAGCCGGTACGTCCAATAAATGTATTCATACTTGCATGCTGTGTTTGTTGCTGTTTTTTGGGTAAGGCCTCATGCACACTGGGAGTTTTTAATGCTGCTGTTAGGGGCATCTGGCTTTTTCCCTGCCTCTATGCTAACCGCAGCAGTGTTTTTGGCAGCAAAACTGTTTGACGCTTGTAAAGGTATGTTAGTGTTAGGCGCGGCAGACGCTTGAACCTCAATTTATTTTAATGACCAGAATAAATTATTATTCTGGCCAAAGAAACAAATTAACGCCGAAGTGCTTGAAGCACCTAAATGCATTTACAATCAAATATTTTTTCTGCCAAAATGCTGCTACCTTGAAGAAAGGAGTCTGGGAAAGATGGACAAACTCCCTGTGTGCGTAAGGCATAATCTATATGGGTGGACTTGAATTTAGTAATAAACCATTTTTTGTATTTTCAACATCTTAAAGCAGTAAAGTGTCCGAAAAAAAAAAGCTTTCCCCTGCAAGGCAATGTCATAATGTGCTAATATGCATTGCATACTTGCACATTATGAGAGACTTCCCTGTGAATTGATGCCTCTAATGGGGCGCTGTCACCAATGACAGGGCTTCTATCATCACCCTATCTTCCTTTCGGGTTCACAGGCTCTGGCCGTATGAATGGCCAAGCTGTGATGACTTCACTCCCTTGCATGCACGCCATGGCACAGGTCTCTCAATGAATGGCATCGATTGAGAGCACAGTGGCATGCACCTGTGATTTCACCGGCTGCTATATAAGTAAATATCTCCTAAACGGTTCACGTTTAAGAGATATTAACAGTTACCTATAGGTAAGCCTTATTTTATGCTTACCCATAGGTAAGATAAACAAAGGAGTTTTCTACCACTGTAAGGTCATTTTGCAGTTTAAAACATACTGGGTTGTTTAAATAGTTGTTTGGCCCCTCATTCTGCTCCTTCTCTTCCCCACTCCTTGGCAAATATTTGAAGAAAACTGCTTATTCCCCAAATACAAGTGCATGTAAATACAAATCATTGAAAAAAAAGAACGGTAACCCCCTCATTACCATAAGATTGTAATTTATTAATCTTTCAAGAACCTAAGATGTACCAGGTATGCTCCTTTCCTGAGCCCACATTGGTAGCTGCTGGAACAAGAGACCCTGGTCTCTAACTGCTAATATGTAAATGTACACTATATACATCACTGCTAGTTGTGGCTCTGTACACCACTCAAAAAGGTTCATTTACATCAGCCCATTACAATAACTCGTATTAATGTACCATATGTGCATTGCCATTTATTATGAACGACTCCACAATGCATGGTGTGTTTTTGAGGCCAAAAAAAAAAAAAAGTGGGGAAATTGCCCCATGGTGATGTCTGTTCCTGGTTTAACTGTTCAAGGCTTCTTTCACACAGTCAGACAGACGATTGTAGGCAGTTGACATGTGTCTTTGCAGGAGCAGCAAGGGTCTGGGAACACCTGTCAAGTTTGTATTGCGGTCTTTGGCCATTCTGGAGAGATTCATCCTTTTTTTTTTTGCCTGGGTGACTTTTGTCAGGGTGCAGAAAGTGATCGGAAATTTTTTACTGTGGTCAATGCAGCAACTTAGTGGGGAAATGTTCCAATGTGGATATCTGTCCCAGTGCCAACTAAGAGTTGGTTTCCCCCAATTTCAAGTAATATTCATTTTCCTTTCGGTTGTGTGTCTGGTACAATAGCTAAAGTGATTGATTGTAAATGATCACTTTGTAAAATAACCCATTCAGTTTAAAATAAAAATGAAAGGCAAGTCGTTTTCCTATTTTTTTTTTCCCCCCTCCTTTTTTTCTTTTGAGTGATCGCATTCCCTTTTGTTCTCAGCTGCATAAGAGCTGGGGGGAGGAGAAGCAGCGGTGTACACTGAGCTTCCTAGTAAATGGCTGTGCAGCATGGGCGTGTCAGGATAAGTCTGATCATTGGAGGAGAGCAGGCTGAGTTTTCAGCATAGCTAGAGGACTGACCACAATGTGCTCTTATGCTTGGTGTGGTCAGTTTTTATAGGAAAGCAAGGGGACTAGCAGGGATACCAGAGATTTAACATAAAGGAAGAAATACAAGGAGAACAGGACACTATCTCATACAAGCACATAGTATTGCAGGCACATATCAGAAATATGAAGTGTTGGGGTAACAAACGCTTTAACGTAGAGCTACACTTTAAAAATAAAATAAAAAGTGGTTCTGTTTTATGGACTAGAATGTATCATTTGTAGCTGCTGCCTCCACTTGGACCAACTGCCAAGGTAGATGGCAAGATATAGGAGATAAGGGGGTAGATGGATTTGGCGCTGCTAATTGTACCTGTGCTAAAAATGTCACAATATACATCCTAAAAGAAATACAGCAATGTGACTAAGGGCAAGCGACAAGTGCTTCAAATTCTAGTAATTGGTGAACATCTATAGCAACTACAATATACCAAAGTGCCACTGTGCAAATAATGTTAACGTGCTACAATATGAAGAAAATTGCTATGACAAATGCATCCATTGGTGACCCTGCGTTCAGTCCATACCTGCTTTTAATAAAAAACAACAAATAGTTCAAGTTCATAAAAATTAAATAAAGAATATGATGAAATTTTGGTGCTTCCAAGGTGCATGCAATCGGGCAGTTTGTCCATGTCTCACTCGTACCCCTCTTTCTTGCTGCACCCACCGGATACAACTCCCCACTAAGGGGTAATCCGCCTTCACAGTACCACTGACTGTAAGTGAAATCCTTATCCACCTAGCTGTCTCCTGGGTTTTCTTTGCCCCAGTGATCTTATGTAAAGACAATGATTGTTTCCATAACGTAACTGTATAAAAAAACTTTACTGCGCAAATATAAAGTGCACTTGCAGGAATCAAGATAATGTCAGGCGTTTGCAAGTCAACCAGGAAGCCTAGATGCATTGCGCTCTACGGACTGAAACTGGATGCGATGCAGTAGCTCTACCTTATGTGTTTCGTCACAAAGACGTCATCAGAAGCGGCCCAATCAATCTCCACTCTATCCAAAGCTAAACTTTTGCCTTAAGGAAAAAGTATTAGATGTGAATCAATTTTTTTTTTAGTTTGACAGATTATGTTTAACCACTTGGGATCCGCCTGCCGTCAATTGACGGCTACAGTGCGGATCCCAATTTCCAAACTGCCGTCAATTGACGGCCGCCCCTTTGGGCGTTCCCCGCGCGCGCTCCAGAGCGCGCTGTGGGGAAAATCTGTGTTGGCCGTGTCCCTCGGACACAGCCAATTACAGATCGCCGCGAACGGCCAATCAGAGTGGCCGTTCGCGAGGCGATCTGTGCGGCCAATGAGAGAGGATCTCATATGTAAACATATGAGATCATCTCTCATTGCCGTTTTACACAGAGACAGCGGTGCTGTCTCTGGAGAGGAGACGGATCTGTGTCTCTTGTACATAGAGACACAGATCGGTCACCCCCCCAGTCACCCCCCCCCTCCCCCACAGTTAGAACACTAAGCAGGGATACATTTAACCCCTTCCTCACCCCCTAGTGTTAACCCCTTCAATGCCAGTCACATTTATACTGTAATTAGTGCATATTTATAGCACTGATCACAGTATAAATGTGAATGGTGCCAAAAATGTGTCCGATGTGTCCGCCATAACGTCGCAGTCCCATTAAAAATCGCAGATCGCCGCCATTTCTAGTAAAAAAAAATAATTAAAAAAAAATAATTCTGTCCCCTATTTTGTAAGCGCTATAACTTTTGCGCAAACCAGTCGCTTATTGCGATTTTTTTTTTTTTTTTTACCAAAAATATGTAGAAGAATACGTATCGGCCTAAACTGAGAAAAAAAAATGTTTTTTTTTTTTTAAATTGGGATATTTATTATAGCAAGAAGTAAAAAATATTGTATTTTTTTCAAAATTGTCTCACTTCTTTGTTTATAGCGCAAAAAATAAAAACCGCACAGGCGATCAAATACCACCAAAAGAAAGCTCTACTTGTGGGGAAAAAAGGACGTCAATTTTGTTTGGGAGCCACGTCGCACGACCGCGCAATTGTTAGTTAAAGCGATGCAGTGCCGAAAGCTGAAATTTCACCTGGGCAGGAGGGGGGTATATGTGCCCAGTAAGCAAGTGGTTAAGTAACATAAAAGCAAAGATGGAAAATCCCATTTGGAATGCTAAACATTTTCTGGGCAAACGATTTTTTAACATCTATCCTAAAGCAGGCCACACACAGCTATATTCTGATTTGATATGAATTGTTCAGCAAAATGAACCAACCACTATGTACAGCAAGGCCTCCTGGTTTGGATATATATGGAAAATATTTTTAGGTGTGTTTTTGCAATCTATGGTTGCTGGCAAAGATTACCTATGGTAGTACCTGCAGAAATCGCAGTGAAGCCAGACAGTGTTGGGACCCATAGTATTTCCTGGGTATGCATTTAGATTGTAAGCTCTAATGAACGGGGGGCCCTTTCTCTTGCTGTGTTGAATTGTATCGCAACTGTACTATTTTCCCTCTTGTAAAGCGCTGTGCAAACTGTTGGCACCATATAAATTGTAGCACTATGGCTGTAGCAATGTGTATCATCTAACTTGATTCTATAAGTGAACAAATGTGGTACAACTCATAACTGTAAAAGGAAAGAGGTATGTTTGTCTTCATGATTCCTAGTTACACATCTTTTCATCAGAGCTGTTTTATGAAAATTGGGATCTATACTCTGTGACTGCATTGTGGTTGGTGGGATTTGATAGCAGTCACTTTAATAGATGTGTCCTTTTTAAATCTTCCTTTTAACCCCCACGAAAAACCTCCATAGGTAAATATTTACCTTTTAGCCTCGCTCTCTAGACCTTCATTGTGTGGCCCTGTTTGGAGTAGAACAACCTTTGCACACAAAAAAGTCCCAGCTGTGGCCAGCTCCTATTGTGACTAAAAGTGAAGTTGCCATTTAAGTGCCATGGTCTATAAATATAAGAGTGAGGAAGAAGAAAACGAGTCAAGTACAGTAAACCCATCTGTTCTGGGGCCATCAAAGGTCTGACAGTTTTTGTATGCGTTTTCATTTTCGCCAGCAACTATTTTTTTTTTTTTTTAGATGGTCCTTGCAGACGCAGGGTGTCTCTTTATGGAGGTAAACTGGAGGTGGTGTCTCTTTATACCCACATGCCCCTTCTAGGCTAGCTTATCATTTGCTGAGGTGCCGTGTTGCATATCCTAAAAACACAACTTGCAGGCATTCTCCTCTGACCTGTGAACAGTTCCTTGTACACCCCTCACATTTTTGTAAATATTTTATATCTTTATATGTGACAACACTGAAGAAATTAAACTTTGCTACAATGTAAAGTAGTGAGTGTACAGCTTTTATAAATTTGCTGTCCCCTTAAAATAACAACACCCAGCCATTTAATGTCTAAACCACTGGCAACAAAAGTGAGTACGTCCCTAAGTGAAAATATCCAAATTGGGTCCAATTAGCCATTTTCCCTCCCTTGTATCATGTGTAAATTTAATGTTATCGCTCATACAGGTTACTGGAAGTACAACATGGCACCTCATGGCAAAGAACTCTCTGAAGATCTGAAAAAAAGAAATGTTGCCTTACATAAAGATGGCCTAGGCTATAAGAAGATTGCCAAGACCCTTAAACTGAACTGCAGCACGGTGGCCAAGACCATAAAGCGGTTTAAGAGGACAGGTTCCCCTCAGAACACGCCTCGCCATGGTCGACCAAAGTAGTTGAGTGCACATGCTCAGCATCATATCCAGAAGTCATCTTTTTCGGAAATAGACGTAAGAGTGCTGTCAGCATTGCTGCAGAGGTTGAAGGGGTGGGAGTCAGCCTGTCAGTGCTAAGACCATACGCCGCACACTGCATCAAATTGGTCTGCATGGCTATCATCCCTCTTTAAAAGATGATGCACAAGAAAGCCCACAAACAGTTTGCTGAAGACAAGCAGACTAAGGACATTGATTACTGGAACCATGTCCTGTGGTCTGATGAGACCAAGATAAACTTATTTTATTCAAATGGTGTTAAGCGTGTGTGGCAGCAACCAGGTAAGGAGAATAAGGACAAGTGTGTTTTGCCTACAGTCAAGCATGGTGGTGGGAGTGTCATAGTCTGGGGCTGCTTGAGTGCTTACGACACTGGGGAGATACAGTTCATTGAGGGAACCATGAATGCCAACATGTACTGTGACATACTGAAAGTGGTTGTAAACCCTTACAGACCACTTTTACCTACAGGTAAGCCTAGATTAAGTCTTACCTGTAGGTACAAGAAATCTACACCGTTTAGGAGATATTTGCGGAAAAGACGACACCGATATCTATGGCGCATGCACGCCATAGACAACGGTGCAGGCGCACGGAGTGTGTCATTAGTGAAGACGATAATGCCATCACTGGGGGCTTCCGCGCGCATGCGCCAGAGTGACGTCATCGTGGCTCCGACCAGTCACAGTGCCGGACCCGCGATACCCGGAAGTCACTCCGGGAGAGATGGCGGTAACTGAGGAGGCGAATGAGGGCCGTTGCGGGGGGCTTCGATCTCAGTAATTCATAATGAGCTAGTATGCTATGCATACTAGCTCATTATGCCTTTGTCTTGCAGGGTGTATTTATTTTTTCAGGAGGCTTTACTTCCTCTTGAAGCAGAGCATGATCCTCTCCCTTCGGAGACTGGGGCACAGGGCAGTATACCACCATAACCCCAAACACACCTCCAAGACAACTGCCTTGCTAAAGAAGCTGAGGGTAAAGGTGATGGACTGGCCAAGCATGTCTCCTGACCTAAACCCTATTGAGCATCTGTGGAGCATCTGTGGAGCATCCTCAAACCGAAGGTGGGGAGGAGCACAAGGTCTCTAACATCCACCAGCTCTATGATGTCATGGAGTAATGAAAGAGGACTCCAGTGGCAACTTGTGAAGCGCTGGTGAACTCCATGCCCAGGAGGGTTAAGGCAGTGCTGGAAAATAATGGTGGCCACACAAAATTGACACTTTGGGCCAAATTTGGACATTTTCACTTAGGGGTCTACTCTCTTTTGTTGCCAGCAGTTTAGACATTAATGGCTGTGTGTTGAGTTATTTTGTGGGGACATTAAATTTACACTTTTATACAACCTGTATGCTCACTACTTTACATTGTAAAAAAGTGTAATTTCTTCAGTGTTGTCACATGAAGATATTATTATAAAAATATTTTCAAAAATGTGAGTGGTGTACTCACTTTTGTGAGATGTGTATGTATTTATTTAGCACCATTATTACTCAGAACCCAGGGCTGCAAGGGAAGATTGTCACTACTTGGTAGCTGTGCTCAGTCCACCATGTTTTTGACTTAAGAGGAACTGCAGTCTGCTCCCATATTTTTGTAATAAAAACATATTTGCCATACTGAAGCTTCTCTTCAACCACTTTGCATATTATTTTATATATAATGTGACTCTACTTGCTAAATATGCTGCAGAAATCTTCCTCCGCAAAGTGAGGCTACACCTCCAGCTCTGCAGCTCTCATTGGCCCCCTTATGACTCATCCCCTCCCTTACTGGCAAACTCTCACGAGAGAGAGAGAGAGAGAGAGAATGACCAGACAAACAGGAGGTGGGCTGTGTGTGTGTGTGTATGTATAATATATGTGTATGTATATACAGTTGTGCTCATAAGTTTACATACACTGGCAGAATTTATGATTTCTTGGCCATTTTTCAGAGAATACGAATGATAACACAAAAACCTTTCTTTCACTCATGGTCAGTGTTTGACTGAAGCCATTTATTACCAATCAACTGTGTTTACTCCCTCCTTTTTTTTTTTTTTAAATCATAATGGCAACAGATTGACCCTGATCAAATGTTTACATACCCTGGTAAATTTTGGCCTGATAACATGCACACAAAGGGGTTTGAATGACTATTAAGGGTAACCATCCTCACCTGTGATCTGTTTGCTTGTAATTAGTGTATGTGTGTATAAAAGGTCAATGAGTTTCTGGACTCCTGACAGACCCTTGCATCTTTCATCCAGTGCTGCACTGACGTTTATGGATTCTGAGTCATGGGGAAAGCGAAAGTATTGTCAAAGGATCTGTGGGAAAAGGTAGTTGAACTGTATAAAACCATTGGCTCCCTGGATGATCCCACTGACCTTCCCCCATTGGAAAAACTGCTCAGACAGCGAGATCCCACTAAACTTGTCTCCACCTATTATGCAGCCCTAATGACTGACTTTAACCCCAGATTTCATAAAGCTCAGATAAAATGGACCTCTCTGGACATATCCCTGATAGACGAGGACTGGTCAGAATTTAGTGATACGCATAAAACCTCTGTTATTTCTTCAGACAGACAGACCTAGCTGCGACAGAGGCTTTTGGAGAGGACTGAATGCGAGCCTCTTGCCTTCCGATTATGGGCCAGGGCCTCAAAACAGGAAGGCGGATGGGTTATCCCGGCAGACAGACCTGGAACCTTAAGACTACTTTTCCAACATCCTCGCGTTGACCTGTTCGGGGTCCCACTGTGGCTGTTGGACTGTTTCCCAGGGGGGAGTATTGTCATGGACTTTGGAATGCTGAAGTTTATCTCCTTGAAATCTGTTACACAGTGGGGGGTCTTCTACCCTGTCTTAAGGCTAACCCCCCCCCCCCTCCAGACGTCTCCATGGTCTGGAGAAAAAGCATTGTTCTGTGTCTGGCTGATTGTGTACATTGATTGCCCCCTGGGGCTTCTGTCTCATTACACATAGCAGTCCTTCTATTCAAGCTATCAGACCAATCCCTGCTGACCCTGTTTCAAGTCCTCATTTGCATGGCTAAGAGGACCTAATTGAGAACTACAATGTACTATACAATTGACCAATAGGAAAGCGGTTGTTGGGGTCGTGGTTTTCGAACTGCTGTATAAAAGTGTGTTGTGTGCATCCAAATAAAGAGTTTCCTGTTGAACTTGCATACAACCTGCCTGTTTGTTCTGATGGATTTCGAACGGCACATAGCTGTAGTTTGAATCCTGGAGCCTTGGATGGCCGAACCATCAGACGTTGCGATCTGCAATCTGATTCAATAGCAGCAGAATAGTGTCGGGAGAGTGGAACTGAGCGAGCAAGGGTCTCGTTACAGCATCATACAGGTCAAAATTTTCCATCAAACCCACCTCACTCCGGCTAGGTTACACAAGATGGGTCTCCTGCCCTCAGCTGCCTGTTTCCGCGGCTGTGGCCAGGAGGCCGATTTCTTACACTGCTTCTGGACATGCCCGGTAGTCTGGGACTTCTGGGAAGAAGTGGGTGTTTTCATCTCATCGGCACTATGGTTTCCCAAACATAATCCACCCCAAGAACTGCCTATCATCGCATGCCAAGAGACTGCTCCATATACTCTTCTATGTTAAAGCTACTTTACTGTCCTGGAAGGGCGCACAGACCTCTCTGAAATCCCTCTGGTTAAAACGTATTAATGACTCTATTCCCTTGTATAAACTTACTTTTGAACTCTTGAAACGGAACAAAACCTTCCACAAAATTTGGGGTAGATGGTTGGCTAGTCGGCTAACCCTCTCCCAGCACTGATTGTACTACTCTTGCTTGACTATTGATGGGCCGTGCCTCACGTATCTTTCTGGACCTCCGCTTTTGCTATATCCCGGTATTATACCTGAGCCTTTTACCACTGTGCCTACTTTTATATTTTGCACTGATGTCAGTTTGTTTTTCTATGTTTGAGTGTATTGCCTAACGTTTATGACCAGGTTGTCTGGTGCTTTTTTTGTATGTTTCTTTCTGTTTGTTGGTTTGTCTTAAACCCGAATAAAAATATCTTTAAAAAAAAGAACTGTATAAAACCAGAAAGGGCTATAAAAAGATATCCAGGAAATTGAGAATGCCAATCAGCAGGTTCTGTTGAAACCAAACCACGGTCTGGTAGACCAACTAAATTTCAGCCACAACTGCCCGGAAAATTGTTCGGAATGCAAAGAAAAACCCACAAATAACTTCATGTGAAATACAGGACTCTCTGAAAACATGTGGTGTGGCTGTTTCAAGATGCACAATAAGGAGGCACTTGAAGAAAGATGGGCTGCATGGTCGAGTCACCAGAAGAAAGCCATTACTATGCAAATGCCACAAATTATCCCACTTGCATTACACCAAACCGCACAGAGACCAGCCTCAAACCTTCTGGCACAAAGTCATTTGGAGTGATGAGACCAAAATTTAGCTCTTTGGGCACAACCATAAACACTACATTTGGAGAGGAGTCAACAAGGCCTATGATGAAAGGTACACCATTCATACTGTGATTTAAATATAAGCCTCTTAATGTAAACAATAAATACAGAGAGTTATAGT
Source organism: Rana temporaria (assembly GCF_905171775.1). NCBI lineage: Eukaryota > Metazoa > Chordata > Amphibia > Anura > Ranidae > Rana > Rana temporaria. The sequence goes on from NC_053490.1 coordinate 96,959,143, forward strand.
ACCATTATCCTGGAGATCAATTTGGTATAAAGTAAGGACTGGAGGGACCCCAAAGGCCCAATAGACCAAATAACAGGGGGGCGGACTATATCGGTACTAGATAAGAAAAAAATAGAATAGAGGGGTAGTAAAGATAAGACATATGTCAGTTTATTTAGCATAGTATCAAAAAACAAGAGACACACATAATCGTAAAATACATCAAAGGACAGCAATGTAGAACGGTGGACATATTGTACGACCAACCGTACTGGTCACCGAGATGAAATAAACCCTGAACACAGGGTGGCGGTGAAAAGAAGGGGGTCATACAACCCAGGATCTCGACTAGTTTCGCAACAAAGTTGCTTCGTCAGGAGAATTCTATACAGAGAGCAACCACTCGCTAGGGAGCCAGGAGCCAACCGCGGAGAGCACTCTCACACGGCGACCAAGAGGGGGGCAACTGCGATGGTAGACCTGTCGTGACTTTGTATTATTAAGAGATTTATTAAGATAAGAGGGCCCTAAGACCCACGTGAAAACAAACAGCAAGTAGTTATTCGAATCCGCACAGCAGACTGTGTTTTAGGGGTTCAGATATGCCGTCAATTTTAGATTCACTGATGAGTGAGCATACACCCGACCCTATGACGAGCTTTCATCCTACCGGATTATAAGCTGCACACTCATCAGTGAATCTAAAATTGACGGCATATCTGAACCCCTAAAACACAGTAATATATAACCCACTGGTGCTGATATTAGGAAGAAATTAGCAGCCTTCCTCTAATCGCACCAGCTTCACTCCCAGAATCTCTACCTCCCGTGCTGGTGAATCTGGAGGGGAAGTATTTCAGTGTAACCACTGTGGGGTCTTTAGATTGTGTGCTGTGATGAGAAGCCAAGAACATTTTCTCTGCTCCTTATCTCGGCTACATAAACTGGAATACACCAGAGATCAGGGTCATGGCTGATCTCTGTTTTATAAGTGGACACCTTAGTGCTGAGACTTGCACTGGAGTGGTATGAGAGCTTTGGGGTTACATTTTGTGTGATGTTTGTAAATTATTTAAACCACCGTATCCTATTTTTTGGGAACTCCAGAGTTGAGCTCTCAGTAGTTCTGGGAGGACAGCGAGCCCTCTCATATCCCAGGAGTATTGGACAACGCATTATTATTATTTATTCATATAGCACCATCAATTTATGCAGCACTTTAGTTATTTATTATACATCGAATCGGTATAGGAGCACATCGGCTGCCAAAGAAGTGAGGAATAAAGTAAGTACTGTATTTATTGGCGTATAACACTCACTTTTTTACCCTGAAAATAGAGGGTAAACTGTGCCTGCGTGTTATACGCAGGGGCTGTGGAAAGTTTTTTTTCCTGAAACTTCCCTCTTAAAGTTAGGGTGCGTGTTATACGCCGATAAATACGGTATTTGTATTTCTTTTCCCCCCAGCTAAATTATCTTTTAACCCATGCAATTTAGGGGTGTCCCCACTGCACTGATACATTTGATTGATTTGATTTTTGATTGATTTTTTGAGCTTAGTTAAGGCGCAAAATACCCACTGGAGAGTGAGCGTCTAAGCGCCGCTGGTGAGATGTTACCCTGAATCAATCCACGGTTTAGAAGGAAGAAAAAAGAGGGAGAAGGAGGGGGAAGGGTGTTCAGCCCTTAGAGGAACAAGGGAAAGAGCCGTGAAGCATAAGAGAGAGAAATTAGAAAAGAAAAAAAAGAGAAGAGAATCGGAAGGGAGGGTACTTGACATCATAGATGTCTGAATAGTCAGGGCCGTTCCGGGTTCATGGTCATTGGAGTAGGAAGTGAGCCCTTCGATAGAAGGGCGGAGTGTGAGAAAAAAATAAATGTATCCGTAAGCCTGGACGAACAGCTCCATCTTCAGTTGTTTTCTGAAGATTAGCAGGTTGGGTGTCATCTTGAGTTTCAGGGAGAGGGCATTCCACAGCATGGCACCCCTACTCTGAAGTCGTTTGCCTCCCATGGAGGAGAGTTTAGATGGAATAACTGTGGCTAAGTGTTGGGTCTTGGATCTTAATGGCCGCGTGGGTTTGTAGTGCACCGCCAGACTGTGTAAATACTTTGGACCCTGTCCCCGGTATGCACGGAAGAAAGTACAGAGAGTTTTAAAAATCACTCTCTGCTCAATAGGGAGCCAATGAAGTGATCTCCTGGCCATGCTAATGTGATCTCGTCTCGCTAGACCGAGTACAAAGCGAGCAGTGTGGTTCTGCACCACCTGAAGCTTGTGGGTCCATTTCTGCGGAGCACCCAATAGGAATACGTTTGCCCCGTCTAACCGGGAATGGATAAAAGCCTGGGCAAGTAAGGATCTGTTATTTTGCGTGAATAGATGTTTCACTTTTCTGAGGAGCCTTAGATGGTAATTGGCATTAAGCAGGATGTTTCTAAAGTGGGGCACGAACGACAGGGTGTCATCAATTATGACTCCTAGATTTTTTACCTGCTTGGCTGGAGTGGGTGTGGGTCTGAAAGATGGAGGCCATGCAGCCAGCAGTAGGGCGCTATTAGGACCGATTAATAGGACTTCGGTTTTGGCTGCGTTCAATCCAAGCTTATTACCAGCTATCCAATCCTGTATTTCTACCAGGCGCCCTTGATGTATTTCCTGTTCTGTTGCATTACATCCTGAATTTTTTTTGGGACTTTGTACAGTTTTACACAACACGCCTATGACGGTGCAAAATATTTTTTAGGGCCTGCAGTTAAGGGCAATGAAAACACAGGCAAAATGCAATTGTATTTCAGCCAATATGTCCATGTACATTGTGGTGGTTAGATAGTATTTAGAGCAATGTTCAGTGGGTGTGAAAAAATGCTCCATTTACTGGCATAATTTGTGCACATCTGTGTAAACGCATGTAAATGTGCAAATATGTACGGAAATCTATTCTAGTGGCTATTTTATTCATGCACATGTAAATGCCATACACCCATAAAGGCACATCATTTATGTGCCAAAGTGAGCAAGTTTTTTATGCTGAATTTTTGTGTCAAAGATCCAGTGAAGATGGCAGTATTTTAATACATCTCTGTGCATGCAGCCCAAGTGTATAATGAGCACAGCCTTCTTGAAGGTGAGACATTTTCGTATTGACATTTGTGTACATTGGTTGTAATCTTACATGTTTTATTGTGTTGATGTTGCAGGATTCTTTACCAAGAATCAGTCGTCTTCTGGCTACTGTTAATGTTGGTCTACTCTATTTTTAATTGTGATGGAATGGAAAAAAAGGCATCTAAATACAGTCCAGTAATTCATTGCTTGAAAACATGTAATTACCAGAATGTTTTTATTCTTCCAAAATTAACCTTTTGTAAGGTGTGTGCCAAGTGGTGGAGTTTGTAAAAACTCTTGTGTTATACAGTATCTCACAAAAGTGAGTACACCCCTCACATTTTTGAAAATATTTTATTTCATGTGACAACACTGAAGAAATTACACTTTGCACAAGTAGTGAGTGTACAGCTTGTATAACAGTGTAAATTTTCTGTCCCCTCAAAATAACTCAACACACGCCCATTAATGTCTAAACCGTTGGCAACAAAAGTGAGTACACCCCTAAGTGGAAAATTTACAAATTGGGCCCAAAGTGTCAATATTTTGTGTGGCCACAATTATTTTGCAGCACTGCCTTAAAGGAGTTGTAAAGGAAAAGGTTTTTTCACCTTAATGCATTCTATACTGGCTCCCCGTTATACTTATCTGACCCCTCGAAAGTCCCGAGATCCTCTTCGCCACTCAGCCTGGCTGCTGATTGGCTAGAGTGGATGAAATGAGAGCAGCGCAGCCACTGGCTGGCGCTGCTGTCAATCACATCCAGTGATGCGGCGCGCCAAAGGGGCGGGGACGAGTGATACAGTGAGCGGCTATGGGAAGTAAAAAAATCTTCACCTAGGAAAGGAAATTCACTCCAGTAAGAGTTCTCATGGGGGGGAAAAAAAGGTGTCTACTGAAGCTTTTTATTTATTTTTAACCAATTCTTGTTTCCCCAACCCAAAATTTTCAAAATCCAATTGTCAGGGGACAGAAAAGGAGAAGAAATCTTCCAACTTGCATACAAATTCAATTGAGAACAAACCTACAGAAACTATCTTGTTTGTAACCTGAGGAATGCCTGTATACAAATTGTGTGGGCAGGGGCGGACTGACCATTCGGTCAGTCAGACACTGCCCAAGGCCCCCGTGGTGGGAGGGCCCGGGCCGGCTCAGTCCGCCCCTGGAGGTGCCCGCAGCAGCGGTAGCTTATCATAATACACAATAAAAAAAACTGAGTCTGTACCCCCGAGGAAGCAGTGCCTTCAACCATTAAATCCCGCTAGCTAGGTTGATGTGGCTGTATGAGAGGCTCGGCGCTCGGGAGGTATGAGCTGGCCGGGATGGATAGCTCATGAGAGCTGTGAGCCGTGCGGGGATGTACAGTGACAGGCACTCCGGCCACCTCTCCCCCTGGGGAATTCAGCTGAGGGGGCGGGGCCATAAGTCACTGCCGTGGAGGGACTGTCTGTGAAGGAGCTGCTGGACTCTGCACAGACACAAGAACGGCATCCACACTGACCTGCCTTGTGTGCAGCAGCAGGTCAGTGTCATAATGAAAGCAGTTACTGTGTCTCATCTGTTTTATAAGAGCCATGCTGGTTGTTACTTTGCCTTCTTGCTCTGTGCTGTGTCTGTGCTTATTTACCAGGTGGCAGGTCAGGTCAGGTGCTATTCACTAATGCACACTGATATCTGATACACTGAATGCCACTCAGTGTATAGATATCGGTGTTCTATATAGGGAATAGCACTTAGACCTGGTTCACATTGAAGCAATTTACCATGCGATTTGACATGTCAAATCGCATGGTAATGGCACTACCTGAATCGGTGCGATGCCCCATTTGTGGCGCCGCACCGATTCACAAAAGTAGTTTCTGTACAACTTTTGACGACTTCATGGTGCAATTTTCATAGACATCTGTGCAGCAACCCGCACAGATGCCTCTGAAATCACCCGCCAAATTCGCACTGACATGCGGGTATGAAATTATGGGAGTTTAGCTGAACTGTCTCGCACAATTTCATTCCCGCTCAGGGGCGGACGGACCATAGGGCAATTCGGGCCCGTGGCCAGTAGGGGGCCCATGACAGCTTCCACGATCTACCTGTCAATCACAGCTTGCTGACGGGTAGATCGGGTCCCGAATCCCTGCTCCCTGAGAAGAGACTGCAGTAAACAGACCTCTGATGATGCGCTCCTCCCCGCCGGCCCCTCCTTCCCTCCCATCCACCCCAGGTGCTTGTATTTGTCATCACCTCGGATGGACGAGAAGAGAGGAGGGGCCGACGGGGAGGAGCGCATCATGAGAGGTATGTTTGCAGCCGATTCCTGCGCTACTCTCTGCATCTAGGAAGGAAAGTGCCCCTGTATGTGCCCAGCATCCTGCTCTGTGTCCCAAAACCCTGAACGCTGCCCCATGCCCTATAGTCTGTGGCTATTTCCCCATACCCTGCTCTCTGCCCCATGCCCTGCTCTGTGCCCCCATGCTCTGATGTCTTCCTCATGCTAAATTCCACACATTCTGTTTACACCAAGCACCTGCTGAAGATCTTGCATTTGACTGTGTGCAACAGCAAACGAATGACGTCGTTCTCGCAATGAGGTGATCTCATTTGCAAGTTTTAAATAACTATTCAAAAGGCAGAAACAAGAGTTTAGTTTGTAAAGTAAAATAGCTCTGCCTTTGTACATGCTTGAGAGGCCTTAACCGCTTAACGCCCGCCGCATGTACGTTCTCAGAATGGCATGTACAGGCATATGGGCGTACATGTACTTCCCTGCCGCCTTGCGGGTCAGGGGTCCGATTGGGACCCCCCGCTACATGGAGCGTCTTGCCTCCGGGAGCGATCCGTGATGAGGGGGCAGCTGTTCGTTTTTGTCGGCCCCCTCGTGATCGCTCCCAGCCAATCCGGCAACCCCCCGCCGTGTGACTTCCTCTGCTTGTGTAATGTAAACACTGGCAGAGGAAGTGATGTCAGCTCTCCTCTCGGCGGTATTTTCAATCCGACGAGAGGAGAGAAGACATCACAGTAAGTGGCACCAACACTACACTGATACCACACACATAGGCACAATTAACCCCTTCCGATCACCCCCAGCCCCCTGTCACAGTGTCACTGATTGCAGTGATCATATATTTACTGATCACTGCATTTAGTGTCAGTGTGACAGACAGTTAGTGTTAGGTGCAGGGTAGCCCCGTACCCCCCCTAATAAAGGTTTAATGCCTTGATCACCGCCCTAGTTAACCCTTTCACCCCCCATTGCCAGTGTCACTAAGCAATCGGTTTTCTGATCGCTGTATTAGTGTCACTGTTGCCGCTAGGTAGCTAATTTTTTTTTTTATATTGCGATTTTTTTTTTTTTTTTACTAAAAACATGTGGCTGAATACATTTTGGCCTGAATTTTTTACTAAAATTTAGTTTATTCGATTTTTCTTATAACAAAAAGTAAAAAATATAGATTTTTTTAAAAATATGTCGCTCTATTTTTGTTTATAGCGCAAAAAATAAAAATCGCAGAGGCAATCAAATACCATCAAAAGAAAGCTCTATTTGTGGGAAGAAAAGGACGCAAATTTTGTTTGGGAGCCACGTCGCACGACCGCGCAATTGTCTGTTAAAGCGACGCAGTGCTGAATTGTAAAAACGCCTTTGGGCATTTAGCAGCATATTGGTCCGAGGCTTAAGTGGTTAAAGTGAAGCTGTGTGAAAACCTAAATATGTAAAACAGCCAGATTATTTATATTTATATATACATACACACAATACACACACACACACTATCTATTCCTGCAGCACAGACCATTGACCCCCCCCCCCCCCCCCAGCTGCCTGTATTCTGCAACAAGAAGTGGGAATGAGGAGCTGCGGTGGCTCAACGCGATTGGCACTGCGCTGACAAGCCATTCACCTCTGCAGCTAGGGGTTTGGATCCCGGTCTCCGCTACATGTGAATTGAGTTTGGCGGTCTCAGCCCGGCTCCCGGTGGGTGTGCTATGCGAGGTAAGCCTGCGCTTAGTACGCCCACCCCCCTCCCACAAAAAAACACCACACTTACACGCACTCGAAATTGGGTTAACATCACGCACTTTGACCACGCGGTCTCTAAAAAGAGAGGCGAAGGACTAACGGGGCTGGTTGAGCGGGCAAATCCTCTCACTCCCTTATAGGGAGTCCCTCTGCCCCGTTGGGCTTCAAAGCGGAGCAGGTAGGGCAGGCTGTGTGGGAGGACCCCCTCACACACCTGCTATTGCCACCCGGGGCATGGAGAAAGGTGGCAGATTGCCTCTGGGGGAGGCCTGCCTACTCCCAACTCCTGCAGTCCGGCTCCTCTCTCGAGTACACGCACAAAATACAGAAAAAAAAAAGAAAAAAAAAAAAAGAAGTGGGAATGAGCACATGTCCGTTGGAGACATGCCTGTGCAAATGCGATCTTTGCAAATGCCGACATTTGCATCGGATTTTCAGTAATGTAGATTTTTATTTTATTTTTCTAATGCAAGTTGCTCATTTTATTGGGAAGTTTACTCAACATACATAAAATAATTGGAAGCAAATATTTGCCTGAAGGCCCACATTCAGTCCTGACAAAATCAGGTCTTCCTGTATATGCCAGATTATTGGTAGGCCAATTGCCTGAAAATTTACCTAGAGATTTTACAAAAAAAAATAAAATTGGTGTGTATTGAGAGATCAGATAACCAGTGTGAATAGAGCTGTAGTAATGAAAACGGGAGAATTGTGTTCTGGGTTCTGTAAAGTTCACCATACACTAAACAATCTGTACAATATCCTTTAGATCTTCCTTTAGATCTACCATTAACTATGTAGTACAAGGGCTCGCCTGATTGGATACAGAGTGACTGGGTTGATAGGTGTGAACTCATATTCCATAGTTCTGGAAAATCTAAAGGAACGTGTACAGCTTGTACAATTGGATTGCATAATGTATGGCCAGCTTTATACAAGCACAGAGGAAGGAGTGGCTACAAACACTCGGCTGTTAAGCCCCATTCACATCTCTGCATAGGAACTCGTTTCAACATGCTTTTGTTTTTTGTTTTAGTGGGCATTTTGGTGCATTTTCACTTGTCATGCATAGGGCAGCCCGTCCACTTGAATGAGCTTCCCTACATGCAACAATAGCCCCAAAGAAGCTCCAAAACAATTTTTTTAGGGTGGCTCCTGGTGCGTTTTTTTTTACTGTGGTTTTTGGTGCAGCGCATTTCTGAAATACAAGGCAAAGCATGCATTTTTTGTGCAGTTTGCATTGTATTTGGAAACACACAGATGTGAATGGCTCCTCAATGTTCTTGTGTAAACGCACCAATTTCACTTTCAGGCCCCATTCACGTCTTGCTTGGTGGAAATGCATGTTTTTTGCCTCGTTTTTCCCGTGACGCACATGGGGCAGCCTGTTAATTTCAATGTGCTGTGCTGCTTGTTGGGACTTTTTGGCATGTTGTGGGTTGCATGTTTTTTTACTGCAGCGTTTGCCAGTCATTTTTTTCACATGGCAAAATAATGCCCTTTTGCTTCTGTGTGTAATGTGGTGTTAACAATTAATGGCACTAAAAGTGCAACTAGTTAATTTTTGGTGTATAAAGATGGCCATACACTATGAAATCTCTGTACAATATTTTTTACATTTACCAAAACTATATTATAGGAGACGCCTATCTAGCCGATCACTCTTTATCCAATCAGGCAGGCCCTTGCACTACATGGTAGATCTAAAAGATTGTACATAGGGGAGCTGGAATTTAGGATGGGGAGGTCGATTAGGGGGTCTCTCACCCTCCTTTTCCTCTCTCCCTGTCCTTTCCCTCCTCCCCATACTCTCTGAGCTGGGCCTGCCGTATAACTGACTGGGGGTCCTTCTGGGAGGCTCTGAGGTCTGAGGCTCTGAGGCGCTGCGCCCGGCTTGGGTGGTCCGCTCTCCATAGGGGGTGTCTCGTTGTGTTTAGGGGTGAAGGCCTCCGCGTGGTGTGTCAGCCTGCTGCTGCCATTTTATTTTACCTCAGGGATAGTTGGTGGCCATTTCCTTGTAGCCGCGATTGTCTTTACTGTGGACGAACGGCAGCCATTTTCTTGTAGCTCGCACCTGTTTTTACTGAGGTGCCCTGCGCCCATTTTCTTGTAGCCACGCTTAGTCTTTGCCTCTAGCGCTGGGAATGTTCCTCCTGAATGCCGCACACGTCTCAGAACACCTCACGCCTGACAGGGGAGAGCGGATGGCAGCTTGGCAGCGCTATGCCTGGGTCAGAGTGGTTAGTCCTGCAGGGGGGGGGCCTGGGTCTTTGGCAGCTAGGAGGGTGTTGTGCCCCCTAACTTGTCCCAGAAGGATGTCAGGTGAGCGCAGGTCAGCATGGCGTCAGAAACTGGCACTTCTTCCCCAGAATCCCTGTGATGGCAACCGGTTCCCCTGCACTTTAGTACCTATGGCTGTTTTGTGGGAACATCCCGACAGTCCTGGAGTCCTTGTTTCCAGGGTGGAGGCAGCTTGTGGGTACGAAGGGGGTTATGATACGCCCCCTCCCCTCACCGTCGTCTGGGGAATTTCTCTTATTCAGACTCACGCCCTGCGGTGGCAAACGGCCCCTGTTCTCATGTGTCAGAATATGCGGACCAGGACCATTTGAACAATGCGGGTGACTCCGTGTCCGGGTCAGCGCAGGAGTGCGCTTGCTGGAGCACTTATCACCGGGTGCGGGATCCCCAAACAAAGATGGAGGATTATTGTGGTGCCTTGCAAAGAATATAATAAAGATAGATAATTAAAAAAAAAAAAGACTATTTTATTACAATCAATAATTAATTGACAAGAATCATGTGAGATATACATTGATAAGTACATATGACAGTTTCCCAACATGTTTCGCCAAATCGTTTGCTTCTTCAGGGGTGTGAAAATTCATATATTAAAATGAATGTATTATACAATGTAATCTAGAAAACATTCTCTTTTCTAGATTATATTGTATAATATATGAATTTTCACACCCCTGAAGAAGCCAACGATTTGGCGAAACTTGTTGTCATATGTACTTATCAATGTATATCTCACATGATTCTTGTCAATTAATTATTGATTGTTTAAAAAAGACAATATTTTATTACAGACAATATTTTATTACAATCTATCTTTATTATATTCTTTGCAAGGCACCACAATAATCCCCTCAATTCCCTTCACTTTGCTACAACTACTTTGTATGAGGTGCCATATCTAACAGAGGACACACCAAGCGCCTTCATTAAAAAGATGGAGGATATGGCGAGGGCATCTACTAAGGTGTCAGTACCTTCTGTGTCCCATAAGCCGACCTGCATCGCTATGGTTTTCTTTCCCTGCCTAGCCTATTTTGATACATTTATATACAAGGAATGGGAACGGCCGCAGCCCAAAACGCATGGCAGTCCGTTATCCTTTTTGAGGGGAGTTTCCTGAAAAATGGACATCTCCCCCGATTGTGGGTCCCCCGGTATCCCGGTTTATTAAGATTGCCACGATTCCGGTGGAGGGGACCCCTGCCTTTTGAGGACCTGCAGACAGGAGGGCTGAGGCGGTGACCCGGCCCATGGTCACGGTATTGGGGTCAGCATTGCAGCCACTGTTGATCACGACCCTGGTGTCACTGACGCTTCCTGAATGGGAAAAAGTTTGCTGCACCGTGAGCAAGGAAGCCCCAAGCTTCCCCAAACTTCGTGAAACTGGCGGACCAGTTGGTGCATGACATGTCTACAATACGGTCTTTGATACAGCTCCCTTGCTGTACAGAGCCCCAGTGTCTGCTGTGGGGCTACGCCGCCTGATTGGCTGGCATGCTGGTTCGTGGACCAGATGTCCAAGGAGACTCTGGCGGATTGCCCTTCCAGGCTTGAAGGCTATTTGGAGCCTCGCTGGAGGACATTCCTAAAAAATTTGATTTGGACTAATAGTACACTGCTACAATCCAAAATACGTAAGGAGCCACACTGTAGGCCAGGGCCCTCCTTTTCTGCTCACAAGCGTTTTTTTCCGTCCGCCCGGGCCCGCAGGTAAGCGTTCCCAGGCCGACAAGGTGCCTGCTATGGGACAAAGACATCCCTGAGTTTTTTCGCTAGCCGAACAAGCCTGCGAGCCAATTTGCGGCACCATGGAGGTTCACCCAGCCCGACTTTGGGTGGGGTGTCGCCTTTGAGAGGTTGCACCTCGGTGGACCTCCCTACTTTCGACCAGTGGGTCTGTGAAGTGGTCTCTTTGGAATACAAGTTGGAGTTTCTCTATTGTCCACCAAACAGATTTCTCCTCCCGGCATCTTCTTCCGGCTTGCCGGGATGCCTTGTCTAGGGCAGTGCAGGACCTGCTGATGCGCAGGGTGATAGTGCATGTGCCGACGCTGAAAAGGTTTTCAGGGATTCAACTCCAATCTGTGTGTAGTCCCTAAAAAGGGAGGGGTGAGTCCGGTCCTGGATCTCAAGACCCTCAACAGCCTTTTGAAGGTACAAGGATTCAGGATGGAATCAGTTTACTCTGTGGTCGCTGCACTACATCTGGGGGATTTTCTGGTATCCTAGGGCATCAGGGACGTATACTTGCATGTCCCCATATATGTCGGGCTTCAGTTTTCTGCGCCTTGCAGTCGGGGACAATCGCTAGCAATTGGTGGCTCTCCCTTTTGGCCTGGCATCCGCACCAATGGTTTCACCAAGGTGCTCGCCCCGATCCTGGTCTTGCTAAGACAGCAAGGATTTATACATATTCCTGGAACTTTGTAAGGCTTGGAGACACTGGTATGGGAACAGGCTCAGGGTACACTGGGTTACCAAATAGATTATGGTGTACATTGTTAGACATTAGTCATGGGCGCACAGAAAAAAAGCAGATGTTACGATCAATTGGATCGTATGTTTACGGCTTGACTGCAGATCTTTATTAATCACCATATATTAGAGACGTATAACCATAAGCCCTTATGCAAGAGGGGGTAGAACATACGGAGCTTAATTGGATTTGGTTGAAGATGAGGAATAGGCCTCCATTTCCTCCCCTATTGGTTAATTGCCTTGGTTAAATACGTAACCGTTTTGTTTGTATCCTTGTTTTTACTGCTGTGCATCCTGCAAGTAATGTGATGTATGTTTACTCTGACTCAATAAAATATTTTTTTTGATAAAAAAAACAAAACAAAGGATTTGCTATCCTGGCCTTCCTGGACGACCTCCTTCTGAGAGCTGCTTCAGACTCAGAATTAGAGGAGGATGTGATGATGGCCAGTCAGACCCTTCAAGAATTTGGTTGGGTACTGAACCTCCAGAAGTCGGTGTTGGTGCCGACTCGGCGCCTGGAATACCTGGGCTTGATTCTGGACTCCTCAGAGGCAAAGGTTTTTCTCCCTTGGGAACAATTGCACACTCTTCAGGCGGCGGTGAAGCTGTTGGCATTCCGCAGGTGGTCGTCGCTGCACTTTTGCATGCGAGTCCTGGGTCTCATGGTAGCCTCCTTCGAGGCGGTACCGTATGCTCAATCCCACACTCGAGTCTTGTCCAAGTGGAACAGGTCTCCGTTGTCCCTGGATTGTCAAATCCGGGTGAGCCAACTAGTCAGAACTTCCCTGGTCTGGTGGCTGAGATCTCCAGCCCTTCAGTCCAGAAAGTCGCTCCTTTCCTTTCACTGGACTGTGTTTATGACGGACGCCAGCCTGACCGTGTGGGGGGGGGGGGAGTTTGGGGCGTTCAGTTGATGCAAGGTCGCTGGACACAGGAAGAATTCTGCCTGCCGATCATTGTACTGGAACTTCGGGCGATCAGGCAGCGCCTCTCCACATGGTCACAGAGGCTACATGGGCGTCCAGTCAGGATCTAGTCAGACAATGCCACTGGGGTGGCGTATGTCAACCATCAAGGAGGAACAAGAAACTCGGCTGCAGCATCGGAGGTCGCTCATATCCTGCGGAATGCCGTATGCATTCCGGGAGTAGAAAACTGGCACCTAACTACCTAAGTCGCCGGATGCTGGACCAAGGAGAATGGTCGCTACACCTGGATGTGTTTTGACTCCCTTGCCTGAGATGGGGCACGCCAGACGTGGATCTCCTGGCTTCTCGACTCAATCGGAAGGTATTGAGGTTTGTGGCCAGGTCAAAAGATCCCTGGGTGGATGCGTTGTATCGGCTAATTTATGCCTTCCCCCTGCTAAAGCTTCTCCCTCTACTTCGCAGGGTGCAGACCGAGGGCATTCCGATGATTCCAAATCCTCTAGATTGGCCTTTGGGTCCCTAGTACGCCGACCTGGTGGCGGATGTTCCGCTACGGATGCGAGAGGACCTTCTGTCGCAAGGTTCCTTACTTCGTTCTGCTTTAGTCGCTGGCTTTTACAGCATTGCTATTGAAAGCCAGATGTTAAGGGACAAGGCCTGTTGGATTCGGTATTTCTACTATGCTGAAGGCACGGCAGTCATCATCTCGGAAGATTTATCATCGCACGTGGAAGGCTTACATCTGTGTGAGTTGTTGAAGTGGCGTCCGCATGCCTATTCGATTTCCAGGGTCCTGCTGTTTCTACAGCGTGGAGTGGACCAAAAACTTGCCTTAAGTACATTTTTAAGGGGCATATTTCAGCCTTGGCTGTCTTCTTTCAACGACCCTTGACGGCTCGCTAGATGGTGAGTACATTTTGTACAGGGGGTTCGCTACCTCCGTGGGACTTGAATCTGGTCCTCTCAGTACTTTAGAAACCACTGTTTGAGAACATTAGAGCGATTCCCCTATTGACACTCTCTCTCGGAAGGTAGCCTTTTTGGTGGTTATTGCGTCAGTCAGATGGGTTTCTGAGCTGGCGGCCTTGTCTTGCAAGGCTCCCTACCTGATCCTCCATAAGGATATGGCAGTGCTACGCCCGCAGCCTTCCTTTCTTCCTAAGGTCGTTTCGGCTTTTCGTCTCAATGAGGACATTGTACTTCCGTCCTTGTGTCCTTGACTGTTGCATCCAAAAGAGGCTGCGTTGCATTTCTTGTCCAAGCTCTGCGGGTGTCCCTGTCTGCTTCTGCTCCATTCCGGAGGTCGGACTCAGTGTTTCGGTGGTTGTTCCTAAGAAGGCCCTTAGGCAAACTGTGCATCATCTTGTGCATCTTTAGAAGAGGCTTCCTTCTGGGACCACAGCCATGCAGACCAATTTGTGCAGCTTGATGCAGTGCGTGCCGTATAGTCTGAGCACTGACAGGCTGACCCCCCCCCACCCTTTCAACCTCTGCAGCAATGCTGGCAGCACTCAAACATCTATTTCACAAAGACAACCTCTGGATATGACGTTGAGCATGTGCACTCAACTTATTTGGTTGACCGTGACAAGGTCTGTTCTGAGTGGAACCTGTCCTGCTAAGCTGCTGTATGGTCTTGGCCACCGTGCTGCAGGTCAGGATATTGGCAATCTTCTTATAGCCTAGGCCATCTTTATATAGAGCAACAAATTTTTTTTTTTCAGAACCTCAGAGATTTCTTTGCCATGAGGTGCCATGTTCAACTTCCAGTGACCAGTATGAGTGAGTGAGAGCAATAACACCAAATTTAAAACACCTGCTCTACATTCACACCTGAGACCTTGTAACGCTAACAAGTCACATGATACAGAGGAGGGAAAATGGCATATAGGGCCAGCGGTTTAGACATTAATGGCTATGTGTTGTTATTTTTAGGAGACAGCAAATTTACACTGTTATACAAGCTGTACACTCACTACTTTACATTGTAGAAAATTGTCATTTCTTCAGTGTTGTCACATGAAAAGTTATAATCAAATATTTACAAAAATGTGAGGGGGTGTAATTAAAAAAAATTAAATAAATATTATAAAAATAAATAAAATATATCTTGTAAGATTATTACATTTACTGAATATAGAAGTTTTTAATTTAAACTTCTGCTGAAATGTTACCACTACCCAACATACTAATAAGAGCCACAGTGCAAAAAGTGGTGGCAATAAAATAGTATGCTTGCGCAGATGTAATGTAAAACCAATAAATCCACACATTGAATTCATCTAAGTGTTTAGACCAGCTGTGTCTTGTATGTTCTGCACAGTACAAAGAGTCCAATCATGCGCCAAAGACAGAGAGGTCTGTTCTACATTTCGCTGCCGACTGGATTTTCTGCAACGTCATATATTCCATGCAGAAGAAACCTGCATGGAATAGGGCAGCACAGTGGTGCAGTGAGTAGCACTTAGGGCAGCACAGTGGTGCAGTGAGTAGCACTTTCGCCTAGCAGCATAAGGTTCGCTGGTTCGAATCCCAACCACGACACCATCTGCCTGGAGTTTGCATGTTCTCCCTGTGTCTGCGTGGGTTTCCTCCGGGTACTCCGGTTTCCTCCCACACTCCAAAGACATGCTGGTAGGTAAATTGGATCTCGTCAAAATTGGCCCAGTATATATGTATATATGTGTGTATGACTGTGTGTCCCTAGCGTGTCATGATCCTACGAGGAAAAAATGACCGCACCAGCCAAGCTGATACTGGCTGGAAAAAGCGCCCGGAGGCGATTCAGTTCGCATGCGTTGCGCTATACAAGTCATTCATTCATTCAAACCCTACATGGCTCTGTGGAGCCTAGATCTGGAAGCCTTTGTTTTCTTTCAGAATTGCTACATTTTCTTTTAGTGGTATTTGATTACCTCTGCGTGGGTTTTTTTTTTTTTTTTTTTTTGCGCTATAAACTCTTTGCTATAATAAATGGCCCCAATTAATTTTTTTTTTTTAAATTCTCCGTCATTTTAGGGCAATATGTATTCTACTTATTTTTGGTAAAAATAAATCGCAATAAGCGTATATTGATTGGTTTGCACAAAAGTTATAGCGTCTACAAACTTTGGGAAAGTTTGGTATAGAGAAATGGTGTATATATAATATATATATATAATGGCGGTGATCTGCAATTTTTATAGAGTGACTGCAACATTGCGACGGACAGATCAGACACACTTGACACATTTTTGGGACCATTGACATTTATACAGTGATATAAATATGCACTGCACTGATTACTTTTATAAATGTCACTGGTATGGAAGGGGTTAACACTAGGGTGCAATCAAGGGGTTAAATGTGTGTTCCCTCAGTGAGTTCCAACTGTATGGGGATTGGACTGACTAGGTGAGGAGACATATCGTTGTTCCTACTTGGTAGCTTGGAACAAACAATATGTCTCCTCTACCCTGACAGCACAGGGATCTGTGGCTCTCGTGCGCACGATCGCCTGCTGTGCAGCGTGCGCTCCCTCTGGCGGCTCTTTATGGGAACCCCTTACCTGTACAAGGTTTCACGCAGGGGAGCCATTCTTCCCCTGTAAAAAGACGTGAGCCGGTCAGAAATCGATTAAAGAAAATACTTGCCTTTTTTCATTGGCGAATATACAAATGGCAAGTTGAAAATGCACTTTGGCATAGGGAAAGCACTGTAGGAATTTTGTATATTAGGACTACTAAAATAATCTCTCAGGGTTTCTAATGAAGGACATCTGTTGCCTTATCCTATGTTAAACTTCCTGTTATGACGCTTTAAAGTTGAATTTTAGGTATTGCTATTTTTGCATAGTTACATCAGTCCAGTTGGGAGCAGCATACGTATTCATATGCCATAGCTGGCCGGTCCCTGTGGAAGCTAGAACTCACGCCAGTTAGCACTGCTACTGCAGTGATCATCACTGTCTTTTGGGTCTCATGCTAAGTGGCTGCCTTGTTACTTTGTGAACACAGGAGGTCGCTTGCTCAGCACAGATCCCATTTAGTGAGCACCTTTTTTTGGAAATTGGTGACTTTGGTCTAAGCTGGACCAATATAACTTTAGCTTTAACCACTTGCCGACCAGCAAGGTACCGGTACATCGCTGGACTTCAAGTGGTTATACTAGGATGATGCCTATACTGGGATGATCATCTTTGTTCAGCTCTATCATATTGTAACCCTGAAGCGATGTCACTTCCGGTTTACCGGCATGTAAACGTTGCCATTTTTCACAATGAAAGGCATTTCGTCACCAATCTTGATGTGATCATATGCTTATAGACTCCAGATCTCTCCATAATGAGTAATTGTTGCATGCCTATTGCTGTCATGAAGGATGTTTACATTCCTTGTGACAGTGATAAAAATGAAAAAAAAATATTTAAATCGATATTGCACGCAAAGGAGAGCGCATGCGCCGGTCACGCATGCAAACAGCCATCAGCCCACATCACGGCAAATGTGAGATCATGGCAGTAATTCTAGCTCCAGACCATTTGTATAAATCTAAAGTGATAACCTTTAAAGGCTTTTAAAATGTCTCCCACAAATAGTAAAATATATGTTTGCATGGTCTTGCACAATTTTAAACCTGGACATGTTTGGTATCTATTAGCTCAGCGTAACATCATTTTATATTTTACCCCAAAAAAGGTGTGTGTGTGTGTTGTTTTCATTAAAATTAAAAAAAGTGTATTTTTCCCAAAAATTGCATTTGAAAAAACACTGGGCAAATACCATGTGACATAACAAAAAATGCGAAACCCCACCAATTTTATTGTCTAGGCCCTCTGCTTTATATATAGTGTGTGTGTGTGTGTGTGTGTGTGTGTGTGTGTTTGGGGGTTCTGAAAAAATTTCTAACAAAAAATACTGATTGTTACGTGTAAACAAAAAGTGTCAGGAAAAAGCCTGGGGGTCAAAATGGTAAGTTCATCTGTTCACAAAAAAATAAGGTGAGCGAACTCTAAATTTTCTAGCTACCCATCAGGATCCTGTTGCGCACACAGTGGTCGGATTGTCTCGTGCTGCTGTTGAAGCGGTTCGTACACCAGACACTGCAGTACACGGCCCTGAAGTGAGTATCCATCATCCATGTTTTACAATGGCAAGTACTTATCGGTCAGCATGACTGCACTGACCAATGAGAATCACTTTTTTTTCCTTGTGTGACCCCCCCACTTAACGGAAGAAGCCTCAGATGAGCACTTGCTATTGCAAGCATTATTATGGATACCAGGCTTGTGTATTCTGGTGTGCGAATCTCTACACCAGCAGCATTGGGTAAGACGGCAGCAATGAGCTACAGGGGTAGCCAGGATGTCTGTAGATGGTACACCTTTTTTTTGTCAGGAGCAGGTTGCCTCTGGCCTCATTTTCTTTCATTGTTGTGTCCAACACTTTGACATCGATATCAGCCAGTTTAGGAATTTTCATGGCTCTAATATTTCCTTGGATTATTGACGGTATTGGAGGTGTTTGTAGTACATGTGAACATGCATGCTAAAGAGACCTGTTCATGCTTTTATATTTTTCTAAGGAATAAATACCATCAATCTTGGAGATTGCAGACTTATTTTATTTTTGTTGATTAAACATGACCTACTAACGAGGCTGTGTTCCAGCATGCGTGCCTGTGGCTATGAAAAGCAGACATCTTGTAAATGTCTCTCTTCACTGTCTGTTAACCTGAAGTGGCAGCGAGTCAATTCCGTCTTCTGGCCAGCATCATTAGGCATTTCCCTGTTCATTATTTATAAGACAATCCTGCCAGAGACTGCAGACAATTAGTTCACTACATGTGGTTACCTGAAACACCCCACAAACATGCAAACTGTGGATTTTTTTTCCCCCTGCATTTTCGAAAATGTGTTTTCTTTGCATTCTGGTGAGGTTGAGAGGGATACCAAGCACAAACACATTTAGTTAAAGTGGACCTGTGGCGCAAAATTAAAAAGGATGTTTGTGATGCAGTTTGTCAGCATTAACACGTTCATTAACATAAGTGTTACCTGTTGATCCTGCCAGTAGATCCATGACTTTTCCCCTCCCTTTAACTGGCTAAGCTGTTCAGCAGAAGTGAAAGTTAAATCGGACTAAAGCCTCCAATTGTTTACAGACAAGAAGGCTGCCTTCATAGCTTATGATTGATCTGCATTTGTCATAATGCTGCACATATGATCAGTTATGACACAGCCATTTGATGTATTGACAGTTTGGTTGAAAATACAAGCAACTGTGACAGTTATTATTGATGGCATGCCTTGAATGTAACTGTGACGGAGATGTCGGTGGAACAGACACACACGGAGAGTAGGAGCACCCACAAAGCCTTTTATTTAACAGTAGAGGGGGTTAACACACAACAAGGTAGCAGGTATCACAGTTGGGCAAAACAAGAGTCAGTAACACAGTATAATTGCACAGCGGCATAGCAGAGTCTGTGCTGGTAAAAGGTAATCCGCGCCAGGCTGGCCAAACGAGAAATAAGAGTTCTGGCAGGTAGGGGTAGTCCGTTCCCAGTCCTGGACACACAGGGACAGAGTTTGCTCTACTCACAACATTGGTGATCACAGGGTTAATCCGCGCACAGGATGGCACACAGCCAGGGTTAATCCACTCCCAGGATGGAGGCTGCATGACTTGCAGACTTAATCATTTGGATGGAGAAGGACAAAGGGGGTTGGTCTGTAGTCGCTGGCCATAGCCGAGGACCGCACAGACTGGCCATGTAGAAAGCAGGAGCCGGGATGGCAAACAACAAAACTGCCTTTCTCTTATCGTCCATGGACGGACACAGCTCCTTAAATCTTGACAAGTGGGTTATGTTTACAGGAGAGGACTAGGCAGAAACATGTTAGATAATTAAATACATGTTACATTAACAGAGTTGAACAGCCCCGCCCAGGGGGCGTTCCCTCCAGACATAACCCTCCTCCCTGCAGTATGCAGCCTCAGTTTCGTTCTGCCTAGCAAGGAGGACGACGTATGGCTCCCTTTGGGCCCAGTGCCCTGAGGAGAAATTTTATTTTACTTTTTCTTGAAGAATCTTCTTTCAACTGTCAGCTGAGAGACTGGCTGGATAATATAGATCCTTGTAGTCTACTCAGTCCGACCAGCAAGCGTGGGCACATCTTTGCAAAGAGGCTGGGTCTGCCACACCATACCCCATGACTCCTGGGGTGGCCGGTGAGCTTTTCTCCGAGGTCCAAATATGACTGGGCTGTGGTGTTGTCTCCCTCACAGTGGACCGGGCTGACAACTACCTCCATTGTGGTTGTAGTTCTGTCAGAAATGCGTCAGCCAGTCCTCGCTCGGACAGGTAAGTACAGTCCCTCCCACTTCGGTGGGTTGGTACGGCTGGGCTTCGGGGGTCCTCTTCTCCTCCCTTCTCTGCTCCTTTCCCTTTGCTGCTTTGCTAACATTGTCGCTGTCGGGGGGGGGGGGGGGCCTTCCTGAGGGGACTGTTTTATCTGACCTGCGTTTTTTCTTTTTTGTGTGGGGCTTTCCTGTAAGGGGTTTTTCACTGTTCAAAAGCCCTAGGAGGCTTTTCCTGTTTAAATGTGGCATTTGGCCGGCGCTGGCGCCATTTTTTGGGAGGTTTTCAATTACATTGAAAACTCCCATTGGCGGCCATTTTGTCGCAGCCGCGCTATGGCGCAGCTTGCATTGCGGTCGGCAATTTTCCTGTGGCCGTGTTTTGAATGCTCAGCGGCCATCTTTTTGTAGTCCTGACCCCTAGTGCTAGATGCCGCACAGTTACCTCACGGTTCTTTTCCGCTCGCACGCCGTGTGCAGAGAGCAGACAGCAGTGCTGGGCAGTCTCCTCCTGAGGTGAGTCACTTGGGTACCCCTGGTCAGCGCAGCAAGTGGGTGAGATGCCCTGAATAGGGCTCTAGGAGCTTCTGTTTGTAAGGACAGGTGTGCATACACCTACATATTGTACATACACACTATGTAAATATTATTATTTGGAGTCAGTATCTGGGTCCTTCCCCAACATGCTGGTGGTGGCAGCAGGTGTTAGCACCTGGGATTCCCACAGAGGTTTTATTGTTGGTCCTGGACACGTTTGTGCCAGGGTGGGGGTGGACTGCGGACAGGCGGTAAGAGTGCTCCCTTCCCCCGTTATCCCCTGGGGAGTGCTCTTATGGAGCCATGGACCAGGTACCCGGGGAGTAAGAAAAATAAAAAAGCAGTATAAGGCATTTATGGGTGTGCTTCTCACTGCTGCAAGGGACTCTCTTAAGCTGGATAGTGCAGCTGGGTTTCCGCAGAGGGCTCGGTCGTTTTTTCCTTCTGTGCCCTTCTTTGATTATTTCTAAGATGCGGAATGAAAATATCCGCTGAGGGATTTTGTAGTCCCTCACCGCCGGGCGGTTCAGTGCCCCTTTGAGGAGAGCCTTTCTGGTGGTGGACCCTCCGGGTGTCATGTATAGGTGACCAGTCTCCCTATTGCGGGAACCCCCGCTTGTATCGATCTGACTGATAGAAGATCCGAAATACTGACCCGTTCCATGTTTACCATGCTGGGATCTGACTTGCGGCCTATTGTGGCCACTACTCTGGGGTCTCAGTCACTCACGGAGTGAGCATTTTGCACCAGACAGTGGAGGAGCACTGAATCTCTCCCGAAGTTATTAGGCTAGCGGACCAGCTGGTCTAGGGCCTTGTATAGGTCTGTGATGCTTCATTGAATGCTGCACCCTGGTTATTCAGGGCTTCTGTTTCAGAGATGGTTTTATGCACACAGTGGTGTAGTGGTAACTCCATTACTTGGCAGCAAGAGAGTCATTGGTTCGAATCCGGACACTAACACCGATCTGCCTCGAGCTTGCATTGGCGCTCCCTGTGTCTGCGTGGGTTACCTCCGGGTATTCCGGTTTCCTCCCACCCTCCAAAGACGTGTACATACACCTACATATAATACATACACACTATGTATATGTATTATTAAAGGGCAACCCTCCCAGGCCAACAAAGGCTCAGCTGGGGGACTAATCCGTCCCTGGGGTGCGTAAGCCGATCACGCCGGCACCCAAATCCCGGCTTGTAGGTTCACAATTCGGTGAATCTCCCTGCTCTCCAACCAGTGGGTCTGCGAGGTGGTCTCTTCGGAGTACTAGATAGGATTTCCTTCTAGCCACAGAACAGAGTTCTTTCCTCGTGTCTTCCTCTCCTGGCTCATCTGTCTACCTTGGGCAGTGTGGGACTTGCTGAGCTGCGGGCTAATTTTACCTTTCCTGCAGGACGAGAGGTTTGGGGTTTTCTATGGGCCTCAGGCCCTGAATACCTTTGTGAATGTCGGGTAGTTCCGCATGGAATCCATTTGTTCGGTGGTAGCTGCGCTCCATCCGTGGGACGTTCTGGCGTCCTTCGGACATCAGGGACGCATACATGCTTGTCCCATTTTGCACAGGTCACAGAGGTTTCTGTGCTTCATGATAGGGGAGGGCCTCTGTCAGTCTGTTGCCCTCCCTTTTGATCTGGCGTCAGCACCAAGGGTTTTCACCTAGGAGCTCGCACTTATCCTAACTTTGTGGGACAGTGAGACTTTGCCTCGTGGGTTACTTTGACGACTTTATTCTGCAAGCAGCTTCTGTCTCAGACCTAGTGGATGTGTTTTATAGCCATTCAGACCCCCTGAAGATTCGGGTAGGTGTTAAACTTTTGGAGTCGGTCCTGGTTCCGACTCAGCGTCAGAGTATCTAGGGTTGATCCGGACTCCTCGTGGCGTAGGTCCTTCTTCCCCTGGGGAAATTGCACTCTTCAGTCTGCGGTGAAGGTATTAGCATCACGCCAATCGGTCTTCTCTCTGGGTGCATGCAGGTTCCGGGGCCTATGGGTAGCCTTCTTCGAGGCGGTACTGTATGCCCAGTTCCACACTCGGGTTTTCCAGGGGAAATACTGTCCAGGTGGTAAAGATCTCTTGTCTCTGAAATCATCAGATTCTGGTGCACCACCTAGTTAGAGTCTCTCTGAGTTGGTGACAGAGATCCCTGACTTTTTGGTCCGGGAAGTTGTTTCTTCCTTCCAGTGGTTGGTGTTTACGACGGACGCCGACCTCACAGGTTTTGGGGTCACCTGGGGGGGTCCAGTCGTCCCTGAGTCGCTGGACTTGCGTGGGCCTACGGCCAAACCTCCCTGAATGCGTCCGCTCTGGTCTGATCTCGGTAGCTACCCAGGGTCAGGCCTGGTTAGTACCTGGGTGGGAGACCACCTGGGAATACCAGGTGCTATGGACCCTGTCTACCTTTCATTGTCCTACTATTTTGGGCGATCAGGCTATGCTTCCCCTCGTGGTCGAGGAGGTTGCAAAGTCGTCCAATCTGGATTCACCTGGACAACGCCACGGCTTAGGTCTACCATGAGGTTTTTCCGTCAGGCGGACTACTGGATTTGCCGGAAGCTAGACCAGGGCGACTGGTCTTTGTGCTTGGGGGTGTTTCGGCTCCCTTGTAGAAGGCGAGTCTCACAGGGCATGGATCTCCTGGCCCACTCGTCTCCACCGCAAGGGTGTCGAAGTTAGTGGCCAGGTCTAGTGATCTTGTACAGATGCATCAGTCGCGCTGGTGGCCCTGTGGGGTCTGCATTGGCGGCTTTATGCCGTTCCTCCATCCTTGTTGCTTCCTCGGCTGCTCCACAGAGTGTAGGCTGAGGGGATCCCGATAAATCTAATCGCTCCAGATTGGCCTCGGCCTTATTGGTACGCCGATATTGGGCACCTGGTAGCGGAGGTACCCTGGTGGTTGCCAGGGCGGGAGGTCCTTTCTGTCCTGAGGTACCATACTTCCTCCTGTTGTACAGTCACTGACTTGCTCAACATGGCAATTGGAAGCCAGACTTAAGAGACCAGGTCTGTCCGAATCGGTCATCTTAACCATGCTGAGGGCACGGTAGCCTTCTCCTGGAGGATCTATCGTCGCACCTGGAAGGCCTACATCTCTTGGTGCGAAGAGATGGGGTGACGTCCACGGACGTACTCGGTGTCCAGGGTCCTGCTGTTTTTACAGCTTGGAGTGAATCTAAACATTGCTTAAAGCACCGTTTGGGGGCAGATTTCAGCCCTGGCTGTGTTCTTTCAGTGGCCTTTTTGCGGCCCGTTCCCTGGTGGGTACCTTTTTGTGCAGGGGGTTTGTCATATACTTTCCCCTCTTGGCCCACCTCTTCCCCCCATGAGTTGACTCTCGGTGCTCTCGGTTCTTCAGGAACTTTCCTTTTGGAAACAGAGCGATTTTTTTCTCTTGACACTATCTCAGAAGGTGGCCGCTTTAGTGGCCTTTACCTCTGTTAGAAGGGTTCTGAGTTGGCGGTCTTGTCTTGCAAGCCGCCATGCTTGATCCTCCATAAGGATTAGGTGGTGGTGCGCCCGCGACCTTCCCTTCTTCCGTTCAGGTGGTTTTGTTCATTTCACCTTAACGAGGACATTGTACTTCCATCCTTGTGTCCTCGGCCGGCGCATCCTAAGGAGGTTGCGCTACATACTTTGGACGTGGTACGCGCCTTGCGGGTGTACCTGCCTGCTACGGCTCCATTTCAGAGATCTGACTCTTTTGGGTCAGTGTCTGGTCCACAAAAGGGCCTGGCGGTCTCGTCGACCACCATTTCTCGTGGTTCAGGCAGACCGTCATACTGGCCTATGCTCTTAGGGGGCGGGTCCCCCTTTTTCGGTCATGGCACTTTCGACCAGGAAAATTGGTGCTTCCTGTTTTTTTTTTTTTTTTTTGGCATCATGCGTCGCTCTCACAGGTGTGCGAGGCGGCGACTTGGTCGTCTGTTCACGCTTTTTCCAGAATTTACATTGCCGTGAGTGCATCTTCTGATGCTTCTTTCGGCCCCTAGGTTTTGCAGGCGGCTGTCAAACCGCTTGCCGACCAGCCGCTGGCGAGATCTACGTCATCTCGCCAAGCAGCCAATAGCCCCTGACGCGCGTGTGTAAACACACAGCTCCCGGTCCTGTCAGGGGGAGAAATGCCTGATTGTCTGTTCTTACAATGTATGAACAGCGATCAGTCATTTCCCCTAGTCAGTCCACCTCCCCCTCCAGTTAGAACACACCCAGGGAACATACTTAACCCCTTCCTCGCCCCCTAGTGTTAACCCCTTCGCTGCCAGTGGCATTTTTTTTTTACTAATCCATGCATTTTTATAGCACTGATCGCTATAAACTGAGGAAAAAATTTGTTTTTTTATCTATTTTTGGGGGATATTTATTATAGCAAAAAGTAAAAAAAAATATTATTTTTTTTCAAAATTTCAACTCTATTTTTGTTTATAGCGCAAAAACTAAAAACTGCAGAGGTGATCAAATACCACCCAAAAGAAAGCTCTATTTGTGGGAAAAGACGACATTTTTGTTTGGGAGCCATGTCGCACGACCGCGCAATTGTCAGTTAAAGCGACGCAGTGTCGAATCGCAAAAAGTGGCCTGGTTTTTGACCAGCAATATGGTCCGGGGCTTAAGTGGTTAAAGTTGCACCTCCTCCGTTGAAGAGCTCTGCTTGTTTTGGGGTGAAGTTACAATTGGATTTACTGATGTTGTTCCCACCCCTCGTTTTTTGACACTGCTTGGGGTCGTCCCACTTGTCAAGATTTAAAGAGCTGTGTCCGTCCATGGACGATAAGAGAAAATAGGATTTTTTTTGTACTCTCCGTAAAATCCTTTTCTCCGATTTCATGGATGGACACAGCACCCGCCCCTCCTTTTTTAGATTTGTTTTGCTTGTTACGAACTGAGGCTGCATACTGGAGGGATCGCCCCCTGGGCGCGGGGCTGTTCAACTCTGTTAATGTAACATGTATTTAATTATCAAACATGTTTCTGCCTAGTCCTTTCCTGTAAACAGGGAACATAACCCACTTTTTAAGATTTTAAGGAGCTGTGTCCGTCCATGGACCCAGAGAAAAGTATTTTACGGTGAGTACAAAAAAATCCTATTTTCTTCCAGCACATGTTACAAGAGATCAATGCCTCAGAGACACTCTCCCCACCCTTGGATTCAGGGTGGGTTAAACTGTCTTAGCAGGGGGGGGGGGGTTGCTGGAGGAGTCCCCCTCCCTCCACTTGGACATCCATCCCATAATATGTTTCTTCCAAGGCGGACAGACACAAACAATGGAATACAACCACACCCCAAACGATCACAGCAAAGAGTACATAACACCGCAGGGGACAGCTCTCTGGGGTGTAAGGGACAAGGAGGGGAAGAGACCGTGACGGTAACCATTTTGGAAAATGGTTAAAGCAGGGCTCGACAATTCCCGGGTGCCAGGTCGACAAGAAATGGTGTCCTGGCGTGTGGGCTGTGGGGTCTTGGCTGGAAAGGTGGACATTAGCGGCGTCAACGGGGATGGAGCAGTAAGACAGCAGTGTGACATCAGTGGCTGGAGGAACAAGCGGCTAGAGTGCAGTCCAACTGGGGATCCCTGATGGCTCATCATCCCCGCTGCTGTCGCTCTCACCCAGGGTATTACTGGAGCAGGCCTGGCTGAGGGAGGCGGCAACTGGGCTCAGGGACATGTAGGCTCCGGAGTCGGTGGTTTCCCTGCACAAGAGCAACCTGCTCCTCCTGGGTGGAAGAGGTGCTGAGCCGGGAGCAGTTCATTGAAATGCTGGAGAGCCAGGCCAGCGGCTGGGAGGAGTGCAAGGAGGTAATTAGAACTGGGGGGGAAAAATATTTTTTTAGATAGGACCAGTGCTCCGCGGACTAGGCCGAAGCTTTGATCCTGGGAAAAGATCCAGGATGTTTTAGGCGAGGCTTCGGCCTAGTCCGCGGAGCGCCGGTCCTAAGTTTTTAGGCGAGGCCGTGGCTTCGGCCTAGTCCGCGGCCTTTTCCCAGGATCGTGGCGGACTAGGCCGAAGCCGCGGCCTCGCCTAAAAACTTAGGACATGCGCGGACCTCACAGTGTACACTGTATAGCTGAGGTGTTCTCAGAATGTGAGGTGCTGCCACAGGCTAGTAGTGGAGATGGGCTGTGTATTACCTGCTGTACATGAGAGCTTGTCCCCTGCAGTGAGACATGACAGCTCCTTCTATATACACACAGAGTGGACTGTGACCGTTTGCTTCTAAATCTTCTATCGCAGCTCCACACACACACACCTGCTGCCTGCTCTGTGCATGTATCCAGGTTGTTTTTTTTAATTGCTTTATATTCTATATTTTCCCATAGTAGGCTTGCTGAGCTGAGCCCAGTAGTCCTTAATTTTTTTTATTGCATATTTAATTTTCCTTGTGCAGCATTGAAGTGGATACTGTCAATGTAATTTGACAATGGTGTGGGGGTAGTGGCGCTGTCTATGTGGAGGCTGATAATACCCAGAGGTGGTAGAAACAGACTATATTGACCTCAAAAACATAAAAGATTATTGTGTCTAAGATATAGTGCCTCCTAAAGTTAGTGATGTGCCAGTGGTAGAATAAATGGCATGAGTGTTGCTAGAACCACATGCAACACATAACATCAATTAGTGCAAAATTGCAAATAAATATGTTCAAACGTTGCATGAAAGTAATAAGAGGTGGTAACAGACAGCACGAATGCTGAGAGAGTGTCCAAAAAGTGTCCAGAAATGAAAAATCCAAAAAAATGTATTCAAAAAATAACGGTATTGCAAAACAACAGTCCGTATATATAAACCAATATTTAAATAAAGTGACAGCAGTCCAAATGGTGTATCAAAGGTGATAATTGGTGACCATGTGACTTTCCAAGTCAGGGCTCAATGTAATTTGAGCCCTGCTGTGCGTATGAGAGCATGGCACGCAGCCCTCTGCATAATTTGTCCAATACTGGAGAAATACCTGAAATGTGTCAGCGCCCGCCCCTATGTGCAGCCTTCTTAACAAGGGCAATATGACGCAGACATTGAATCTGACAGATCCCCAGAGTGGGCTCATTGTAGAGCAAGGCTGCTTTCACACTGGGGTGCTTTTCAGGCGCTGTTGCGCTAAAAATAGTGCCTGCAAAGCGCCCTGAAATAGCCGCTGCTGTCTCTCTAGTGTGAAAGGCCCGAAGGCTTTCACACTGGAGCAGTGCGCTGGCAGGACGGTAAAAAAAAGTCCTGCCAGACGCATCTTTGGTGCGCTGTAGGAGCGGTGAATACACCGATCCTAAAGCACTCCCTGCCCATTTACGGGCGCCACAGCCAACGCCTGTGATGCCCCAGTGTAAAAGTACCCTAATACTAAAAAAATTAAAACTGGCTCCTAACTTTTTTTTAGCTGGCTCCTAGATTCAAACAAATTTTGTCAAACCCTGGGTTAAAGTGGTTGTAAAGCAACTGTCTCATCATACCATCCCCTCTGTTAGCTGACATTATGTTTCCAAGTGTCTGTGCTTTATAAAAACAATGCTGATTCCTACCTTATTTCCTAGCGTCTCCTGGCATTCATGTGACTGCGTGGCTCTCTCCTCTCCCAGGGTGACAACTGCAGCAGGAGGGGACGAGAACTCCCGCTGACATCAGCCGGGAGGAGAGAGGCGGGCAGTCCCGTGAGCACTGAGAAGCACTGTGAAATAAGGTAGAAATCGGCATAGTTTTTATAAAGCACAGACACTGGGACACATAATGTTAGCTAACAGAGGGGATGGTATGATTATGATACAGGTATTATAGCAGCAAGAAGGGAAGGGGCGGGAAGCAGAGCAGCACAGATTAGCTGACCGTAAGGGGAGGGGAGAGAGCAGAGCTGCGGATGATGGGGGCACATGAACTGACCAGTGTCAGGGCTCAGCAGGCATGATAAACCGTGGTCAGTTTACAAGGGCGGAAGGCAGGATCACCCAGTTTTTTTTTTTAAAGTTAAATAAGGGGCCAAATGACACAGCACAAGCACTGCTTTAAGGGAACAGGGTAAAAAAAATTGAGGGGTGGGGTGTTACAAACACTCTAAATTGATGTGTTTGGTTCAGCTTTAAAGAATTGGAACAGCCCTTGGACAATGGTGTTAAATCTGCAATTTTTTTCTTAATATGCCTTTAACTTTTTTTCTAAGAAAAAACAATATTGCAGCTTACCAGTTCTTTGCGTTTTAAAAAAAAAGGGAAAGCATAATAAAAACTAAGTTTACCTTTTAATAAAAAAAAATAATAAATGCGCTTTTATATATTTTTTTGCTGGTGCATTTGGTACTTTTTTTTTTTTTTTTTTAAACGGGAGCCTGCAAAGTATTACACCCATGATCACCAGATTGTGTGTGTGCAATGTCGGGCTCCTGCACACACTGCCCAGAGGCTGTCATTTTCTTTCAATAGTTTTATATTGGAAGTTTTCACAAAAAGTAGCAAAGGAGAAAGGACATTTTCAGACTTTAAACAATTCATAATTTCCATAATGTGTTCTGTTTATATAACGACAGCTCAGGATGTCATTTTTAAGGCTGTAAGCAGTATGAATGAACAACAAGTCCATTTGCTGCAGTGGCAGGTAGGACTTGTAGTTCCTTCATTCATAGATTCCTGTGAATGCTTTGCATTCCTTCTTAAAATAAAATAAAAAAATACAAATAAAAATTGATGCTTGGACTTGGGTACAATCAGCCTGCCCATACATGGATCTACATTCAGCTGATCTATGCTGAACCAGCCAAATTTTGATCCAAGTATGGCCAGGTTAAATCAAAAGCAATGTGTCAAGAACTTTAAACATTTCCAACTGTTAAAATCTACAACCATTTAGAGCTGCTTTTGCCCACAAACGCGCAACTGTTGACAGAAAAAAAGCCTTTTTTTAAAAAAAACTATCGTTTATAGTATATTTTATGCGTGCGCGTGTGTGTGCGCGTGTGTGCGCGTGTGTGTGTATATATATGTGTGTGTGTGTGTATATGTATGTGTGTGTGTGTGTGTATATGTGTGTGTGTGTGTGTGTGTGTGTGTGTATGTATGTGTGTATATGTATATATATATATATATATATATATATATATATATATATATATATATATATATACTGTATTGGCGTATAACGCGCACCCCAAGTTTAGAAAGGTAGTTTAAGGAAGAAAAAAACGTACATTTTTGCCCTGCGTCCATCGGCGGCCTTGTCCGTCTGCGGTCTTGCGCGGGGTCCGTCCAGCCTTGTGGGTGTCCGTCTGCGGCTTCCTTGTGCGGGGTCCGTCTGCGGCTTTGGAGGTGTCCGCCTGCGGCCTTGTACAGGGTCCGGTGTCCGTCTGCGAGTCCATCCGCACCTTGCCCGGGGTTGCAGCGGTGTTTGTTTTTGGATTCGGCTCCTCTCGGCTTGTCTCTGCTTCTCTCGGGTCCTCTCGCGTGACTGCGGGCTGAGCCCAGTGTGGCCGAGCCTAGCCGAGTGCGCAGTACACTCGGCTCGGCTTCTCTCGGCTCCTCTCGCGTGGCTGCGGGCGGAGCCGAGCCTAGCCGAGTGCACAGTACGCTCAGCTCAGCTCTAGGCTGCGGCGCTCAGACAGTGGGGATCGGTGTATAACGCGCACCCACGATTTCCCAGATTTTAAGGGGAAAAAAGTGCGCGTTATACGCCGATAAATACGGTATATATAATGTATATGTAGCGGATTGTTGCTACCAGTTACTAACATCCAATATATCGCCCTGCTGCCAGACCTCAGACCTTCATCTATCACTTCAGAAACAATGAACAGTCATTTACATTGTTTTGTTTGTTGGGGGGGAAAGGGGATATGGGATGCCCATAGAACAAGATGCTTTGCTATCATATTTAAGAATTGTAACAAAATAGGTAAAGCCATGAAGAATTGATGCACCCTATCATTTATTGTCTCCATTTCCTGCATCACCCATGAAGACTATTGCTCCTCTTCTGCACAGCTCCTGCAGACTGTTGCTCCCAGGATGTTTCTCCTTCCTGCGCATCGCATACTAGCTCGTTATGAAATACTTACCTTAGAACAAAGCTGTTGCAGCGGCCCCCACACAGCCGACATCTTCCCCGGAGTTTCCTCTAGGTTCATGGGCTCTGGCGATGTGATTGGCTGGAGCCGGGATTATGTTGCGCCTGCGCATGGACGCGGCAGCTGCCGTTCACGGCACGGGGCTCGGAGGGAATGCCACCCATGGGTCGTTCCTTTGGAGTGCATGAGCCAGTGATGTCATTTACATATAATGTAAATATCTCCTAAACTGTACAGGTTTAGGAGATATTTTCACTACCTATAAGTAAGCCTATAATAAAGCTTACCTATAGGTACATGTCGGCAGAGGAAGTTTACTTCCTCTTTACATCTTAGTGGCAGATGGCTAAATACTGGTTTGACTTTGATTCTTCATGCTCAAATCTTTTCCTTAGGGCACACTTATCTATGCATGTGCGAAGAGGTGTGTTTCGGTTGTAACATTAGGCAGGTGCGTTGTCATGTGTGAGCATGTATTTACTTTATGCTTTTGCTATACATTTTTGAATTTAGAATTTGTATTGAATAGCATTAACCGCCTTTGACCAAGGCTTGTTAATGTGCGTTCCCAATGCATCAAACAAAGTTTTAAACAAGTAAATCTACTTTCCTTTCTATTTTCTAATGCTAGCAGCATGAGGATTAAAAGTTATAAATGTTAATTGGGAGTGTGAAGTTTCACTTTAAAGTATATGTAAATTGGAACAATACATTTCCCTTTTTAATATGCATTTCAAAGTGTTTAATTTGTTCGCCAAGTGCAAAAAGACTATGGGTGTTGGTGCCGGTCTGAGGCCAAGAAATCTGCCCCAGAGAAGAATGGGTTCAGATTGAAAACGCATGGAGAAGAAAAAGTATACGTACATTTTGAGGCAGAAAGTATCCCCTCCTGGTAAAATTATATAATATATCAAACTGGATGAGTCAGAAATGCAGCACCATTCATTGGAAAAATACTTACCAGTGTACAATAAAAAGCCCCAAATAAAACATACGTTCTGTCTGGAAAATATTACATTGTTTTCATCAAATATACAAGTCAGCTTTAGTCTTTGATTTCTCTTCAACCTGTTTATTTTTGTGCCTGTATTTTCCTTGCAGACGAGTGCAGCTGTTTTCTGCTTTTATCTTCCACCATTGATTTTTCAACCTGTTGCTTTTCTTTCTTGCTCCCCACCATTGTTGTGCTCAGCTCAGTCAGGCTGGAGTCACTGACAGTTGAGGGGGCCGTAGATAAGCTGGTTAGATGATGGCTGGCAGATGGCTTCTAGTGATAGGGACTGTTAAACAATTCCATCATGTTTAGCTGTTGACACTAATCCTGCAGTTGAAAGCAACTTTTACAGCCATTGAGGCTTAGGAGTCAAAGGGTTATCCTTCCCTGGACTCAAAGGAGTTATAAATAGTCATTTGTTTAATGAGAGTGATTAACACCTTTTGAAAAAAAGGAGGCCACAGATGAGCATGTAGAACAGGAGGGAGTTGGATATCTTCAGAGGTTCTTTTTTTAGGTTTTACAAACTGACACTCTAGTATTTAAAGTGAAAGACAAAGAAGGTAATGGTTACGACCTTTCAGGTTTTGTTCCAGTTTTTGTCAGTCATTGAGGAGAGTTGCCCTCACTTCCTGTCCTAGTGAGATGACCTAAATTAAATCTCTCCAACATGGACTTGCCTAAAAATAAAATGTGTTTTGGACGTGAGGAAAGCTATCCAATTGGGCCAGCAACTGTGGAAGTTCCCAACCCTTCCCCACCTACGTGGAGATGTGATGAACTGTTGTATGTGGGCATAAGAGTGTGAATCAATGCATGCCCTTAGGAAGTACCATCCCTTAAAAGACCATTGCAAAAATATAAGTATGGTTTGAGACTTGTCATGTACTACCTTGTGTTCATAACCTTGAGTCAAAAAGTTATATAAAATCATTTGTACAAAACCTTATTTAGAAAATGTAGTAAAACAGTGCTGTGTATGCATAAAAGACAAGGATACAAAGTGCATAAAGAATAACGCATTGGCACCAAAAATATGATGACACATCATAACAAAGAATGGAATAATCGTAACAAAATTTCCCTTGTACTGAACCGGTCAGAAAAACCCCACCAATCCAGTACAACAAGGAGAACCAAAGGGCCAAGGTAAACAACAACATCCATAAATTATACATTCAGTCAAACCTACCCCCTCCATAAACAAATGACCCATACACCAACCATCATGCCTGCACTCCAAAGAACTGAAATGTGGACCAATCGCTACTCCAATATATGATTCTCTCAGACGAGTCAGAATCAGTCTCGGGGGAGCAAGTTCTGGAGTCTCCAGCCAGGCCCCCCATATTCTATGAAGTTTTCTGCTTGCATTTCTACGCTGATATGTTAAATGTTCCCGTACGAGGATATAATTGACTTGGTCTATCCATAATTTCTTAGTGGGGACATGAGGGGATAGCCAAAACCTGGCCACCAGCTTCCGAGCTAGATACAATAGTCTAATTACAGCAACATTAATAGGATAAGGATAAACTTCTTCATCTATTGCTCCCAGAATACATGTCAAGGGGTCGAAGGGGACCCTGACCTGAAAGACCGAAGAAATAGTCTCAGTGACATCGCCCCAGTACCGGTGCAGCCTGGGACAATGCCACATCAGGTGAATGAGAGACCCCTCCGCCCCACAATGCTTGGGGCACTCGGATGAGTCCCTCCTCCCCCAGCGATTTAGCTGAATTGGCGTACGATAGACCCTGTGCAACAAAAACAAGTGAGATAGTCTATGTGACTGCGACACCGAAGTAAGTGGACCTGCCTGCAAACACAATTCCCAAGCCTCACCACTAATGTCCCCCAAATCCTCTGTCCAGTCCTTCTACTTGGAAACGTCGTAGAGTCTTGTACTGATGCTAATAGACTGGCGTAAACATAGGATATTAAGCCCTTTTTCTCCCGACCAAAAAATACATTATCTATCAAAGCGTGATTAGTAAGTACAAGAGTAGAGGCCCTGCTCTGAGCTTGAAGAGCATGTCGGATCTGAAGGAACCAATTGAACTGCTGTCTGGGAGGGTCAAATTCAGTCTGTAGTTCGAGAAATTACTTCAGCACGTTACCATTATACAACTGAGCAATTTTAATAATACCCGCCGATTTCCAAGCCTGGAAACCGTCAAGTTTATGAATTTCCCCCAGATTAGGATTATCCCATAATGGGGTATCCGGAAGAAATCCCGAAATTCGCAGGCCGGACTTAACCGCAGTCCAAAGCTTCTTCAGAAGAATGACAGTAGGCGCCGTCTGTGGCAGGTGAGGTAATCCATCGCTAGTCCCTGTCCGTATCATAAAAACAATTTAACAAAATACTTGTCCAGGGTGGTGTAAATCCTGGGTTCAAGTTTCGGTTTGTAGTTTATATAGCCAATGTGTTTACCGGGCTGACCTGCTTTGTCAGGCCCTCCGATCCAGTTAAATACTGTAACAACATTTGTAGATCATGACAATCAGTGTTTCATATATTAAATAACAGACTATATTTCTCTACATACAGCATCATATTTTATTACCAGGAAAAACACATTCTCTATATTCATTACAGCATTCCATATAGCGGGGGTGAATGATATGATATTTTATAATATAGATCAGCCCTCAAATATTCCACTCGCCAGCTTGCATAATGTAAGTGGAATTTAGTGCAGGGCGAGTGAGGAGCAGGGACAGACTGGGCTCAGTTTCCTGGCTGATCGCTTTTGGCAAAAGCAGTGCGACCATCGGTCCCCCCTCCTGCCGCACTGATGTCCTGTAAAAAAAAAAAAAGCATGCATAGCTTCATTAGCCAGGAAACTGTCCACCAGAGGATACAGAGCGGCAGGGCCAAACCACCCTGGGCTGCTTTTGAGCTGAGGATGCAGCGCTCCCCTCCTTCCCTCCTCCTCCTCCTCCTCCTCCGTATCGCGCACACACAGTGAGCATCTCCCGCCGTGCATCACGGAGCTGGGCCTGTGTTCGACTGCGCGGTTACAAGGTCCTGCCCCCTAGATTATCTTGTGTGATAGTAGATGGAACACTGATTGAATCAGTGTTCCGCTTATCACACGAGCCAGCCTAGGGGGGGCGAACCTTGTAACCGCACCGCCGAACACAGACCCAGCTCTTTGATGCACGGAGGGAGATGCCCGCTGTTTGTGTGTGTGTGTGATCCACAATGGTGAGGCTGCATTTAATGGGGCACAGTGAGGCTGCATCTAATGGTGTACAGTGGGGCTGCATTTAATGGGGCACAGTGGGGCTGCATTTAATGGGGCACAGTGGGGCTGCATTTAATGGGGCACAGTGGGGCTACATTTAATGGGGCACAGTGGGGCTACATTTAATGGGGCACAGTGGGGCTACATTTAATGGGGCACAGTGGGGCTACATTTAATGGGGCACAGTGGGGCTGCATTTGACGGGCATAGTGAGGCTGCACTGATGGCTACTGATATGCTTTATGTTAATATTTTTAAAGTTTTTGTTCATATTTATTTCTGGAACTTAATTTGTGTAATTTCATGAGATAATGTAAGAGGGCGTGTTTAGGGGTGGCCTTGGGGGAAGGAGAGCGGTTGGGTTGGGCAACTGATGGCGAGTAACTCGTAAGGACTGGCTAGTGGCTCAAGACTTGAAATTTTGAGCCCTGATATAGGTCATTTAATTTAAAAGGGTACACATAAAAAAAAAATCACCTGTATAGTGTTGCCTCAAAGATTGGTGGTAATTGGCCTGGGGAGCCTGTGGGGAACGTCTCCAAGACCCCAAACAGAAACGCCCACATGCGGAGTAAGGACAATACAATAGATGTTAAGAATATATACTGTGGTGTTGGTGTTAAATCATAAAACCCAGAAGGAGGAAAAGGGAAGAGGGGGTTGGGGGAGATGTATTAAATGTGTCTGCCTTTTAAAGCTGTCTGTGTTCTGTTGATATTCCCTCATTTCCTAAATCTTTCCAGTGGGGATAGACCGTAATAAAAAATTAAAGCTAAAGCTGACCATACAACAGATTTTGTTTTTCATTCAGCCTGAAAAAATAAAAACATTCCTCTATCCACGCAATATAGCACGGATGAATGAATCTCCCACTTCACTTGCATATTAAGCTATTACTTTTTTCCCTCTTCCTGTTTTTGTGTCCCACAGAATGTGAGGGACTGGGACCTCCCTAACAAAAACTCGGGCAGCAATTAATAAACTGTCAAAGTTATGAGAAATCCTAAGGGTCATATAGAGCAATAAAAGAGAGGAAAATAGCCATGGATTAATCTTGCATTTAATTAACCCCTTATTGATAGAGGGTAAAACCGATCTTCACGCCTGACCAGAATTTTGCAGCTTTGACATGTGTTGGTAAAATTGAAATCTTTTTCTACATTAAAGAGGAGCAAAAAACACAGGGGTGGCATGAACAGTGACTAATCGCAGTGATCAGGTAATCGGGAACTGTTCATACAGGACTCGAGGCTCTCTGGTCTCTGTGGTGGGAGCACAAGTGAATAAGAGATAAGAGGAATAAGTTCAGTGCTTGCAACCTTTCTTCTTAACTAATGTCATCCAGTCCCTTTTATTGGCTTTGTTGCCCTTCTTTGTACTAGCTCCATTTCCAGTACATCCTTCCTGAGGACTGGTGCCCAGAACTGGACAGCATACTCTAGGTGCGGCCGGACCAGAGTCTTGTAGAGCGGGAGAATTATCGTTTTACCTCTGGAGTTGACCCCCCTTTTTAATGCATGCCAATATTCGTGTTTCCTTTGTTAGCAGCAGCTTGGCATTGCATGCCATTGCTCAGCCTATCATCTACTAGGATCCCCAGGTCCTTTTCCATCTTAGATTCCCCCACAGGTTCTCCCCCTGTGCATAGATTGCATTCATATTTTTGCCACCCAGATGCATTATTTAAAATATTTCTACATTAAACCTCATTTGCCATGTAGCTGCCATTAATTTGTTCAGATCTTTTTGCAAGGTTTCCACATCCTGCGTAGAAGTTATTGCCTTGCATAGCTTGGAATCGTCCGCAAGTACAAAGATTGGACTGTTTACCCCATCCTCCAGGTCGTTTATGAACAAATTAAATAGGATTGGTCCCACTACCGACTCCTGACCATTTTTAGTACTCCCCTTTAATCACCACTCTCTGAACTCACCCTTGTAGCCAGTTTTCAATCCATATACTCGCCCTTTGGTCCATGCCAAAGGACCTTATTTTGTACAGTAAAAGTTTATGGGAAACTGTGTCAAATGCTTTTTTTTTAATTCAGATACACCATGTCTACGGGCCTTCCTTTAACTAGATAGCAACTCACCGCCTAATAGAAGGTTAATAGATTGGTTTTGCAAGAATGATTCTTCATAAATCCATGCTGATTACTGCTAATGCGAACGTTCTCATTACTAAAATCTTGTATATAGCCCATTATCATCCCCTCCAAGAGCTTACATACTATTGATGTTGGGCTAATTGATCTGTAATTCCCAGGGATGTATTTTAGGCCCTTTTTAAATATTGGTGCTACATTGGCTTTTCTCCAATCAGCTGGTACCATTCCAGTCAGACTGTCAGTAAAAACCTAATAGTGTTTAGCCAGTATTTGCTAAAAAAACGGCAGCTAGCTGCATAAAATTAAGGACAGAATAAAGGTAGAGCAATTTGATCGTGTCCTCCGTTTTCAGCTGGGTATACAGTACACACACACAGATTCTTTACATTCAACCTGCAGGCTGAATGCATTTTTTTTTTTTTTTTTTACAGATTTACGCTTCCATTCTTACACAGCATGGATTGAGGAATCCCCTGCTTCAGCTGATGTATTCTGACTGTTGCAGCCTGGCACCTGTCCAAATACCTGAACAGCCATTGATATTTGACCAACAATTTTCCACCAAGCTCCTTTGATTTTTTTTTTAATCAAAGGATATTGGGTGGAGAGTGGGTAACAGGTCCGCTCATCTAGTGTACTTGGGTCAGTTTCTTAAGAACTGACCTAAGTTTGTAAAATATTTATACCCAGTTTTAAGAGAGATTTTTTAAGTAATTTTGTTGATTTGAAATTAATTTCTGAAGATCATGGCAATACTGTGGTTTCACTTTGGCCTTCATTGCTTTCCCAGAAAGTATGAGAAAAGGGACAAGGACTCTTTGGAACTGCTGCCCATTGTCCCCTAGCTTTTGCATAGAGCATCTCATCCATGGTGTAAAGTGATAGTTTGTGGTGGCAAAGTGGTCTTTGTCCGGAAGGCAGTATTCAGGGACAGTTTTTGCATCTCGTATTTGTCATTCATTTCCATTCTGATTACTGTAAAAATGTTTTCTATCTCCTCATATAGTGCTCTGAGTTGCCTGACCGCTTTAGAATCCATTTCATTTTGATGTTTCCAAATTTCATGCGACATCTTCTAACAATACATCAATCACATCCTGTTAATGTTATCCTATGTAAATATGGGAGCCTGATAAAAACATAAAGAAAACTGGTTCAAAGTCAGCCTTAAGGCTTTAGTGTCTGCTACTTTTCTGTACCACTGACTATGCTCATAGATATGCTGTAAGGGTATGTTGTATGTTTGTGCATGAATTATGAATTGTGGATCACTTTTTTCTCTTTTTGCCTTTTTATATAGATTAATGTTCGAGTGACCACCATGGACGCGGAGCTGGAGTTTGCCATTCAGCCGAATACAACTGGCAAGCAGCTGTTTGACCAGGTACATATAATAACATTGACACCACTTTAGGAATATATTATTGTATCATTTTTAGTATAATTGTTTCTTTCTAACACAAAGTACGGACAGCATTCTTGTTGTCAAGTCGTTTTTTTATTTTAAAGCCTAATTTCTGCAGATGTATAAAACAATTCTTGGTCATTCAGTACAGGACACAGACTTCTTTAAATTATGACTGTGTAATTTTCTACCACATTCAGGTCCCCAAGTCCCTTCCTGCACACCTGCCTGGTAGAAGCCAACCTGTAATGTTGCTTGCACTAGATCCTGGTGTGGGTGCTCCACTTGGCACAACATATTAGTACAACATATGGAATTAGCTGCAGAGTGCTACAGGTCTGGAGCTGTGGTCTGCCTGGTGCAAAGGCCATTTATTAAACGCCCATGTGGAAGGTATGCCTGTTGTGGAAGGAGAAACCAGGAGGCATTACTTTCCCCTTAGCTCTGTAAACTATGTTTAGTACAGGGCAGTAGCCCTTTAAATGTTTCAACCCAGGGTGCCAAGTTATTTCCTCTTTTAGGATGAGGTGCAAACCACTGTTCACCCTTCCACTGGTGTTTTTTTTTTATTTTCGTGCCATTTAGTTGTATGTGTTTAAAGGGTGGCTGGTGTAGCAATCTTGCACCATAAGAAGTGTCAGAGTGCTGTTCTGTGCCTGTTAAAATGAGCACTACTGTGCCACCCCAGGAGGTTACTGTGCATGCAAGTCCTGCCTCTTCCTCGTTGGAATTTGGACACTGGCCAAGCAACATCTCCTACTTCTCCTATCTGAGGGCACATTGCAGCGGTTTGCACTCAAAGATCCTGGGTTATAATGGCCTACAGGTGCTTGCACCGAGGCATCATCCCTCCTGCTCTGTTGGAAGCCATAAGTACCCCTTTAAGGATATTTTATTTATGGGGATAAGGGGTCATATTGGCTCAATAGTTCAGGCTTAGCCTTTAGCTCCATTAGGGGTTGTATTGCATATGTGCAGGGCCCTTGTACACTCTACTCTGATGGTTGCCCCAATTCTAAATCCCTTCCTTTTTCTTATCGCTCAGCCAGATCGTCTGCTGCTCCAGGCTCATACTTCCTTTCTTGAATTTTCTGCCAGTGTCAGATTTCACAGGCAAAATTTTGGACTTTGAGGCTCTAGACCACAAGGGTCACGACTGTGCCCCTTCCACCTCCCCTCTTGAGTCAATCTTTGACTTTGTCCTAGAGTAAGTTACAGTGCAAGAGGAGGAGTTTTATGAATCTGCAGTGATGTTTCATGCCCCGTCTGTTTGCCTACCTCCTCTGGTCTGTGTATCAGCTTAAGGACCGTGCACTCACACCTGCATGTTTAAATTATTTTCTCTCAGCAGGGCTCCACCCCAGCCTCTAACAGGAAACACTACTTAACTCTGTGTACTGCAAGCCAGCCTTGCCCAAGCAATAGTTTGTTAAGGCTTCCCTGTGTGTTTCCATGTCTGCTTGTTGCCCCGACCCTTGGCTTCTCATCCTGACTATTCCTTGTTTCTCTGGATTGCTGCTTCCTCTTCATCCACCAGAGCCAGCCGTGAGCTAGAACTTGGAGACCCTGGGGGACGTGACCTGGAGTCGGCAAGTCCATCCTCATCATCGAAGGCTTTGGTGAAAACCTGCTGGCTCTTAGAGACTCTGCACCCTGGGGAATATTATGCTCTAGCTCCCTGTTTGATCAGTGTCGGTGCTTAGGTGGAGTTACTTCCCTGAACCACACCAAAGCTCCATCCGCAGCAGTTGGCAAAAGGGTCCACAAACTTAGCGGTGTGCACCTAATCCTAGCGGTGGTCACCTGGCTAGGAGCTTTCAGCTGAGGAAAATTCCCCACCAGCTGTAAAATCAGATCGGAAGGATACTACTATGGATATTTCTTCCAAGCTCAAAGAGACTATTGCTAAACTTATGGAAGTTGTATGCTCTTGTTTAGCATTAGAGCAGCCAAAGGTATCAAGTATCTAAGTTTCTCCATACTTGTTAATAGGGTTGTCCTTATACCACTTTTTTAGGACTGAGTACAAGTACCGATACTTTTTTTCAAGTACTCACCGATACCGAATACCGATACTTTTTTTTAAATGTGTCCCCCCACATATGCAGCCGTGTCCCCCCACATATGCAGCCATGTCCCCCCCACATATGCAGCCATGTCCCCCCCACATATGCAGCCATGTCCCCCCCACATATGCAGCCATGTCCCCCTCACATATGCAGCCATGTCCCCCCCACATATGCAGCCATGTCCCCCCCACATATGCAGCCATGTCCCCCCCACATATGCAGCCATGTCCCCCCCACATATGCAGCCATGTCCCCCCCCACATATGCAGCCATGTCCCCCCCCCACATATGCAGCCATGCCCCCCCCCCACATATGCAGCCATGTCCCCCCCCACATATGCAGCCATGTCCCCCCCCCACATATGCAGCCATGTCCCCCCCCACATATGCAGCCATGTCCCCCCCCCACATATGCAGCCATGTCCCCCCCCCACATATGCAGCCATGTCCCCCCCCCCACATATGCAGCCATGTCCCCCCCACATATGCAGCCATGTCCCCCCCACATATGCAGCCATGTCCCCCCCACATATGCAGCCATGTCCCCCCCACATATGCAGCCATGTCCCCCCCACATATATGCAGCCATGTCCCCCCCACATATATGCAGCCATCAGAGTATCGGATCTGGCATCGGGGGCATTTGCGGGAGTACAAGTACTCCAGCAAATACTCGGAATCGGTCCCGATACCGATCCTAGTATCGGTATCGGGACAACCCTACTTGTTAATATTTCCTTGCCCACACACTGGTTGAGCCAGTTCTGTATGGAGTCTGGCCTCACCTAGAGAATATCTTTGCTCCTCCCAAACATTTGGCTCACCAGTATCCCATGACACTCATGCACCCCGTGCATGTTAAACCTATGTTCATTGACCTGGTAGATAAAAAGATAAAGGCTCTCTTTGCCTTGGTTGGTCCTGCCATGCAAACTAAGTGTACAGCCTGGAACCTCAGTTCCATCCTTATGTATCCTTTTGTCCATAGTCAACTGGACCCTTTGCCTTCAGCTTTACGTTGCTGTGTAAATAGCTTGGTGGATACTTTACCAAATTTCCAAAATGAGCCTTCCCTCTCAGGACATGCACAGGAGTCTGTGGCTTAAATGTTGCCCTGAAGAACGCCCTCGGAGGAAACTCCTTAAATGGTTACCCTTTGAAGCCTATTTGGGCTCTCCTTGGATAAGTAAATCAAAGAAATTATGAGGGGAGTAAGCATATTCTTTTCTCCTAGAAATAAAAGATTTGTGCATCTGCCAGTAGGCTTTTTAAAGGGAGAATGGCTTCCACGGCTAGGTCTAAAATGGTAATGTATTTTTGTAAATAGACCTGGCCTTCCAGGCATGCCAAGGCCTATTCACAGTAATGGTGCACACCCCACTTCTCAAGGTGAGGGCATGTCTGTTGGCCTTCTCAGTCATGTCTTCCTTAAAAATCCCAGACACCTGGGTCCAGAATGTGTTTCCAGGGGCTACAATATATAGTTGTACACTCTGCCTTCATCCTGCTGCATGCTTAACGTCTCTCATTCCCCATCTTGACAAATGGATCTGCTGTTAAACAGTTCTTAGATCACGGGGTCATTATGCCTTTGCCAGCATGAGAATGCTTTCAAGGTTTCTGCTCAAACCTCTTTAAAGGTTCTCAAATAAATTGAGGTGTTTGGCCCATGCTGGATCTGAAAACTCACTTATCCCTATGTTTTCATGGGCAATGCCAGATCAGTCAGTACCTGTCTTCCTTATGGGGGATTTTCTGGCCAAATCAATATCCAGAGGAGTGCTTAACTACACCTTTTTTAATTTTTCTCATCATTCTCTTCGGTTTCAAGTCGGCGATTAGCATTACCAGTTTGTTGTCCCTCTTTGGGCCTGTCCAAATTCTTCCAGGTTTTCATCAAAGTACTGGCTTTGCTCTGTTCTTAAGTGATTTATGTTATGGGGTACCTGGGCAATATCCTGCTAAACGATCAGTCCTCCATGTCAGCCAACATCCACCAAAATGGTACAGGCTCTGCAGAGCGTTGGTTTGGATATTCAACCTCCCAGAAGTCATTGCCAGACCAATTTTGCAGATGGAAATACCTGGGTCTGGTGCTGAGCTGTTTTTTTTTTGCTTTGCTTGGGTTTTATGGCGGCCTCCTTCGAGGCAGTGTCATATGCCTAATTTTGTTCCAGACCATTCCAACCCAACATTCGGGCCGTGTGACACAAAGCAAATCATTCCTTGGACTGCTCTATTTGTCTGGCTGCCAGGGTCAGACTCTATCTAGCACGGCTGTTTTTCCACCTGGCACTGGAGTTAAGGAAGCCTTTTCCTCTAAAGATCTCAGAATGGATGTCAGCCTGTAAGGCTGGGGAGCAGTCTTGAACGCCTTGTTGGTGCAGGTGACTTGGTCATCGGAGAAAGCTCAACATTTTGGGACTTAGGATGATTTTTTTTTTCCTTCTAAGCTGGAATCCTATAATGAGGGCACCAAATGAAAATCCAGCTAGAGGTTGGCATATATGAACCAAGGAAGCACCATATATTGCACAGCTCTAAGGGAAGCAGACATGACCCTCACTTGAGCATGTTTTGGCCATGTCCACCATCTGCATTCCAGGTGTAAAAAAAAAATTGGCAGATGGAATTTCTCTGTCGTCCGTGCCTAGATTTAGGAGAATGGACTCTCCATCCAAAGGTCTTTCAAGTATTTGGCCATTGGTGGGGAATGTCACATGTTATCCATAATGAACAACAAAGGTGGATAGGTTTGTTGCCAATGCTCTTCTGACACCATAGGATCAGTTTAACTTGGTCTATGGCTATGCAGCCCTTACTTACTCCACGGGATAGAGGAGGAGTGCACTCTGGTGGTCCTTGTTGCAACAAATTCGCCCAGGAGTATGTGTTACTTAGACATATTCCAGCTCTTGTAGACTCTTCTGGACCGTTCATGCCTCCTACCCCAAGGGCCAGTGTTCCACCCTACGTTTCGTTGACTGATTTTAACGGCAGGGGCCTTTCAGACTCTATTATCCCTACCCTCTTGAAGTCTAGGAAGTCAACCTGTCATAAACTGCCACTGCACCTGGAAGGCCTGTTTTGCTTGTTACAAGTTGAAGAATTTTCAGCCTAAGAAGTACTTTGTGGGACGTTCTGTCTGGTTCTCTCAATTCTGCAGAAACCACCCTTTGAATCTATTAGGGCTATTCCCTTGTCTGACCTTTTGTGGTAAGGTAGTCTTGCTTGTGGCTATCGCCTCTTCAAAAGAGCACCTGACTTGGCGACCTTATACTGTAAGCTGCCTTTCTTATTGCTGGACAAGGTTGTTTTGATTCCTCCTTCTGATGGTGGGTTCTGTCAACCGCCTTAATCG
Source organism: Rana temporaria (assembly GCF_905171775.1). Taxonomy (NCBI): domain Eukaryota; kingdom Metazoa; phylum Chordata; class Amphibia; order Anura; family Ranidae; genus Rana; species Rana temporaria. Next base: position 97,003,065 of record NC_053490.1, read on the forward strand.
GGATTTTGTCCCTTTCTTCCTTATGTCCTTCTCTGAAGTATTCTAAGAAAATTTCCCTGTACTGTTTGCACATAGCGCATGCTGTGTGAATTTACCTCTCAACTCTGAAACTGAGCATTTCATGGGCATTTCAGCTATAAGGCATTGGCTTTGCAAGGCTGCACCTGTGCTTCTGTTCACACGTTTTGTTAAAGTGGAATAAAACCTTCTCAAAAACATTGGACCCAAGGAGCTTTTAAACGACATGTGCTGGCATGTACAGCATATTGGCACTTTATGGTAGTATTGCCTGGCAAGCCATCTTTCCCTGGTCTTCTTTCAGGTATTGACTTTTCGACTGCTTGGTTGGCCACTCCACAGTGACATCAATCCTGTGCATGGGAGTCGAACTATCACAGCAAAGAACAGTGCTGTAAATGTATGATAGATAAGTATGGAATGTTTATCCTGCAATAATATTGACACAGAATAGCACAGGACAAATGAGTATATCATTCTATGGTTTGCTGATCCACAAGCCTCCATTGCATAAGATAATTACTGTGTCAGAAAAGTCATCTCTATAGTGGTAATTTTGTCTCCTTTTCTAGGTGGTGAAGACTGTCGGTCTGCGCGAAGTCTGGTTCTTCGGGCTGCAGTATGTAGACAGTAAAGGTTATTCAACGTGGCTAAAGCTGAATAAAAAGGTTTGTTGCCCCACTTAATCTAATTTTTTATTAGTTTTTCTGATGTATCCCATTTTTATCTATTCACACTTTTTTGATTAGCGTTTTAATTACAAACCTGTTATTTTTAGTTTATTATTAGACCTGCAGTTTTATATCAGGCTGGCTACTTCTAATGTGTTTGAATCCGTGTTATAAAATTGAGTGATCAGCCTTCTATGAGCAAATGAAAGAAGTTGTAAAGGAATTTTTTTTTTTTTTTTTTGCTGAAATGTTTACAGGGTATAGAGACATATTAGCCGGATTCACGTAGAGCGGCGCATCTTTGGACTGGTGTAGCGCATCTCATATGCGCTACGCTGACGTAAATCAGTGAGGCAAGAACAGTATTCACAAAGCACTCGCTCCCAAACTTGCGCCGGCGTAACGTAAATTGGCCGGCGTAAGCCCGCCTAATTTAAAGTAGGAAGGTAGTGGGCATGATCTATTAAAATGAAGCGTGACCCCATGTAATTGAAGGGCCAAACGAACGGCACATGCGCGCGCATGCTCAGAATCACGTCGCATATACTCTCTAAGATAGGACGGCTCAATGCCTACGACGTGAACGTAACCTACGCCCAGCCCCATTCACGTACGACTTACATAAACGACGTAAAATACGACGGCTGTTCCGACGTCCATACCTTTGCATGGGATGCACCTTCTATATGGTGGTTTAACTTTACGCCGGACGTACGCCTTACGTAAACGGGCGATGATTACTGCGACGGGCGTAAGTACGTTCGTGAATCGGCGTATCTTGCTCATTTACATATTCGACGCGTATATCAATGGAAGCGCCCCTTGCGGCCAGCGTAAATATGCGCCCAAGATACGACGGCGTAGGAGACTTACGTCGGTCGGATGGAGCCAAAATTCAGGCGTATCTTATTTCAAGAATCAGGCACAGAGATACGACGGCGCATCCGTGAACTTACGCTGCGTATCAGAAGATACGTCGGCGTAAGTCTTTCTGAATCCCGCTAATAGTTAACCGATTCCTTTTAAAAATGATTAAAAATAGATAAAAATCAATCATATAATGTACCTACAGTTTCAGTTTCGTTTTTGCCTGCTTTTTTTCTGCTCTGTGATGTACAGAGACTCAGAGCCAATACAGGGCAGTGATGGTTTGTAAAATTGGTGTCGAGGGGTTTTAGACACACAGTAATCCCACCTCCTTGATTAGTGACCACAGAGAGAAAGTTCCCATGACTTTTTTCATCAGGAAACAGACAACCAGGAAGTGTTCAGAACAGAGAAGGATTAGAGCAAAAACGAACAATGAGGACATGAAACCAGCACTGCAGTAAGGTAAAGGAAGCTATTTAGCTTAAATTTTTTTTCCCTTTAGTGACCCTTTAAGCCTATGGTTTTAATCAGGTTAAATGTGTGCATGAACCTACACATTCATCTAGATTACGGAATCACCTAGTGTCTGTAGGACACTTGCAGACACAGTTTCACACTGCAGCGATGCCAGACATTGCACGTGATTTGCACCGTACTGCTGTGCAGATCACGTGCAATGTCTGTGCGATGCAAATTCAGCCATACAGACTGTAAGGCTAAATTTGCATTGCATTCAGGCCAAACTCATGCAGGACCCCCCCCCCCCCCCTCCCTTTTCTCCACACCAAAAGCGGTTTGCACAGGTGTGAACACCCATGCGTTCCGATTCCTGTCTGAATTGACAGTTTGCACTGACATATGCGAACCGATCTGGGGGTGTCAGTAACTTTGTATTGACGCTTCCAGCGGTTCGCATAGGGCAGTTCATTGAACTGCCTGTGAGTTGGGTGCGATGCAGGAACCCTCACTGGATTTGCAGGGTTTCTGCATCATGTTCTTCTAGGGGAGACTACAAATAGTCAAAATACATTGTGCAAAATGGTGCATTCTTATGGTCCAGAGAAATGATATGCAGCTGACACGGTAGCTAGCAAGTGCAAGAGGCTCTCTAAAAGCAGATTACATGGAAACTTTGAGCATCAATGGCAGAAGTAGAGCTTTGTAAGGCTGGCCATACATGGATTATTATTATTTTTCCAATTATTCTCATCTTAAAAAAAAAAATGGTGGATGGAGGAATCCTCCTAGCTGTACTATTGTATTCTGACAGTTTTTAAACAGTCTGGTTCAACAAAGGTCGATCATTAGTACCGTTAGTCTTCTGTTTAGTGGAAAGACCATGGATGGATTGAAATTTGCCGGTTCCTGCTAAACCAGACAGATTTTGATTCATCTTTTTCCAGGAAAAAAAATGTTTTGCTGAAATGACTGTTTACAGGGTATAGAGAAATAAAAGTTAACTAATTCCTTTTAAAAATGATTACAAATAGATAAAAATCAAAAAAAAAAATATATAGTGTTTGCTAGAAAATTACATAGAACCCCCCAAAAAAATAGGATTTTTACATGTGGGAGAGAAATGTCAGAATTGGCCCGGATGGAAAGTGGTTAAGGAAATGCAGGTATTTCACCCTTTTTATTATTTACTTGCCCATCTTTGGAAGATAACATGGCTTTAACTACCTCCCGCCCACCATATAGTAAAATGGCAGACAGGATCCCCTCTCGTTCTGAGGTGCCGTCGTATGACAGCACCCCAGTCTCACCGCTCTCTTGCGTGGCGATCATGGTCATGCTGTATCTTTAGGATGACCTGGCTGTTTACCTAAGTGATCGCCTGTGTCCAATCACAGCCAATCGCATGTAAATATGGAAGTGCCATTTATCAGCTCTCCTTGCCTCACACTGACCGTGTGAGGCGAGGAGTGCTGGTCAGCAGCATCTACTCGAAGGGGAGATTATACAGATAATCAGGGCGCTTGATCATCAGTGCCCTAATTATCAGTACAGCCACAGCTGTGCCCATCAGTGACACCAATTAGTGCTGCCTTTGTGCTCATCAGTGCCTGCTCATTGGTGCCGCCCAGCGGTGCAGAATATTGGTGCCTATTATTGCCCTTAAGTGCCGCTTCATCAGCGCACATCGGTGAAGGAGAAAAATTACTTATTTACAATATTTAGCGGCAGAAGCCAAGAGAAATCTTATTTATTTTTTTATAATTTTAGGCTTTTTTTTTCTCCAAACATTAAACTCAGCAGTGATTAAATGTCATCAATAGAAAGCTCTATTTGTGTGAAAAAAATAAATATATAAAAATATAATTTGGGTACAGCGTTGCATGTCCATCCAATTGTCATTCAAAGTGTGACAGTGTTGAAAGCTGAAAATTGGGGGGGTAACAGTGCTCATTATTGAAGCGTTTAAAGACCAAGTTCACCTTTTACATAAAAAATAATACATGTTCATCTTTTTGCAGGTAAAAATTGTGCGTGTAATTTTTTCAAACATAAGCCTGGAGGTATTGCACCCATGATCACCAGATCAGGGGCTTCAATGTCAGGCTCCTGCACACTGCCCGTACCTCTGTATGGGCTGCCATAGCAGACCTGTAGGCAATGTGAATGTACTATGGACGTGCTGATCAGCATGCTCGCAGTTCATTCAAAGTACAAGTACAATCTGCTGCGGTTAATTCACAGAAAACTGCCTGAATGACGTGGCTGTGTGGACAGAGCTACTTTTAAAAAGTGACAACAGGTGCATGGAGATGAATCTCCACCCACGGTGAGGTGATGTTGACCCCCTTGAAACCACAACCAAGTGCAGAGCTGCCCCATTCACTTGAAAGCAACGGGGTGTATTTTCTGCCACGAAGCAACAAAAGAAGGAGCTGTTGGGGGAGTAATAAAAACGGCTCAACCACAGGGTTTTGCCACCCTCAATCGCTGTGAACAAGCCCCAATTTGTTGAAATCTACCTGCTTTTTATATTTTGGATAACTTTGCTGTTTAAGACCACATTGACATGCTTGGGTGTCTGAATTAGTCTAGTGTGAGTAATGGACAAGTGCATATACCTGTAAAATACATGATCTGCCTGACCACTATTGGGCTGGTCTGATGTAGGAGAGAGCCCTTACCCTGCTAGCTAGTTTAGAATGTTAAATGGGCATGCCTGGCTTCTATGGGAGCATCACCCATCCAGTAAACTGGACAACAAATCTAAAATACCCGAGTAAACTAGAACTGAGACAAAGCGTTTGCAGGGGTCAGAATATTTTTTACTGTATGATGGGAAACATCCCTCTTTTATAATATGTGGGATACCAGGAACCACAGTGAAAGAGCTGTTCTACAGAATTCAGATCCTTTAAGGTGACCTATTTCTTCTGTTTCTATTCACCGGTGTACAATTTCATATTGAACTTCTAGGAAAAGTATATTGGCTGTTTTGTTTTCCTCTGTACTAAAAGAAAATCGCAGGCAACAAGTAAATTCAGTCAGTCAGTGAGCTACAAACTCAATTAGGAAAATACTGCAGTTGTCCTGATTTGAGAAACTTTAGTCTGTTCAGGAAATTATATTGATGATGTTAGATCAATTTTATTTTGCATTTTTCAATGTTTTTACATTTTAGCCACACAGAATGCTAAGCCTTGCTATTCAATTTGTAAAATGTCAGAGCCTTCATACCGTAGGCCAGTGTTTCTCAACTCCAGTCCTCGGGGCGCACCAACAGGTCTTGTTTTCAGGCTTTCCATTATTGTGCACAGGTGATTTTATCAGTTTCACTGCCTTAGTAATTACCACAGCAGTTTGATCTGAGGGAAATCCTGAAAACATGACCTGTTGGTGCGCCCCGAGGACTGGAGTTGAGAAACACTGCCGTAGGCAGCCGAAGCAGATAGGTTGGCTAAGTATCCAGAGGGAGGCAGGGCTTATTCTTTAGGCCTCCTGTACACTGCTGTTGGTAAATGGCATTTAGGAGCAGTTGGGCATTTTTTCAGCTGCCCCTGAACTCTCCTCTATCTTATCAGTACATGTACACAGGGTCGTTTATAGTCCTTTCCAGGCACTTGAGTTTAGAAGCATTTTTTGGAAAAAAAAAAAAAACGTGTTTAGTACAGATGTTCAAATGCTCAAATGCATTTGAAACGGCAAATGCTTGTAACATCTTGTAAACGCGGTAATTCTTTCGTTAATGGTTGTTTTTAATGGGGGGGGGGGGGGAGAAAGGGAAAAATCTTTGTAGCCCACAATATACAAGGATTGTAGACCACAAATGGTCAGAAATGATTTCCCATTGAAAACGTTCATAAACGCAGATGGTAAAAGTGGCAAAACTGATGTTTTATAATGTTGGCTACTAGCTGTCAAGTTCCAGCGCTCAGAAGAGGTTTTCAAACGTCCTGTGTACATGAAGCCTTACAGGTCAAGGTCTTTACAGCCTGGGCCTAGGATCCCAACGGCTCCACAAGTACTAAAGTACTTGCAGGCACCACAATGTGTGTGTGGGGGGAGGGCATCAGCAAGGGGAATATTTTCATCCAGCAGAAGTGGCATCGGCACAAGGCGCACAACCTGCTTGGATGAAAGTTATGTTCTTTGTCAATTATAAATGTCAATACAGTGTGGTAGAAGCATGAGATGCCTGATGAGAGCTGCAGTAGGTGCACACAACCCAGAACTCCAGTGCGGAGACCCTTTTTTTAGAATTCTCGTGCAATGGATAGTGAGAGCACTGTTAATACCAGATAGCTGAACTCGGTGTGCGCAGATCAAAAGGGTGGACAGCATACCGTCCAAACTGTAGAGAATTGTGAAATATGTTCAAAGAATTTGGTAAGCATATGGGAACGAACAGATCTTTGAATGGATTGTACTTTTCACTCTCGTTTCTCCTTGCCAGTCTAATAAAGTCTTAATAAGTGATTCTGCCCTAAATTTATGTTTTTTTTTAGTAAATGCTGCAAAGTTGGATCACCTCACTGCCTCTGGTGTTAACATTTGTGTGAGAACTCTGGGTCTGCACATCTTTTTATGGTCTCCGCAAGGGAGTCTCTACTGAGTTTCTAATTTAACTTTATTTTCTGTAGCAGAAATGTTGAGACTCCAAAGCTTGGAATTGTTGTGGTGGCATCTGTCAATTGGTATCTCTGATATAGATAAACACTCACCGGCCACTTTATTAGGTACACCTTGCTAGTACCAAGTTGGACCCCAATTTGCCTTCAAAACTGCCTTAATTCTTTGTGGAATGGATTCAGCAAGGTGTTGGAAACATTCCTCAGAGATTTTGGTCCATATTGACTTGCTAGCATCACGCATTTGCCGCGGATTTGTTGGATGCCCATCTATGATGCAAATCTGGATTGAGATCTGGTGACTGAGGAGGCCATTGGAGTGCAGTGTGTTCATTGTGTTCAAGAAACCAGTTTGAGATGATTGGCGCTTTGTGACATGGTGCATTATCCTGCTGGAAGGAGCCATCAGAAGATGGATACACTGTAGTCATAAAGGGATGGACATGGTCATCAACAGTACTCAATACGCTTTCCCTGCGGTTCCTGCATCTGCAAACACACTGCAGGTTAAGGTTAAGATGCGTGGGGGTGCCATTAGGAATGTTTTTTTGTTTTGTTTTTTGGTGCAGGAACAGCTGCGATATCTGCAACCACCCTGCACAGTGTGAACATGTAGCCATCAGTTGTGTGTTATTTACAAGTTTTCCACGAGCAACGGTGGTAGTCAAGAGTACGTTTGTGCTGTACGCATTCAAACATTATCACAAACGCGTTTTTCCATTTTTGGTTTATACTGCAGACCAGTGTGTATGAGCCCATAGAATACAATACTGCTGCCTACAGATCCTTATAAGTTAGAGTATTAAGGACAAAAATGTAAAAACAGAATAATTCAGCGCTTGGGTTTAACCACTTCCTGCGGCCGTATGACTATATACGGCCGCAGTGTGGTTGCCAATTGCCGGGAGGCCTCCGGACACTGGGGGGCGCACGAGCGCCGCCGATGGCGGCCAGCCCATGCCCGCCGCATCACTGAGATGCTGATGCACGTGCCTGGCGACCGCAATGTCCGCCAGGCACCCGCGATCGGCGGTTACACAGACGAGGACGTGGATCTGTGTGTGTAAACACACAGATCCACGTCCTGTCAGGGAGAGAGGAGACCGATCTGTGTCCCTTGTACATAGGGACACCTCCCCCAGTCAGTCCCCTTCCCCCACAGTTAGAAACACTATGCAGGGTACACATTTAACCCTTCCTCACCCCCTAGTGTTAACCCCTTCCCTGCCAGTCACATTTATATAGTAATTTGTGCATATTTATAGCACTGATTGCAGTATAAATGTGAATGGTGTCAAAAGTGTCCAATGTGTCCGCCATAATGTCGCAGTCCCAATAAAAATCGCAGATCGCCGCCATTACTAGTAAAAATAAAAAATAATTCTGTCCCCTATTTTGTAGGCGCTATAACTTTTGCACAAACCAGTCGCTTATTGCGATTTTTATTTTTATTGTTTTACTAAAAATATGTAGAATAATACGTATTGGCCTAGACTGAGAAAAAAAAATGTTTGTTTTTAAAAAAAAAAAAAAAAATTGGCTATTTATTATAGCAACAAGTAAAAAAATATTGTTTTTTTTTTTCAAAATTGTCGCTCTTTTTTTTGTTTGTTTATAGCGCAAAAAATAAAAACCGCAGAGGTGATCAAATACCACCAAAAGAAAACTCTACTTGTGGGGGGAAAAAAAGGACATCAATTTTGTTTGGGAGCCACGTCACATGAACGCGCAATTGTCCGTTAAAGCGACACAGTGCCGGAAGCTGAAATTTCACCTGTGCAGGAGGGGGGTATATGTGCCCAGTAAGCAAGTGGTTAAACAGGTTCTGGATAAAGCAGCCTACACACAATTTGTGATGCCAAATAGACAACCTAGTTAAATATATAGTGTGGCGCTAAATCACGCTCAACAAAGTAACTATAACAATAATTAAATGGAAACTCCTTTACATTACGTGATAAAAAGAAACATACCTCCAATATCCTCTAGAAGTGTGTAATACGTGACAACTCATAAAGTTCTTGATAAATGTTCTAAAAGAAGTTCCATTTCATAGCATAGAAAATGTTGACAAATGGAAAACATTTATGAAGAAGATCTTGAATGATGTGCAGATCACCATCCAGTGAAAATGAGAATGAAATTCCATGCTGACAGAAGTAATGACCTCTTACCAAATAATGTTGACCATGTGTAGTAAACAATGGTCAACAAGAATTGTTAAATGCATTCCACATTAAAAGTGTCTCCATCATCCAGTGCCTATCACCAACATGTTGCCACTTTATGCCAAATAAGATATTCGGCCTTCTACCCCTCAATATGAACCATTATGGGTTAAATGGTTATAAGTAGACTACTCCCAGATGGGAAAAACAACAAACACACATTGTAGCGCAGTATGTTCCAAATCAAACCTCTTTATTCCAAGAAAAAATCTGCACTTGCGAAACGACTGCTGCTACACCGTATAAGAAGCAGTTTAAACCAGGCGGTCTCCGAGTGCTGCACTCCAGGTGGTGGATAGCGCGATGAAGTCACGTTTTATGCCATATCCCCGCATTTGTGGGGGGAGATGACATCTTTAGGGGTATCAAGTGCCTATAAACCTGATAGGCACTGGATGTGGAATGCATTTAACTAGCCTTGTTGACCATTATTTACTCCACACGGTCCACATTATTTGATAACCGGCTATTATTTCACTTATGTCTTCATGGAATTTCTTCTTTGTACTGGATGGTGATCTGCACATTCTTGAAGAGCTTCATGAACTTTTTCTATTTTTCTGCCTTTTCTATGCTCTGAAATGGAACTTCTTTTATAATAAGAACTTTATGAATTGTCGCACATTGCACACTACTAGATGATATTGGATATATGTTTGCTTTTTATCATGTAATATTGAGGAGTTTTAATTTCATTTTTATAGTTACTTTGTTGAGAGTAATTTAACACCACACTATACATTTAATTAGAGTATTGTATGCGGATGACGACTTAATCCCTATCTGAATAGGTTTGTATGTGTGTCTCCTATATTCTTTTACAGCTGCTAGAGTCCATTAGAATTATAAAAAAAAAAAACTGCTGGAAGCTCATTAACTGGAACGCTGTGAATGTTTTTTCAATGTATTATTTGTTTCCACATATCTTTGAATAGAAGTGAGGTGCAGTGAAAGTGTATTGAGGATCAATAAGCATGAACACTAAGCAAAGCAATGAGAAGGTAAAGGCCACAGGTACAAACATGTTTTAAGTCTTCCATGCAGATTTCATTATGTGCGCACACTCATGTCTCCCTAAACGCACATCATAGTCCATGCTGTCGTCTTGTGTGATAGCTGCATGATTTTGTACACATGAAGTCTCATGGTAAGAATTGGCATGATTCTGTCACTTTCAACCTGCCTTGTTGTGACCATTCCACAAACAAACCACATGGTAACCACACCAATGTATGAGAATATGCGTATACCCTCATAATTTAACTGCAATGGGTGATATCTTATAATTTGTCTGAAGAAACAACTTGGTCTGTGATGTTTCTTATTGATCAGATTCAAGTCTGCACTGGAAAATGGGATCTCTGGAATGAATCGGTTGCCATGGGGCAACACAGGCACGTCTTTCAATTACATGGATAAACATGACCCAAAATGACTGCTATAAAGCCCTCTGGTTAATAGATGCTTATTCATATGATTTTTTTTTTTTTTTTTAGGTCACACAACAAGATGTTCGGAAAGAGAACCCTTTGCAGTTCAAATTCAGAGCTAAATTTTTCCCAGAGGATGTGTCGGAGGAGTTAATTCAGGAAATAACCCAGAGACTATTCTTTTTACAAGTTAAAGAAGCAATTTTAAATGATGAGATTTACTGTCCTCCTGAGACGGCTGTCCTTCTGGCCTCCTATGCTGTGCAAGCCAAATATGGAGATTACAGCAAGGATGTTCACAAACCAGGTTACCTGGCCAATGACCGGCTGCTTCCTCAGCGGTAAGTAAAGCACGCTCAAGATAAGGGAACGCATCCACCATAAACCAATGTGTGCTCCTATTCTTCTAATGAATGGAATGGCCTGGTATTTTTTCCTTGTTATAGGAGTATTGATTCCCATGTTCTTACAGAATGAAAATCAAATGGAATCTGTAAATAACATGCCCTGCTTTGCCAAGATCAATGCTGTGAGCGTCGCTTGCAGGTGATGCACAAAAGCTCGAGGTCACTAGCAGTTTTAAAAGCATAATCTGTGAACCAATTTCCTTTCATAAATGTGTCAAATCCCATCCTTTTTTTATTTATTATTTATTTATTAGATGTTTATTCCTAGAATTGTTGCTGGCTGTAATTTCCTCTTCGCTGTGGTGCCATATATAACTGATTCTCCTCTTTATGAGTTCAGTACATTTCTTCTGATATTGTTGAGAAATTAGAACCTGTATGCCTGCATGTTGTGTATTTAGAAGACCTATATGGAGACCAATCACTGTATAGAACAGTCTTTCATCATATATGAAGGCTGATCACCTGATAAGTGAATAATCTGACCTGATACTTTTCTTAAGTCAATCAACCAAATGCCTTATAAAAATGCAGCTTCCTTCTTTCATATTGATTGCCTCAGTGCTTGCCCTGTCTCCTAAAGTCTCGATTTGCAAGTGGGAACTATCTCAATTGCATAGGTCATTGGGAACCTGTTTTAGAAGCACCATTGCTGGTTCACCATTTGCGCACACCTGTCCATTTTGATCCTCATAATTGAGACTTATGGAACTCGTGAGATATATATAATTTTTTTTTTTAAGAGTATTAATACATCCTTTTTTGTATACCGTTTTTATATATATATATATGTGTGTGTGTGTGTGTGTGTGTGTGTGTGTGTGTGTATGTATACATAATATGGATTTATATACTTTTAAATTTATTTATATCGTATGGTCCTATAAGATTATTTATGTATAGAATACTTTTATTTGTTAGTATGTGATGTATTTGTATTACAGGTTTTTAGGTATATAATAATCTATTAAGCTTTTCCCTGTATATTCACACACACACACACACACACACACACACACACACACACATACACATATATATATATATATATATATATATATATATATATATATATATATATATATATATATATATATATATATATATATATATATATACACATACACACACATGCATACATACACTTTTTAACATTGGCCACTGTCCAGTTATGGCCACTTTGGATGTAATCAGGTAGTCAATATATTGATTGGTTGGTCTACATCCAATGGGGGCCTTACCTACTGCGTGCACTTTATAGCTCTGCATATGAGCATGTGTTGAGAGGATACACAGTGACCACCAATTGATGTACATGGGTCTCCATTTATATAGTCAAGCACTCCCCTCTTTGGCCACTAGGGGGAGTGACGCCACATAGGCAACTATGTGCCTGTATTGGCTCGGGAATGGGGATGGCCAGTGAGTTATTATTTGGGACCATTAAGCAATCACCACTAGATTGCATACTTCTAGTCTTACCCCTCCACCTATCACTAATTTTCCCCCTGGGTGCCAGTGCAAGGGAGGCTCTGTAGGCAACTATGTGCCTGTATTGGTGAAGCAGTGAGGATGACTAGTGAGAAGCTCCCCAGGCGAAACGAAAGTGGCGGGTGGAATGCATATACACCCGCACTTCCGGTATCGTGGCTGTAATATGTGCCGCGCATGAGCGGAAGTGACGTTCCGGCCCACTCTGAAACAAGGGTTGGAACGCAGGAAGCCTATACACTTCCTGGTCGAAGGACAGCGTACGCTCCACCGCATACCTATGGAGAGTGAGGAGACGCGATAGATCTGCTAGAGGTATCCCCGACCACTTGCCTACCGCTGACCAGGAAGAATCACAGTAGGGTAAGGCTGTATTATTTATACCTTCTAGTACTGGTCTGGCCTTTACCCCATGTACATCTTTCACCATACTGAGGCTGGTATAGCAAATAGGGCTGGCCTGTGAGACACCTCCCTTGGTAGTGGGATTCTTAAGTTCCATCGCCTAGGATGCAAGTGGCCGAGACAGAGGGGCGGGACTAGCCAATTGGGGGTGGCCTATCCTCGGGCTCCTCTACACATGTGCATATGTATATATTTGAGGGCTTTCATGAGAGAGCGACAGCGGACCACCTAGGCTCAGAGGAAAGGGCTGCACCCCAGAAACGCGTCAGCCATTTTGCCGGCTTGATACCATCCGATCCTTGTTGTCATCAGGTTTTGCTGGCGGTGCTGTGTACCAGTCTGATTGCTTGACAAGCGCTTTATACAACTCCTTTTGTGAGTAAGATTATTGTCTTTATTTCATTAAATAAAATCTTTTAAACGGTAATGCACTAGGTCGGTTCCCCCCCCCCCCCCCCCCCCTTTTCTTTTCTTTTTTTAGTTGCATGAATTCCCATGGTTCTGAGGAGGGCTGCAAGACTCCAGACTTTGCCTTAAAATTGGACTATGTTGCCCTCTAGCGGAAAACACCAGAGCGCAGGAGAATTTTTGTGCGTTATAACCTTTAGCATTCCCAGTTTTCTGCTGCTTTTCACCACGGAAGAGGTTAATATTATAGGATTGACTGCTGACGTCATCCACTAGGTGACGTCTCCATTCTGCGTTCTTTCCCACCATACAGCGTTGAGGAGGAATCATCTGCTGCTCCTGTTCAATCCTTTCCTGCTGCCCACCTACATTGACTTTGATCACCTTGCAGTACCTAAGGCCTTGCCTTACATTGCCTTACATTGCCACGCAGTTACAACATGTGTAATTCAAGACACATGCTAACAGTACCTGCAACACTCATAAATACTAATGGCTTCAGAGCTACTTCCTACTAATGGGGCCAACATCAGTAACCATGAATCCTGTTACCCTCTGCTCCTAAAGTCTATTCTGTTTGGAGTTGTCTTGGCTCCATTGGCTATGACCAATTCACCTGCCTTTTCAGCAACTGACTCTCTGATTCTGAGTCACTTCAGTCTTTTTCTAATGAGCTTTCTTCTGAAGCATCTCAGTCCTCTGCTAGAACTCCCACATAAGAGACCGTTTTGACACTTATTGATGTGGTGCACACCACTCTGAAACTAGAGGATTCGACTTTTGCTTTTACCCATGCTATTCTCAGTCTCTTTAGAATGCCTAAGACAACTAAGGCATTCCTGTTTATTATCTACAGAGATTGGAAATGCCCAGACAAGATGTTTTGCTCACCACTGCCTTAGCAAAGTGACCACCATATACTGGTAGAGGATGCACCTGTCTTTAAGGACTCAACCAATACATGGTTTTAAGCCATATTTAAGAATCTGTTCTCACTGGCAGGCCCTGCTTCTCACCCCATATTTGACGTGAACTTGCTTTGCCAAACCCAGTGTGTCTGGTTGAATTCCCTTGAAATAGATTATACCATTGCTTCAGTTGATCCAATGGTCATAGAACATTTGGAGCAAATAGTTGTAGATTTAGGCTACAGTTGTGACAGACTACTGGGGGTTTCCAGTCTCATCTATTGAATGGGCCTCCTGTCCATACAAGTAAATGACACTTTTGTGAAGGTGCTGGACTGCGGAACCTGCATCCAAGACGTGGCAGCTCTGCATGGCCTTTGAGGGACCACGTCTCTGTCAATGACGCTACTGGTGGCAAGGTTACTTCTCTTTAGAAGAACCCCAGGAAACGGACCTCAAAATATTCTCCCTCTATATTGGTTAAGAAACATCACTGTAATTTCCCCACTCCTGCATCATCTGTGTGCAGTTTCGCTAAGCTTTGCTGCCTGTCCACCCGGAAGGTCAAGGGCTCAATTCTACAAAATCATCAGATAAACCTTCATCAGTACAATCTAGAGTGGGGTGAGGTTTGTTTAGCCTTTGCAGGTACTTGGACTGCTTGCATCCCAGATGCCTGGGTGCAGGAGGTGATCTCCACGGACTACAAACTGGAGTTTTTCCTTTTTAACCAATTAGTTGGAACTTTAATTCCTAATTTTCTCAGTCCCCAGCCTTTGTGTCGCTGCATAGAATAGCTTTTCTCCGTTGAGCTCTCTCAGAGATTCTGGATGAAGATGTCATTGGAAGAACATTTTCTAGAGTTTCTCCAACCTGTTCACCCTTGCCAAACCCAAAGAAGCATTCATCCCATCTTGGATCTATAGGATAGAGCTTGCAATGACTGTTCAATTTTATTTTCCTTTTCTTCTCTGCAAAAAAGAATAACACAATGTGTACAGCATATAATGTGGATAGATGGCATTCAGGAAAATGACACGTAGATACAAAATTGTGACCAATCCAATAAGCAAAAAACAATAGCTGCACTACTGAAGACTGCAATTATTTTTCAGTGGAATGCCATAATATACCTGGTGAACATTGGCTGGTCAGACAGTGAAGCATGTCCGATTTCCATTTCAACTTTAAACGGGTACAGTAGAAATATGAAGAACAACATGTAATACGAATAACTTCTACTGATGAGACCCTCCATACAGGGCAAAGTTAGTAGGACTCATGTGGGGAGAATAAAGGCCAGGAGGGGGAGGCAATGGGCAAGTACAGAAGGTGGGGCGGATGGGGGTGTAGAGCACTGAGGGTGAGGCCAACCCAGGACCCCCCCTAGGTAAGAAAACCCTGAATAAACTGCTGGGGCAGGACTCAATGTTTAATGCATGGCTAGGGTCACCGGGAATTAATCCATGGTGGCAATCATCTTCGTTTAAATTGTGTGTGTGTGTGTGTGTTGTTTTGTCTGGAGGCATTCATTTTGTTCTTTAAAAGAGTGCATGTGAATGCTGTCCAGGGAAGCCAAGTGTTTTGGAGTGTTTCTCTGTGGGGCATAGCGGTCAGTTTTTCCATTTTATTAATTTCATTTTTTTAGAAAGCCACATGCAGGTTGTTAGGGGAGACATGGATTTTCATAGAGAACACAGGCTCATGCAACATTAAGTTGCTGAGCAGTCGAGGATGTTTAGAAGGAGCTGTGTTAATGTGAAGAAGAAAGCCCTGAGGGCCAAGGCCCACGATCTACAGAAGCAAGTTTAAATATTAGGTCATGTACCTCAGTCCAAAATAGACTCAACAGGGGGCAACTCCCGAATATATGTAGAAAAGTACTTGGTGCAGACTACGATCTACCAAAAGCATTTCAGGACCTGTGGGATAAGTTTGTGAAGGAGGACTGGGACTGTATCCCTGTTCTTGAAACCTACTGGAAATGGATGCCCCATTCCGCTATATTATTTGGACAGAGTGAGGGAAGAGTTGCCTATTCTGGATTATTTATTGTCCCAAATTAACATCTTTATTGGAGAACATATGTGTGTAAAGAAGACTTGGGGGTGTATATGGGACGTGTCTGTATGTAATATTGACGATGGTCATTTTAAAGGTGTTGTCCTCTGCTAAACAATGTTAAAGTCCGTGTCTGCCAAGATCAGAGTGTGAGCCTGATTTTTGCCCTATAAAGGGCAAAAATTGGTGTCCTATAGTTGTGAGGGGTCAGGCATGAGTTTGTATACCAGGATATGCAAGATCAGAACGTTCCCAGTAGATAATATAGTCACTGTTTAGCTGCTGGGCCTTGGCCTTTGAAAGAACGATGTTTAGTGCTTTAGATTTATTGTAATTTTTATTTTGAAATGGAAGAGTTCCCTGTATAGTTGAAAGTGAAAAAGTAGAGCAGGAATCGCTGAACCGGGTTGGGAAAAGAGAAATAAAAGGTGATCAGCAAACATTGCTATTTTGTGTTCTGACAATGTCTCTGTTCCCTGTATGGAGGGGTCTGCCCGGATCACATGCAATAAGGAGACGGGTCAAAATTTATATTAAAGGGGACAGCCCTGCCTGGTCCTATTGGTAAGGGGAAAATCGCCTGACCAGAAGTCTTTTGACCTTTTAAAGTAACTATTAGCATAAGGCTAAAGATCCAGGCTATCGTATGTGGAAACAGGAGGGTTTTTTAAGGATCCCAAAATGAGGAAAACCAAAGGTACAAGCACCAGGCCAAAGGACAGGGCCACAAATTGGTAGTGTAGGGGTCCCCCACCGCACAGCATGGAAAACTGATGCAATGCGCTAGAAAGATGAGATTTTGTGTAGGGAAAGGGCAGTGCTGAGGCCAGAACTGTCTTTCAGCCATTGCTTCTTTCAAAATGACTGATTCCATTTTGTCATCTTGCGTTCTCATTCCACTATCTTTATGTGGTTCAGACAGACCGTCGTCCAAGCCTATGGTTATCTGGTCCACCCTTTCCTGTCAAGTGACACTACTAGATCACTGAGTGCTCCTCTCACTTTTTGACATTTAAGCAACTATTTCTCAGATTTGCAAGTCTGGAACCTGACCAGTACTGTTCACTGGTTTCTAGTTTCTTCCAGGTGGATGTTGGGACCTCCACTGACAGCTTTGGGTGAAAGGTTTTTCGGGCAACTTTTTGAGCTACGCGCTGTCCCCAAATCTTTTTCTTGGGTCTGTTGGCATTTGTTGCTGTGCTAGAGATCTAAAATTTCCAGAAATGTTTAAGCCATGAGGAGATGTGTTTTTTTTTTTTTTTTTTATCTGAAAAATTTAACTCGGTGTGGAGTAGTTTTAGAAATTGAAATTCCTTCTGTTACACTGGAAAGGTGAATGCAGGATATCTAAAGGTATAATGCTTGAAATAAAAGGACAAATTATTCAGTAAATAAACTACACTACAAGGACTGTATCTGAAGAACATTCCAACTGTTCATGAAAACGGGTAACACCCCCTTTCCCTAAAAAGCAAGAAGGCTTTCCCATCTGTGTTGTTCACCTCTCAGTTGGGCATCCTGAAGTTGGAACACTTACTTTATTCCTCAATGGACAACAAAGAAAATAGGATTGTACTTGTTAAATACTTTTCTTTGAGTCCATTGAGGGACACAGGTCTCAACACTTTGATTCTACTTTTGGTACTGCTTGCTACAAAATTGTGGTATCAAAGTACCAGACCTCCTGTAGGCTACGGTATAACCCAAAGGTTAATGACTTCCTGTGTCCCTCACACACACGACTTTTACTTTGTGTGTAAAATAGGATTTTTATACTCAGTCTGTTGGTTCAGCCTTTAGAATGCTAACATTCATTCTTCAGTAATTCTTGGTTTAAACAATGGTTATTTAACATTGTTCTGTTTTTTTTTTTCTAGGGTTCTGGAACAACATAAACTGACAAAAGAACAATGGGAAGAAAGAATACAAACCTGGCATGAGGAGCATAGAAGCATGTTAAGGTATGAATAGTGATAGTCTGTGTACATGGTACACACATTTAATTCTGACTCGCTGTGTGTAAAGCCTATAGTCTTTCTAGATATTTAACCTTTTTACTGCTGCTGACTTGTAGCAAGCATCAATGGCAGTGCACAGTTTTACTTGCACTTTCGGTTTCTACAGGAGAGTGTGCATATCTCACAAGCTGACAAGTTCTCTGTTTTCAGAAAATATATAATATTTTGGGGGTTTTAACTTCAGACCTAAAATCATTTTTTAAACATGGGCAAAGTATTCAAAGACAGCTGTAGCTGTAGGTAAAATTTTGAATACCCAAAATTGGTATTTCAGTTTTTGCAAGATGCTAGAATTTAAAACCTAGGTCTTCGTGTTTACCCTGCCCATATTTGGTTTTTAGTTTTCACGCGGCCAGCGGTCAAAACATTCCTATCCTGAACACGATTCTTCTGCGTTCAGGAGCAGGAGGTTGAACCTCACCTCACCTAACCACAGCAGCTCCTAAACACGGCTAAAAGCCTATATGTACATTGACACAGACTTTTATGGAGTTGAGTTTAGGTGCTTTGGCAAAAACACACTAGACCACAACTCAGGTTTAGGAGCTTGCTAGTGCACATGAAGCCTTACGCCGCATACACACGATCGGAAATTCCATCAAGAAAACCGTGGATTTTTCTCCGACTGACTCTTGGATCAAACTTGTGTTGCATACACACGGTCACACAAATGTCTGAAATTCTGACCATCAAGAATGTGGTGACATACAACACTACAACGAGCCGAGCATGCGTGTTTTTTGTGCTTAGGAATTACATACAGACGATTGGAATTGCAGACAAAAACTTTTCCCATCGGAAAATTTGAGAACCAGCTCTCAAATTTTTGCTGTCGGCTCCGACACAAAATGTCCGATGGTGCCTACACACAGTCTGAATTTCTGACCAAAAGCTCACATAGAATTTTTCTTATCAGAAATTCAGATTGTGTGTTTGCGAAATAATAGTTTCTGATGACTTTCTTGGGACTACAGCTACAAAATTGTTGCTCCAATTCCCCACTACTGGAATGAATGAATGCACTGGCTTTAGGTGTTTTTTTAACACTTAGAGCATGTGTATCCAGGGGAGGAATAAAAAACATCTGGTGTTAATGGGGCCTAATGCCCTGTGCACACGATCACGTTTTGCGATGAAAAAAAATGTCATTTTTTTATCATGAAAAAAAATTAAATTTTTCCAACTTTATCATTAAAAACTATGTTGCCCACACACCATCGTTTTTGAAAAATTATGAACAAAGTGACGGCACTCTAAAGGGCAAGTTCTATTCACCTTGAGGCTGCTTTTAGCTGGTTACTTGTTAGTAAAAGACGATTCGTGCTTTTTTGTCTGTTACAGCGTGATGAATGTGCTTACTCCATTATGAATGGTAGTTTTACCTCCCGCCTCAAAACTTGCTTCTGGGCATGTGCGGGTTTAAAACGTTGTTTTTGCCCACACACGATCATTTTTTATGACACAAAAAATTACATTTTAAAAAATGACATAAAAAATTGAAGCATGTTCTAACTTTTTTTTGGTCGTTTTTCAGAAGACAAAAAACAATGTTTTGCCCACACACGATCATTTTAAATGACATTTTTAAAAAGTGATCGTGTGTACAGGGCATAACTCTTGACCATCCTCTAAAAACAGCACTTTACATTTAACTCAACTCAATCAACACTTAAAGCGGGAGTTCACCCGAATTTTTTTTTTTTTTTAAAGATTAGATTGATGCTCATTTTGTCAAGGGGAATTGGGTAGTTTTTTTAAATCGAAGCAGTACTTACCGTTTTAGAGAGCGATCTTCTCGGCCGCTTCCGGGTATGGGTCTTCGGGACTGGGCGTTCCTATTTGATTGACAGGCTTCCGACGGTCGCATACATCGCGTCACGATTTTCCGAAAGTAGCCGAACGTCGGTGCGCAGGCGCCGTATAGAGCCGCAGCGACGTTCGGCTTCTTTCGGCTACTCGTGATGCGATGTAGGCGACCGTCGGAAGCCTGTCAATCAAATAGGAACGCCCAGTCCCGCAGCCCATACCCGGAAGCGGCGGAGAAGATCGCTCTCCAAAACGGTAAGTACTGCTTCGATTTAAAAAAAAATACCCGATTCCCCTTGACAAAATGAGCATCAATCTAATCTTAAAAATTTACTTTTCGGGGGGAAACTTCAACTTTAACCCTAAAATTGATTCTAACACCAATTTAGAATCAATTTAGACTAAGCCCTAATACTGTCGCCTAATATACTGTTTTCTAATATTTTGCACACTCACTCATCCTGTGTTAAAGCAAACAATCCAGTGCCAAAAGCATACAGTCCCAATATCTCAGCACCAAAATGTGATCTGAAAAAACTCTTGTGCATCTCTCTGATTTAGTTTCATAGATTACTATAGAAGTACAATTTCTCTTGATTTCTAGTCTAAGCTTTGGCCACCTTTTAATATGCTTTATGGTATTTTCTCCACAGGGAAGACTCTATGATGGAGTACCTAAAAATTGCCCAGGATCTAGAAATGTATGGAGTAAATTATTTTGAGATTAAAAATAAAAAGGGCACAGAGCTATGGCTGGGTGTGGACGCATTGGGCCTTAATATATATGAACATGAAGACAAGTAAGTTTTTTGTATGTGATTTGGCATCTGAAATAATTTCTCTCTTAAAATAGTTTTATATACAGTGAGGGCAAAAAAGTATTTGTTCCCCTGCTGATCTTTTAAGTCTTGCCCACTGACAAAGAAATGATCAGTCTATAATATATAGTAAGGGGCCCCATAATTCCATGTTGGCGGCCCTGTCTGTGGGGCATCCTCAAACGGAAGGTGGAGGAGCGCAAGGTCTCTAACATCCACCAGCACTGTGATGTCATCATGGAGCAGTGGAAGAGGACTCCAGTGGCAACCTGTGAACCTCTGGTGAACTCCATGCCCAGGAGGGTAAAGGCAGTGCTGCAAAATAATGGTGGCCACACAAAATATTGACACTTTGTCCCCAATTTGGACATTTTCACTTAAAGGAACACTAAAGGTACAATTATTATTTTTTTTAAATAACATGCATGTTATACTTACCTCCACTGTGCAGATCGTTTTGCACAGAGTGACCCGGATCCGTGTCTTCTGGGGTCCCTCGGCGGCTGTCTCGGCTCCTCCTCGCAAAAGCTTTCCACGTTCATGCGAGCTCCCTCGCATGGTGGAAAGCTTTTGCGAGCGCGCTCCCGTGATACAGCAGCGGCCATAGCCGCCGACTGTATCACTCGGCCCCGCCCCCCGGCGCTGCGTCATCCGCTGTGATTGACAGCAGCGCCAGCCAATGGCTGCGCTGCTATCAATCCGCCCAGCCTAGCCAATCAACGGCCAGGCTGGGAACCGAGCAGGACGACAAGCATGCGCACGGGACTTTCGAACGGTGAGGTAAGTAAAACGGGGGCTCGGGGGGGGGGGGGGGCGGTGCTGTCAGATGTTTTTTTACCTTAATGCATAGGATGCATTAAGGTAAAAAAACTTTTACCTTTACAACTCCTTTAAAGGGGCAGGGGGGTGTACTGACTTTTGTTTCCAGCAGTTTAGACATTAATGGCTGTGTTGAGTTATTTTGAGAAGACAACTAATTTACACTGTTATACAAGCTGTACATCCACTACTTTACATTTGTAGCCAAGTTTAATTTCTTCAGTGTTGTCACATGAAAAGATATAGGGTTAGATTCAGCAAGAAGATACGGTGGCGTATCTCCAGATACGCCGCCGTAATTTCAAATCTGCGCCGTCGTATCTTTACGCCGATTCTCCAAGGCAGATACGTTGAAAAAATAGGCTTTCTCCGCCGACGTAACTTGAATACGGTGGCGTATAAATGTGTGCATTTTTACGCTGGCCGCTAGGGGCGCTTCCGTTGTTTGCGGCGTAGAATATGCAAATGACCTATATACACCGATTCACAAACGTACGTATGCCTGGCGCAATTTTTCTTACGTCGTTTACGTTAGGCTTTTTCGGCGTAAGGTTACTCCTGCTATTAGGAGGCGCAGCCAATGTTAAGTATGGACGTCGTTCCCGCTTCGAAATTTGAATTTTTTACGTCGTTTGCGTAAGTCGTTCGCGAATAGGGCTGGATGTAATTTACGTTCACGTCGAAAGCAATGACGATTTGCGTCGGAATTTCGAGCATGCGCACTGGGATTCTTTCACGAACGGCGCATGCGCCGTTAGTAAAAAAACGTAAAATACGCGGGGTCAACATTAATTTAAATAACACGCCCCCCTCATCATTTGAATTAGGCGCGCTTACGCCGGCCCCATTTACGCTACGCCGCCGTAAGTTAGGAGGCAAGTGCTTTGTGAATACAGCACTTGCCTCTAAAACTTACGGCGGCACAGCGTAAATACGCTGCACCGCCTTAGTATTGCGCGCAGCTACCTGAATCTAGCCCATAATATTTACAAAAATGTGAGGGGTGTACTCACTTTTGTGAGATACTGTATATCCGATTCCACGTACAAGGTAGGAGCAAGCCAATACACTGACAGATGTGCGAAAGACCTGCATGGCATCAGCGATCTGCTGATTGATTACTGGTGCAATGCTTTACAGCAGGGATATGCAATTAGCGGACCTCCAGCTGTTCGCAAAACTACAAGTCCCATCATGCCTCTGCCTCTGGGTGTCATGCTTGTGGCTGCCTGAGTCTTGCTATGCCTCATGGGACTTGTAGTTCTGCAACAGCTGCAGGTCCGCTAATAGCATATCCCTGCTTTACAGGCTCCTATAACAATTTGCATTTATTTGTATTTTTTTTGTCAAAGGGTCAACCTACCCTTTAACATGTGCTTGAATGGTCCATTTTTAGTTTGATGGGTACAATGTATTAAGCAGTAAGGGCCTTTTTCCACTGGCATTAGAAGCAGGAGTTTGAGGCATGTTTTCAACTCTTCTCAAACTCCTAGTAAAGCAGTCTGCAATTAAAACTCTGGACAGCACACAGTGCTGTTTGCATTATAGAAACATGAAGTGTTTGCGTTGCATGGCTGAACTTCACAAATGAAGTGTAATGTAGCGTCATGGAGGAGTTGAAGGATCAACTTCTTCTATTCAAGTCTATGATGATGCACCATAAACTCACTGGCATGCGTTTGCAGCGAGTTTGCAATTTATTTGCAAGGAGTTAAACCTTGTTCAAAACGGCTAAGAAAAAAAAACAGGGTTTTTAACATGCGTTAAATGCGACACAAACTCAACAACTTGCATTAACGCTATAGACGTGATTGTTAAGCATCAGTATTTTGAGCAAGTGTGAACAAGGCCTTCACCTTCTGTCTAAATGATGGTGATAATATAATCAATATAGCAAAGGTATGTATATGGCTTTTGTTGCGTGCTGTTGCGTACTTCCTCTTCCAGGTCAACCATAAACTGGTTAGCATATTGGGGTGTCATGTTGCGTCCCATAGCAGTACCCATACACTGAAAATAAATGGTTTTGTGTTAAAATGAGTTCAATAGGATTCAGAATCTGTGGCAGAAATCCTGTCCTTTTGTGTAGGAAGTTGTTGGACAGAGATCCTACAATCTACATCCATAGTCAATAGAAATGCATTTGGTCGCAAATGCTTTATAGTATGGTGTTCACTTCTGTAGTTGTCAAACTCTAAAAACATTTAAAAAAAAATTGAATTTGAAGTCACAAATATACCCTTGCTCAGGAGAGCGTAATGTGATGCTGCTTTGAGCTCCTAAATCAAATGACTACGCTGTCTTGATTTTGGGTGCGTAATATTTCTGATGGTTTGCTTGAAAACCCGTTGCTCTGTGCAGATAAAAATCTTCCCTTATATTCTCAATGCCTCTGAAACCCATTGTCAATTAAGTATTAAAGTGTCCTTTTTTTTTTCTCTCTCTCTTAAGGTTGACACCTAAAATAGGATTTCCTTGGAGTGAAATCAGGAACATCTCATTTAATGACAAAAAGTTTGTTATAAAACCCATTGACAAGAAAGCGCCGGTAAGAGAAGTGGCTTAGACACATGAGTTGAAAGTTTGTTACTTGGTTGACTTTCTACAGTAGGTGCTATTTCCATTCGTCTTTTAGCCCCGGTTCACACTTTTGCAATGCAGGAACCAGCGCGATTCCTGTGCGGGTTTCCACATCGTATCTCACTTCACACTGCTCTTTGTGAACCGCTGCAGGTGTCAATACAAAGTTAATGACACCTCAGATCGGATTGCAGTACGAACCGTGAATTTGGACAGGAATCTGTTGGCACGGGTGATCCCAGTGCAAAAAAAAA
Organism: Rana temporaria; assembly: GCF_905171775.1. Lineage (NCBI taxonomy): Eukaryota > Metazoa > Chordata > Amphibia > Anura > Ranidae > Rana > Rana temporaria. The sequence continues at coordinate 97,027,341 of NC_053490.1, forward strand.
GTTCCTGTAGCATTTTCATGCAAATGCAATGTGATTTCAGCCATACAAACTGTATGGCTGAATTTGCATTGCACAGACATCGCAATGTGGTGCAAATCATATGCGATGTCTTTGTTTGCAATAGTGTGCACCCAGGCTTGTAGTCCTTCAAGTACCAGATTTAAAGCATAATTGCGTAAAACAAAGTTGAAATACTTTTTTATATATATATATATATATATACATACATACATACATACATACATACATGTGTGTGGCAGAAGTATATAAGAATTACAAGGAGAGAAAAAATATAAATTTCTCCTTGTAATTCATATACCTCTGCCACACACATTGCCAGGAAGGAGAAACGCTTAGTGGTTGTTAACCCCAGTCATTAAATTTGAACTAAGCACATATATCTGTAGTGTTTACTTCTCTCACTTCAAAGCTTTAAAGCTGCATACGCATTATACAATATTTGTTAAATTTCCTTCAGATTTACCTTCAACTATGTAGTGCAAGGGCCTGCCTGATTGCATACAATTTGAAAGGCTATGGTTTTGGTAAACCTTAAGGAAAGTTATACAAGAAAATTGTACAAAAATTGTATAGTGTGTAGCCAGCTTAAGAGGGCGGGGGTCTTTTTCCTCCAATTGGCTCTCACATAGTGTATGAGAGCTGTAACTGCAGTGCTCCATCCTCTCCTCTGTACTCCTCACAGATGCATAAGGATTTTCAGCAGAAATCTGCAATTTTGAAGGCTTGTAGACCAAGGACTGCAAATAAGCAATAAAACTTTTGTAGGAGGATTTGTTTTATCTCTGTGTATCATGTGAGGCTATTAACTTCACTCGATATATCTGAGGGTTTACAACCACTTTAAGTTTTGCTTCACACTGCCGCGACTTGGGATCCAACCTGTGAGACCACCCCAAGTCGTGTGACGTGAAATCCCATGTTGGTCAATAAGAGCTGTCTTGGCACTACTGAAGTCGCTCTGACTTTAGAAAAGGTTCCTGTACTACTTCAAGGCGACTTGTGCCCATAGACTTTAATGAAAATGACTTCCAAGTCAGATCCTTGTCTATATTGCTGTGAATTGGATCCGACATTACAGGAAGATTACCCAGGCATTCCCTGAAAGTTGCTTCAAAGTCGCATCAAGTAGTACTTAAGTCACCTGCAAATCACCAGGAAGTTGCACGAAAAGTTGCACAACTCAGGTCGCAGCAGTGTGAACTGAGCCTTGCAACTTGCAATGTCACCTGTTTACCTTTTCACTTGCTCAGTAGGTTGCTCAAAAGGCACAGTTGATACTTTTATACAACTAGGAAACTGTGAAGCAGAGTATAGTGTTGTTTTCCAAGCTGCGCAGTGTACAAGGCACATGTAAATCACAAGACTGGATAAAGAGTTCCAAATCCTTTTACTGATATAGCTGTTTACATATGTAATTTTAGCCACAGTTCCACAGTTGTCGTCCAAAGTAGAGCTCCAGGCAAAAAGATCCTCTTGAAAAGTGTTTGTGTGTGTGTGTGTGTGTGTGTGTGCGTGTGTGTATATATGTATATATATATATATATTAGTTGTGCTCATAGTTTACATACCCTGACATAATTTATGCTTTCTTGGCCATTTTTCAGAGAATATAAATGTTAACACAAAAACTTTTATCATTCAGCCGTGTTTACGCTTTTTAAATCCTTATGACAGTAGGAAATACCCAAATGACCCTGATCAAAAGTTTACATACCCTGATAAATTTTGGCCTGATAACATGCACACAAAGGGGTTTGAATGGCTATTAAAGGTAACCATCCTCACCTGTGATTTGTTTTATAATTGGTGTGTGTGTGTGTGTTTTTGTGTGTGTATATAAAAAGTCAATGAGTTTCTGGACTCCTGAGAGACCCTTGCATCTTTCATCCGGTGCTGCACTGACATTTCTGGATTCTGAGTAATGGGGAAAGCAAAATAATTGTCAAAGGATCTGCGGAAAAAGGTAGTTGAACTGTATAAAACAGGAAAGGGATATAAAAAGATATCCAAGGAATTGAGAATGCCAGCCAGCAGTGTTCAAACTCTAATCAAAAGGAAGGGTTTTGTTGAAACCAAACCACGGTCAGGTAGACCAACTAAAATTTCAGCCACAACTGTTGGCAAAATTGTCTGGGATGCAAAGAAAAACCCACAAATAACTTCAGGTGAAATACAGGACTCTCTGAAAACATGTGGTGTGGCTGTTTCAAGATGCACAATAAGGAGGCACTTGAAGAAAGATGGGCTGCATGGTCGAGTCGCTAGAAGAAAGCCATTACTATGAAAATGCCACAAAGTATCCCGCTTACAATATACCAAACGGCACAGAGACAAGACTCAAACCTTCTGGCACAAAGTAATTTGGAGTGATGAGACCAAAATTAAGCGTTTTGGCCACAACCATAAACACTACATTTGGAGAGGAGTCAACAAGGCCTATGATGAAGGTACACTATTCCTACTGTGAAACATGGAGGTGGATCGCTGATGTTTTGGGGATGTGTGAGCTACAAAGGCACAGGAAATTTGGTCAAAATTGATGGCAAGATGAAAGTAGTATGTTATAAAAAAAAATTCTGGAGGAACATTTGCATTCATCAGCCAGGAAGCTGCCCATGGGACGTACTTGGGCATTCCAACATAACAATGATCCAAAACACAAGGCCAAGTCGACCTGTCATTGGCTACAGCAGAATAAAGTGAAAGTTCTGGAGTGGACATCTCAGTCTCCTGACCTCCATATCATTGAGCCACTCTGGGGAGATCTCAAATGTGCAGTTCATGCAAGACAGCCCAAGAATTTACAGGAACTGGAGTCTTTTTGCCAAGAAGAATGGGCAGCTTTACCATCTAAGAAGATAAAGAGCCTCATCCACAAATACCAGAAAAGACTTCAAGCTGTCATTGATGTTAAAGGGGACAATACACGGTATTTAAAAATGGGGTATGTAAACTTTTAATCTGGGTCATTTTGGTAGTTTCTGCTGTCATTATAAATTTAAAAAACAGTAAACACAGTTTGACATTAAATGGCTTCAGCCAAACACTGACCATGAGTGAAAAATGTTTTTGTGTCATCATTCATATTCTCTGAAAAATGGCCAAAAATCATATATATACCGTATATAATAACACTATATTTTCAAATGTATTGGGGCACCTGCCTTTTCACACAGATGAACTTTTATGGCATCTCAGTCTTAGTCCGTAGGGTTCAATATTGAGTTGGCCCACCCTTTGCAGCTATAACAGCTTCAGCGTTTCTGGGAAGGCTGTCCACAAGGTTTAGGAGTGTATCTATGGGAATGTTTGACCATTCACCCAGAAGCGCATTTGTAAGGTCAGGCACGGATGTTGGATGAGAAGACCTGGCTTGCAGTCTCCATGCTAATTCATCCCAAAGATGTTCTATCGGTTTGAGGTCAGAACTATGCAGGTCATTGAAGTTCCCCAAACTCTCTCGTCCATGTTTTTATGAACCTTGCTTTGTGCACTGGTGAGCAGTGGTGTTGGAACAGGAAGGGGCCATCCCCAAACTATGCTGACGCCTTAAGAGTTCCCTTTACTGGATCTAAGGGGCCAAGCCTAACCTCCGAAAAACAACCCCACACCACAACCCCCCCCCCCCCCCCCCAACCAAATGATTTGGACCAGTGCACAAAGCAAGGTCCATAAAGACATGGATGAGTAAGTTTGGGTTGCAGGAACTTGACATCCTGCACATGAAGTCTGAGACTTCTTGAGATAAAAAAAAATCAGTGGTTGGGTTTGCATACACTTGTAAAGTGTGTGTGTGTGTGTGTGTGTGTGTGTAGATTAATTTTAATTAAAGCTGTAAGCAGTGCAAGTATCTAAATTTTACCTGGCCTCTTTTGGTCACTTTACTGCAGAGCTCTGACTGGGGAAGGGAGATGAGCAAAACAAGCCCATTGGTTCTATTGCCATGTAAAGCCCCGTACACATGGGCTGAACATCGGACGACATTCGGCTCGTGTGTATGGCAGCTGGTTTGAAATCACCCAGCTGAACTTTTGGCTTCTGTCGAAGGGGCATAACTGAAAATGAAAAAGGTCTGTCTATCTGCATCCGATCAGCGCTTTAAGCCAGTGGGGGGGGGGGGGTTGCGCATGGCCCCGTCACAACACAATAGCTCAGGATATAACGTGCAACTGGTAGCGTTATAGAAAAAGATGAGTTTGTATAAATTCAGTCTGCTTTTTTTGTATAATGCAGATGTGCTCGAGGGTTGTTTTTATACACATTTCTGTAAAAAGAGTAACAAGAGTAGATTTGTAAGTATTTGCTTACTTTTTTTCAGGACTTTGTATTTTATGCTCCCCGTTTAAGAATAAATAAACGTATATTAGCCTTATGTATGGGCAACCATGAGCTCTACATGAGAAGGAGGAAGCCTGACACAATTGAGGTGCAGCAGATGAAGGCTCAGGCCAGAGAAGAGAAGCATCAGAAACAGCTGGAAAGGTATGGTGCGATCATATATGTACTCCTTGGAATGGCAGTCACGGGCCTGCCTTGCATAAATGCTAATTTATAGACGAAGTCCACCTTTTAAAGGATATTGCATGTTGCACTCATATTTAGGCAGTAACATCTTGCCCCACCTGCACAGCAACGTCATTCATTTACAAGATCTGTGAATGAATAAACAACAAGTCTTACCTTGAACCTTCGCAGACAGACTTGCAGTTATCAACGGAACAAAGGTGTGCTGATTACTGCACTTATAGTCCTTTGACCTTTTTCTCCTGCTGTCTATCCGAAAGTTCATACTTTGGTATGGACAAGGAGATGGAGGAAGTCTGCAGGAGCTTGTGCATTGCACCCCCAGTCCACAGCTCATTTGTAAAATAACAAATGCATCCTTTTTTATTCTTCAAATGTGGGTGTATTTTTTCCCCAAAGGGATGATTTAGCCTTTAATAAGCTGTAGATGCTGTTATACATGTTCATTAAAAAAAAATCATCAAAGAGCATCACATCCAAATTTTACATTGGTCTCTAGTTATCCTTTCCATGAGATAGTTAAAACAGAACTCTAGTTTTAATTTATTTTTTATACAGTATGCTGCTGTGAATGCATTGAAATACAAAGTGCATCTTTGCTGTAATGCCTATCTTGTCCCCAGTGCTGTCACCTTCAGACTTGCCACTCTAGGGACCGCCACTTCTGAGTTAAATGAATGTAAAATGCTGTATCCAGCTGAAACTGTTCATCCTTTCAGTGTAACTACTGCCACTATTCACCCAGTAACCACTAATCATCCGCTGCAAATAAATGGTGCTGTAACCAGGATATTCCAGGTGCTATTTTAACCTCTGTGTCTCCTTAGTTTGCATCAACCTGTCAAATACAGATGACTTTTAAAATCCCAAAAGCTCTTCTAGCGCTTTCCCCAAAGAACCCTTTTGCATGGCCGTAAAAGTTATCGGGTAACTCTACAGATGATAAACTGCCTACATTCACCAAGTGGTTAAGGGAAAATAAAATCTGAGGTGCTTTGGGAGAAGTTGGAGGGCAGTGAGGGTGCTAGAGTTCATTGATTATTCTTTTACTCCGACAAGCTTTTTTTCTTTCCTTTTTTTTTGTAATTTGACAGGTTGGACATTTTTGTGAATGGAATATCTTTATTTTTCTTTACTCTTGGGCTTACAGGGATGCGGTGTACATTTTTTTTTTTTTTGTTTTGTTTTTTTGTTTACTTGATCAGCCAGACGCTCTTTCTGCTAAACCATTTTTTTCCTGCCACCTTCTCCTCAGGCCTCGGTGACTCGCCAAGAGTGAGGAGAACATTTGAGAGTGCATGAGTAGGAAGCCACTTTTTCCAGTAGGTCCAGTAATTAGAGTCTTAACTTTTATGTGAGCCCTTCCCGTTTCTAACTATATTTGTGCCTTCAGCCAAGATTTTAACATTGGTATCTGCACACAAGGATGGATAACAGGAAAGTCTGCACCCAAGGCTTCTTTTTTGTTTACTTTTACAGGTAGTAGCAATTACAATTCAATGCTGATTTCTATTAAAACTAAGCTGCTTTTGTGAGTTTTTCTTAGTGAATATAATCAATCAACACACTATATCCCACCACCATCATATTAAGTAATAGGAGAACATGAGGAGGGAGGGAGTTGGGGGATTGTCCTTTACCACTATATATACTTACATTTGTGACTATTCACTTGGGCTGCACAAATAAGAAAAAGCTCAGTGGTGGACACAGACTTTTCTACACAATCTAAATCTGCAGTGGGCACACAGATAAGATCAGCGGGACAGCCGAAGGCTCGATCAACTAGGTATATTTTACTCTACAATAAAACAAATGCTTTAGTGGCTAAAGCCTGCAGTGCTGATCGAGCGCAAGTTTCCCAACAGTGTAGATCAGTAGAGGTTGAACAGTTGATCCACTTCTGTTCATCCACAGTGTCCACAAATGGCTCAAAATTCAGCTGCTGAACCAGCTGACCTTTGAATATGTATTTGCAGCTTTAGTCTATGTGGTATATAATCCCAAGTAGATCTTTCAACTTGTGTTACAGTTCTGCTCTGTGGATGACTTACCGTATATATTCGAATATAAGCCGAGGCACCTAATTTTACCACAAAAAAATTATTGGGAAAATGTATTGACTCGAGTATAAGCCCAGGGTGTCCATGTGCGTGCCTCACTGTGTCCATGTGCGTGCCTCACTGTGTCCGTGCCTCACTGTGTCCGTGCCTCACTGTGTCCGTGCCTCACTGTGTCCATGCCTCGACTGACGTTTAACATGGGAGTCTATGGAAGGGGTGCCCGGCTTTGAAAAATCAGTGCTCCCCAGCCGTAGGTCCCCCAGACAACAAACATTGCACACTTGTAGAGGAGAAATAGGGCTAGGATCCAGGGGACCTACGACCTTCCAGGACTGGGTCCCCCAAATCACCAGGGAAATTACAGTTTAACATGGGAGTCTATAGAAGGGGTGCCCGGGTTTGAAAAATCGGTGCTCCCCGGGTGTAGGTCCCCCGGACAACAAACTTTGCACACTTGTAGAGAAAGAGTGGGGCTACATGTGTGCCAAGGCTGATACCGGGTTCACAAATCTGGGGGATGAGGCGCAAAAAGGTGACTCGAGTATAAGCAGAGGGGGGGGCATTTTCAGCACACAAAAAATGTGCTGAAAAACTTGGCTTATACTCGAGTATATACGGTAGTGCTTTGCAATTTCCCTCTCATGCGGTATCTGTGGATGATGCTGCCAGGGCTGGACTGGGACACAAATTTGGCCCTGGACTTCATCCAGACCGGCCCACTTTAATTCAATAAAATAAAAATCACGCCCACCAAAAGGCCCCTACATCCATTATTGTATATCATGAGAGGGAGAGAGAGAGAGAGAGAGAGGGGGGTGAGTGTAAGAAAAAGAGAGTGAGTGTAAAATAGAGGGGGTGAGTGTAGGACCCCTTTTTACACGGAGGCATTTTTAGGCGCTTTTGGGCTAAAAATAGCGCATGTAAAGCGACTGAAAAACGCTTCCGCTGCAGTCCCAGTGTGAAAGCCTGAGTGCCTGAGCCTGAGTGCTTTCACACTGGGGCGCTGCCAGGTCATTACAAAAAGTCTTCCAAGCAGCATCTATGTTTTTTAAAAAAACGGCCCACTGAGCCATCGGCCCACCGGGAAACTCCCTGTAGTCCCAATGGCCAGTCCATCCCTGGATGCTGCATTTGACTAGGTGAAAAAGTATAAAATCATAACTATCAGAGCAATCAGATAAAGTTGCAGATCAACATGAAAATGGCATTCAGTAGGTATGCTGTTTTCAAGCCATTGAGAATGAGGAACATTCTTGTTTAAATAGGAAGTGTTTATGTAGTCTGTGAAGCAAGTATCAGCAAGCAGCTTGTGGCTTTTAATGAGAAGCTCATAATGTACATTGAACAGTATTTGTAACATTACTCCTCTCCGTGTGTATTTAATTGTCTGGCCTGCATGAACTCTGTGTGGCACGGTGTTATTGAAGGGCAGGAGGAGGAGGTAATGGGTGGCTGGAGGATTCTATGCATTAGGACAGGGGTGGAGCTGCAGGTCTGGTCATTAATGACACTTGATACACATAAGACATTTAAGCTTTTCCTCTTTCCAGCAATGAATATAATGATACAAATTGGCTTAACAATTTCCCGTCTACATTTCTGGGTCTTTAGCTTAGAATATTGAACTGTACGTATTTAATTATTAGCACCGTGGAGCTCTACGCTGCCACTGTGTGATCAGATTAGACTAGATTACTCGGCACAGATTTGTAGCGGGTACCTCCTGAAAGCTGCAGTGGTATGTATTTGTTTTTACCTTCTAGCTACCTATCTACCTTTCCCAGAAGTTGATATTTGTGTCAGAATGTTGGCGGTTAACCAAATTTAGCTCGACTTGCTGTTATGTTTACTTCTCATTTATACAGCTCACAGCCTTTATTAAAGAAGGCAGCAGTAATGTCTAGAAGGAAATCTGTAATCCTCTTGTATTATCTTGTATTAGAATATGGCACTTTACACCTTTGTTAGTATTATTGTTGTACTGATAGTTTGCTGCCATGCTCTGCTGTTCAGAATTATCTTTGTAGTAAAGCTTTCCATACACTGGTTTGAGGCTGGGAAAAAAACAAAAACCTAACAGAACAGGTTCTTCTATCCACGTAAATGATGTAGTTGGAGGAATTCTGACAGCTGTACCCACCACTGTCAGATAGCAATGATCTGCTGCTGCAACCCCTGATCCAGGGAAACTTTCCAGCACGTCCTTTACAAGTCAAACAATCCTTTCCAACACATCCCATACATTAAAGTCAATCAAACAATCCTTTCAATCACATCCCTTGAAACACACCCCCAAATAGACTTCTGTCAAGTGAGTGCAGCCACACACTGATCATAATTCAGCTGTTGCATGCTGAACTGGCCAAATTGTGTTCAGTGTATGGCCAGACTATTGTAGAAGAAGTTTTAGGTGTATCTAAATCGAAAACAAAACGTAATATGTTGCAGTTTTCCAGTTGTCATTTGGCAGCGAGATACATTTGCACTTTTCTGGCTCAGCAGGTACAGAAAATACCTGTGCCAGAAATGATTTGTCCTTGTCACTTTTAAGCGTTTAAGTGATTTTAAAGTCCACGTTTTTTTTGTCTTTTTGTTTGTTTTTTAATAACAAATAAGTTATGATTACCTGCTCGGTGCAGTCGTTTTGCACAGAGCAGCCCGATCCTCCTCTTCTCAGGTCCCCCGCAGGCGCTCCTGGCTCTACCCTCCTGCCAAGTGCGCCAGAGTAGGCCCTGCCCCCTCTTCTCATGGGCTCACTGGCTTTGATTGAAAGCAGCTGGAGCCAACACCAATGAGAAGGGAGAGCCCCCAAAGCGTCAACTTTTGTACACGTCGCTGGATCGCGATGGGGCTCAGGTAAGTATTTAGGGAGCTGCTGCACACAGAAGGTTTTGCATGAAGGTAGAAAACCTTGAGCCTTTAGAACTTTTAAAGAAAGCACAAATAAATTTGTCTGTTTTGTAAACTACTAGTCTCTTCAATTCTCCATGTAATGTTGATGAACAAAGGCAGACATGCTTGAACTCCAGAGCCTGTGTGACAGCCATGGCTGCCCCCACAGATGCATTGAAGAAATGTCTGGGCAAGTTACCTAAAAGCCACTAAACTGGATCCATATATAAATGCATAGCTTCCTGACCGCCTTTAAAGCCATGAAATCCAGAGTGAAGTAATGTGTAACTTTAGATTTCTGCTGAAATCGAGCTCTGGCTCCACCTGGTCCTTGTCATATGGAATGTGATGTGGAAAGGCCATTCGAGCACCTGGGGTGTTCATGAAGATGTTTCAAGGTGTGATTTTTGTATTTAAGGTGTGACTTTTAATCTAGTACTATACATAGTTTCACTTATTCATAAAACTGTAAATGCATTAGGCAAGCAATTCATTTGTTCCTCCAAAGTAAACACTGATGCTTTATTAGACTGTAAATATAATGGCAAAAATGGCTAATAAGTAAGGTTTTTTTTATTATTATTATTTCAATCGTTTCCCTAAAAGACATGTAGTTGGTACAGTAAGCTTGCTTACAAACCCTAAGAAGTTAATATCCTGAGCACACTCTTAGACTTTTCTTATGTTGTGATAAAATTCAAAGTATGAGAAACAAAGGAAAGTCAATATATTTTAAAAAGGTTTGTGCTGGCCACCTTATGAACACAGATGAGAAATAGCCTGTATGGCAGGGGTCTTCAAACTTTTCAAAGAAAGGGCAAGTTTACTGTCCTTCAGACTTCAGGGGGGCTGGCTTGTGCCCAATGGGGGGGATGTACCAGACCCAGCATCAGTGAGAATATATATGGCCTCAGGGTTGGCAGTATTAGTGGGGGGAATGGTGCCCCATCATTGGTATTAGTGGGAGGAATAGTGCCGTATTGGTGGGAGGAATGGTGCCCCATCATTGGTATTGGTGGGAGAAATGGTGCCCCATCATTGGTATTGGTGGGAGGAATGGTGTCCCATCATTGGTATTGGTGGGAGGAATGGTGCCCCATCATTGGTATTGGTGGGAGGAATGGTGCCCCATCATTGGTATTGGTGGGAGGAATGGTGCCCCATCATTGGTATTGGTGGGAGGAATGGTGCCCCATCATTGGTATTAGTGGGAGGAATGGTGCCCCATCATTGGTATTGGTGGGAGAAAAAGTGCCCCATCATTGGTATTGGTGGGAGGAATGGTGCCCCATCATTGGTATTGGTGGGAGGAATGGTGCCCCATCATTGGTATTGGTGGGAGGAATGGTGCCCCATCATTGGTATTGGTGGGAGGAATGGTGCCCCACCATTGGTATTGGTGGGAGGAATGGTTGCCCCATCATTGGTATTGGTGGGAGGAATGGTTGCCCCATCATTGGTATTGGTGGGAGGAATAGTGCCCCATCATTGGTATTGGTGGGAGAAATGGTGCCCCATCATTGGTATTGGTGGGAGAAATGGTGCCCCATAATTGGTATTAGTGGGAGAAATGGTGCCCCATCATTGGTATTAGTGGGAGAAATGGTGCCCCATCATTGGTATTAGTGGGAGGAATGGTGCCCCATCATTGGTATTGGTGGGAGGAATCGTGCCCCATCATTGGTGGGAGGAATAGTGCTTCATTGTTGGTGTCAATGGGAGGAATCGTGCCTCATCAATAATAGTGGGAGGAATTACCCCATCATTAGTGTCCGTGGCAGAAATTATGCCCAAGTGTTGGTGTCATTGGGAGGTATAGTGCCCCAAAGGCTGGATTAAGTCTAGCAACGGGCCACATTCGATCCTTGGGCCATGTTTGGAGACCACTTCCATATAGTAAACGCCTGTTTAAAAATGTACTGTATGCAGAACACATTGACATTTAATTCCCTATAACTGTGTCAAATCACAATAACCCATTACATTTGAATAAGGAAACAATAAAAAGTCCTTGATGATCCTTTTCAAGTTCAGGTTGGAAGCTCTTTAGTTGTTGTTGTTGGGGAAGCACCTTTAAATGAGGTACTGTGACAAATGAAGACTGAAACGTCTTGCTTTTAAGTGAATCCAGCTGTCTTTTGCCAGCCCTGGGAACAGGTTCTATTCTCACTTCTTCTGAATCCCAGGAGAAACTGTCAGTAGCACAGGTGTGTATGCAGCCAGGACAAAGTGCCCTGACTCATCCTTCACCAGTCGTTTTATGTTCTTATATCTATTTGCAGTGGAGCCTTAGGCAGTTGCTGGTTAGGTTTAGTAGCACAATATGTAAAGACACAGCCTATTATGTTTATCATGTTTACCACATCTCTATGTAGGGTTTTCATCAAGGCCAACTCCACATCCGGGACATGGGTGCTTTAGATTAAATGTAAACCCAAAAAAGTAAACTAACTAAAGGCAAAACCTTTTTTAAAACTGGTATTAAACCAAAACAAAAATGTATTAAGTTGCAGCTTACTAATAATTCGATGTAGTGACTGCATTTGTTTTCTTTTCTTTTATTTTTTTTAGACCCCTTTCACAGGCCGTTTTAACGCTAGAAATCACACCTGAAAACTGCCTCCCATTCTCTGCAATGGGTGCTTTCCCACCTGAGTGGTGCACTTGCGGTACGTTCCAAAAAGTCCTGCAAGTTGATCTTGGGGGCGGGTTGGGAGTGCTGTATAGAGCGCTCCCAAAAATGCTCCTGCCCATTGCAATGCATGGGCAGCGCTATCGAAGCACCTGAAAAGCGCTTCAGAAGTGGCGCAACACGGGTGTTTTTAACCCCTTCTTTGGGGTTAAAAGTGCCCTGCTAGCAGCCAAACGTCAGTAAAGTGGCGTTTTACCGTGTCCGCAGCCCCAGTGTGAAAGGGGTCCTAGGCTTTTTTTTTTTTTTAATATGGGGATACAGTCTGTTATTTCTCAACTTCCTTTTATCAGACTAATCTATAGCAGTTAAAGGTTTGAGACAAACCATTTAAGACTGACAAGGGTACTTACAATTATCAACTTTTATTCATTGAAGTAAAACCTTTATCCCAAAAGGGAAAAAAATAAAAAAGTTTGCTATAACTCAAGTGTGAGCTGTAGTTCAGCTTCCATTTGTTAGTCAAGTGCATCCAAATCAGCTAGCCTAACATTACCCCCTCCCCAGACTGTCAGTGCTGCCATCCAAAGGTGTCTGCTTTATTATTATTACTACTACTACTACAGGAAGTGTGTTACTGGCAGGATCACAAGGAGAATAAAGGAAAAATACATCTATGGATTGGTAAGCTGCAATATATTATGTTTTCATGTTTGGGTTTAACCCTTTCACGCCGAGCGTACGCATATATGCGTCCTCGGCTTTCAGGGGTTGTACCGGGATGATGCCTGCAGCCGCAGGCATCATCCCGGTACCGTTGTTTAGAGCGGGCGATCGGCTTTCCAAACATAACAACCGATGCGGCTAAAAGCCGCTCGGTTGTTATGCCGGAGGAGCGGGAGGGGACATCCCCCCCCCTCCCGCCGCCTCTCGCCGCTCTGACCGGGCCTCCCGTCCCACCGGGAGACCCGATCCACGATCCGGCGCCTCCAGCGTCTCGGCGCGCTCTGAAACAAAGCCGTAAACGGCTTTGATTCAGTGTGCGCATTGAAACCACGGAAGCGGCGTCATGACGTCACTTCCGGGTTTCTCGGCTGCCAATGGCGCCGGATTTAAAAAAGTACACAGTATTCAGAATCGCCGTTTTCGGCGATCTGAATACTTTGAAGTGCAAAGGAGGGCTCGGAGGTCTTTTAGACCCCGATCCCTCCATAAAGAGTACCTGTCACGACCTATTGCTGTCACAAGGGATGTTTACATTCCTTGTGACAGCAATAAAAGTGATCAAAATGTAAAAAAAAAAAAAAAAAAAATGTAATATTAGAAAAAATAAATAAATAAGAAAACAAAAAAAAAATTTTTTTAAAGCGCCCCCCTCCCCGCGAGCTTGCGCAGCAAAGAAAGCGCATACGGAAGTCGCGCCCGCATATGAAAACGGTGTTCAAATAACACATGTGAGGTATCGCCGCGATCGTAAGAGCGAGAGCAATAATTATAGCACTAGGCCTACTCTGTAACTCTAACCTGGTAACCGTAAAAAAAGTTTAAAGCGTCGCCTATGGAGATTTTTAGTTACCGTAGTTTGTCGCCATTCCACGAGTGCGTGCAATTATAAAGCGTGTCATGCTTGGTATCTATTTACTCGGCATAACATCATCTTTCACATTATGCAAAAAAATTGGGCTAATTTTACTTTTTCATTTTTTTAAAATTCATGAAAGTAAATTTTTCCCAAAAAGTTGTGTTTAAAACACCGCCGCACAAATACCGTATGACATAAAATATTGCAACAATCGCCATTTTATTCTCTAGATTCTCTGCTAAAAATATATATATAATGTTTGGGGGTTCTAAGTAATTTTCTAGCCAAAAATATGGATTTTAACTTGTAAACACCAAATGTCATACATAGGCATAGGCATGAAAGGGTTAATATTTCTTTGAGATTTGGATAGAGGGGAGAGGGATTGGAACACCTGTCAGATTTGTATTGCTGTCTATGCCCCCACTGGGGGACATTCATGCTTTTCTATTTGTTATGTTTATGGCTATTCATAAAAGAACAAGGGATTCACTAATTTTTGAGGGTTTTCTTCTTCCTGTTTTTACAATGGGACAGTAAATCTCCCCAATTTGCCTTTTTAATTATACTTTAAAGAGGAAGTAAATACTGATGGTACTTCCTCTTTATTCACCCCTCTTCCTTCCAGGGCCGTGGACTCCGGCTTTGTGACTGGCAGGAGTCGTGTGATGTCACTCCTGCACATGTGCGTAGGAGCCGACGGTCACGGCAAGGCCCTATAGAAACGACATGATCGTGCCCTCCCTTTAGTGCACATGCCCTGATGGCTTTGGCACAAGCGTCTGTGGTAAGCATCTCCTAAGCTGTGCAGGTTTAGGAGATATTTTCAATACCTACAGGTAATCCTTATTATAGGCTTACCTGTAGGTAAAAGTGGTCTGTATGTGTCAGGACCTGGATTTGAACCTGGGACCTCAGCTATGTCTGGCAGTGAACCTTCTCACTGAGCTATCTGGGATGCTGGACAGCTCCCTGTCTGATCTGCTGGACAAACCCATCTGATCCATTGAACATTCCTGCCTTGTGTCTTGATTGTCTTGAACCTTGAACCCCTTGCTCCTCCCACGAACTTCCTGATATAAGCCATGTCTCAGCACAATATTCTGGCAAGGAGGAAGTGCAATCTCCAGCCTATATCTCGCTCCTGTCTTCCCTGCTGCCGTCCATATTTGCTACTGCTCGTTACCGACCACTTGGCTTGTTATCGACTACGCTTCTGCCTGATCCCAACCTACAAATACTTATTACCGACCCCTTGGCTTGTTATCGACTACGCTTCTGTTTGATCCTCACCTGCTTATCTGCTATTGTACCCCGGCTTTCTCACCTCCTGGTGGGGCTATCCTGAGGACCGCGACCTGGCGCTAACACGCAGCAAAATCCATCTTCACCTTCAGAAGCTCTGGTGAATACCGGTTAGCGCTTAGATTCCGCACCTCAGGTGACCCCGTGTCATCAGCCAGGGTGACCTGTTCTGCTGCTATAGCTACTGGCCTCTGAGCCTGACTCCAGATCGTGACAGAATATTCTGGCCCAAAACATGGAGGCCGTTGTAGCAGCTGCTGTAGCTCCTCTCAGGGTGCAAATCGCTGAGTTGCAGACGTTTGCTGTTAACTACCAGGAAAAATGTTCTGAGTTACAAATTGAAGTGAAAGCACTACAAGAGGAAATCCTTGATATGAATAAACAATTGCGTGACTTTCGTGCTCGAGACACTGCTGCCGTAGATACTAATACACGAATGCCCCTACCACTTAAGTTTAACGGAGACCACCGCCATTATAGAGGGTTCCTTAATCAATGTCGCATATACTTTCAGATGCAACCTGCTGCATTTACTTCGGACAGGAAAAAGGTGCTGTTTATTATCAACCTCCTGACTGAGGAAGCTTTAGCCTGGGCCTCCCCTTATGTGGAGAAAGATGATGTCGTCCTGGATGATTTCAATTCTTTTGTGACTGCGATGAACCAAGTTTTCGATGATCCTAACCGCTGCACTACTGCTGAGGCAAAATTGCACAATTTACGGCAGGGTAGACGCTCTGTTGCAGAGTACACAACTGAATTTCGACGCTGGATCTCAGATACCAATTGGAATCCAGCAGCACAAAAGAGTCAGTTCCGTCAAGGACTCGCGGAACAAGTAAAAGATGAGCTTGCCAGAGTAGAAAGTCCTGACGACCTTGAGGCTTTTATTAAATTGTGTATTCGAATTGATCAAAGACTTACTGAAAGGAGAAAGGAGAGACTGGGAATCTTAGGCAGTAATGGTGGCATGCGTTTTTCTACTACTCAGTATCCTCCTAAGGTTTCAAGATTTACTCCTGATTCTGACACTCCTGAACCTATGCAGGTGGATGCTCTTAAAAGATCTATTACTACTCAGGAGAAAGAAAGACGACGTTCAGAGAACTTATGTCTTTATTGTGGAGACTCCGGACATTACGCAGTTAATTGTCCCAATAAATTTAAAAGAACAATTGCAGCAACAGATATTACAGTATCTGAACAAATAAACTCAATTTCTCAGTCCGTCTCTCCTTTAATTCAGGAAGCAAATAAGGTTAATTCTTTATTAACTCATTTTGTCATGCCCATTAAGCTAATTTCTGAGGGCCGTGAAATCCCCTGCTCTGCTATGCTGGACTCTGGGGCTGGAGGAAACTTTATGGATATAGAGTTTGCCCACCACAATAACATTCAAGCCATAAATACATCTTCTCCTATTGAGATGGAGACAGTTGATGGTTCACCCTTATCCTCAGGACCTGTTACCCATAAAACCGTTCCTTTGGTAATCCAGTTTGAGGCGGATCATCGTGAGACCATCAGCTTTCAGTTGATCACATCACCCAAATTTCCCATCATTTTGGGCATTCCGTGGTTCTCCACTCACAATCCCTCTATCAACTGGGGAGCACGGACCATAGATTTCACATCCTCCCACTGCAAGGAACACTGTAGGGAATCTTATCAAACAAGTTCTCCGCTGGTCAAGGAATTGCAAGTTGGTGTGGTAACTACCCAGTCATATGACGACTTGCCTCCACAATACCATGCATTCCGGGATGTCTGTGATAAGAAAAATGCAGATCAATTACCTCCTCATCGCCCATACGATTGCCCCATTGAGCTGCTTCCAGGGGCCGAAATACCTTTTGGCCGCCTTTTTAATCTCTCAGAACCTGAATTAAAAGTGCTCAGGGAGTGGCTTGATGAAAATTTAGAAAAGGGTTTTATTAGACACTCAACATCTCCTGCAGGAGCAGCTCTATTCTTTGTTGAAAAGAAAGACTCCACCTTGCGTCCATGCATTGATTACAGGCACATGAATAAGGTCACAATTAAAAACCGTTATCCACTCCCCTTGATCTCGGAAATGTTGGAAAGACTTCGTTCTGCCAAAGTGTTTACAAAACTTGACCTACGGGGGGCATATAACCTGGTCCGTATTCGTTCAGGAGATGAATGGAAAACCGCCTTTAGAACCAGATATGGGCATTTTGAGTCCTTGGTCATGCCTTTTGGTCTCTGCAATGCCCCTGCGACCTTTCAGCACTTCATAAATGATGTTTTTCGAGATCTGTTGGACCAATTTGTCATTGCTTATCTGGATGACATCCTTATCTTTTCTGATAACCTGGAAGAGCACCGCAAGCATGTTTGCATTGTCTTTGAAAGATTAAGGCAGAATCGACTTTACATCAAATTGGAGAAATGTGAGTTTGAACAAACCCAGATCCAGTTCTTAGGGTATATTATTTCTCCAGATGGTGTGGGCATGGATCCTGAGAAGATTAAAGCAGTGGTAGATTGGCCTGCCCCCGGAAACATTAAGGAAATCCAACGATTTGTCGGGTTTGCCAACTTTTACCGAAAATTTATAAGGAACTTCTCTAAGGTGATAGCTCCAATTACCCAGCTAACAAAGAAAGGGGTGCCCTTTGTGTGGTCATCTGAGGCACAGGCTGCTTTTGGAAAGTTAAAAACTCTTTTTACTTCTGCACCAGTATTGGTACATCCCAATCCTGAATTACCTTTTATAGTGGAAGTGGATGCTTCAAACTCTGCCGTGGGAGCTATCCTCTCCCAACGACATGGTGAAAAGATGCAGCTACATCCTTGTGCTTACTTTTCTCGTGTAATGTCTTCAGCCGAAAGAAATTATGACATTGGGAATAAGGAGTTGCTAGCAATTAAAGAAGCATTTTCTGAATGGAGGCATTTGCTGGAAGGCGCTAAGCATCCTGTAACCGTTCTCACTGATCATAAGAATCTGGAATTCATTCGTTCTGCCAAGAGATTGTCTTCTAGACAAGCACGTTGGTCATTATTCTTTTCCAGGTTCAATTTTATTATCTCATATCGACCTGGGTCAAGGAATGGTAAGGCTGATGCCTTATCACGAATGTTGTCTGGGCCTCTCCAGGAAGACAACTCTGAATACACAGTCCTGCCTCAAAAGAACTTTCTAGGTGTCACAAGTTCTAAAGCATTCTTGAGTCTTCTCAAGGAAGGGTATGAGAATGACCCACTCCTCAAAGATCCTCCTATGAACATCATCCTTGATTACAAGAATGGCTTCTGGACTCAAGCACATCGCCTCTATGTACCTGAAGTTGCTCGGGTTGAAGTCCTCAAGTTGGTTCATGACTCCAAACTTGCTGGACATTTTGGAGTTTCTAAGACGGAGGAACTTTTATCCCGTTCCTTTTGGTGGCCTGGGTACAAAAGAGATGTCAAAAGTTATGTAGCCTCGTGCCTGGTCTGTGCTCGCAATAAGACACCCCGAGCTTCTCCTTTGGGGTTGCTCCAGCCACTCCCTGTCCCATCAAGACCATGGGGATCAATTTCTATGGACTTTGTGGTTGATTTACCCCCCTCTAAAGAAATGACCACTATCTTGGTTGTTATTGACCGCTTCACTAAGATGGCTCACTTCATACCAGTGAAGGGGGTACCCTCTGCAGAACAAACTGCAGAGTTGATGGTTCGAGAAGTCTTTAGACTACATGGAATTCCAGAAGATGTAGTTTCTGACCGAGGAGTACAGTTCACTTCAAAATTTTGGAAAAGCTTTTGCTCAGCTTTAGGAGTAACAATTAATCTCTCTTCTGCTTTTCATCCTCAGTCTAATGGTCAGACCGAGAGGACCAATCAAACGTTAGAGCAGTACCTCCGATGTTTTGTTAGTTATCTTCAGGATGACTGGGTGGACTATCTTCCTACAGCGGAGTTTGCTTATAACAATTCTAAACATAGCTCCACCTCTCAGACCCCTTTTTTCCTAAATACCGGGCTTCATCCAGCTTTTATCCCTGATCTCCCTATCTCAACTCCAATTCCTGCTGTTACCAACAGATTAACTGCTTTACAGGAGATCCAGGGAAAATTGATCGAGACTTTGAGGGAAGCTCAGGAAAGTTACAAGAAGGCTGCAGATAGACATCGCAGAGCACTTCCTACCTTTCATGTGGGTGATCAAGTTTGGTTATCTACTAAAAATCTGAAGGTTCATGTTCCATCTGCAAAGTTGGGACAAAAGTTTGTGGGACCTTTCCAGATCTTGGCCCAGATCAACCCAGTTGCCTTTCGCCTAAAACTTCCAGCAAGTATGAAGATTCACCCTGTGTTTCACATTTCGCTACTTAAACCTTTTCACGAAAATACTTTTTCTGGAAGAACACTTCCACCCCCTCCACCTGTTGAGGTACAGGGTGAGGAAGAATACGTGGTGGAGAAAATTCTTGATTCCAGGATCTATAGGAACAAATTGCAATATCTGGTTCAATGGGAAGGATACGGGACAGAAGAAAATTCTTGGGAGCCTGAGCAGAACGTTCATGCTCCTAGATTAACAAGAGAATTCCACCAGAGGTTCCCTCACAAACCAGGCCCTAAGACGTCCAGTGGACGTCCTGGGAGGAGGGGAGTACTGTCAGGACCTGGATTTGAACCTGGGACCTCAGCTATGTCTGGCAGTGAACCTTCTCACTGAGCTATCTGGGATGCTGGACAGCTCCCTGTCTGATCTGCTGGACAAACCCATCTGATCCATTGAACATTCCTGCCTTGTGTCTTGATTGTCTTGAACCTTGAACCCCTTGCTCCTCCCACGAACTTCCTGATATAAGCCATGTCTCAGCACAATATTCTGGCAAGGAGGAAGTGCAATCTCCAGCCTATATCTCGCTCCTGTCTTCCCTGCTGCCGTCCATATTTGCTACTGCTCGTTACCGACCACTTGGCTTGTTATCGACTACGCTTCTGCCTGATCCCAACCTACAAATACTTATTACCGACCCCTTGGCTTGTTATCGACTACGCTTCTGTTTGATCCTCACCTGCTTATCTGCTATTGTACCCCGGCTTTCTCACCTCCTGGTGGGGCTATCCTGAGGACCGCGACCTGGCGCTAACACGCAGCAAAATCCATCTTCACCTTCAGAAGCTCTGGTGAATACCGGTTAGCGCTTAGATTCCGCACCTCAGGTGACCCCGTGTCATCAGCCAGGGTGACCTGTTCTGCTGCTATAGCTACTGGCCTCTGAGCCTGACTCCAGATCGTGACAGTATGGCTTTACAACCACTTTAAGTGACGAATTTAGTTGGTCAACTACAGGTAATGCTTTTTCCCCCCCATTAGTTTTGAATGTTGCGTGTAAGGGTTAATAGTACCATACTTGGGTGTTAATTGCGTTCCCCATTGAAGTTTCCTCTCACTTTAATGAGGGCAGCAGATAAATGCTCAAATTATCCAAGTTCAATAGAAGTGTAAAAAGTTAGTTGGTAAAGCCTAACCCCAAAATCTTATACTTGCCTCTTAACCACTCCCCATCACTCCTCCTGTGGCCACCATGGCAAAATATCCAGTGCTTCCAGATATTGGGGGTGCATGAGGCCTTCTCCCCATGATGCAGTGCTCTCGCTTAGCAGCCAGTTGCTTGGTCTAACCACTGGCAAATGATTGAGAGGGTTATATCAATGCTCCGACGCTGGATATTTTGGTGGCTGCTGTGATGAAAAAGGTACGGCAAGGAAGCTTTAGACAGGCGAGTATATGGTGGGGGGTGGTTTTGCACACACCGTCACTTTGCCCTGAATGGCTACATTGTCTCTCCAACCTTTCTCCCATTCTTACAGGGAAAAATAAATGTTTATAGTTACGCTGTAAGTGCCATTTGCATTCTTTAAAACTTATGCAAAAGTGGAATTGAACTTTAAGAGCTGCGTTATGTGTTTTTAGTGGTGTCTGAACCTCATAAAGACTGTGATTGATTGTGTTGTGGTGATTTGCCAGACATTAGGAAGCACATTTAGTAAATCATCATTAATTATATGCGCTGTTTACCTGACTGGACACATTTATTCCCTTCTAGAGCACAGATAGAAAATGAAAAGAAGAAAAGAGAAATAGCAGAGAAAGAAAAAGAGAGGATAGAACGTGAAAAGGATGAGCTAATTGAACGCCTTCGACAAATCGAAGAACAGACGCTAAAAGCACAAAAAGGTATTTTAATAAGTATACTGTTCCTGAATTCTACCAGCAATATGTACAACATGTCACTTGGAGGAGGGGGTGTGTTTTAATTGTTCAATACAGGACACAGGCTAAGTATTCACAGACCCATGGCAAGCTTTTGAGGACATGCCCCTTTGTGTGCCTCCCCTATGACCCTACCTGCTCTGTAAGTCCTCAGTTTATTTGCCAGTGTCTTAAGGTGATGGGCCTCTTCTTCTTGCGTCTGGAGAAATCAGTCTTGGATTAACTACTTTATTTTATCTTCCTATCCTTTAATCAACTTCTTCACCGTCTTCAAATAGAATAGAAGCAGTGCATCCAGATTGGTGTGACCTCTGTAAAACCTTGGGAGCCATACCCTGACCACATGCTGTGGGGATAGCCTGTGATGTTGCTTCAGGAACTGGATCCTGCATGGGCACTCACCTTGGCACTTTGTGCAACATGTTTAGCCACATGTGGCTTTAGAGGTCCATGGCCTACCTACCATGAGGAGCAAAACCTTACCCTATTATAGGGACAGGTAAGACAGGGTCACCCTGTATATTTGACTGTTATTGTAAAACTGAGACTCTGGATTTTAATTTACCATGTAAACTTTTCAAATTTCAAACTGCGCTAAAACTCAACATCTTGGAGCTTGTGAAGTGGCCAGGTGTTCTATCACACCACAGGTCGCACACTTTGAGCTCTTATAAGGTACTTGAGCACCTCCTCCCATCCTTTTGCCATGAGAACCTTGCTACTTGGCAGTCTGTACCTGGATTGCAGTGTGTATCCTTCCCGGACAGGCTTATTCTATATTCCACACCCTACTTTGTGAGTACCCCACAAGGGAATACCCTCACCCTTCGCTATGGCAGAAGCTAAGCAAAAGGGAGCCATGGCAAAAACTCAGATGAACATTGACTCTGCTGAAGGACCTGCACAACAGTCAACCTCCATAACAATGCTTGCGTTGCATCAGAGCAGGGCCCAATTTTATTAATCGTCGGCATCTGTTTTTAGCTCTGTCAGGTATGCAACAATTTGTCCACCATACTAAAATAGATTTTTCTGCAATTATATCTCAATTTATTTAGCAACTAACGCCTTTGATTCAGCCATTACTGTCCAGGGCTCCAAAATGCAATACTTCCTCTCCAGCTCCACCATTTTCACTTCAGTCTGATCCAGATATGAACGGCCTAGAAAAGGAACACTTAACAGGGAATGAAGAGGAATCGTATGAGGCTACAGAGAATTTCTTATCCTAAGGCTCCTATAAACCTGCTTGCCAATGTGAATATGCTCACTTCTGTGTGCAAAAGCCTTGTTGTCACTCTTGACTCTCCCCTGTCTCTCCATGCCCCTTTGGGTACAAAGAAACCTACTAAATCTAAAAAGACCGTCCCTGTTAATAATTGGATATGAAATGTATGAAAATTTGGTTACTCCAGAATAGATTTTCACTCCTCCAAAAATCATTGCCAAACAGTAAAAAAAATTCACAAAGGGGTCTGTTTCTGTAGAACAGTGGTTCTCAACCTCCATCCTCAAGTACCCCCAACGGGCTTTGTTTTGGGAACTTCCCTTAGATAAAATGGCTCTTATCTATACCATGTTATTGATATTGATTTAAAGCAGCTGTGCAAAGTAAAGGAAAACCTGAAAACGTGGCCCGTTGGTGGTACTTGAGGACTAAGTTTGAGAACCACTGCTGTAGAAAGTTCTGCCATTTCAGTCTTAAGCAAGCGTGTCTCTGTACCAATTGAAGATGTTCCTTTATTCAAAGTTTCTGGGGATAGTTTGAGATGCTCTTAAAGTGATTGTAAAGGAACAATTTATATTTAAAAAAAAGTCAAATTTGCCTGCTCTGTGCAGTGGTTTTGCACAGAGCAGCCCTGATCCTTCTGTTCTTGGGTCCCTTGTTGGCGCTATGGGCCTCTCCCCCTTTCCAAGTGCCCCCATAACAAGCTGCTTGTTGTGGGGCTCTCATGTAGGCTCGCTCCTGAGCTGGACCTCTGCGTTCATAAGATCGAGAGTGCTGCTCAGCCACCCATCCCCCCCCTCATTCCTGCCTCACTGGCTGTGATTGGCAGCATTATAAGCCAATGCCTCCTGTTACTGTATCTTTGCCAAATGGGAGTGAGAGACCCAGGAGAGCCTCAGTTCTTGTACGCTTTGCGGATCAAGTTCAGGCTTAGAGTTGGTATTGGAGTGGGCTGCACACTGAAGGTTTTTTACCTTCATGCATAGAATTCATGATGGTAAAAAACCTTCAGCTTTTACAACCATTTTAAAGTCTCTGTGTACACTTGCAGGCTCTGCAACCAGCTATTGCTGCCACATCTGTCTGGCAAATTGCAACTAACTTGACTAGAGCAATGAGCAACCAAGACGATCCCTTATTCCAGGTCTCTGCTTTAACCGTTTTCTGGCCGCCACACACCGATGTACGTCGGCAGAATGGCACGGCTGCGCATATTGGCTTACAGGTACGTCCCCTTTAATATGCACGTGGGTCATAAGCCGCCGGCCAGTGCACTCGCGACCCGGTCAGGTACTTCGTGACCACGGGACCCGATCGCCGCCGGTGTGTCGCGCGATCGGGGTCAAAGAGCTGAAGAACAAGGAGAGGTAAGTGTAAACCTCTCCCCGTGCTTCCTAGTAGGACTGTCCCTGTCATAGGAAGCAACGATCAGTGACGTCACACGCCAAGCCACACCCCCACACAGTAAGAATTGCTCCCTTAGGTCACACTTAACCCCTTTAGCGCCCCTACAGGTTAACTCCTTTACTGCCAGTGTAATTTTCACAGTAATCTGTGCATTTATATAGCACTGATCGCTGTAAAAATGAAAATTTTCCCAAAATGGTGTCCGATGTGTCCGCCATAATGTCGCAGTCACGATAAAAATCGATGATCGCCGACATTAACTAGTAAAAAAAAAAAATATTAATTGCCATAAAACTATCCCCTATTTTGTAGACGCTATAACTTTTGTTTTTTTTATATATATTTTTTGGGGATATTTATTATAGCAAAAAGTAAAAAATATTGACTTCCTTCAGAAGGACTTGTTTTCATTTCAGTCTCTGAAAACGTCCACAGCACAATTTTTAGATGCTTTCTGTTGGGTGATCATCTTCCAAAAATCTGCTCTCCAACCTTCTCTTCACTTTGGAACACTTAGATCTGACCCAACAAAATGTATTCCTTTCAGAAAATAATCTGCTTTCTCTCAGAGCTCACACTCAGGACTTGAGGTAAAAGAGACATCCCTCTGTGAGATTATTCCAGAGATTTCAAGGTCTCATGGTAGCCTCCTTTGCTCAGTTTAATTTGAGACCTCTCCAACACAACATCTTGTTTGCATGGATCAAGCATGCTACTTCTCTTGACCTACATATACACTTGTTAAGCCAAGCACAGAATGCTATAGCTTGGCACATCTCCAACTCAGCCTTAACAATAGAGAGGTCCTTCCTTATTACCTGAAAGTAATGACAGATGCCTGTCTTTCATGCTGGGGTGGAGTGTTCCAGTCCCTCACAGTTCAGGGAACATGGTCATCGGTGGAAGGCAAGCTCTCCCCATCAACACCCTGGAGCTTAGAACAATATGGATGACTGTAACAAATACAACACCATGTCTGTGTCCTACATTACCACCAAGGGAACACCAGGAGTTGTGCAGCCTTGAAGGAAGAAAGCTAGATCAGTGGTTCTCAACCTTTGTCCTCAAGTACCCCCAACAGGCCATGTTTTGGGAACTTCCCTTAGATGAAATGGCTGTTATCAATACCATGTAATTGATATTGATTTAAAGCAACTGTGCAAAGTAAAGGAAAACCTGAAAACATGGCTTGTTGGTGGTACTTGAGGACTGAGGTTGAGAACCACTGAGCTTGATCATCTCCTGGCCAGACACTGTCCAGCGATTTCTGATGGCCAT
Organism: Rana temporaria; assembly: GCF_905171775.1. Taxonomy (NCBI): domain Eukaryota; kingdom Metazoa; phylum Chordata; class Amphibia; order Anura; family Ranidae; genus Rana; species Rana temporaria. The sequence continues at coordinate 97,052,511 of NC_053490.1, forward strand.
ATTCATCCCAGAAGTAGACAACTGGAAGGCAGATTACCTCAGCCTTCACTGCCTAGACCAGGGGGAACTGATCCTTTGCGCTTATGTTTTCAACCTGATATGTCAGAGATGGGGGACTCTGAAAGTGGATATCTAGGTTTCCAGATTCGGCAACAAGCTACCCCTGTTTGTAGACAGGACAAAGGATCCACTTGCATTGGCATTCTATGCCTTTAATAATCCCCTGCTCTTAGTTCATGCTATGCTTTCCCTCTAATGTGAATTCTACCTCATCTGCTCCACAATATAGCAATAGAAAACAGTTAATAGTCATTGCGCCAAACTAGCACTGATGAACACAGAATACACAGGCATACTTAAACTACTAGGAGACAACCCCTGCCCTCTTACCAACAGGCCAGAGCTGCTGTTTTAGGTTCTCAGGCTTTTCTCTAATTGGCTATAATGGAATCACTGTTGAAGCCCAGGTTCTAAAAGACAGAGGGGTCTCGGAGTCTGTCATTCATATTTTGCTGAAAGCTCAAAGCCTCTTCCAGGAAGATCTGCCATCAAACCTGGGAATCCTTTGTTGCCTGGTGCCTTCGTTCTGGCCTTTCCATTGGTATAGCCCATTCTTTTTCAAAAACATCTGGCCTTGCTATCCTTTTTAAAAACTTAATTCAAGGTGTGTCTCGGGTCAGGCCTCTCTTACAGCACACTGCTTGCTTGGAATTTAATCTGGTTCTCTCTGTATTGCTGAAACCACCCTTTAAACCCATCGGGGAAAATCTTTTCTGCAAAATTGCCTAATTCCTTGCTATCGTGTCTGTCAGACGTATCTGGGTTTGTGTCCTTATTGTAAGGAGCCATTCCCTAATTCTTTACAAGAACAAGGTACCTACTTTTTCACAAGACCTACTTTTCTACCTAGTGATTCTGATTGGTCACTTGCTGCCACATGGCCAATTTGACCAATCAGAATCACTCTGATCGATCCTGGAAGCCCTAAAGAAACACAGGCAAGAAGAGCGGGGCCTTCAGACCCCCAAACTGCTGCACAGGCAATGACAGGTGACATTTAACCCATGGAGGTTAAAGGGGTTGTAAAGAAATTTTTTTTTTTCATAATAAGCATCCTTTACCTGCAGACATTCCTCTTTTTTCACTTCCTCATTGTTCATTTTTGCTCAGAAGTTGCTCTATTTCTTCTCTTTTCTGTTCACTTCCTGCTGGACTGATTTTACTGACCACCGTGAAGGGAGGCTTTACTGCGGTGGTCAGTGACGTGCTCGCCCCCTCCTGGGAACTACATCTGTGCGGCAGGACGCTCTCTACATGTTGGAGACTTCAAGGAGGTGTGAATTACTGGGCGTGCCGCAATTCATACTGGGAAATGTAGTTCTTGCATGAACGAGCGCTGCAAACCAGGAAGTGAATTTGAGAACAGAAACTAGAACGCCGGAGGTGATCTAGATGAAGGAATTTAATGGGTATTTACTTGTTTTTTAACAAAATCATTACACTATTCTGTCTGTCTACCTTGCAGACATTAATTTTAAGCAACTCCTTAAGTGCCATGGAGGTTTTTTCTGTGAAAAAAGTTAACTTAATGTTAAAGCTGGTGAAAATCCGATAAGCAGAACTGTTTATCTATTGTTCTGCTCTCCAGTTACTACTTTCATTTGATGGATACTGTTTTGGAACTCACTGATATGCCAACCTTGCTTGTGTATCTGCATAAGGTTATGCTATGTATCCTTTTAAATCTTTAATAAAAAATGAAGAGAAAAATTGCATGCCAAAACTATCACTATGTTGTAAGAGTTAGGCTGCTTAGACAATATGCATATCTTCCTATAAAGTTGGAGCTGAGTAGTTAAACTACAACCGTCTTTCGCACACCAGTGAACCTGTTGCTTCTAGGATTGAGCTGTAGCTAGTATCCATGTGTGCAGGCCAAGGCACTGATTAAGTGCCTCTCCCTGAAAAAAAACGTAAAACACAGATAAATCCTCATGAGGCATAGGCTTCAACCAAAATATGCATGTGTGCATATCATATATTTCTTGTACATTACAGGATAGTTCATTCTCAGACTTATGCTCCACCTCCGTGATTACAAATTGGCAAATGGAGGGCTTAAGCTGGGAGATGTCAAGCTTTGCCAACTACCAACATTGCCAAGGTATTTTGCATGCATCATTGGTGATGAACAGCTCTTGATGCAGATTTCTACTAGAATGGACTTTCTCTGCTGAGTCTCAAAGCTCTCTAGCAGTGGCAGTTTTACTGATAGATTTCCTATAGATGCTTATATCTCAATGGAGCAGTTCCCTGAATCCAGTGGAAGAACGTAGATGGCCTGTAAGCTGCATTCGCATGGCATCCAACACGTGTGGCGCTTACTTTGGCAGGTGGTGTTATCTGTAAGTTACTTGAGGTGTGCTTTACAGATCCAGGGCTCTGTTCTGCTTCACCAGTGCCCAATTGCTGAAGACCCTATTAGGTATGCCTATCCTGCAGCTAGTGAAGATTGAGTTTTTTTTTTTTTGCTCTGCTCCTTGTATGTGTTGGTGACTCATGATGTGGAAAGGCATATCCCTCAAAGCTATTGGGCATGCTGGAGAAATTTAGGGGCGTGCAGGCAGTGGTTTGTTCTTGCCCTGCCACACCTATAGGAACACATGGCCAGGCTCGGCACCACTACAGGGAGCTCTGAGGATCCATTGGTACAGGGCACATGGTTTCCTTTACTGTTCTGTGTGCTTGTTTGGCTGCCTGCCTTCTGAGGAGGCTCATTCCTGTGGCAATACTGTGCATGTAGGGGATCAGGACAGCGTGGACTAGGCTACTTTATTTCAGGAGACAGTCTTCCCTCAACAAATTACTTTATGGGGCAGTAAGCCGAATCTGGCTCTCGGGCAACATTCTTTTTCTCAAACTTTTTCAGGAGATCCTTCCTCAATGACCTTTTATGTTCAGAGAGGAATTCTCAGCTACCTTTGCCATGGTGTGGGAGCAACTGGCAAATATCTGTTCGGATTTGCAGAGAGATAACTGTAAGAGGTCTAGGTCTCCATCCTCACAGGAGCTACATTTTCATAAAATTGCATATGTATGGACTGCCTAAGAATTACCTTTCTGTTTGTCCTGTGATGTGCGATTTAAGAAAACTTCCTTTTTACTTTAGAAATAACTTTTCTTGGTCTCTCCCCCTGGTGTCACTCTGCTATTGCTTGCTGGGAGGGAATATGCTGGGCATTGTCGAGCTTTGCTATTTGCAATCTTTTTGAGGTGAAGCATAATTCGGTAGTCTAAAGCCTAGTACACACGGTTAGATTATCGGATCGGCCCCCTTTTTTTTGTTTCTTTGTTTTGGATGCTAGTCTCCCTATCAAAGTTCTCGTACAACAGAATAAAATCTCGAAAGTAATGTATTTTCAGATGAAAACTGTACTGATTGAAAGAAAATCATACGATCTGGTATAGTACGAGAATTTTTTTTTGTGTTTGTACCTTCGGAATATTTTGGATGAAAGCTGTGTATAACAATCAGATTATCATCTGATAAAAAAAATAGCGGCGCTATACCGTCGGAATTGCAGCGGGATTCGACCACTAGCGGTGCAGTATTAACCCCCGTTAGCGGGGGGGAAAAGGGTTAATACCGCCCGCAATGCGCCTCTGCAGAGGCGCATTGTGGGCGGTATTACCGCGGTTTCCCATTGTTTTAAATGAAAAGGAGCGGTATACACCCTGCTCCTCTCACCGCTCTAAAGATTCTGCTTGCAGGAGATTTTTTTCTCTCCTGCCCTCGGGCTTTCACATTGAGAAGGCTGGGCAGGAGTTTTTCAGGCGGTGTTTAGGCGCTATTTTTAGCGCTATACCGCCTGAAAAACGCCTCAGTGTGAAAGGGGCCTTAAAATGTTTGCACGGTCCCCTTCCACATTCAGCGTCTTTGGCCACCTTGAGTTGCACAGTCAATTTACCCTGGCACCAAGGCATGCATAGATTGTACGTTGATCTGTACAGGCATGGCTCATTGTACATTCATTAGAAATATTGCTGGCAGAGTCTCTGCGATCAAAGATAATCTGACAGCAATATTGTTTAATCTTGGCATTAGTTGCACTTTGAAGTCTGCTTTAACCACTTAAGATCTCCTCACTGTATATATGCGTCATTTTTTTAAAGATGGATATCTCGGTAATGGCAGCAGCTGCTGCCACAAACGAGATGTCCATATTTTCGGATTCGCCGCGAGATCACCGTTATCGGCGGCGGGAGAGGGCGCCCTCCGCCGCTTACCAGAGCCGTCGGGAGAGGCGATCGGGTCCTGTCCCCTGCTCGGCTAGGATACGAGTGAGGGCAAGATGGCCCTCACCGGTCTCCATAGCATAGCGGAAGCGACTTCAAAACGTCACTTCCGCCCATGCTTCTTAAAGGGACATTTTCTTGTTGTAATTTTTTCAAATGATTTTTTTTTTTTTTTTGCATTTTAGTCTAAATGTGGGATCTGAGGTCTTTTTGACCCCAGATCTCATATTTAAGAGGACCTGTCGTGCTTTTTTCTATTACAAGGGATGTTTACATTCCTTGTAATAGGAATAAAAGTGACCCATTTTATTTATTTTTTTGTGTAAGAATTAATAAAATATAAAAATAAATAAGAAAACAAAATACATTTTTTTTTAAAGTGCCCCGTCGAGCTCGCGCGCAGAAGCAAACGCATACGTGAGTAGTCTCCCCATATGAAAACTGTGTTCAAACCACATAAGTGAGGTATCACCGCGATCGTTAGTCTCCTCTGTAACTTAAAAGATGCAACCTATAGAATTTTTTGAACGTCGCCTATGGAAATTTTTTAAGGGTAAAAGTTTGACGCCATTCCACGAGCGGGCACAATTTTGAAGCGTAACATGTTGGGTATCATTTTACTCGGCGTAACATTATCTTTCACAGTAGAAAAAAAAAGTTGGGCTAACTTTACTGTTGTCTTATTTTTTAATTAAAAAAAGTGAATTTATTCCAAAAAATGTGCGCTTGTAAGACTGCTGCACAAATACGGTGTGATAAAAAGTATTGCTATGACCGCCATTTTATTCTCTTGTAAACGCCAAATCTGAAAAACAGGCAAGGTCCTTAAGTGGTCAAAGTACCAAATAGGTGGCTTGGAAAGAATGCAAGCGTAGGGAAGGAAAAGTTGCAGTTTGCATATAACTTTTGCTGCCTGTCTAGGTCTCCATATTTTGATTGATTGTTTTCATTGGTTAAGCATTTTTTTTCATAATTTTCTCACTTTGATTTCCTCAAATACTTAATTTATAAGAGCATTTAAAGTCGGTGGAAGCCCTACTGTGTTCATATTAGGCCGCATTCACACCTGAGAGTATTTTTTTTTTTAGCTTTTCCCGGAATTTTTTTGCTGTTTTATGCGCAACTTGCGCGTGTTTTTGAGCTTTGACATTGTCTTATTAGCCAATAGAGAAAACAATCATCTGTAGCAACATTTGTTGCTAGGTATTAATGCTTTTTTTAGCTTTTCCCTTCGCTTTTTATTTTTTTTATTATTCTTTTTTGTTTTTTTGTTGAGGCAAGTAGTTAGGGTTAGGAGTTGGGATTAGGGGTTAAGGTTTCATGTACCTTGGTTAGAGGCTGAGTTGACGAGAGGGCTTCCCTTGCGGCTCTGGTCCAAACACCCCTGAATGTGGTGACAGAGGTACAAGGCTAAAAGAAGCACGGGGTGCCAGTAGCTTGATGGCAGGTGACTGCCACAGTCAGAGACCTAGTCAAGGTAAGTCGGGGTCATACACGGTAAGACAACAGAGTGGTCAGGAGGTGCCTACGTGTCGGTGCACACTGGATATTAGCCTGAGCTAGTCTGTGTGCTCGTACTCTTGCATGAGCATTAGCAGAACTAGCTTCCTGACATAGGGTTAGGGTGTTTACTACTACTACTACTACTACTACTACTTCTTCTCACAAATACATTCATAAATAAATAAAAAAATCTTAAATCGGTAATTAACCCCTATTCCTTGAAAAAAAAAAAAAAAAACACCCTAATGCAAAATGTTTACAATTTTAATTTGAGAAGAAAATCGCACACAAACACGTGGCAAAAAACACCTGATTTGAGCTACAAAAAAAGCTCCAGAACTTTTTTGAGCTTCAGGTGACTTGGATTAGAGATGTGAACCTTCTCCATAGAGAATCATTATTTTATTTTTTTCTCCTCCCAGCCCTTCTAATTTTTCTGCATATGGGTGACTTTAATTGATCCAACATTATTACTTCATAGAACAAATAGTCACTGATTAGTCTAACAAGCATGGTACATATTGGGTGTATCAACCCTTGACTGACTACATGCTTTTTGTAGTTCACCAAGTAGTAAGGCAAGGTTTAACGATATGTAAAGGTTCGTGTTTTAAAAAAAAAAACTGTCATACTTGCCTCTCTGCAGTTGGTTTTGCACAGAGTGGCCCTGATCCTCCTCTTCTGGGGTCCCTCAGCGGCGTTCCTGGCTCATCCTCTTCCTGAGTGCCCCATTTGAGAACCGCTCTTCCTTCGGGGCACTCGTTGGGGCATGCTCCTGTGTCCTGCTGCTGTGCCCATTGACACAGACAGCAGGACTCCTACCCCCGGCGTCATTGGATTTGATTGACAGCTGCGGGAGCCAATGGCTGCGCTTCTTTCAATCTATCCAATTGGGACCTGAGACACCACCTGGAGCTGGTGTGCTTGTCTCCGTCGCTGGAAAGACCAGGTTCATGTAAGTAAAAGGGAGGGGGGCCTGCTGCATGATTGGAGGTGAAAAACCTTGAGGGTTTACAACCCCTTTAAGCAAGTCAGCCCCAGGAAATAGTTTGGAAATTGTAGCTTTCTTATTTTCATCCTGAGCGAAGGTTTCTGTAGTGGGCTTATGATTCAGAATTTGTCATTTGGGGACTTCTCGGGCAAGTTCTCCATGTAAATACTGTGCTCTAATGTAAGAAGCAATACTGTCTGCAGACTTTTACCAAAGTTCTTTCGATATATTTTCATTTGATAGAACTACTTCATAAAATTATTTGCTATTCAGGAGAAAACGAATAAGTATTTCATCCAGGTTTCACACATACTAAACTACGACTTGGGTCTGCAAGCTGGATTAGACTGCAGAGCTCTGAAATAGCCCTGAAAGCAGAGCTCATTGTATATGCAGCCTTACAGCTGCTAATACCATGTGTCTTCTAAATGGCAGACTGATATTGAAAGCTTTAACTCCGTTTCGGCCTTCATTTAATTTATCCGGGTCATGCTCTTTCATACTGTTAGTGTGTTTTATTTTGTTTAAAAAAAAGAATTCACTTACATGCTAATTTGTAGCTGAGATGTAAACATTTGATTGCATACATGCATGGCTTATTGTCTGCTACGCAGCAGTCGCATGTAAGGACCTCTCCTTTTAGTTTGGTAGTTGATAAGCTTGTGGACTAAGAACACCATGATCTTTAGAATGTATCTGTTATACAGGAATATCGATATCCGTATGTGTGGAATAACTTTTGCATGACTGCCTATGTTTTTATAAACATGTAGGGTGAATGGGGAGAATTTTTCTTTTCCCATTTACAGCCAAAACATGTTTTTTTAAGTACAGCAGGACTTGTCAAGATGAGAAATTGTGAGAAATCTCCATTGTCGCAGACAAAAACATACTTTATAGAGCAAGAAAGGGTTGGAATTTCTTACAAGGCCTTTCCTTTCTTCTCCCAGGGATGACCACATACCCCATTCCCTGTACATGGGTCCCAGGAAATAAGGGAAAATCTTCCCTCTTATACACATGGAAACTCGCAGAACACCCAGTTCTTCTGAAATCACTCATGTGTTTTTTTTTTTTACAGAGCTAGAAGAACAAACCAGAAAAGCTTTAGAGTTGGAACAGGAAAGAAAGCGAGCAATAGAAGAATCTGAGCGCCTAGAAAAAGAGCGACGGTCTGCAGAAGAAGCCAAGGCGGCACTGGCCAAGCAAGCTGCAGACCAGATGAAAAACCAGGAACAGCTGGTGAGGCAGTGCACAGAGAAGGCTGTTCTTTAGAGCAGTTTGTAGATGAGTTATGGATTTATATTATTAAGACGATGAAATCACTGGGGTTTGCTGATTTGCTTTTGATGGGGAAATCTGATTTTCATGATTGTCAAAGTCTACACAGGTTAAAAGAACACTCTAGGCAAAGCCCAAATTTCAATTTTAAGTATACAACTTTTTGTATGCAAGGTTCAGTAGAATATGAAATGCAATGCACAGTTTGGAGCAGGCAAACAAATCTGATACAATCCTTGGCCCGGTTTTGTTCCAAATGATCTCTGTACATTTTTTTATTTTTTTATTTTTTTGCACCAGGTGCCTGTAATGGAAGTTTTTGGTATGGGCATTTTATAAGACAAAATTGTGGGGAAAAAAAATAAAAAAAATCTAACCCCCCATGGTCCCTCACTCCCCAATAACCATGACTCTTAATCATTTGGGATGACTCTAACTCATAACCAAAAACTAAAAGCTAGCCTAGCCCTTTTTATTTAATCCTGAAAACACTTAGGCCTCATGCACACAGGGTGTTTGGTTTTTTTCCTCTGAACACCAGAACTCACAGGAGAAAAGCTGCTTGAAAAATGCGGCTAAAGCTGCGTAGTGCACACGTTTAGACATGTGACGCTATTGCATGTTAATGGATTCCATTGGCCAGAATAGGTAATTCTTAAAGTAACCACTGCCAGAAAATTATTGGCACTTTTTTTAATTCCCCTGAATATTTCTAGCACATCAACTGTTATTTTCCTGTAATTGTAGAATATTTAAAGAGATAAAACATGGGGAAATGTGCATGAATTGCAGTACGAAATATATATTTTGCCTCATATGCTTTATTATTTGGAGCACGACATGCAAAACTTTAGCCGGTGCACCATAAATGCGGAGTGTTGTAAATACCTGAAAAGCACCCTATTTTAGATACAGTGGAATCTGTCCAAACAGATCCGCCTGCTCAGGGGGGGTATCTCTCTGCTGATCCCCGCAGAGCAAGTGAATGATGGGTCCGTGTCCACTATGCTATGCAGAGCGGACACAGCCTGCTGTTCTTTTGGGCAGTCAGATGGAAACAGACTGCCTGTCCGATGATCCGCCGGACGAATGGCGAACGGATCCCCATCAGCCTGTTTTGACCTGATTAGGTGCCGGTGGTTGACAGCGGACACATGTCCACTGGCATCCGCCATCCCATAGAGATCAATTAGTAGTCCGATCGGGTCCACCTGAAAAACAGACAGATGGACCTGATCGGTTGGCTGGTGTGAAAGGGGCCTATATTGTGTATTCTTTTTTTAATTTCTCTAGCTTTATAAGGCTACAGAGTTTTTAAACCAAGGTTTTCATGGTTAGTATAGCACCGTTCCGGTGTTTTTTTTATTTTTTTTATCTTGCTCTTTTCATCTGCAGTCCTTTTTTTTTTTTTTTTTTTTTTTTTTCTGTCAAATGTTGGCATGTGTGTGTTTTTTGTGTTTTGTTTTTTATTCCGCCCACCATTTTTTTTTTTAGATTTTTGTTTTAATTAATACATTTTCGACCCACAGGCAGCTGCAACTAGTGATAGCTTGGTAATCTCGGTTAGATTTTTCCAGTGTAGTGTTCTGTGTGTTTTTTTTTGTTTTTTGTTTTTTTCCTTAGTGAAGGATTTTGGTTGATTACCATAGTGACATTTTTGAGGCATATACTTTTATGTTCATTATAGGCTGCTGAACTTGCAGAATTTACTGCCAAGATCGCTTTACTTGAAGAAGCAAAGAAGAAGAAAGAAGAGGAAGCTTCAGAGTGGCAACAAAAAGTAACGTTTACCTTTTTATCAATTGTATGCATTTGATATTGTTAATTCTTTCCTGAGGCCAATAAACGGCTCTTGGTATAGAATCACATTGAGCCCTTTTTCAAACGTCGTTTCCGGTGTGCCAGTTGTATGCAAAATGTATGTATTCCAGCACTTGGTGAGGGTTCCACGGGTCAACAGCAATCTGTAAGGCCTTGTACACACGACCGAACATGTCCAATGAAACATGTCCGACGGACCGTTTCCAGCGGACAAGGCTGAATTGTCCGTTGGTCTGATGTGTTTACACACCATCAGACCAAAATCCCAGCGGACAGAGAACGCGGTGACGTAGAAGACACCGACGTTCTCAAACACGGAAGTGCAATGCTTCCACGCATGCGTCTAATCAATTTGACGCATGCGCGGGATTTCGGGACGCTGGTTACACGTCCTAACCAGCGGACATGTCCGATTAGGTGTACTAACCATCGGACATGTCCGACGGACATGTTTCCAGCGGACAAGTTTCTTAGCATGCTAAGAAACTTTTGTCCGCTGGAAACCTTTTCCGCTAGGCCGGAAACCTGTCCGCTAGGCCGTACACACGGTCGGACATGTCCGCGGAAACTGGTCCGCGGACCAGTTTCAGCGGACATGTTCGGTCGTGTGTACAAGGCCTAACTGGTGGCATTGTGTTGTGCGTCAAGGAATATTTGAGAATAGAAATATGGGAGCATAAATTCTGGACCTACCCTTAAAGCGGTAGTAAACCACAGCCCTTTTTTTTTTCTTTTTGTTTATACCTGCACGGCAAAGTTATAATGTGCTAGTGAACATTACTAGCATGTGAAACATACCTTTTAAACAAAGTCCTCCAGCGACATGTTGTCCCTGCTGAATGGGTCTTCCATCTTCACCCTGTCGTCTTTCCGGTTTAGCAGGCTCCAGTCCTTTTGGTTCGATTAGCTGCACATGCGCACGGGAGCCACTCTGTGCTGCCAGCCGCCCGTATAAACAGGGCACTTTTGTGACCGAGTCGGCTTGGAACTGCACATGCGCCGTTCCGTAGCTTACCGAGCTGATCCTGTATTCAGCCAGGGGGCAGATTTCAAAAAGGCTATGTGGCTCACTACTGGGGAAATCTCTCCAGTTGGACATTGGTGACAAAAATTGATGGACTAAATAATCTTCCCTTATTATATCGAAAATAACAAAAATATGTTTTTTTCCCCCCTGAACTACTTGCCGACCTGCCATTCTATGGCGGCAGGTCGGCTCTCCTGGGCGAGAGCCCGTACAATAACGTCCGCTCTCTTAGCCCGTCCGTGACTCTCATGCGGGTGCCCGGCGGGCGCGATTGCTCGTTACAGAGCGGGGACCGGGAGCTGTGTGTGTAAACACACAGCTCTCGGTCCTGTCAGGGGGGGAAATGCTGATCTTCTGTTCATACAATGTATGAACAGAAGATCAGTGTTTCCCCTAGTGAGGCCACCCCCCCCCCACAGTAAGAACACACCCAGGGACATACTTAACCCCTTCCCCGCCCCTAGTGTTAACCCCTTCCCTGCCAGTGGCATTTTTTTATAGTAATCCAATGCATTTTTATAGCACTGATCGCTATAAAAATGCCAATGGTCCCAAAAATGTGTCAGAAGTGTCCGCCGTAATGTCGCAGTACCGAAAAAAAATCGCTGATCGCCGCCATTACTAGTAAATGTTGCCTGGCCACGTCACCTGCCACAAGTTGTGGATTGTCCACTTGCCACCTCACCTGCCACAAGTTGCGGATTGTCCACTTGCCATGTCACCTGGCCACGTCACCTGCCACATCACCTGTTCACGTCACCTGCCACAAGTTGTCAATTGTCCACTTGCCATGTCACCTGCCACAAGTTGTGGATTGTCCACTGGCCACGTCACCTGGCCACATCACCTGCCACAAGTTGTAGATTGTCCACTTGCCACATGACCTGGCCATGTCACCTGCCACGTCACCTGGCCATGTCACCTGCCACATCACCTGGCCACGTCACCTGCCACAAGTTGTGGATTGTCCACAATGCAATGCAAGCAATTCGTTTTTTTAAGTTTTTTAATGGTTTTTCATAATTTGCCATCATTTTTGAGATTTCTAATGTAAAAAAATAGGTCACCTTTAAAAACGCCTATAAACGAAATCGCTGCAAAATGCCGGTACCGCGTTTAGCGCCGTTTTGTCGCGTTTTGTGTCTGAAACGCGAAAACGTTTGCGTCTGAACCCATTTGTTTGCTTCTGAAAAAACGAGCATAAACGCAACTGCCGAAAAACGTGACTGTGTGCATGGGACACATAGGATAACATTGACTGTGTTCAGGGGCAGTTGAAAAAGCTGTCCAAATGCCTCCTGAACACGCGTTTACCAGCGTCTCGTGTGCATGGGGCCTAAAGGGAGTGCGGGCGGCGCTGGTAAAAACATGTCTTAAAGGGGTTGTAAAGGTTTGTTTTTTATTTCCTAAATGAGTTCCTTTAAGCTAGTGCGTTGTTAGTTCACTTACCTTTTCCTTCAGTTTCCTTTCTAAATGTTTTTTTTTTCTTTGTCATCATCCGAGCCGTGCTGACTGTGGGGTTAGCGTGCTCGCCCCCTCCATTGGGACTACATCCCTGCGAGCACACTGACTAACCCCCAGCCAAAACGGCTCGAATGATGGGGGCAAGCTTACTGAGGAGGAACAGGAAGTGAGAAATTCAGACAAAGAAAAAAAACATTTAGAAGGGAAATCAAAGGAAAAGGTAAGTGAAAAGAGAGGAAAAGAGATTTCATCTCCAAATACGGGAAGGTTTCTTCACAGTAAGAGCTGTGAAAATGTGGAACAGACTCCCTCCAGAGGTGGTTCTGGCCAGCTCAGTAGATTGCTTTAAGAAAGGCCTGGATACTTTCCTAAATGTACATAATATAACTAAGTACTAAGTACTAAGATTTGTAGGTAAAGTTCATCCGGGGAAAATCCGATTGCCTCTCGGGGGATCAGGAAGGAATTTTTTCCCCTGCTGTAGCAAATTGGATCATGCTCTGCAAATGGGCACCATGCTCTGAAAGGGCACCAAAACTACATTCAGAAAGTCTATGGGTAAGCGCAGCAAACCCTTCAGGAAAGCTGCAGGTACACTGCACTTCACCCGTGATGTGGGTAAATCCCAGCACATCCAGTGTGAAAGAAGCCCTATACTATTATGCCCAATGTATTTTGTCACACTGACCTTAAGGTCTCTTATTTCCTGCTGCTGCCACCACTCTGGAGACCATTGGCCGGGATAAGAGGTGGAGTGCAGTTGGTATCGCTACACATGGGACAGGAGCCAAAACTACAGAGGATACATCGGCTTATGTGGCTCTTGCTCTCTACTACATACATGCAGCTCTAGCTTTACAAGTAGTCCCTCTGCATTGCAGTCTGGGGTGGCAGGTCAGCAAGCCCAGACTGCGATCTACCAGTCCCTTGGCCGCAATCTTTGGGTTGCTGATCCCCATTTTAGAGGTTACATTATGCGCCCTTCCTGTACCTGTGACACACCGGGATAAGAAAAATGTGAGATGGGGGACAGGAATATGCAGCAGCAAAAACAATTACTGTATAAGATTATCCCCTTCTACAAAAACTAGCTGCTACGTCCCTGTTGGAGATTTACCATTATTTTATGTCCCTGTGATGACCCCCCGTCTGACCGTCTGTGAGACAGGAAAATAATTCCTTTAGTAGGGACATAAATAATGCAAAAAAAACTGACAGGGTTTCTAACACCAAAAGTTGTCTGCAGTTAGTTTTGCTGCAAAGGGCTAAATGTAACCAGAGCTGATCACACATGGTCATGCTCAAAAGTCCAATTACAAAAACACATCATTTCCATTCTCCATCCACACTACTATGGCACACAGTGGTGTTGCAACGATTAACTGTCTGTCATGTTTATTCGATTGACAGCTTTATTTTCAATCAGTGACTTTCTCCTGCAGTCTATTTCAGCTGAACAAAAGATCATTTTCTTCCCAGTATGTTCCAGCATTATATAACCATGTTAAAAAAGCTTATTAGAAGGATGTGGGGGAGTTTTAGGATCAGTTAAAGTGGTTGTTAACCCTTTTAATATGTTCACATAATCAGTTTTGTCTCCTAATCCTCCTTTACTGTATTTCATGGTGGCTCCGGGCGCTCATGTAACCGGCCATGTCTCCTCTCTGCCCATCTGGCAGAAGCAGCAGGAGGGGCTGAGATTCCACTGCTGATGTCAACGGGACGCAAGGAGAGAGGAGACACAGCCGGTCACGTGACTGCCAGGAGCCAATGTGAGATACGGTAAAGGAGGTATTTTTTTTTTTTATAAAACAGAGACGGGGGGCACTGCATTAGTAGACAGAATGGTTCATATACAGATATATAGGTTATTCCTGCTGCAGCAGGAGGAGGATGGGGGGGGGGACTTTCGCTAGGTGACATGCAGAGAGAGGGGGGGAGGACAGAGGAGATTGGCAGGATCAGCCAGGTTTTTTTTTTTTTTTTTTTAGGTGTTACAGGGGTCCAAATTACACAGCACAAGTACTGAGCTGTATAAAATGCTTTAAAGGAGAGGATCCTTTCCCTCTCCTAGAAAGTCTGTTTTTTACCATTGCAAATGGACAGATTATATTTCCCATTGAAAACTCTTTTATAAACGCGATTTACCTCGTTTACACGCTGTTGCAAGCATCTGGCGTTTCAAATTCCCCAGAACTTCTGTCCTGAATGCAAATTTTAGCTTTCAAAAATAAATGCTTCTAACCGCAACTGCTTCTAAACTGCTATAAACAACTGAGTGTATCCATAAGATAACATTGAGGACAGTTCAGGGGCTGCTGAGAAAAATGCCCAAATGCTCCTAAACGTCCATTTCCCAGCTTCAGTGTACATGAGGCCTTATTGCTCTCTTTTGGTCTGTTAAATATACCATTAAAATGTGTTTTCTTATATATGTTCAAGAAGAACAAAAGCTACCTGTTGGTCCTGCTGGAAATCTTGTCAGCTTCTTGTGCTCTGTTTCTATTAACTGTAAGGCTTCATGTACACAGGATGTTGTTCAACCTCTCCTGAACGATTTAACTTGACAGCTAGAAACTTGCGTCTAAAAACAGTCGTTTAGCCACGTTTCTAGAAGCGTTTAAAATATATATATATATGTACCGTATTTATCGGGGTATTGCGGGCTCCGGCGTATAGCGCGCACCCCTAATGTAGACCTGAAATTCCTGTAAAAAAACAACATTTTATTACTTACAGTTTTGGTGTCTTGCTCGGCGGCCTTGTCCGGTCCGGCGTCTGTCTGCGGCCTCGGTGGTGTCCTCCCCGCTTCTCCCGCGCTGTCTCCGAGTCGAATCCCCGCTTCCCATGCTGTGTTTGAACGCCGCCGCCGACCTATACCGAGCACAGTACGCTCGGCTTCTCAGGCATAAACGTCACAGAGCGTGACCACGAGCGAAGCCGAGCCTGGCCGGATGTACCCGAGTGTACTGCGCTCGGTATATGGCGGCGTTCAAACTGAGCGTGGGAAGCGGGTATCGGTGTATATCGCGCACCTACGATTTTCCCCTTGTTTTAAGGGGAAAAAAGTGCGCGGTATACGCCGATACATACGGTATATATTTTTTTTTTGGGGGGGGGGGTAAAAATAAAGTCTGTAAACGAAACACAGCTAAACGGCTTCTGAACGCATTGTTTTTGGTTCCAGAAAAAGCCTCTAAACGTAACTACCTAGAAATTACTATAAATGACCCTGTGTACATGTACTGATAAGATAACATAGTGGAGGGTTCAGGGGCAGTTGAAAAAAATGCCCAACTGCTCCTAAACGTCCATTTACCAGCAGTAGTGTACATGAGGCCTTATTGGTTACAATTATTTATAGTTTTTCCTGTTGACTTCTGAATACCTCATCCCATGCTATGGGAAGGGGAGGGAGTTCTGTAATCCTAAGGCACTTCCTATCATAGGGTAACAATGCTTTCACACTGGGGCGGTGCGTTTGCAGGATGTTAGAAAATGTCCTGCAAGCAGCATCTTTGGGGCGGGTTGCGAGCGGTGTATACACCGCTCCTCCACCACCTCTGGAATGCATGGGCATCGCTGCCAAAGCGCTTCAGTGGCGGCGCTCAAAGGGCGCTTTAAACCAATTCTAAGGTGCACCAAAGCGCCGCCATAAGTGGTAAAGCGCTGCTAAAACTAGCGGTGCTTTACCGCTACCACCCCAGTGTGAAAGAGCTCTAAAGGATGCCTTGTCACCCTTCTTGGACAGGAAGAATCTCGTACCAGATGACAGTTAAAATAAAAGTGCCTGGAGAAAAAAAAGAAAACCTAATGCAACAACCCCATCTAAGGACCGATCAGCTGCCATATATTACGTGCTTGTTTTTAGATTAACAGTTTTAAACTAGGACAATATTAAGCACTATCTAGTTCACCAAAACTGTCCTTTAATAAGCCAAACCACATAAGTATATGAAATTGTGCCCATCTCCCAATAAGCATTACTCCATTTCTTCCTTTCCCAGGTGTGCAGCAGGTATATTGCACCGAGGACTCCAGTTATAGCATATAGTTATAGCATTTTCACTGTTTTTATTCTGGTCTCAAATATCACCATCTATGTAATCCACTATAAAATGAGGTACAGTAGTGTCTATCTGGCATGTAGGTGAAACGGCTCCATACAGTTATACAACATTTCCTGTCAAGCCGAGAGTCAGATGTAATTGTATCTTACCATTATGGTGGGTTACATGAATGTTGTTGATATTTGAGACTAGAATGAAAATGCTATCTCTGAAATCCTCTGTTGTGACCTTATTTGAATTTGTCCAAGTAGTGTACATGACAGATGTGGCTGATGCACAAGTCGCTATAAAGGTGAGGGCTATTATAAAAATGGGGTAAGTTTTTTTGTTTTTATTTTAGCTCAAGGACAGTAAAATAATATGTGAACAATAGACGTACCATACATTATTCCTTGTTTATTTCTATACAATATTCACAGCCTTGGCCTTGCATCTTTTGTTTCTGTAACTTGTACAGCACATTATGTTGATAAAAAACATAACATTTTACTCTTTCCTTTCAGGCATATTCAGCACAGGAAGATTTAGAAAAAACCAAAGAAGAATTAAAAAGCGTGATGTCTGTCCCACCACCTCCCCCACCCCCGCTCCCTCCACCCCCTGCAGCACCTGCAGAGAATGAACACGAGCACGACGAGCAGGATGAGAACAACGCTGAGGCTAGCGCAGAACTGTCTTACGACGGTGTTATGAACCATCGCAGTGAGGAGGAAAGGCTAACAGAAACGCAAAAGAATGAGCGAGTAAAGAAGCAGCTTCAGGTACGTTGTACTTGGTTACTGAGCCTCAATAGAAAAGAGGCTAAAACAAAGACCATTTTTATTCTACAAGGATAACAAGTTGAAATCGGCATGTAACTAAATACTGGGCACCGCCAGTAAAATTCATGCGACTACTAAAGGGTGCAGTTATATAAATGTTTCTAAACCTCTTTATTGACTGAAGATCTGATGCCATGGATGGAGCTGAAAACATTCAAAGACACAGGTAGCAGAGTGGACCACTTCTATCTGTGTCTGGGCAATGACCTCTGTGCTGCAGTCCAATCTTTACCCTGCTGAGTGAGTCACAGAATATCTATATCTAACTGTGTTAGAAGCTCCTGTTACCTGCAATTGCCTTGGCTCAGGACAAAGTGTGTAAGACCACTGCTCACACACAGGTAGCAATAGTCCTCTCTGCAGCCTACCAACAGGTCTGGAGATTTTATGCTGCTTTTAAAGCTGAAAACATTCACGCTGTTGGGACAGCCTTTAATTCCTCTTCAGGCACTGGATTTGAAATCGTTGCTAAACTTGGCACTTGGTGCAAAGCGTTGTGTTAGCTGCAGGGTTGTGGTCCATCACTTTGGAACCCAGTCCCTGAAAACCCCTTCAGGGGTATGCCCATTATGACAGGTGAAGCTTGGACTTAATTTACAGTCCAGCATTGTGGACTGGTAAGACAGGATCACTCTGTCTCTGACTTGTGTTAAAAACAGAGCTATGTTTGGAATGTATTCACCTTGCAATGAAAAACTTTTCAAACTTGGTGCACAAAATTCAACCACTCAGAGCTCGGTCTTGGGTTGATGACCAGGTGTTCCATCACACCACTGGTCTTACTGGACTAAGACCATGAACAACCAACATGACCCTAGATTATGGCATGAGGTAAAATTCTAGAATTGCCCTAACCTCCATTCACATGGACAGAATATTATGGCTAAAAGCTTGGACAGCTGAATCTGCCTGCAAGAAACCCAAAACCACGTTATTAAGGATGCCTTAGCTCCACAAAATGCAGAGCAACTGTCAGCTTTAACCCGGCCTAGACTTAAAAACCTGACTTTAGCCATTCCTTTTTTCAAAGACTTGGTCCTTCAAGGCCACCAAGCCTTTTTCACAATGAAGGGGCACCCTCACTTCCAAGAGTGGAAGGGCATCTAAGACTCCTTTCACACTGAGGCAGTTTTTAGGCCTTTTAGCTTTAAAAATAGCCTCTGAAAAGATCCTGAAAACTGCCTCTCATTCATTTAAATGGGTGCTTTTCACACTGGGGCAGTGCGTAGAAAAAGTACGGCAGGCAGCATCTTTGGGATGTGTTTGGAGCGCTGTAAAAAGTGCTCCAAAAATTACCCTGCCCATTGAAATGAGTGGGCAGTGCTTTGGAAGCGTCCAAAAAACGCTGCTAAAGCACCGCAAAAACTACAGGTGATTTTAGCAGCTGTTTTAGCAGTGCTTTAGCAGTGCTTCGGTGTTAAAGGTGTCTTATGGTTTGCCTCTCTCTGGTTCACAGACGTTTCAGACATTTCAATCTGTGGTTTCTAAAGGGTACAAAATAGAGTTCAAAACTACCACCTTGCCACTTCAGTCAAATCAACCAAAAACTGCCCAAGTACAGTTGTATTTGCAAAATGCCCTGAACCACCACCAGTCCCAGGGATTCGTTGTTGCCAGAACCTCCATGAGACAGGTTCAAAGGATTTTACCCAAACCTGTTCATGGTATCAAAACCCAAAAAATGCCTTCATATTTCAAAATTTTGCATTGAATTCGCAAGGTCAGTAATTGCCTCTCCAAGAAAAGGGGAATACATGGCATCTATAGGCATCTTGCATGTCCACAGATGCCATCTACATGTTCCCATTTGCCCACCTGATCAGTGCTTTCTGCACTTTGCATTGGCAGACAACCCCCACCAGTTTATCACACTGCCCTTTTTAGCCTATCATGTGCTGCCAGTGTGTTCACAAATGTTTTAGCAGCTCTGCTTGTAGAATTCAAGGCAAAGGCTATCTAGAGCAATGTTTCTCAACTCCAGTCCTCAAATACCCCCAACAGGTCATGTTTTCAGGATTTCCATCAGATGAAACGGCTGTGGTAATTATCAAGGCAGTGAAACTGATCAAATCACCTGTGCAAAATAATGGAGGGCCTGAAAACATGACCTGTTGGGGGTACTTGAGGACTAGAGTTGAGAAACATTGATCCTAGAGGACCTACTTCTGAAGGACTCGTCTCACTGGTAGCTTTCAGAAAATGTCCATAAGATGATTTAGATCATGGGTCTTCAAACTATGGCCCTCCAGTTGTTCAGGAACTACAATTCCCATCATGCCTAGTCATGTCTGTGAATTTCAGAGTTTTACAATGCCTCATGGGATGTGTAGTTCCGCAACAGCTGGAGGGCCGTAGTTTGAGGATCCCTGATTTAGATATTCCAGGACTTCTACCGAGTGATCAGTTTCAACAAATCTACTCTCAATCCTCCTATTCAGCTAGAAATCCTTCAACGCATCCCAAAAGCAAGTTCTTTTTCTAAGAGCACATGCTGGATTCTTGAGATGCAATAGGCATTGATAAGCATGCTAGGACTAATGGCCCAACCTCCTTCGAAGCCGTACCAATCGTCCAATTTTATTCAAGAACTCTCCAACAAAGTATCTTGTTGGCCTGGAACAAGCGGGCTCCTTCTCTCATTGAGCCAATGCTCCTGTCCAGCCAATTGAGGAATTCCCTATCTTCGTAGGTCATCACCCCAGCCCTAACAAAGAGGAAGTCGTCCCTTCCCTATCACTGGAAAGTTATCACAACAGAATTAAGTCTCTCGTGCTGGGGAGGAGTGTTCCATTCCCTAACAGTTCAAGGAACATGTTCGTTGAAAGAAGCCAAGCTTTACATCAACATCTTGGAGCCAAGAGCAGTCGAGGGGCCCTGCAGCACTGAACCCCCTTGTGAGGGGACACACAATTAAGGGTGTAGTCAGCCAGTGCCTTAGCAGTTGATTACATTAACCATTAAGAGGGCACCAGGGGTCTAACTTCCTTGGAGGAAGCAAAGCTAATCACCCAGAAACGTACTCTCAAGTTATCACTGCAGTTCATGTTCCAGGTGTGGACACCTTACATTGCCTGGATCAAGGGAAATGGACCCTGCATCCATATGTTTTCATTCTGATAATTGAGAAATGGGGAGTTCTTGATGTGGACATCTTGGCTTTCAGATTCAACAATAGTCAGCCTCTGTTGCCAGAACCAGTAATACTCTAGCTGTAGTCTCTGATGGCTTAATAATTGCCTAGTCTTAGTTATGCGTTATGCGTAAGATAATTTATGTGTTCCCTCCTTTGCAAATCCTACCTTGTCTGCTCCAGAAAATAGAGCAAGGGAGTAAACTTGTGATTCTAATTGCACTAAACTGATCCAGAAGAACCTGCTATACAGACCTACTCACACTTCAGCAGACAAGCCTGGCCTCTTCCCAGTAGACCAAATCTGCTATCTCAGCAGATATCTCTTCTGAGTCTGTGATCCCCAAATTTGCTAAAACCAAGAAAAAAATGCTTCCAGGAAGATATTATATTGCACCTAGAAATCGTTTTTTTTTTTTTTTTTTTTCGCCTGGTACAAGCACAGGCACTTCAATCCCAGAGTTTGCTCTGTACCTCAAATTCTGGTCTTCCTACAGCCAGGCCCTAACCAGAAATTGGCCTTGAGTAGGCTAAAAGGTTAGGTCTCAGCCATTGTTTTGTTTTTTCAAAGGCCTCTGGCCTCAGTGTCCCACCTTTTTCTTCAAGGTGTATCTCATATTAAGCCCCTCTTGCAGCCCTTGAGATCTCAACTTGGTTCTTTCTGCCTTGCAGAAACCAGCCTTTGAACCTTTCAGGGATATGCCACCCCTCAAGCTTATGGCCCATTCTCTGGATTTTGCATAGGACACTCTGCTGCAAAGTCCACCATTGCACAATAAATACAAAATCTGATTGCAAGTGCCTACATTCTCGAAGAGAAATTTCCTCTTCTGCTTCTAAGCCCTCATTCCACCAGATCAGTCAATTTCGGCACAGAGCCTTGCTAGCCCAGTTGTGCGACTGTCGGGCTGCCACCTTGTCTTCTCGTCATAACTTTTTACTAGGTTGATGTCCGATCATCTGCTGATTCCGATTTTGACCGCAGGATTGTACCAGTGGCTCTCTGAGGTTGGGTCTTTTGACTCATTGTTGCCCACCCTTACTATACATTGCTTGGGAACATCCCATGGTGTAATAAAATGATGCTTGTATTTTGTACTGTATGTATTACTGTATGATTAAAAAAGTGATTGTAAATCACCAAAATTTTTTACATATACCAATTGAAGTAATTAGCATTTGGTGAGGTTGCGTTCACACCTGAGTGACCCTGAACGTTTTTGTGGCGCCTTCTTGGAGCAGCACTATTCATTTTGAATAGGCTTTCCTCTGCTCCAAGAATGTGCCAAAGACGCCCATGTACCAAATTTTGGCACTGAGCCAAACACATTTGGTGTTAATTTTTATAGTTAATCTGGTTGAAAAAAAGACACCAATCTATCCAGTTCAATCAACCATTTTTTATTTATTTTTTGCCATGGTTTTTATGCATTTTGTCGCATAACAATCCTGGAAAAATGGCACCGCATATGGGGTGCCATTAAGAAATAATGGCACTGCGAGCGTGTTGCCCGTTTTTGTTGTAATTTTGGAATCGCAGGCAGAATTGCACAATTCTGCCTGTGATTTCAATACGCTCAGGTGTGAACAGGGCCTTCTACATAGAGATAAAACAAATAAGATAACAAATAATAACCAAGTTGTGCTTGTTAATCTGCAGCCCTCTTTTCTGTACAGCTCTAGTCAAATCTCCCTTTCAGGCTACATATAAAAGTCTTAGAACTGTCCCTTATAATGTCATGCCTATAATTGAATTCTGTACAGGCTCATAATGTGCATGTTAATGTGTGTCATTATGGGTTCACCTATATTTTTTTCTAGTCTGGTTTGTATTTACCTGAATGTATGTGTTCACCATCCCATAGAGGTTCATGTCTGCTTCTGGCTTGTATCCCTGCTCAGATTGCCAGTTAGATGTGAGTCAATTGCCAGTCTGTCCATAAGCTGACAAATCTGAGTGCGCTCATGCAATTTGGGCTGCCCTGTGCCCATAAATCGAGGATCCGTGAATTAATAAACTGACTGACTGTTCAGACACATGCACCCATATATATACAGCAATTTGCCAATGGACTTGTTCATGCCAAGAAATGTCAGTAAATGGTCATAGAACATACTAAGGAAACTTGTGCTCTATGGCATGGCATGTTTTTACTATTGTCGTTATAATATCCTATGTATATTTACTTTGTTGATTTAAAAAACTCCCCTTAATACTGAGATGTTTTCATTTTTATAAATTTGACCACATTTTCTCTCATCTGAGCTTAAAGGAGTCCTCTCATTACCAGCATTAAGCCATGTATACATGGGCTTTAGTTTGTATAAGAGCAGTGTGTGCAGAGCACACAAAACACAACGTTTTCATTAAGCAGCTTTGTGAATGCCTAACTCATTGGGTGCAAGGCTGCACCATTGCAGGCCCACAGGTCTAGTAAAGAAAGAATTGTGAGGTGGTTCGGTGT
Organism: Rana temporaria; assembly: GCF_905171775.1. Classification (NCBI taxonomy): domain Eukaryota; kingdom Metazoa; phylum Chordata; class Amphibia; order Anura; family Ranidae; genus Rana; species Rana temporaria. The sequence continues at coordinate 97,075,380 of NC_053490.1, forward strand.
TGGTCCAGCCTGGTCACACCGTTGATGAGCTTGAAGTTTAGTCCTTTGCAATACATTCATACTAGAGCTTGTATTGTTCAGCTTAACAACACATACGATTTTCTGTCTTTTAGGCTTTAAGTTCAGAGCTGGCTCAAGCTAGAGATGAAACCAAGAAGACTCAGAATGACGTCCTTCATGCGGAGAATGTGAAAGCTGGCCGAGACAAGTACAAAACACTTCGTCAGATCAGACAAGGAAACACCAAACAGCGCATCGACGAGTTTGAAGCAATGTGAGGACACTTCATTGCTATACATTCTACACAATGCTGAATCACCAACCTAGAAAGTAGGCCTTTGCAGACACCGACAACGGAGCGTGCCCCCCTTGCCAAAGCACTTGTACCAGTCTGACTGTGGAGGATAGAATTCAACAAGGCGATCAGAATGGCTTTTATCTCCATGTCTTGTCTAATTTGTTACTCCATATCAATGTAATTCATTTAGTTTGTCTTCTGTTTTTCTGAAAGGGTATTCGCTTGTAAAGGTTTCAGTTTGAATTCTAAAAGGACATTTGAATTTTTAAGCTTAGAACTGACATTGCTGTTTAGAAAGTGGACATTTTTTTTTTGCTACTTCATAATGTGGAATTATTTGTAATATTATGCCCTCTTAGACTCTTATTGTTCTCCTTTTAAAGCTCTACTACATCTAGAGTCGGGACATTTACAGGGCTGGAAAAGGTAATGCTGACAGTAACTTGGCATTAAGACGTATCTTGTAGAAGGGGGAACGTAAAACCTTAGTGTTAGGAATTGGGCTGAATACTACTACTACTACCTCACATACACATGACTGGTCCTTGTCATTACCAACGACATGGTTTATTCACTAAGATTTACCCTAGTTTTGATTTTTTTTTTTTTTTATATATATATTTACTTTAAAAAAAAATCCTTTTATTGCTTTTCCCCGTTAGCCTGTTTATATTAGTTTGTAAGTAGTCACAATAATATTTTTATAGGAGACAAATAACAATACTAACATTGAAGACATGACGAGCACTATTTTCGGTCTGTTACTTGTATACATTTCTGTTACACTCCTGAATGATAATACTCACCAAGGCTGGGGGAATATTTGGAGCCTTGTTCTTGCTTAGTTATTATTTCTGTTGTGGTCTTCTGCCTCTTTCCAACTGTCTACTTGCTTGGACTGACTGGACTTTTAATTTTTAATGAAAGAACTTCAGTTTAGGTTAAACAGTGCCGTGTCTGATTCCCCATTTGGTGTCTGCCACTGTTCAGAACCCCAGCACCATCAAGGTGCTTCATGATTTTTAGCTAAACTATTTTTGCCACCAGCCCAAGTGTGTGTATTTGTGTGTGTGCGTAGAATATATGTGTATATAAGCACACAGGAGCAGGATATACAATCGTGCACCCTATTGTGGACTCCCCATAGAAATTTGGAGAACATGGCTGGTGACAAAAGTAGAGGGATGGAGAACACCTCAGTGGGGTCTGACAGTGGTGGCCCAGTGGGAAGAACAAAGACTACCCCCCCCCCACTTCCCAGAATGTAGAAATCTGGGTGGAGCGATTCATTGATTTGTCCATGGCTAACCTTTATACGACGTAGCTCAAGAAGAATTGAGCCTGGTTTGTATACCTTAAGAAAAAGAGGTCAGGAAGTGTTGACCACAGCATATCAGATTTTTGCATGTTATTGCTCACGATAGGTTGCTTCTAGGAGATCCATTGTGCTTTAATTACGGGTTTGAACAGCCCACAGCTCATATCTAAAAGCTAGGCTTCCCTGTCTTGTTTTTTTTTTTTGATATGTGAATTTGTTCAGGTTGATAGCTGTAAAGTTAGTAGTGGGGACGTTTGAATGAATGCTAAGCTGCTTTATGATGGTATTATGATATGTAAATAAATGGCACACGTTCAAGTGCATCAGTCCCTGAATCACAGTGGAAGAGCCTATACCATTTTTGTTCGGTAGGCCACCAGCAGCCAACCTACAAAAATGAGCTACCAGCCACCAACAATAGAACCTTTGCACCTTTCAAGCGGTTGGCTGCCTGTAGTACAGCCCACCAGTTAGCTGCCTCCACTGTCACATGAAAACAGGTGCACTTTGAAAATGGATAGTCATATCTTTACAGAAATAGGTTTTCTTCAAAAGTGCATTTAGCATAAACTCAAAATATTTTTTGAGTGGATCTTTATGCAGGCGATATTTGTTGCCCGTTTAATCTATTTTGAGTTTTGGCCTGATTAGTGCCAGGCCTGTTAGTCAGGCAGTTACTTAATGCAGCTTCATCTTTACGCTGTCCGTTTTTTTCCTTTTATTTTGATTACATGGAGTGTTCCATTTGCAATAGATGCGTGTTTAAAAAAAAAGTGTACGTTTCCAATGTATTCATCTGTATTATGTTTATGTAAAACAATAAGGTATGCAAGCGGAAACGTGAAAGATAGAGGGCGCTAAACCACACACAAATTAATGTGATTTAAAATTAACACATGGAGTGTACACCATAACGCATAAATAAACTACAAATCAATAAATTTGCAGACACCTCTGCAACATGAGTGAAAAATCACTTAAATCGCTGTGTTAAGGAGAAAAAAGTTATATTAATCCCAAAAATGTGCTTAAATTTGCAGATGGCTCTGCAACATGAGTAAACACAAACACTAGAGTTCACTGTGTTAAGGAAAAAAATATAGTCCCAATAATGTGCATAGAAAACAATGAAATCTTCTTAATTTGCCGTGATCTTCCTAAATGAAGAGAAGTAAAGGGTGCCACCACCACACTTGTATCTTCTTTTACACCCAAGGTGTGTTGTCCATTAAATGCTCTTACCAGAACTTGTTGACCACTTTAATTAAAAAGTTAGTCACACAGACTTGAGCAGGATTGTGCCTGCACACATGATGGTATGGAAGAAATAAATACACCTCAGCTCCAGGCGTTCCAATTGGGGTAAATATGCAAAAAAGAACCAGGAGAATCCAATAGCGTAATAAAGTTTAATAAAATATGACAATATAAAACAGGGAAAGCCAAATGGCCTCTTACTTTAAAAGGTGCCTACCCGGCACTGAGGCTGCAGACTTGTTACCGCCAATCTGCGGTTCAAAAATCGGTTCAGGGAGGAAGATGCCACCGCCGTAGCTCCACCACGAGATCCTTGCTGACAGCTAGCAAGCGGAAAGCATAGTGTTGACTTAGGAAAGAGTTTTCTGCAATGCTGCAGTTTTCTTTCTTAATATTTCAGTTTTCAAAAGGAAGGGCGCTAAAAGCGGAGCTCCACCCTAAAGTGGAACTCCCGCTGATCGGAACCCTCCTCTGCTGCGGATGGTGCTGGACTCCAGGACAGGTAAGTGTCCTAATATTAAAAGTCAACAGCTGCAGTATTTGTAGCTGCTGGCTTTTAATAATTTTTTTTTCAGCGGAGCTCCGCTTTAAAAAGTTAAATCCCCCTCACTGAATCCAAGAATTGCTAGCTCAAAGTGGAATGTGACTGGTGTGGCAGTCTAAGCAGGGACTTTTTTTGGAAGTTTTGCACATGCGATGTAGAAGTACGTTATCTGTATCATTTGGCCAGCGCTATTTGCTTCTGTGTAGAAAATCCTCTCTCTCAATTGTAAACCTAAATCTGCCAGAGGAATACGGAGGCTGAAAATTCTTAAATGCCTGGCTGTTATACTGGCTCACTGCCTTCAGACCTTCTTAAATTGCTGACCTGGAATATGCTTGCACATCAGTATTGCCTGAGAGATGTTGGGTATCCTTATGCCTGTGATAGAAGCATGCTGGAGAGTCGGTCTGTTGCTCTCACACAATGCAGCATTCTGTCATGCTCCCTACACTGTGCTCCAATCAACAGCTCTGCTTATTTAGTGTGTGAGAGCTAGAGCACTGTGGAAGGGCATCAGACTGCTGGAAACCTGGACTGCTGCATGACGGCAATAAATACCAAAGCTTTAGTTGGGCTTTAAAGTGTTTTTCCACCACCTTGTAAATATGAAAAGAATTGCAACACTGCACAGTATAGAGGTTTAAAGGGACTGTGGTGCTACTAAAGCTCCAAGGCTGCTTGGTCTCCTCCAATAAATTGTCTGCAAGTGGACTTTATTGATGAAGGTGGAAGAACCTTTGTGAGAATACATACTTTAATTTAGGGTGGCGACAGGTTCAAGAATGCAAATACATTGTTGTAGATCCCACAGAATGTTTTCACTTGTTTTGTGTCAACAACATGCAGCCAGGAGATACAGGGACAGTGGCCACTATAGGATCTTAATATAAATGAATGCCATTAGTTGTGGGAGTCCCTGATGCGCATGTCTAAATAGCAAATGCATGCCAATATGTGCTTCTAACATCTGCGTTAAAATATAGCTAGTCTTTTCTGGCTGCCTATTGTTGGTCATTATTCACCAGAATTATATCAGTACTGGGTTTATGGAAATGCTCACAGGTCTATAATGTGCAACAGAATCTGTGGTGAGAGCACTTCTACACTTTATTGGGTATAGGAAACTGGAATCTTTTCCAGGGAGTGTTATATACACTTGAGGCAGGGCTTATTTCAACTGAATGACCCTACCCCGAGGTGGTCACAACTCAAAAGGGAATTTGCCAGACATTTTGTGTTTTGGGTTTTGCAGATTTATCTTAATCCTTGATTTTGCTGAGGACCAAAGGACTTGAGGCTGCCAGAGCAGCAAGGTTGATATTGCAGTTCGTATCCAATGATGTAACTGGTAATGCCAAGCATTGAATGCGTCCTTTGTAAGATGCCCTAGCGATCCGCACCAACATACGGTGGTTAAAGCTTTTATTATTTTTCTCTTTCTGAAAGAGAATGAATGATCATGTACTTGAGATGCTCTAAACACAGTGTACAGATATATTGATCACTTGAAAGGCAAGAAAGTGTCATTTCATTTCCACACATTTCAGCCTGTTTTTCTCATTTAAGTATCTTTTTGTTGTAATTAAAGCAGCAGGTACAACTATTTTCAACCAGGTTGTTTAACAATAAAGATATATTGGACATTTAACATGGCTCTTGTCTGTAATGTGTTTGGGATTTTGCATTGTAGTAAATACAATTTGACCTTTTGCCTTATGTATAGACAGTACGATAATGGGGTCCCAAAGCATTTATTTGTAACCACCTACTGCTCGCCGTATAGTCAAATGATGGCGGCAGGGTGGCTCTCTTTCTGGGATGATGTCATATGAAGTTGTGCCTCTTTGCGGGCGTGCAAGCACGGTGATCGGCATCACGCTGTGTCCATGGGTCAGGGTGCATCCCTGATCTCAGTACATAGCCAATGACGAGGCTCATGTGATCAGCTTTGTCCAATCACATCTGATCATATTTTATCGCCTTTCCTCTTTTACACTGACCGCGTGAGAGGTGAGGCGAGCCGATCAGTGGCATTTATTCACAGGGAACACCTGTACAGATATGCAGAGAACTGATCATCAGTGCAGCCCCAACAGTACCCAGAAGTGATGCCAGTCAGTGCTGCCTTTCAGTGCCCATGAGTGGCACCTATCAGTGTCCATCAATGCTGCATATTAGTGCCTCCTCATCAGTGCAGCATCATCAGCGCACATCAGTGAAGGAGAAAAATTACTTATTAACAAATAAAATGAACAAACTAAAAAACTTTTATCCCCCCCCCCCAAAATTTTTGGGTGTTTGTTTTTGCTTAGCAAAAAGATGAAAAACCCAGGGGTGATTAAATACCACTAAAGGAAAGATGTATCTGTCTCAAAAAGTGAAGAAAAGGGGGTGAAAGTGCCCGGTATTGAAGTTGTTAAAGATGCATTTTATTTATGGCTTTTTGTATATATTTGGAGTGCTGGCATATCTTTCCTGTATAAGGCCTTTTTTTACATGTAAACATTTTTGATGCAGTTGAATTCATGTAAACTAGCACAAGGAATGAATAGAGAGACCTGCGTCCTTATAGTAAATGGTGTATGAAATGCATAGGAAACGTGGAGATGTAAACAGGGTTATTTAGGGTTTTTTGTTGCCGTTTCACATGTATATAAGGCCCAACTGTAAAAAAAATAATAAAATAAACCGCGTACCCTTCCCACTCTATATGTAGTTTATAATGCTCATTCAGCAGTCTAGGGGTTTATGATGGAGAGGGATACTTTCCTTACTGGCTAGTGCAGTCATTTCTCCTTGCCGGTCATGTTTCATCCCCTCTCACCGCTGTCATATACAGTACAGGACCATGGCCTCCACTGGTCCGTCCTGTTGTGTGTAATGATGCTGAGGATCCAGCAAAGAGACAGGGCTATGCCACTCCAGGTGAGGGCAATCCTTCCCCCAACAATCAGGTGCAGGTCCAGTCCACGGTCTGGATAGATGGCCAAAGAAACAAGTGAATGTTGACCGCACTCCAAGGTATAGAGGATACAAATATAGCTTTATTGCAAATATAAATCCATCATGGTGAATGTCGTCATGATGGATTTATATTTTTATTAAAGCTATATTTTTATCCTCTATACCTTGGAGTGCGGTCAACATTCACTTGTCTTTTGATGATGCTGAGGGCCTGAGTGGGAGAAAGGAAAGTCCACAGAGCCATCTTCTGTGGGACCATGAGTTATGGTGATTAGGCATTCCTTTATTCTATTCCTCCCAGACAAAATGAGCAATAAATTCTGCATATGTTGGCTGTACGCCCAAATTTAATGTTAAGCAAACTACAGGTTTAAATAAAAGTTTCAGAAAGTGTGTCCATGAGAGTCACTTGAGCTATGCTATGAAACAATGCACAGGACTGATTTTTAATGATAACCTGTTTTGTGACATGGAAGTGTATTCACTAAAAGCAAATACAGTGGAACCTCGGATTGCGAGTAATGCAGTTATGAGCATTTCGCAATACGAGCAATTTTTATTTATTTTTTAATCCTGACTTGGTTTGCGAGTGTTGTCTTGCAAAACGAGCAGGATTCAAGCCTCTTCTAGCACCGCTTTTGGCCAGAGGTGCGGGGGCACCGGTGACACTCAACGCCGTTTAGAATTTCTCGTAAATACTTTGTCCCTAAATGTGTTTCCGAGCCTTTCTGAAGGTTTCCGAGCCTTTCTGAAGGTTTCCGAGTGCAGCCGCACAGTCTCTGAGTATTTCCGAGTCTCTCCGTTGCCCCCCCACCTCTGGCCACATGCGGTATTGCATGCCATAGAATTCAACGTGGAACGAATTATCTTTGTTTCCAATTACTCCTATGGGGAAACTCGCTTTGGTTTACAAGCATTCTCCTGTAATGGGTTATGCTCATAATCTAAGGTTCCACTGTAGAGTGTGCACTTTGCAAAAACAGTTGGACTCTGCAAGGGAATTTGTTCCAAAGCTTCGTAAATGAGGGGAAGCTCTCCTGACTTCCATCATCCAAACATGTGCAAGCAGGAATGATGTTTGTTTTTTTCTTGCATGTTATTAGGTATTTTTTGCAAAGTGAAGCTTCATCTCATTTACTAAGCTCTGCAACAACTGTTTATGAAACAACCCATCTATGTCATGTAAAGTTAGAGAAAGACAACTTTAGAATGTTCTATTGCAGGTTCGCCTTTATCTTGTCTTTTGGTATTCCTAAGGCCTTGTACACACGAGCAGACATGTCCGATGAAAATCGTCCGCGGACCGTTTTCATCCGATATGTCTGCTGGGAGGTTTTGGTCTGATGTGTGTACACACCATCAGACCAAAATCCCCGCAGACAGAGAACGCGGTGATGTAGAAGACACCGACGTTCTCTGACACGGAAGTTTAATGCTTCCACGCATGCGTCGAATCAATTCGACGCATGCGCGGGATTTCGGGCCGCTGGTTATACGTCATAACCAGCGGACATGTCCGATGAGTTGTACTAACCATCGGACATGTCCGACGGACATTATTCCAGCGGACAAGTTTCTTAGCATGCTAAGAAACTTTTGTCCGCTGGAAACCTGTCCGCTAGGCCAGGAAACATGTCCGCTAGGCCAGGAAACCGGTCCGCTAGGCCGTACACACGGTCGGACATGTCCGCGGACCAGTTTCAGCAGACATGTTCGGTCGTGTGTACGAGGCCTTATAGTCGCCGTTTCAACAGACCATTATCTGCTTTCTGACTTCCACCACCCACTGGAACACAAACCGGAGGTTAAAAGATGGAGAAATGCTGCACAACAGCTGTAAAGCCTCATACACACGATCGGATTTTCTGCGTACAAAGCGTAGGTCTTTTGTCCGAAGGGCATTGGCCGTGAACTTATCTTGCATACAAACGGCAAAGAATTGTCGGCCAACAAACAAAACTACCTGTTTTTTCAGCTCTTTAGCGCCACCCATTGGGCAACTTCTGTTAATGTGTTATGGTGAGCATTGCTTCTGAGCATGTGTGTTTATACTTAGGGTGTACACAAGTCTGTCGGACAAAACTCCAATCGGAAAATCCGACAACACACAATTGTTGGCGGACAATTTTAAAGCATGCTATCCCACATTTTGTCTTTGGGAAATCGGACAACAATTGTCCAATGGAGCATACAAATGGTCGGATTTTCCGACACCAGCCTGTCATCACACAATTCCCATCGGATAATCCGTGTGTACAAGGCTTAAGTGTACATAATGTGAGCAGCAACTTCAGCCCATGCTCCTCCCAATAGCCGTGCCCCATTATGTGTTTTGCTCCTTCCACCAGGGCTTAGTCTTAGCCCTCCAGCTCCTCTATGGCTAAGCCCTTGATGGGTGGGGCCAAATGCATCCAGGGTGGGTGTGGCTATTGGGAAGAGCATGGGCTGAGGCTGCCTCTCGCATATGTACATTCTGAGCTGTTGTGCGGTGTTCATCTTTGGTCATAGCACTTTCTTGAAAGAGTACATGTCAGCACCATGTCTAGTGGTGGATTTAATAGAGCGGCAACATCAGCACTTGGGGCGGTGCTACATGAAGTACATGTCAGGTTAAAAGAACTCCACAAAACTGGGCTATGATGGTAAAAACAATCAGTCTAAAAATAAAGAACATGGGCACCTTATGAGTGCCATGAACGTTGGTGGCTACCCGGGCTGGGCTTTTATTAAAGCAATCACACATACAAGCAAAAACACGGCACCACTGAACGAAAAGGAGAAGCATAACACTATTATAGTAATATATAGTCATCCTGTATGTGACTGGAGAAAGATTAACGAACAGTGTATCCTTTTTTTTTTTCTTCTTTTTTTTTTTTTAAGCCAAGCAACATACTAGGACAGGAACTTGTACATCTACAAGACCTAACACAAGCAAACTAACTCATTGTATACCAGTGCAGTAAAGTGAGAAAGGCAGACCTGTACACAACTGTTCAATAAAGCATGACTCAAAAATAGGATGGTCAAACTGTCTGTAAACCCTACTTATTGATATTTTATTTGCTCCCTTTTGAGTTTTTTTAAATACCATTAAAAGCATTTCTGTGTGGTACCTAAACCCCTTGTGAAAAAACGTGGGGCCTCAATTTCTGCTGAGTTTGGGCTATTCTCCTCCTTTCCTTTTGTGTAGTGTTTTCTCCTGTTATGCACCTGCCAAAGCTTTTGATACCCATGGATGCCCTGAAATTTATCAGTAGAATGACAGCATGTGGTTTACTTCTCTAGAGGGGGCAAGCTTGACTAGGTCAGGAGGATCCAAATGTCTCTACAGGAATTGCATCCACTTTCAATAGTTTTGATAGTTTAGAAACATTTTTAGACCATGTTAGACTCAGTAGCCCCAAATAACCAATCGGATCTAGTTTTCAGAGGTCAGGACAGTGATGGCTACACTTTACATTTTGTTCTTGCCTGAGCAGGAGGCGGTGGCGCTAGCTGTGGGCGGCTTTCATTACCGCCCAGGCTGTGGCCCCGCCCCATGCGCGGTCTGGCAAACGTGATGTCGGTGGTGAGCTCTGACACGTGCGGGGCGCATTTAAGGCGTCCTCCCGGGTTCCGATGCACATCTCCACCTACATCCGCAGACGCTACAGCTTTTGATAAGCTCCTGCCTCCAGCACATTTAAGGTAATACCTGTCATCTTAGCACTAAGGTCACCCTCTACACTTATTCCCATTATCTTGGTAAATCCTAATTGGACCAACTCTCCTCCTCTAGTTACCCACTCACTACCTCAATAACCACTGGCTGCGATGCGGAGATGTGTGGCTTGTGCTCCGGGGATGATGCCGATGTGCACTCACGTTGTGCTGGATTCCTCGCCACCCCAGCTCCTGGGGGAGACATCCCCCCTGGTCCCCTTTCCCATACTGTATCCTGGTGTGATATACATTGTAAGTACCTGAATTGACATATTGTCCCTTCTGGTGCACCTGGTCAATACTTTGACACAATCATACCTTAATATTTCAGATATCCCTAGCATCCGCCCCTGAGGAAGTGTTTTCACAGAAACGCGTTGGGCACTAAGGATGCAGTTACCTGCCTCAAGACGATACTCATCTACACTTGTTATGATTCATACCTTCACATCATGTTGTCATGTGCTGATGAATTTACACCTGTATTTAATTCATGATAATCCTTTTTATTGTTTAATGAATTATGTCTATTGTTATATGTATATGTCCATGTAGGTTGTATCGTGTGCACTGACACATGTCACCTTCCATACATTAATACATCAATATTTTATATATACATTAAACTTTATTATTTTCATTTTTACTCCCCACCTGTGAACTGCTTCATTTAAAGTCCCACTGTCCTTCCTTTGTTCGCTATAACCGGGATGGAGGCACTTCCCCATGCTTCATTTAAAGTCCCACCAATCTCCTTTGCCTGATCTCAAAGGGCGTAGAGTTTATAATTTTAGTATTGTTGATTTGTAGTTACTGAAAAGCTGATAAGTGTCCTTTTGAGAGTCTCAATTAAATTGTAAGGAGAAAGGCACAAGGGACATCTCATCTATATGCCGATTGAACCATGAGAAGGTTGTTTGCTCAGGACAGGTGCCATTCACAGAAAGCTTGGGTTTTTCTCAATGAATGCAAAGCATTTTCTGATTGGATGAGGTGGAGATTGAGGCATCATTGCCCCTCCTCTCCAACTTGTATAAAGAATGCCTTGTATTCAACGGCAAAAATGCTCTCAGAACCTGAGAGGTAAGCGCCATTAATTGTAGAAGCTTTGACTACGACAGTCATTGTCGCCCTTTAAATTTACCCTGTAGCAGCCATCTACAATTTAATAAAAGCTGTAAGTCAATCCTACCAATACAGGCTGACTGCCTCTGTTGCAGTATTTACTAGGTCAATACAAAGGGGTACATGGGAGCAGCATGTCTCTGCTGCAATATTAGCTCTGCCCCTAGCAACACTCTCGACTGCCCGTGTGTGTGTACGCAATGTTACCTGAGATTGACCACCACCACTCCATCCCAGATTTGTTAAGTCTGTCACAGCAATGTAAAGATTTGGCTACTAATGTTTGCTGTTCTGCTCACAGTAGAAAAGATTAGGAAGAGTCGGGACTGAGGTTACCCTGAGGCTTAAGGGAGTACTGTCTGGGAAAGGGACAGGGTTCCTGGGCTGCCTGTGCCTGCAGAAAATGTCATGTATTATGCACATGGAGTACTGTCTGAGAATGTGGGAAAGGGCCCTGATCCCTGCGCTATGTCAAGTTTTAAGTCTCTCCCAATGTTTGTGCACATTTGCTACACCCACAATTCATGGCAAACCTAATACATTTCCTCTGGTTTCCCCAAGGATGCCCACAAACATCCATACGCTTTAAAGTGGAGTTCCACCCATAAATATAACATTACATCAGTAGTTTTAAGAAAATGTCATTAGTCCTTTAAGAAAAACATTTTTTTTTTAGATGCCTTCAAAGTGTTGTTGCTAGGCAGAATAGTTAATCTTCCCTCTTCCTGCACCTAGTTCCTTAAGCTTCCTAACCTACACCGCACAGACTCCTGGGAATGTAGTGGGTGTAACTTTCCAGGAGTCTGTGCACTCCCCAGTCTCGAAGAATCGTGTGACTAGGACAGTACAGGTGCTGAAACCTGATCTGAAACCTATTACACTGCTTGTGCAGCACTGAGCATGTGCGAGATCTGCAAGGCTGAAATCCAGGAAGTCATACAGTCTGGCTTCATGATGCCCACACTTAAGATGGCCCCAGTCAATTTCTATTTTATAAAGTGTCTAAATGCTGTAACAACCTAATAAAACGGACCTTAGTTTACAGACTAACTTTACTAGAATACATTAAGCTTGTGTATTACAGGGGTATTTATATTTAAAAAGTGAAATTGTGGCCGGAACTCCGCTTTAAGCCCTTCACACTGTTGGCACAATTAGGCCACACCTGTGAATTGTTGCAACGTGCTATGCTCGCCCCATCAATTCTCTCCTTATGGTGCCCAAGGGTGCTCCATGGTTTACACAATCCTAGTTTCACCCCTGGCTACATTTAAACAATCTTTGTATTACAAATTAACAGATTTGTGTAGGCTAAAGACTATACCATGCATAGAGTTTCAATGTGCCTACATTTTTAGGAGTGCTAAGATTACCAGAGATGTTGAAGTAGTCTGGAATGATTGTGGGAATTTCAGAAGAGAAAAAGTTGGGTAGCCAAGCAAAGAAGTCACCAAGGAAGGTTGATACTGGTCCAAGAGGTGGGTAGATCACAACAATTCTCAGAGAAACTCAAAAAAATAGACAAATACATTGTGCCTAACATGAGAGTGAAGATCCTTTGTGGTGATAGGATTACAACTCCCTCTATGCCTTCCACTGGGTCTGGGAGAGCGAGTCAAGAGATGGTCACCATGGGAGAGGGAAGCAGGAGAAGCAGAGTCTGATTAGCAAAGCCAGGTTTCAGTAATGGCAAAGGAGTTGGTGATAAAAAGGTCATGGGCATAGGCAAGTTGTTTTACAGGCAGAGTGGGCATTCCAAAAGGCATGTGAGAATGGAAGGCTGGTTTTGTAAAAATAGAAACGTAGTTTTGCAGATTGCAGCTGCTGCCAGAGGGCAATAAGTAATGGAATTAGAAAACAGTTAGTGGATGTACACCTGAATATTTTTTATTTTTTTTTAAATGAAGACTTCTACCTGGTATAGTAGAGGATATCAAGTCATCTGTACCCAGTCTTGTCACGAAGAGTTAATCCAGCTCTGAGCAATCCTCTTGTGTTTTTTTTTAGCAAGATAAATAAAAGGACACACGGATAAGTTTGTCTCCACATCCCCCACTGCTGTGACTGACATCTAATTTCTGTATTTTACGAATGGCATGAGAGCACAGTGTGTGTTACGATTCCAGCTTCACATTCCCCCTCCTTTCTTCTCCAGCTCTCCCAGGATTGGCTGCTCCACACCTCAGCATGATTGGACATGCTGACCTCATGTGGTGCCCTTCCTGAATTTTGACTGGATGTTACTCATTGTGAAGCATGATCAGTGTGACTGTACAGTAGGAGAGTGTAAAGGTGGGCGGGGAGTCTTGTAACAACCTAAGTATGTAATGTGGCCTTAGATTTCTATTTTACTGCTGCCATTACTGAACTTCTCTTGCTGTAATGTTGAGCCAAAGGCTTCAGTACCTTCTAAGTCTCTGACCAAGTGTGCAGATCAAAAGCTCTGGCTTCGTACAAACATGGTTGTCTTGCTAAGTTCTACATGCAATGGTCTTCCTGTAAAGAACTTCACAAAGAGATATGAACTTAACCCAAATAACTCTTATGCTTGAGATAACACATTTCATAGGTCCCAGGCTGAGGATTTCAGGTGTTTGTGTATCCCCCCATCCCAATCCCAGTTTTCTTTATCCCTATTCTACCATATACACTTTACCAATCATAAGCAGGTAGATGAGGTAGTTCTCTTAAAGATATTCACAGGTTGGTACAAAGTACCTAAAATGTATAGTATGTACATGTGAGCAATATTGACGACTTTCTATGTAATGCCTATTCCAATACCTCTATATTTTTAAATTACTCTATGTAATATTGTTTGCGAAAAGCAATATTTGTTTTCCTCTAATCTTATAAACCAATAAAACATATTTGAAATAAAAGCTCTGACTTCTCTAAATTGCACATGTTTTGAAAATCAGAAACTTTAAGGAACTGAAGCCAAAGACAGCCAGGAAAGCAGTATTTTCAGAAATTCACTAATGACCTTTGTATGTTGTGCTTAAGCAGTACCCTTTAAAAAGTCCCTTTTGTCTAGAACTCCATCTTAAAAATGGTAGTGAACTTCCTGGTATGTGAGGGTGCCAAGGCAATCCTGTACCTTGGGCATCATAGCTGTTGTAGGGAATCTGCTGCGCTCTATTGTCTAAATTTCTAAATGTCTGTAAATATATCATGTATGCACTTCCTGTCCCTGGGTTGTTGGCTTTGAAACCCCAGATGGAGGAAGTGGAGAAAGAGAGTCTCCAGTCCTGTCTAGAAGATCCTGCAGCAGAAGAGACTATTATAAACTACTAGGGAGGGACTAAAGCGCAAATTAGATAGTCTGACTTCAGTGCCACACCATAGTTCCTGCCAGTAAGAAGTTCCATTCTAGCCTGGTCGAACATCAGTTGGAGGATACCCCCGTGACTGTTGATCTTGTCTTCAGACGCTACTAGCTTCACCCAAAAAGATGGATACAGTGATCAGAGCTGAGCCAGTGCTATCAGATCTCGCAGGAAGCAGTCTATAAAGCATCCTTGGCTCCAAACACCTGCAAGGGAAAAGAGGCTACATGGAGGACTGCTGAGTTGTGGAGAGGCATCTTGTTAACTTGGGGACTTCTTCCCCTCCCATTAATGTTGAGATTACAACAACACTTTAAGGCCTCGTACACACGATAGGTTTACCAGAGGACAACGGTCTGATGGGCCGTTTTCATCGGTCAAAACCGATCGTGTGTGGGCCCCATAGGTTATGTAACCATCGGTTAAAAAAAGGGCCACTTGTTTTAAAATTAACCGATGGATTCCTAACCGATAGGTCAAAAACGATCGTTAGTAGGCACAACCATCGGTTAAAAATCCATGCATGCTCAGAATCGAGTCGACGCATGCTTGGAAGCATTGAACTTCGTTTTTTTTCAGCACGTCGTGTGTTTTATGTCACTGCGTTCTGACAGGATCGGTTATTTAACCGATGGTGTGTGGGCACGACGAACCATCAGTCAGCTTCATCAGTTAACCTATGACAACAGTCCTTCAAAACGTTCTCATCGGATGGACTGATCGTGTGTACGAGGCTTAAGAGTGCTCCAATGTCATCTTGGGCCACAACATCAGGAAAGTGGGGGAGTATAACACATGTTTAGAGCTCCACTGTAGTTCAGAACCTAGGAGGTGTGGATTTCATCCCCCTTGAGTCAGGATTTGGGTACCCAGTGAGTTTGTGTTTAGTAATGCTCGGTTTAGAAATTATCAGTGCAACATGTCATTTTGCACCTTTGTAATGGTTTGCTGTTGCTGCCATTATTGTTACTTTGCTAGGTGTGCCATCCAAATAAATATTATTTTATCTAGCCTTGATGTGTCAGAGGGTGTGGCACTACCACACAGGGTTATTGTCACCAGGAATCGGGAAGCCCAAAAATCAGAAGCTCCAACAGGGGATAAGCGCTACAGTCATTTTAGTAAAGTCCGTCTGACACTACTCTCTCTAGCCACTTGAAGACCAGACCTTTTCTGGCACTTTTTGGTGATAAACATCTATTTTGTGTTAAAAAATTACTTAGAACTCCCAAACATTATATATATTTTTTTGCGTAGACCCTAGAGAATACAATTGCAATTGTTGCAATTTTATATCCCACAGTATTTGTGCAGTGTTTATTCAAACGCATTTTTTGTTTTTATTATTAACTTCAATTCATTTTAATGCAAAAAAACACAATATATAACCTAATTTTTTTGAAAAATATAAAATATGATTTTATTCCTAGTAAATAGATACCTAACATGTCACGCTTTAAAATTGCGCACGCTAGTGGAATGGGAACAAATTACGATACTTAAAAATCTTCATATGCGGCACTTTACATTTTTTACAGGTTACCAGTTTAAAGTTAGAGGAGATCTAGGACTAGAATTATTGCTCTCACTTTAACTTTCTCAGTGATACCTCACATGTGTGGTGCAAACATTGTTTACATATGTGTGCGCGGCTTACGTATGCATTAGCTTCTGGAGTGGGATGGGGGCACTTTATTTATTTTTGGTTGTACAATCTCTGTATAATTTCCTTTAGATTTACCAGAACTATGGAATATGAGGACCCACCTATCTACCCATTCACTCTGTATCTGATCAGGCAGGCCCTTGCACTACATAGTTGATGGTAGTTCTAAAGGAAACTGTACAATCATACATAGGAGAGGGCGTATGAAGTCACTCAGCTGTCGGGCCCCATTCACATCTCTGCATAGTGGGAACTCACATTTCAGCATGTTTTTTTTTGGGATGCACTTTGGAGTGTTTTGGCTTGACACACATAGGGCAGGCTATTCTCTACGCACAACAATCGCACCAAAGAAACTCCAGAACTTTTTTCAAATGGGCTGTCCTACACGTGACAATGTAACTCATAAGACAATTTTCCGTGTTGCAGGTTGCACGTTTTTTACTGTGTGTTTTGCTGCATTTGTCGCTCATTTTCTCACGTTACAAACCGTGTGTTTGCTTCTGTGTTTGGTGTGCCGAAGACAATTAATTACACCAAAAAGTCCAACTAGTTAATTTTAGGTGTATAAAGGTGGCCATAGACTATACAATCTCTGTACAATCTCCTTTAGATTTACCAAAACCATATACTAAGAGGACACACCTATGTATCCAATCAGGCAGGCCCCTGCACTACATCGTTGATGGTAGATCTAAAGGCGATTGTATAGTGTATGGTGGGCTTTACAGAACCCAGGACATACTTCTCTTGTTTTCCATATTACAGCTCTATCCACATAGGGTGTTATCTGATTGCTCAGCTCCTGCACACTCTGCCAAATTAACAATTTATGTCTGTTTATTTAGTGAGAGCGATATTCGACGACTGCATAGGAAAAATATGCACCTGATGTGGGGGGTGGTAGTGATGTGCTGGAGTAGATAATACAGGGTGTGCGCTAATGAGGTCAGCTGCTAAACTCTTTCCAGTGTCACATCCCAAGGTCTGTTCAGAGAGTAATGGGGGCATTTTTTTACAGCCAGCTGGACTCCAAGGTAAGGGGTGTGTAAGATAAAAAGAAAGCTTTTTTTTATTTCTGACAAAGAAGTACGCTAATGGTATATTGGTACATAGGGAAAAAAAGGTGAATTTATCCTTTAATCAAGAAGTTTATTGCACTACTAGGGCACATGCTTTCCTGGTCTGTTGTTTTTTGTGTAGACTGTCCACAGTTCTTTGTTTTGGCAATTCAAGGGATGGCTGCAAAGACCCTGATATAGTGAAGGCTGCATCACCGCTTCAGAGCTTTTTTGGCTGGTTTCACCTTAGCATGAGATTGGGATTAATGGTGATCTGGTTAATAACAATTAGATTTTTCTGATTAAACACTGGGTAAACATCCTGTGGTGATTGGTCCCATGAAAATCTTCATTATGCTATTACATTTTTTTTTATTTGGTTACCAAATCTCTTAAGTGACCTGCACTCTTCAAACAGTTGAGCACCCCTTCATTAGACAACGCTGCTGTCCAAAGATGTCTCTGTTGCTCCTCTCTAGATAGAAGAGACATCCTAAGACACGAAGTGTGTTACTGGCCAAATCATGAAAATAAAGGAAAAAAGTTTAAAAAACGTAACCCAAAGCAGCCCACCACATCTAAGGATTGGTAAACTGCAATATATTACATTTTTTGTTTTTGGGTTTGGATACACTTTCATGACTAACATGTTTAGAAATGTAGAGAACACAATTTCATTAAAAAAAATTCAAAAAGCAACACACTTTTTTATTCCACACATCAGATACATACATTTTAGAAAATCTAGATTTTAAAAATATATTTTACTGCTATTGATACACACATTTGTTTTAGTTAAAGATTTATTGATAACCGTATAGAAGATGATCAGGTTTGGTGTCCACCCCTCCTATAATGGCTGTTGCCCACAAAAAAAGAAGGATCAGGATAGGCATATTGACTGATGTAATATCTATGATCCACAGAGCATTACATTTTCTCCAAAACACCCAATCATTGTCTTCTTCTGTTTAACCACCCCCATATTTATGTCTACACCCTCCCCACCATCTCCCTAGCCCTGCCGCTTCCGATATGTCGGAACAAAACATGTCCTTGTTTGCCTGTATTGTTTTTGTACAATCACTGTTTATGGAATGTAACAAAATACAGAATGTTTCATGTTAGAAAGTCTAAGTTTTCCAAGGACTAGGATTCAACAGCCATGATTAAACAAAAAAAAAATCACATTGCAAATGTGAGAAATATTAACAGTGTTTGCTATTTATCAGTAGATTAATCTTCTATCCTTCGAGAGGGTAAGAGGAACAGGTTTTGCTTAGGGTCTGATTTCCATCCATTGACGCATAAAAAAATAGACATCAATGCATCTTTATGGAAAAACGAATATCAATGAATGATCATCCATTCGAGATCGCAGTGCATTGACAGCTGCTGATTGGCCAAAGCATGCTCCTAACCTGCATGCTTTGGTCAAACACAGCAAGCTCTGCTGTGAGAGCCATGATTGGCCAAAGGTAGGGTGCCTTGCTCAGGGGGATAAGTCCACACCCACGCTTACACAGCGGCCATACATACATTGTTCTAAAGGAACAAATGGCATTTAAAACTGCTCACGGTTGTAATGTATTGTCGGATACTGGCAATATAGATAAAAATCATTGAAAAAAATGTTGCGAGTCCCCCCCCCCCCCCCCCCCAGTCTATTACCAGGCCCTTCAGGTCTGGTATGGATTTTAAGTGGAACCCCACGCTAAAATAAAAAAAATGGCGTGGGGGTCCCCCCAAAATCCATATGAGACCCTTATACAAGCACACAACCTGGCAGGTTGCAGGAAAAGGGGTAGCGACAGAGCACCCCCCCTCCTCAACCAGATCACATGCCCTCAAAATGGGGAGGGTGCTTTGGGGTCCCCCCCAAAACACCTTGTCCCCATGTTGATGGAGACAAGGGCATCATCCCCACAACCCTTGCCAATTGTGGCGATACCTCACGTGTGGTTTGAACACTGTTTTCA
This sequence comes from Rana temporaria, assembly GCF_905171775.1. NCBI lineage: Eukaryota > Metazoa > Chordata > Amphibia > Anura > Ranidae > Rana > Rana temporaria. The sequence goes on from NC_053490.1 coordinate 97,094,626, forward strand.
TATGCGGGCGCTGCTCACGTATGCGTTCGCTTTTGCGCACAAGCTCGTTGGGACGGGGCAGTTTAAAAAAAAACGTTTTTCTTATTTATTTTCATTTACATTTTTTATTTTGACACTTAAAATAAAAAATTTAAACATGCATTGTAATAGAAAAAAAAAAGCATGACAGGACCTCTTAAATATGAGATCTGGGATCAAAAAGACACTAAAATGCAATAAAAAAATAAAATAAAAATGTAATGTCATTAACCACTTCCCGCCCAAGTTACGTAAGAGGACGTCCTTGACTTTGAGCGGGGATATCTGAATGATGCCTGCAGCTACAGGCATCATTCAGATATCGCCCTTTTCATCCGGCGATTCTCTGCACCATAAGAACGCTGTGATCTGTGAGTCGGAGAACGCATCTGTCGGCTCGGATGTTGAACATAGAGATTTCCAGTGGACCAGGTCGCTGGAGTGTCTATGATTGTCGGAGCTGGGCACGATGTTATGACGCTACACCCGGCCCCTTAGAGTGTCAATCTAAAAAAAGAGAAGTAAAATTAACAATAAAAAACGTCACTTTCGCCCATAGCTCTTAAAGGGACATTTATTTTTATTTATTTTATTTTTATTGCATTTTAGTGCAAATATGAGATCTGAGGTCTGTCATGCTTTTTTTTCTATTATAAAGGAAGGTTACATTCCTTGTAATAGGGAAAAAAGTGACTTTTTTTTTTAACGGACAGTTTAAAAAAATGAAATATAAGGAAAATAAATAAGATATTTAATATTTATTTTTTTAAAGACCCTGTCCCACCGTGCAGAAGCGAACACATACTTGAGTCGCGCCCGCATGAAAATGGTGGTCAAACCACACATGTGAGGTATCACTGCGATCGTTGGAGCGAGAGCAATAATTCTAGCACTAGATCTCCTCTGTAACTCAAAACTTTTTTAAACATCACCTATGGAGATTTTTAAGGGTAAAAGTTTGTCGCCATTCCGCGAGCAGGCGCAATTTTGAAGCGTGACATGTTTGGTATCAATTTACTGATGTCTTATTTTTTAATTCGCAAAATGCGCAAATACAGTGTGACAAGGTATTGAAACGACCGACCATTTTATTCTCTAGGGTGTTAGAAAAATATATATATATATAATGTGTGGGAGTAATTATCTATCAAAAAATTTTTTTGAACTTGTAAACACCAAATCTCAAAATGAGGCTTGGGGCTAAAGTGGTTAAAATAACAAACATGTTATACTTACTGTACCTGCTCTGTGTAGCGATTTTGCACAGAGCAGCCCTGATTCTCCTCTACTCGGATCCCCCCACTGGTGCTCCTGGCTCCTCCCCTCCTGCAAAGTGCCCCCCATGGAAAGACACTTGCTATGGGGGCACTTATACAGGCTCACTCCCTCTCCATCCTCAATGGCCAATGTCTCCTGCTCCTTCAACAAAGCCAGTGAGACCCGGAAGTGAGGGGAGAGAAGAGCTGCAGATGTGCACAGCACTGGATCAAATGAGGGCTCAGGTAAGTAAAAGGGTGGGTGATATTTTACCTTAATGCATAGAGCAAGCACGCAGGTTAGTTTAATCTTGATTCGTTATAGCAGGAGCGGACTGACCTTTCGGGCACTGCCCGAGGGCCCCATGCCACTAGGGTACCCCATCAGGATTGCCAGCCTCAGTAAAACCAGGGACAGTATGTCAAAATCTGTGTTTTTTTTTTACATCTGTCCCTGAAATGTCCCTTACCAACATCCTTTTGGTCTAAAAATCCCAAGATTATAGCTGCCCCGCCTCTCCAGTACCTTTTCAGTGTGTGTAATGTATGTGTACTGTGTGTGTTTACTGTGTATGCATACTGTATGTATGTGTGTGTGTATACTGTGTGGCCCCATAATCTCCTATTGCCCTGGGTCCCATAAGTTGTCAGTCCGCCCCTGAGTGATAGATGTATATACTGGATATTAGAGATGATTTTTGGCATCCTCTGAACTTATCAGAACTTCCACTTCGCCAAATAACATGGACTAACTTTGGGCATGTGTTCATATAAGGGCACCGATGTCACCAGTATTCTGCCTTTTTGTTTGTGTGCTCTAGGGCAGGGAATGACATGGCCCGCAGATGATTGAGCTTCAAAAGAGATGCAGCGTGGACATTTGGAAAGAGATGTTTAGAGGATGTCGGAGCTCATCTCTTATATATAGATGTGGTTTCTCTGTTTGTCTGTCACCTTGAGAAAGGGGACCATTGTGTCACTCCATTATGACACTGTGATTCATGTCGCCCATTCTTTTTTTCATAATTCAACATTTTATTGAAAAATCTGTGAATTGCGGGTGCAGCGTCTGGCTTCTGCGGATTCTTCCTCAAGTTCCAAATCTGTGCCAAGGTATGAGCTTCCAGCTGGAGGAAGTGTCAATGGCCTACGAGTGTGGAGTTCCAATGAAAACTGCAAGTCCATCTGCCGCAGTGGCAGAAGGGAGTTGTATTTTATTTATTCAAAGATCTCCATGAAGTATTGATGTAGATTTCCAAAGTGACAACTGTTTTGCAAGGGGAAAAAAATCCTTATAGGCTTTCAATGGGGGACCTTTGTGGGTGTGGAGGGAAGTCTGCTTGGCCTCATTTTACATATTACACAATATATGGGTGTTACATGGTCTTAAAGGGTCACTAAAGGAAACATTTTTTTAGCCAAATAGCTTTCTTTACCTTACTGCAGTCCAAGTTTCATGTCCTCATTGTTCGTTTTTGCTTTGATGTTGCTGTAATTCTGCTCTGTTCTGGACACTTCCTGGTTGTCTGTTTCCTGATCACCACAGTACTGGGAGATTCTAGTTTCGTTTTCCAAACCATCACTGCTCTATGGGTCTGTCCAGCACAGAGGCATCAAATAACATGCGAAAACTAAGCTAGATGCAAAAACGAAACTGAAACTAGGAGGTACATTATATGATTGATTTTTATCTATTTTTAATCGTTTTTAAAAGGAATCAGTTAACTATTATGTCTCTATACCCTGTAAACAGTCATTTCAGCAAAACATTTTTTTTCCTTTAGTGACCCTTTAACCACTAGAGTACCGGGCCATCGTCAAATGACGGCTCCACGGTGACTCTGAATATTCAACAGGACGTCAATTGACGTCCTGTATTCTTGCGGCCACTGGGGGGCGTGCGAGCGCGCACCCGGCGCGTCCCCGAGATGCCGATGCGCGTGCCTGGCGGTCGCGATGTCCGCCAGGCACTCGAAATCGGCGGCTACAGGGACAAGACGTGGAGCTCTGTGTGTAAACACAAAGCTCCACGTCCTGTCAGGGGAGAGAGGAGACCGATCTGTGTCCCTTGTACATAGGGACATAGATCGGTCACCTCCCCCAGTCACCCCCCTTCCCCCACAGTTAGAACACTATACAGGTATACATATTAACCCCTCCCTCACCCCCTAGTGTTAACCCCTTGAATGCCAGTCACATTTATACAGTAATTAGTGCATATTTATCGCATTAATCGCTATATAAATGTGAATGGCGCCAAAAACGTGTCAAAAGTGTCCGATGTGTTCGCCGCAATGTCACGGTGACAGTAAAAAAATCGCAAATCGCCGCCAATACTAGTAAAAAAATTAATAAAATAAAAATGCCATAAATCTATCAGCTATTTTGTAAACGCTATAACTTTTGTGCAAACCAATCAATATATGATCATTGCGATTTTTTTTACCAAAAATATGTAGAAGAATACATATCGGCCTAAACTGAGGAAAAAAAACGTATTTTTTTTAAAAAATTTTGATATTTATTAAATAAAAAAGTAAAAAATAGTGTTTTTTTTTTTTAATTGTCACTCTTCTTTTGTTTATAGCGCAAAAAATAAAAACCGCAGAGGTGATCAAATACCACCAAAAGAAAGCTCTATTTGTGGGAACAAAATTATAAAAAAATTGTTTGGGTACAGTGTAGCACGACCGCGCAATTGTCATTCAAAGTGCGACAGTGCTGAAAGCTGAAAATTGGCTTGGGCAGGAAGGGGCGTAAGTGCCCGGTATGGAAGTGGTTAAAGGTGGACCATTAATTGACATGCTGGCTTTTTCTCAGGAAATTTCCATGACATTTTTGTTGACGTGTCAGATCCTTCAAGATCTTTAGAGGTACAAGTGTGGGATGGATTTTGTAAAACTGACAGAAATTGTAACTCTTTCCTACAATATTAGGGAAAAAAACTGGATTTGGGCTTAAAAGATTCAATTTTTGAGACTGCCTTTCTAACCTGGGCTTCACTAATGATTTCATTATTTAACAAGCATGGACTCGTTGTATGAAAAGTTGTATCCTTTTTCCAGGTGAGCAATCAGGTTTAATTTTACAGCATTATAGGACAGTCAGAACTTCTATCAGAAAATACATTAGCATTAGAAATATAACCATAACAAAATCCAAATAATTTTGGTGTCAAATTTAGGAATCAATACATTTTTCTGGACATTCTAGAGTTTAATAGAGTAAATTATAAATATAAAAATGCTTACAAATATATATATGTAAAGTTTCAAGACCGAATATAATTCAGATAAAGTTTTTATCCACCCAGGAAAAAAGTTTCCACGCACAGCTAACTTCCTGTCAGAAATCAATTTAACTTCAGACTAAAACGGCCGATAAGAAATCTGTGCTCAAATACATACTAAAGGTATATCATATTCAGTACAAATATAGTGGTTTTTACATAGGTTTGGAAGTTATAACAGCATATTCCTTAAAATAAAGCTGAACTCCCAGCAGGTATTTAAAAAAAACACTAACAAACACACATATGTATACAGTAAAAAAATAAAAATTAAAAGGTATTTTAAATGTAACTACTATCATTTAATTTCAGCCTCCTAAGAGACCCTGTACAGCAGCACTCAGAATGCGAGTGGATGAAGCAACACTAGAGAACATTCAGCTATCCTGCATGCATATGTGCTGGCAAGGAATATGCTTACAGCAGGAGAGAGTAGCAAGATAACCTCATCACTGTTGCTGCTCCTTCATTGTCCAGTCACAGGCTGGAATGGAGAGGTGACCTACCTGGGTTACTTAACTGCAATAGAGAAAAAAAGGAAATGGGAAAATCGGAAGTAAAATTTCTTCCGTCTAACGATCTGCCGATTTTCCGATCGTTAGTACGGTGCTTTCGGTTTTTTGTCAGACAAAAGCTGAATGTGCAGACTATAACATTTTTGTCGTACGTGAACTCAACGTCTGATTTTCGTTTAATTAGCACGATTTTCGTACAAAAAAAAAAATCATAAGAGCATGACTACGCATGCTCAGAAATGAAAGAACACATACAAAACAATTCAACACATTACATCACTTCTGAAGTTGTATTCTGTCGTACAAAAATGTTTGTATGGTAAGTAGCCTCTTTACTTTCGACATAAGACTAGCATGCAACAAAAAATGGACGAACGGTCGTCCGAAAATCTGATCATTCGTACAAGGCTTTACATGGCTGTGTTATTATTCTCAGGTAAACAGTTTATATACTATATTACCAAAAGTATTGGGACGCCTGCCTTTACACGCATATGAACTTTAATGGCATCCCAGTCTTAGTCCACATGGTTCAATATCAACCAGTCAAGTTCCTCCACCCCAAACTCGCTCAGCTATGGCTTTATAGACCTTGTTTTGTGCACTAGTCCAAATAATTTGGTGGTGTGGGGTTGCTTTTCAGGGGTTGGGCTTGGCCCCTTAGTTCCAGTGAAGGGAACTCTTAAGGGTCGCAATAACAAGACATTCTAGAAAATTTCATGCTCCCAACTTTGTGGGAACAGTTTGGGAATGGCCCCTTCCTGTTCCAACCTGACTGTGCACCAGTGCACAAAGCAAGGTCCATAAATACATGGATGAGCTTGAAAGAGTTGAAGCTGTTATAGCTTCAAAGGGTGGGCCAACTCAATATTGAACCCTACAGACTAAGACTGGGATGCCATTAAAGTTCATGTGTGTGTAAAGGCAGGTGTCCCAATAATTTTTGTAATATAGTGTATATCGACCTTGCTCTGTGCACTGGTGCGCAGTCATGTTGGAACAGGAAGGCACCATCCCTAAGCTGTTACACAAAGTTGGAAAGGTCCAAAAAAAGACATGGATGAGCGAGTTTGGGGTGGAGGAACTTGACTGGCCTGCACAGTCCTGACCTCAACCCATAGACACACTCCTAAACCTTGTGGACAGCCTTCCCAGAAGAGTTGAAGCTGTTATAGCTGCAATGGGTGGGCCAACTCAATATGGAACTCTACGGACTGAGACTGGGATGCCTTTAAAATTCATGTGTGTGTAAAGGCAGGCGTCCCAATATATCCCACTGACTTTCAGAATGCCATTGTAACAAGATGATTAATAGTATTCACTTAACCTGTTGGTAGTCATAAAGTTATGGCTGATTGGTGTATACTGTATATATTTTCTGGCAGCACTTAAAACGAAAGCATAACGGTCTTATATAAAAATTCCCAACGGCTTGCTATAAAAATAGATTTGGAGTTGCCAAAATGTAGAGAACTGTAATTATTAATTCAAGCAAAAAAAAATATAAATCCTTATTAATTTTTTTTAAAGTATTTCCTCTTCATATTTTATGAATCAAGGGACATACTAATCTTATACATATTAAAAATGTTTATCTCAAGTAACATTTTTTTTTAAAGTTAAATAAAACAAGATGGGGATGCACAGGTTAGTCAGTCCCTTGCATCCAATATGTTGTGTGTTCCAGCAGTGAGATCTCCTCACCATAGTTCTGGAAACCTGTGTTTGAGTGTTCCTGTCCATCTTTATACATTACAGCAATAAAAAAAAATAGATCTAACCGGACTGTGTGACCATAATGATCACAGCAACCCTGCAGATCCTAGAACTCATCACAGGGATCTCACCTTAGCTATACAGTCCATACGTTTTTTTTATTTTTTAACAAATTCTCCAGAATCCCCCAAAAATGAAAATAATGTGTAAGTCCTCGCTGTATGCCAAAACATTATTTGTTGTATCTTAGAGCTGCTGAACTCCTGCATCCTCTTTGCAACCACCTCCTGTCTATATAGATGCGCTCCAGCAATGGCTTCATGGCATTTCTCTGGGTTGATTTCCTGATGGTGACAACAGGGGGCCATGTCTAAATAATCCGTGTTCAAACAGCCACCTGAAGCCTCCACTGGAAGTCTGGGTGACAATGCAGGAGCACAATATGGAGACAGCTTGTTTTCAGTCTAGAACATGGCGTGCTGAAAACTCACTTGCTTCATGGCAGTATCAAGAAGGCATCAGCTTCATGAAAGCTGCATAATATTGCAAAATTTGCTTTTATTTCTCCATACAAGCAGGCCCGTCGCTACAGGACAGGCAAAACAAACAATTGCTTGGGGCCCCGAGCTGGCCAGGGGCCCCCAACTTCCCTTTCCCAGGCTGTAGCGTGGCTGAGCTCCTCTTCCTTCCTCCTGGAGTCCTGTCAGTCCGGCCGGGTGCCGCGCGTGGTACAGGAGATTCAGTTTCCTGTTCCCGGCCGGACTGACACACTGAGTGCTCACTTCCTTTCAGTCCGGCCAGGAACACAGGAAACTGAATCTCCTGTACCGTGCGGTACCCAGCCTGGCACGGGCACTATCTGATAGTGGACTGAGGACCCATAATTATACACCGGACTGACAGGAGGAAGAGGAGCTCGGCCACGCTACAGCGGCAGCCTACAGGGAAGAAGGGGAGAATAGAAAAACATAGGGACTAGGGAGGGGGGGAGGAGTAAGAACATTAGTGTATTGCTAACGTAGGCTTTGCATGCGGGGGGGGGGGCATTTTGCTTGGGGCCCCCAAATTCCTTCAAACGGCCCTGCATACAAGTCAACATGATTGCATGGCAAACACCTGGTAAGCACATCCCACCATCCCTTGTGTACTAGCCAGGAGCCTTAATGTTGTATTTACAACACAGTGTATTGGCGTTGAGTTCTGATTTAAAGAAAGAAGACAATGGATGGAAGAATTTTAATAAAAAGGAACCTTACTTCTATATAAAAACACTAATTATAAAAAAAAACGCACTATATATAGTCTGTCCAACTTCATAGAGACACCGGACTTCATAGCTAAATCCTCTTTCCTACTTGGCTTATGTATATCCTTCAATTTGGGATAGGCACCTGGACAGGACCATTTCCAGTGAACAGAGGTGCTATATGCCATTTACTTTTTTGCTGCACAGGCCCAGGGATAGGATTTTTAAATTAAAGTGCACTTATCCATTAAAAGTACAAAGTAATACAACAGACAATCCTTATTTATTTTAGAGAATGATGAGAATAACAAACTGTCAGTTATGGAAAGGAAAGTCCAATAAAATAGAGAAGGCAGTGCATAGTGCCCACAAGTACCTATGGTTGACATTGGTATATCCAAAGTGATATCTAGATATCCAAAGAGCCCCCGAATGCTGGAAGTCTGCACACGGGCCTCTGACTTGGATATGTCTTCAACAGCCAAGAGAGAGAGAGAGATCCATCTGCACTGGACTGTGGGATGCACTTGAAGAGACTAAACATAGGGAAATGTGACTGTATTGGAGAGCGGTACTGTGACGGTATCGGTATGACATCCCCGTCAAGCATTCCCTCCTCTCCATACAAGAACATCACAGGATCATCCACACATGAGTCAAGATTGAATTCTGGAACCAAGACTGATTTATTGGCAGCTTGCTGTTGGTTATAAATACAGTTTTACAAGCTAAATCCTTAATCAAGGAACAATGGGAGCTCCACCCCCTTTTCACACACTCAGGAGTTTCTCATACAGAATATAGCCAGACAATTCGAAGCCGACCTGAGACACATTTTCTTTAAATAATGACATCAGGGAAGTTAATTACAAGGTGTACAGAACACATTAGCTGGGCAGCCTGGCACCGCATAATGAAGCAATCAGAATACATAACATGAGTCACCTCTAATCACAGTAAACAGGTTTAACATCCCTTTGAAATAAGGAGCTAGCTGCAGACGGGTCATTAACATGTCAATAGCTTGTAACACATGAATCCATTTTACCTCTAACCCACAATTTAACCAAGCAGGGAGAATTACACTGACATATCCTTCACAATGGCCCCCCTTTTTCTCCCTGCTACGGTTGGACCTTCCCTGGTCCAGTAGGGTTGACGGGTTCAGAGCTTTTAGTCCGAGGTTAACTCCGTTTGGCGTGACTGACCTCCCTTGGTAACTGCTTCCGACTCAGGTATGCCACCGGGTCGTCAGATCACACGCCGGTCAGTCCCCAAGTCTTTGTGCGATCTGCAGAGTCACCAGAAGTCAGGGTGAAGACGGCGAATGGGTCTGTGCGCCGCCGTCTAGATGTCCCGCTATGGGAGGGGCAGGTTATGGCTCTGCAGTGACAATCACAGGAGATTCATAAAAAGGAAAAGTTATATTTGTTGAAATGCTGTAGCACTGGTGCTCAGAGTCCGGGGGGGGGAGGGGGAATCAGAGCCCCATAAGGTCAGCCACCCCCTGCTCCCTCCGCAGCCGCCGGTTCTCCTCTTGGAGCTTCTCCAGCTCCATCTCCAGTTCATGGAGCCTGGGGGGGTCGGCCTGCTGTGACCTCAGGCGGTGGTTCTCCTCCTCCATGCGGCTTATGCACTCCTCCAGCTCCATGTATTCACGGATCAGCTCCTGCTTGCTCAGGTCCTGCAGGCTTTCCACGTGGTCCTTCATCATCAGGAACTGGGTGGTGGTGTAAGGGGCCACCGGTGGGCCCTTGGCGAACATCTCGGCCCGCATCTGGGGCGCCCGCTGCGATTCCATCTCCTCCAGTCGCTTCTTCTCCTCCCAGGTCCGCTGGTTATATGACTTCCAGGACCTCTTCTTCTTGGAGGGTAGCTGGCGGTGCCTCTTTCTGCCCAGCCCCCTCCAAGGCCCCTCCGGCTCACGGCTGTCGCCCATGACCAGCTGACAATGGTGTTCCCTGTTGTCCGTAATAACAGATTGTACCATGAGGGCTTCGTAAGGGGTGCCCAATGGTTCTTCCTGACCCAGCTCCTGGGGATCCCAAGCCGAGTCTACACAATGGGCTGCTGCTGGTGGGCGGTACCCAGGTTGAGACCAATTTGATCTGGTGTTGTCATTCAGGGGGCAATTCTGCTTGAAGTGACCCAACTGTTTGCACCGGAAGCAGCGTTGTTCGTTGTCCTCCTGGCGTGGATAGCGAGGGCTCGATGTCATCGGTCTGTTAGGCGGTTGGTATCTAGCGGCTGGTGGGTGTGAGGGCGCCGTTGGTCGTGGAGGTTGTACCCGTGGTGTGACCTGGTTTGTCTTGCGAGTATCCACATATTCATCCGCCAACTTCGCGGCCTCTGGTAGAGTCATGGGCCTGCGATCTCTCACCCAATCTTTGACATCCGTCTGGATGTGATTGTAAAATTGCTCCAGGAGCATTAGTTGCAAAATGTCCTCTGCGGTGGTGGCCTGGCTGCTGTTAACCCAGTTAGAGGCCGACAGGGACAACTGGCATGCCCATTCCGCGTAAGAGTCTTTCGTGGTTTTGCGTGAGTCCCTGAACTTCTGTCGGTGGGACTCTGGGGTTACTGCATAACGAGCTAGGAGCACTTCTTTAACCCTGGCGTAGCTATGGATATCCTGATCTGGCACGGTCCGGAAAGCATCAGAAGCTTTGCCTGACAGTTTGCCTGACAATATTGCAACCCACTCTCCTCTAGCTATTCGGTGCAGGTTACATTGTCGCTCAAAATCTGCCAGGTAGTTATCAATCTCACAGTCCTTTTCATCAAAAGCTTTAAAAGCGCTAAACGGAATCTTCCTTGCGTCTGCTGTGCTGTACTCACTGTTTGGAGAATGTGCGGCTGCTTGTTGGACTGCTGCCAGTTTTAACTGTAGCTCTGCGTTTACTAACAGGTCCATCACTTTCAGCACCACATCCGGCGTTGGGTTCGGGCCGAACCACGCTAGCTTCTCTCTCATTAGCTTGTTGGCTGGTGATTCCTCTTCCTGAATCACTGGTGTCTCCATCTCTTGTACTGCTGGCGTTGCTGCAATCCCGTTCTCCTGGTCTAGCTCCATTAATTCTGCTATGATGACCCGCTTGGTTTTGTTGCTAGCAATCCTTCCACGAACTTCCAGTAGTTCTTTCAGTGTATTTCTTTTAAGCAGGGTGTAGCAGCCTTCCATTCACTGTTCCCAGTGTCTGCTTGGAATCCTGGTGTAAGGGAGAGTAGAAGGGAAAATCCCGCTGCTGCCAACCAGTTTGTGACGGTATCGGTATGACATCCCCGTCAAGCATTCCCTCCTCTCCATACAAGAACATCACAGGATCATCCACACATGAGTCAAGATTGAATTCTGGAACCAAGACTGATTTATTGGCAGCTTGCTGCTGGTTATAAATACAGTTTTACAAGCTAAATCCTTAATCAAGGAACAATGGGAGCTCCACCCCCTTTTCACACACTCAGGAGTTTCTCATACAGAATATAGCCAGACAATTCGAAGCCGACCTGAGACACATTTTCTTTAAATAATGACATCAGGGAAGTTAATTACAAGGTGTACAGAACACATTAGCTGGGCAGCCTGGCACCGCATAATGAAGCAATCAGAATACATAACATGAGTCACCTCTAATCACAGTAAACAGGTTTAACATCCCTTTGAAATAAGGAGCTAGCTGCAGACGGGTCATTAACATGTCAATAGCTTGTAACACATGAATCCATTTTACCTCTAACCCACAATTTAACCAAGCAGGGAGAATTACACTGACATATCCTTCACAGGTACTACATTTTTTTCTTTGCTGAGACAGTTTGTCAGCAGTGTATCTGTATACCTAGAACTAATCGAAAAGCAGGAAAACTCTTCTTCTTTGCTACGGGGTCAAGGTGTACACACCAGGCCTGAATGAACTGTTAATACACCAATCTACACCAGCGGTCTCCAAACTGGGACACTATTCCTCCCACTGACACCAAAGATGGGACACTATTCCTCCTACTGACACCAATGATGGGGATGCTATTCCTCCCCCTAATGCCAAAGATGCATTGTTACTCCCACTGACGTCAGGAAAATTTCTACTCCCAATGGCCACGGTATTCTTATAGTTGACTCCCGTGGCTGTCAGAATACTTGGACAGTGTTTGCAGCTGATTGGCTACAGTCCCTGTTCAACTGACTTTTTCTGCATGGCTCCTTCAGTTTCTCTCTACATCAGTGGTTCTCAACTCTTGTCCTCAGAACCCACTAACAGGCCAGGTTTTCAAGAAAACTGAAATACATCACAGGTGATATCATTTGCTGCTCAGTGATTGCAGTATTCTAGTCTGCATCTCCCCAAGGTAATACTTAAAATCTGGCCTGTTAGTGGGTCCTGATGACAGGGGTTGAGAACCACGGGTCTACATGATAGGAAGGGGTGTTTGCAATGCAGAATCATTACTGAGTCACTATTCCCTAATAAAACCAGTCGAGGTGACTCGTGAATCTTATGCATCTAAACCCTGAACTCCTACAGGAAATGCTCAAGACATTTAAAGGAGAGGAAGTATAGGGTCTAGGGTAGACAGAGACTATGCTGGGGGGGGGGGTTAATTCCTTACATTAGAAACCTGTTCCAGGTGAAAAAAAAGTCTAGACTGGCTGTATCCCACCCAGGATAAGTAGACTGCTAGCAATGGTCTTATATCTAGAAAACATTCTGTCATGTTGCAATCCCGAACGCCACCTTATTTCATGTCAAAGCATGCTGTGTTGTGACTTCCAACATCTGTAAAGAGATGGCTGAGAATTGGCCTTTCTTGGACTCCACAGCTTATATGACCTGCATAGATTTCTAATTCTACCTGCTGGGATAGATGGAAAACTGGCCAATGTAATATCCTTGGCCAACAGAATTTGCATCTTTCCAAATTAATGATGGATGATATGTGAACCAAAAAAGGAAACACACCTCTGGGATGATTAAACTTCAGGGGTGATAAAACATGCAGGGAACTGCAGGCAAAACATGTAGGTTAATGAGAAATACATGAAAAGATATTTCTTTCTCTGACTCTGTTTCTCAGATTTATCATTTTAAAGTAAAAAGAGAATTCAATAAACCTTTTAGTGTATAGCAGAAAACTCCGCTTGCCAGGGGCAATGTGCTACTTATGTGGGTTCTGGACAACTAGATATTGCCCACTATGAAATTCCATGCTTTAGGGACCCCTAAGCTTTTTCCTTTTTTATTTGCAGCATGCTTTTGGCTACTAGGAAATAATCTGTAACTTTCATTGGAGATACTGCTGCAGATCACATTCAGAAAAAGTGGCATCATCTAGAAATATTTAATGGTCTGCTTTTACTTTACATTACTATTTTTGAAACCTCTTCCTGAAATGACCCAATCCCAATTACCCTAATAAAACTACCTAGGGTTTACACAACAGCACATAGAAGGAAAACAGATGTAAAAATAATTTAAATACTTAGAACTGGAGTATTCTGAGCTTATAATAAAAAAAAGCTTGCCCAGTTGTCCCTTCTTCTTGGTTTGAAGAAGGAGCGATTGGGCATGCTCTGCAAAATGTCCCACCCATTCTGATGCCACTTCTGGTTGCCTGTATTCCATGCTGGCCCCGACAGCACGGCTCTCCATCCTGCATCAGAGACACAATACGAAAGACAAATCCACTTTGAACTACAAGTGCACTTGGGAGTGCAGTTGCTGTAAATCTGAGGGGTAGATCTGAAATGAGGGGAAGCTCTGCTGATTTTATCATCCACTCATATACAAGCTAAAATGCTGTTTTTTATTTTCCTTGCATGTCCCCCTCGGATCTACAGTGATTGCACTTCCAAGTGCACTTGTAGTGCAAAGTGGATTTGCCTTTAGTAAATAACCCCCACAGTGTTTCCCACCATTGGTCGGCTGGAACATCCACCCACAGCTGTCTTTACTTCCAGGAGGCACCCTGCTGGACGTTATGGATTCTTTGATATTCCCGTTTTTCACTTCCATCTTGTAAGTGAAAGTGACCCTTCCTTGTCAATAAAGTGTTTTACTACTGCACTTGGAAGCACCTTCTTCTCTGCTTTGTTTTTCTGATAGAGTGGCCATTCTCAACCAGGGTTCAGTGGAACCCTAGGGTTCCTCCAGAGGTGGCTAGGGGTTCCTTGAGCTGTGGCTGTTTTTACCTCCTATTTGATGGTGCCTACATAGTTCTGAGCCAATGCCACTTGGAGGAGCCAGTGGTATGACACCAACGATCTTTATAGCTCTATTTTAAGGGTTCCCCTAGGGTAAAAAGTTTGAGAAAGGCTGCTATAGGGTGTGCTTCCCTCTTCTAAATTGCTGCTGTGGTGCATTATTCACATCTTAAAGTGGTGTTCCGCCCCCCAAAAAAAAAAAAAAACCTGCAGCTACACATACTGCAGCTGCTGGCTTTTAATAAATGGATATTTACCTGTCCTGGAGTCCAGAGATGTCGCCACCTGCAGCTGATGTCTCCATCAGCTGTCAAGTGCTGCCGCCTTTCGGCTTCACGCCAGGAACCCTACTTGCGCATGCATGAGGCCCGCTCCTCTCTCCTACTGGCCTGACGGCCGGGGGAGGAAGAGGGAGCCCAGCGCTGACTTCACGGGCCACGGCCCGGACTCCGGGAAGTGGGAAAGGATACCTGTCCCCCCCCTGAAAGGTGCCAAATGTGGCACCAGAGGGGGGAGGAATCCGATGGGCGGAAGTTCCACTTTTGGGTGGATCTCCGCTTCAAAAAACAGTCATGTATTGTTTGTTAAAGTCTCCGTTATCCAGAGCGCCCTATTGTCCACACGCCTTGAGTCAGAAGGGAACTCTGCACAGGCCAGTAAATTAAAAGTATATAATGTATTAGTGTGATGAGTATTAGTGTTGAGCAGAATATGCCATATTCGATTTCGCGATATATCTCGAATATATATTCGAATATTCGAGATATATTCGCTAAATTCGAATATTCGTGATATTTTATCGAAATTAAATGATTGCGATTTTTCGCTATTGCGAATGCGAAAATAATTGCGATTTTTTGATAACTGCGGTAGGAGCACTCTGATTGGCTCAGAATATTCGTGATATTTTATCGAAATATCGCAACATGCGAATGCGATATTTATTGCGCAATTTCGAGAAATGCTGGAGGAGCGCTCTGATTGGCTCAGAATATTCGTGATATTTTATCGAAATATCGCAACATGCGAATGCGATATTTATTGCGCAATTTCGACAAATGCTGTAGGAGCACTCTGATTGGCTCAGAATATTCGTGATATTTTACAATACAAAATAATTGCGAATATTCGGCAAATGCGGAAGGAGCACTCTGATTGGCTCAGAATATTCTTGATATTTTACAATACAAAATAATTGCGAATATTCGGCAAATGCAGAAGGAGCACTCTGATTGGCTCAGAATATTCTTGATATTTTACAATACAAAATAATTGCGAATATTCGGCAAATGCGGAAGGAGCACTCGGATTGGCTCAGAATATTCTTGATATTTTACAATACAAAATAAAAAGTGTTTTGCATTGGTGGTGATTCTTTACTCTATCCATCTGTCACAGCCATTTGTCAATCAAACACCTTGAAGATTGAACACGTTCATGCTGCATGCTTTGGACTTTTTTTCATTTCACATATCAAAGACATTTTTATGAAAGATTATTTTTCTATTATTGGGACTATATTTCTTTATATATTTGTTTCACTGTGTATTTCACAAGTTATTTGCGCTTGCTTATTTTATAATTTGCCCACATGTCTTGTCACTAGACATATTTTTTATTCTTGTAGAGCGACTCCATTTTCTGTCTTGTATTAATTTATGTTGTATAACATTTTTGAGTTGCTGCTGTATTCTCCCCTTTTTTAAGGTATGCGCAATTTTTTCCTTCTTACAAAAAATAATAATATCAAACATACAAATATTCATAACATACACATACACAAAGCCCCCCCCCCTTTTGCATCAGAGACAATCAGAGTTCTCCTACCACAGTTATCGAAAATTCGCAATCATTTTCGCATTCGCAATAGCGAAAAATCGCAATTTTTTTTTTTCAATTTGGCAACATAAAAGGATCGCCTCAGCTTAGCTACTCGGCCCAGGGTCTCTAATCATACCAGCAATGCTTTTAGACGTCGATAGGATGTGATCTGTTTTAAAAATCAAATTGAAAAAATGCGAATATTCGGAATTGCGAATATTCACCGCGAAATTCGAAATATAGCGCGATTTCTCGAATATGCTATATTCGAGTCGAATATTCGCAATGCGAATATTCGTGAGCAACACTAATGAGTATACAATGTATCAGTGTGGAAATGTTTTTCTTTTAGCTCAGGAATGAAAATATATTGTAACATTTCACCAGAGGAAGATCATTCTGTAAATGAAAGCATGCTAGAATATTTTCAGTTTCATAGTATTTCTGTTTGCATTGATTTCTTCCTCTGGTGCAGTGTTGGCAAGGAAAAAAAAATTGTTAAAAAAAATGCCAAAAATAACGCAAAATGTAAGTGATAAATATCGCAAAACATAAATATTTTATGCATTCAGTAAATGATGCATGTTTTTTCAGTGAATTTACTACTTTTGAGATAAACACTGCATGAGTTATTTTAAATCAAAATTTTTTTTATATATACGTACAGATGCTTCCTGCTTAGCAGTGCTATATAATGGTTGTGCTTTACTTCTTTAGTTGCTGCTTTAGTCTTTGACTATACTAAAAATAACTTTTGTTAATGTGGACTATAAGAGTGTCCAAGAGCAGGGGTGTCAAACTGGTGGCCCTCCATCTGTTGTGGAACTATAAAGTCCCATCATGCTTCTGCCTGATTGACTCATGCCTGTAATGCCCTGTGCACATGATCGGAATTTCCAATAGGATAAAATCTGATGGAATTTTCCGTCGGAATTTCGTTCACGCTGTCTTGCATAACACTGTCAGACCAAATTCCGACCATCCAAAACAAGGTGATGTAAAACACTACGACGAGCCGAGAAAAATGAAGTTCAATGCTTCCGAGCATGCGTCGACTTGATTCTGAGCATGCATGTTTTTTTCTCCATCGGAGTTCCACACAGACAATCGGAACTTCCGATTTTCCTTCGGAAAAAAATAAAACATGTTCTATTTCTAAACTCCAATGGAAAAAAGTCAGATGGGGCCCACACACGGTCAGAATATCCGATGAAAAAATTCCGTCTGACTTTTTTCATCTGAAATTCTGATCGTGTGTACAAGGCATAACTCTCAGCCTTGCAATGCCTCATGGGACTTATAGTTTCACAACAGCTGGAGGGCCACCAGTTTGACACCTGTATCCTAGAGTCTCAATCGTCTCATTGAGGCCATCAGGGAGTAAGGTTTCCAGGCTGTGGATCTAGAAAGTTTCTCTATTACAAAGCTTGTGATATCTGCTCTAATTCTTGGTTGCTGCTATTTTCTCTATAAGCTTTAAGAAGATTAAAAATAATTGTTGTGGTATGTCAAAAAATGTATTGAAAGGCTATGGCCTTCAAAACCTAGTTGTATGATGCAGTGTTGATTGTTGAGTCTCTGTCAGTGTTTGCGTCATTCTTCCGCCATATTGTAACCAGTGAGAGCATGTGATAACATAAGTGAAGTATTGTGATGGACCATTGAGATGAGCTAAACTGAGCTTGTGCTGTAAGATTCGACTGTTGTTGCATTGTGACTGATGGTAAAGGAACTGTGGTTGAAGCAACCCACCTTCAGAGATGTCCTGTGGATTGATCATCACCATCCCTGTCAGAAGATGTTTAACTTGGTGCAATCACGTTTTTGAGGGTTTGGGCTCTATGAAATACTAATCTTTTTTGGGAGCAATTTCTTCAAAAGAGGGTCCAATGTAAGGAGATGAGGATTTTGATCTTTTAGGCCTTGTACACACGATCGAACATGTCCGCTGAAACTGGTCCGTGTGTAGGGCCTAGCGGACATTTTTCCGGCCGAGCGGACAGGTTTTCAGCGGACAAAAGTTTCTTAGCATGCTAAGAAACTTGTCCGCTGGAAAGCTGTCCGTCGGACATGTCCGATGGTTAGTATGACTCATCGGACATGTCCGCTGGTTATGACGTATAACCAGCGGCCCGAAATCCCGTGCATGCGTCGAATTGATTCGACGCATGCGTGGAAGCATTGAACTTCCGCGTCAGAGAACGTCGGTGTTGCATACGTCACCGCGTTCTCTATCCACGGGGATTTTGGTCTGATGGTGTGTACACACATCAGACCAAAACCTCCCAGCAGACATGTCCGTTGAAAACGGTCCGCGGACCGTTTTCATCGGACATGTCTGGCCGTGTGTACAAGGCCTAAGTTGACGTTTGTGGAGGCGGTGCTAACAAGGCCACCCACAGCTCAAAATTTAAGCTGTGTATTATGGCTAGCTTTAGATGATATACCTATAGTGGTTTTGTATACCCTGCTTCTCTGCACCTGCTACCCCAGCATGCACTTTTATTTGCCAAAGGGTTGATATGACAGATAACGGTGGACATGGAAGGGAAGTGGCAGGGGCGGACTGACCATTGAGGCACTCGGGCACTGCCTGAGGGACCCATGCCACTAGGGGGCCCCATCAGGGTTGCCAGGCTCAGGGAAACCAGGGAAAGTATGTAAAAATCTGTTTTTTTTTAACATCGGTCCCTGATATGTCCGAAACTGACATGCTTTTGATGTGAAAATCCAGAGATTTTAGCTGCCCCGCCTCTGCACTGCCTCCTGGCATGGTGGCCATCTGTAAGCCCGGGGTCACCATAATCTTCTATTGCCCGGGGGCCCCATGAGTTGTCAGTCCGCCTCTGGGGAGTGGGCACCGTGGGGATGTAAGGCCATGACTTACAGTACATCAGCTAAAGTTAACTTTCCCTTACTGTCAAAAAAATATATATGTCTCTGGCCATGCCAACATTTTCTCACAGTCCCATTGCTCCTGTAATGAATTCTGTGCCTCTTTCAGATGTCTGAATAAGAAATCAAATTAGAGTCAGAGATAAATCGTATCTTGCAGCATGGCAGTGCTAAACAAGAACAGCTAGATAGATTGGAGAAAGATTTGTTTGATTATTACTTTTCTTTATCTGCTGCTCTAATGTATCACTGTGAAAGAACAAGGGACCATTGACATCTATGTGCTAAAGCAGGGGTCTCCAAACTGCGTCCTGAGGGCCAGGTGTGGCCCTTTGCTAGCCTTTATCCGGCCCTTGGGGCGCTATTCCTCCCACTGACACCAACAATGGGGCACTATTTCTTCCACCGATACCAATTATGGGATACCATTTCTCCTACTAATAGGAGGACTACTCCTCTTATTGACCACCAACCCTGAGGCCATATTTATTTTCACAGATGCCGGGCCCGGGACATTTTCAGCCTCTGCTGGCCACAATCCGGCCCTCCTAAAGTCTAAAGGACAATAAACTTTTGAAAAGTTTGGAGAGCCCTGTTCTAAAGGAACGTACGGCAATGGAAAGACCGGACAGAGGCCTTTGACATACCATTTCACTGGCAAGATTTTCAAAGATGTCGACATGGGAGAGGAGAGGCAGGACAAAAATAAAGGGGGGCTGAAGTTCCTCTTTAATGTTGCAGAAAAAAAATGTATACTTTATAACACCCAGAGAAACACACACAGGACAACAAACTGCAAAGTCATTATTTTTCTTATTACACCCCACACTGAGAAATATTCTCAACAGAGTCAGAAATACCATTTGTTCTGTTTAGAAAAATAATCTATAATTTAAACATTTAATTCAAAACACTAATTCTATGCAAGTTTTGATAAAATATATGCATTTAAAAAACTCAAAATGTGGATCACAGTGTTAGCTCTGAGGCTTTTATATACAAACATGTGGTTTTCTTTATCTCAGTTGTATTTATGAATGAGGAACAGAAGAGATGGGTCCTTATCTAGAGGTTATTGGATCTCATGTACACTATAAGGGTCAGACTGCATTTTTGGCCACAGCTCATGTTACCATAAGCAATATAAAGCTATCTGCATGGAGTTTACATGTTCTCCCTGTGCCTGCATGGGTTTACTCCGGGTACTCCGGTTTCTTCCCACACTCCAAAGACATGCTGGTAGTTTAAATAGCTCCTGTCTAAATTAGCTTTAGTATTTATGCGCGTGTATACAGTATAGGTATGTGAGGTAGGGATATTAGAGTGTTAGCTTCTTGGGGGGCAGGGACTGATATGAATGTATAATACGTTAAGCACTGCGTAACTTTTGCTTTAAAAATATCTGTAATTAATACATAATAAAAGATAAATCAATAGAAAACGTTGCATTGGCTGCATATATGCCCCTGATCATCCTCTCATGTCAAACCTACAGGGACCTTCAAAGTGTCTATAGAAATAAATCTAAAAACATTTCAGAGGTGAATGTTTAAGGGCTTGTGTTTATAGGCAAATGCAGCATGCTTTAAAATATAACTAAAGGCAAAACATTATTTTTATTTAGTTTTGGACAGAGTGGAGATGGATTAGAACACCCATTAGGTTTTTATTGCTGCTGTCTTTACCCCTGTTAGGGAGATGCACCCTCTCTATTTGCCATGTTTAGCATTATCATTGAAAGTAAAAGTCGAAGAAAAT